>NC_139253.1:42129312-43329312 GCF_977018435.1 Lepisma saccharinum
GTACGAAGGAGTGGCGAGGCATGCACCACCACCACCACCCCCACCACCGCATTTTGCACCCCAACTATACACCACTGCGCATTACTGAAGAGATGCCACAAGTGATATTAATTTTGTCAGACAAATGTGACTGAATATACGGCGCCAGTGAAGTGATAGTGACATTATATCTTTTCACATCATAGACTATTTCCTTACCATATTTTAGAAAATCATATTTGTGTCCAATCTGCATATAATTTATTATTAGTTCATCGAGCTCTGCTATCACGAGACATGAAAACAAACCGTCGTATATACATTTTAAGACAGTATGTTTACTAAATGAATAAACTATTCTGCAAAGAACTATATTTTTATAGTAATATAAATACACCATTATTATAAATCCTGAGGCATTGCAAAAAGCATTAATTTATAGAAGGAGGCAATATTTAGTTCATTTTGATTTTTAAACATTTTTGAAACAAATTATAATTCTTGCAAGTAGTACTTTTTTCTGTACTTAAGTGGGCATTATTGTAATCAAAGGGCTCTGAGTTCGGTTACAAGTAAACTTTGTAAGGCATTTTATAACAAATTTTTGTATTGTATGTGAAATCGGGTTCATCAATTCTATTTATTGACAATTTTATCTTTGTGGTTTAAAAGAAAAATATTGTGAACGTTCATATATCTCGCGTGTTATATTTGAGCCTAATACATATGAATTTTTTGTGTGAAACACTAATGTTTTAATTTGGTTATACAATAAAATTGCAGATATTAAGGTGCTATGGTTAAGGGTATAATTTTAAAATGGTGATTAGATGAAAAGGATAAAGGGGCACTTGCAAACCTATGCCCACGCCAGGTACAAACCTAAAACCTTCGGTGACAAGATCAAGAGGCGGACATTCAATGCACTCGGCAACCGGGATGACATATATAATATATTTTAAACTCTTGGAGAAGTTGTCTTCTTTTTAATTTATTTTTTATTATTTTTTATTTTTTACAAATAACTATAGGCCTATCTCATTTATGTACATACCTTATTTCTGTAATTATCGTAATACACAATGATGCCAGTGGGTATGGTATTGGTGTGTCATTTCATATGTTCTAATATAATTTCATCACTTCATTATTGTTCCCCATCGTCACGATTAGCATAGAGCTGAAGAAATCCCCTCTCGTGCACATTTCTTCTAGTTTGATTACAAGCGAGGCCACTTGCGTATGTAAAGGGAGGAGGCTGATAGGGTTTCAGCCCCTCCAGAAATTTTGTGAAAATCAAAATTTCTAAATAAAACACTAAAGAACTAGAGAGAAACGAAGGTGATAACTGAAACCCCTTCTTAAAATGACCCCCGATTACATTTTTTCTCTTTGAACCTTTAAGGTTAAACATGGTAATTATGAAATATTTCAACGCATTTATATCCACCTTTTCAATTCCAGCCTCCTCCCCCCCAAAAAAAACCTGCTTGCGCCAGCAACGAGGCAGGTCCTAACGTCATATTGAAATAAGGTGTATGAATGTGAAACAGGTTCCCTTACAATAAAAAACGAGTTTCTGAAAATAAAATCGGATCTAAACGAGATGAAGCAACTGATGAATAGAGAAGGAGGTTAAATAATACTGATCCGTATAACCTATATTCATCTCCTTCTACAATTATTGGAATATTTAAATCAAGAAGACTTGAGAAGGAAGAGGATAGAAAAGTTTACAGGCTCCTTGTTGGGAAACCTGATGGTAAGGGACCTGTGGGAAGGTTAATATTAAGATGAACCTGAAGGAAATTGTCCCCAGGATTAGGTACAGATAGAAGAGTGATGTTCCAGTTTAGGAACGCCAAGGACAGACAGTTTGTTTGAAGCTTTACATGGTATACCGCACTGCGTTATATGAAGTATTTAAACTAGCTTACTCCAGAGGGAGGTGGGGGTTGCCAGGCCCACCAAGTCTTGTTTTTAGATTTTTAAACTATGAATGTTTGAAAATAAATTGTTCCCAATATTTCTGTATTATTTTTGTTCATAAAATCATCAAGGTAACGTGCATAGGTGGCAAAATTCACGTGGTGGGTCTATCAGTCCCACTCCTCCCCTTGGGATATATGTTCCATCAGGACACTTATGCCTGTAACAGTGTAGTTGATAATTATTGTAATTATTATAATTACTACATAACTGTACATATATAAACAAAAAAGCATTGATGCAACATTAGTATGATAATTAGTGAATGATGAAATATTGTGTGTAACACTCATGTAAAAATTGTTTTTATATTTTTTATTAATGATGGTAAAGGTAACAGTAGTATAAGCCGGAGACACATTAAACTCGTTTGTTTTAAAATAAAAATCATTGCTACTTACCTCATATGCATAGCGGAAGATTTTTGAAGCTGGCGATAACTTTTTTTCCATGAAAAAACACGTTACTTTTAACATTATAATCATTTATTGGTCGTTGCTAATTCGGCGGGCAAATCTTGACTCACGTTGTTTATCGTCAGCTGATATGCAGTATCGTCAGCTGATGTGCAGTGTTTCCAAACTTATGAACCGATAAATGCCGCACAAACTATTCACAAAAGGTTTTTAAGCGAAAATTGAGGCTAAACTGTACTTTACGTCCTTATCTGCATGGTGATTGCTTATTTGCGTTCGCGGTGCGCCGATAAATGCCGCACAAACTATTCACAAAAGGTTTTTAAGCTAAAATTGAGGCTAAACTCTACTTTACGTCCTTATCTACATGGTGATTGCTTCTTTGCGTTCGCGGTGCGCCGATAAATGCCGCACAAACTATTCACAAAAGGTTTTTAAGCGAAAATCGAGGCTAAACTCTACTTTACGTCCCTATCTGCATGGTGATTGCTTCTTTGCGCTCGCGGTGCGCGATGGTGGTGCGGCACCCGGCATCTCTTCGGGTAAGTACCTTTTTCTTTTTACACTTTCTTTTCACGATAACCCCACTATCCATTCACGGGGTCGAGGTATGCCTACGAGGTTAGGTTAGGCCTGTTAGGTTAGGTTCCATTAGCACTCATTTCACCCCTAAATATGTGCTTCATTATCTAAAAAATTCCTTAGTATGTTCAATTACGCATATCCGGACAACATCGGTTTTTCTCGATTTACTCTTTCAGGAAATGTTTCCTACCTTTGGGATTTACGTTGTTCAATTCCTTATAAAATAAGCTTTCCAACGATATATGACACGTATTCCTTAGGAAAAGGACGTAAACTAGAGTGTTACCTTAAATTGGAACAAAAAACCCGCTCGCACGTCATCTTGTACAACTACCGCATGGTTGCTACACTGTGAGGGGGTTACATAACCGAACGCACGGAACATTTGATTCACGTAGTTGACGGTAATGGCGGCACGAGCTATCGCACAACGGAGATGCATGATTGACGAAAAATACCTTATTTACAGACAAAATACGTAGCACGATTCTAAAAAACAATATCTCCGGCTTCAGAAAGTCCTCAACAACGCAATTCCGTAAGTACTTTCTCCTGTAAATTTTAAGAAATCCGTCTCCGGCTTATACTACTGTTACCGATGGTAAATTTTGGAATTATTATAATAATTATTATATGTCTGCATATATATATATATATATATATATATATATATATATATATATATATATATAACAAAGGAAGCAGTGATTCAATAACAAAATGGTTTCTTGAATTTTAGAAATAAAAAGAATGTGTAGACCTTTAAGCTTCCATAGATGGCGCAGTGGTAGCGTCCTCGCCTTGTAATTAAGGGGCCCCGGGTTCGATACCCGGTGGAGGTAAGTGGTTCGGATCCCACTTTAAACTATAGGTCCAGTCCCGATTAGTCTTAATGTGCATAAAGTGAACTTAAAACACCAAATCTTAAAACACCAAATCAATCCAATCCAATCTAAGCTTCCATCCCCACCCTCTCTCAGGTAAGTGTCTTGCACTGACACTGTGAACGGGAAAATGCATTATACTTAATTGTGCGTGCAAAGGCTAGTGGTCAAAGTGGCTTATTTTCGAACAAATATCAACACAAAATTTTATGTTCGACTTGCTGTGAGCATGAACGCTAATAACTCATGAATTAAGGAAAGAGTGGCAGGAAACACAGCAAAGAAACTTGTTGAATGAACATTTGGTTGGTTGTTGTCGGGACGACAAGGTAAACGGATCAATTTTACCAGCAGCAACCAGCCAATACAAAAGCGGGGCTAATTACATGTTGGTAGCTTACTAGCTGACAGAGGCAGACGCTTCTTCCTGTCACGAGAAAGCGTGCTAATCACGTAAGTAGAGCCGTAGAACTATCATTCTGAACATAATCGTCCTCAATATATTGCAATGTGTTTACTTGTGTATCATATACTAGGAATTTCGTAAAACGAAGGAGGAATCACCTCTTTTCTTACTTAACAGTCAGTCCCTATTTTTTGCTAGCTCTTCATGAAACAGATATTAATATATATCTTAGAGAACTATGTCAAAAAGAGAGCTAAAACCCTATCAGCACCTTCTTCTGGCTTACTGTCTCTTCTGGCTTACTGTCTCGTCATCCAAAGTTCGGGGTTCGATTCCTGGCCTGGGCATTTGTTTATGAGTGTATCTTCATCTAATCATTCATCTTCATCGTCACGTTTAGTAGGGCAGAAAAATGACGCGAAGTGAGAAAAATAAACAAAATACTCCTCCCATCTTGGCACTGGTACTTTCATTGTGCAGCAGCTTGCCTATGATTTTTTTTCTACTTTTTCACATAAACAATGCTTTTTGCTAGGGCTGAGCCGATACCGATACCGATGTATCGGTATCGGAAAGTATCGGTTGGAATTAATCTACCGATACCAGCCGATACTTTCCCTGCATTTTTGTATATCACGGGGGCAGCAAAAATGTCGCACGACACTTTCCCGGAGTCTAATCATACTGGAAATTATTAAAAATTTTAACTTTATTTTTATTTTGCTCCAATTTTGCACGAAAAACTATATTTTGTATTTACATAATATCTATTTTCATATTCTATTGTAATTCTTGAAGCAAATTTCTTGGTGATTTCATGCATATAATTGCAGAAGAATATTTGTACACACATATTGATTAATATTTTAAAAATAAATTTTAATTATTGCAATTTTCAAGTATCAGTATCGGTGGAAATCGGTAAGAGTATCGGTATCGGGTCAAAGTGGTATCGGCTCGGTCCTATTCTTTACTTTTTTTTGAATGTATGAGAGAATTGATAGAAATATATTTTCAAGCAACACCCGGCTCAGCGAGCACACAATTAGCATTGTGTCAATTTCATAATAAATCAACTGAACACAATAAAACACAGTTCCCACGAAATTGTCCCAATTTGTATTTAAATCAAAGATACAGGTTGTGGAGTTCCTGGCAGTGCATACGCTTCTTAAATATAAGGAATTCCTAAATACGAAATAGCTACGTAACAAGAAGAGTAGACAAATAGCGATGTGTCCATATATTAAAATGGCTTCTTTTTTTTACACCAACAACAAAGGTGTATAATACATATATTTGTGCACTAAACAGTGAAAATAACTTTAATAGATGCATGCACATATTCTACCACTGTTTCAATTAGCCTACATGTATGTTTTTCATTTTGAAATATCATGAAGAAATGCAGAAAATGTGCAGTATCCGAATATTAATGTTAGCCACTGTACGTACAGTCACCGGCAATAAAAATGGGGCATCTAGATCCTGAAATACTCGCTTCTCTGAAAGCCGTTATGTGTGTTGCCTAACTCTACGGCAATGTTAGAAGTTGCAATTGAAAATTTGCTATTAGAATCCACTTATCGACGTAGAGTTAGACAACACGCATATCGCCTTGCAGGGAAGCGAATATTTCAGGATCTAGATGTCCCATTTTTATTGCCGGTTACTGTACAAATTTCGATATAAACATATTCAAATTACATAGGTACCATGCATATATGCATGTGTAAACCAAACACATGAAAATGTTGCGTTTGCCTACCTGTATCTCTATTAAGTAAATGGAGCTCATTTGTTTCACTGACATCGTCAAATTCTTGTGCAATGGCAACAAGCACTTTCCTTTAGAACTTTCTTTTAGTAAATAAAACAACAACGCAACGGGTCAACTATTCATAAGGTTGGTTGATTTGATGGTTTAAGTTCACTTTATGCACAGTAAGGCTAATCGGGAATTGCCCTACAGTTTAAAATGGAATCCGAACAACTATATGCCTCGACCGGGTATCAAAACCCGAGACTGACTATTCGTAACGGTTATAAACATATGCAACATTTACTTCATCAGTATGTAATTGTGAATTATTGAGAACAGAGAAGACTGGGTAAATTCATACAGGCTATATCTAAAATTTACACAAAAGTGTCAATATGATTTGTAGCTACCTACCTTACGAGAGCTTCCTGAAAATCATATTTGAAGTTTCACCACCAAACTTTAGTCATTTCAGATTAATTTGTTGACATTCTGAATTGTGTTTAAATACACTGAACAGCACTAATTTGCAATCTTACAGGTTCACTTCCTAAAGGGAGGAAGAATATACATTTTTATACTTCCTCTCTTTCTGAAGTTGTTCTGATGGTCGTCATGGTAATATAATATTATTTTAACACAATCAAATTGTGACAACAATCCACTTCTACGAAAATTACAGTTTCAATTGTTATTTTTATTACAACCTCTTCGTTCGTACTGCCTAACGTTGGATAATCTTATTACAAGACACTTGTGCATGTACTCATGCAAAATAAGATTAATTTATAGCTTGAATATATGCAATCTTTACTTTTACACTTTTTTAATTATATCGTTCCAGCCATTTCTTTGCAGTTTGCACATTTAAAGATATTTTTCTTTATAATTTCGGTACGATATTGTAGGGACACCATGTAGAGCTTCTAATTTGAAGAAAAATGGCTTAATTAAAAAAAAGCGGGAAATGTGAATGTGAGAGTTACCGTATGGTCATAGTTGATCCGATTTGTGTCGAACTTTTACACTTCGGCTGTGCCGACGGATCGATGTTCTGGCGATGGGGTGGTTCAATTTCATCAGGAAAATCGCAGTGTGTCAGTGTACTTACTGACAGAAAAGGGAACGAGACATCTAAAGCTAACAATACATCGTTTATGAACATGAATTCAAGTAAATTGATAAAATATATATAATAAAACAGGCTAGAGCAAGTTAATACTTTGAATTCACATGAGCTATTTTTATCATGTGTCTAACTTGGAAAATAGTTCGTCATGGAATGATGAGGAAATAAAGAAATGGAACCATGGGATTCTGAGTTTATCCATAACTATAGTAGTTATGAGCTGACATGAATCATTAAATATCTTTACTGTTTGTTTTGTTTTGTTTTTCTATGTACCATAATTGGTGATCTACTACTACGCCCTCAAGATTTCCTGGATTGCTATCCAATTTGTTTTCTTGAGAAGTCTCATATTCCACCCCTCTCTCTTTGACGACTTAAATTAGGGATGTTATCGATACGAAATTTGCCAAAGTTCTCGGTCTCATCCAGAGTTCTAAACGCCTCTCTCGTCCTCGGTCAGGGGTGCCCACGGGGGATATTATGGCGCAGGTTGCGCCATCAAGATTTTTTGGGGGTGATTTTTTACCTTCAAATAATATAAAATTCAACATTTATTTATATTTGTAAAATGCAAAAATTGTACGCCTTAAATGCACCATAATTAATCCATTAGATGAAGAAAAGAAAGTGTTTAAGGGTATTATCGAAAGGGGGCTGGGAAAAATACCCAACTCTTACATATTAGGCCTTAATTGACACGTGGGTTTAGGGGGGATTCTGAATTAAACGTTGGGGGGGACAGTATTCAACTCTAGGTTTTTGATTATGGGGGGTATTTTGGTTAGAGGCGGATTGAGCATTAAATTGAGGGGGTATCTAATTCTTGTGTATTATTATTGTCTTAGACTGTTGCGGAAATTCTGGTGTGGACAATGAGAATTAATTTTTTGGAGGAGGCAATATCCACTCTTCAATATCAACAGTAAGTCTAAAATTGGCATGGAAATTTTGGTGGTAGGACTGAGTATTCAATTTAAGGTGTGAGATTTGAAGCTCTTGATAAAGTGTTAAATTTTAGATTGTCAAGGGATTTCTGTGGTGGAGAGAGAGTTCGAATATTAAATTTTGGAGATTGTATTTAGCAATGTGGTATCCACACGTTTTCAACCCCGAACGTGCCAAAAGAGAAGCCGGAAAAGACTAAATATTTCGGGACCATAAGAAAGTATTGACACCCCCATTAAATTAATATTCTTGAATGCCTGCAAAGAAATGGATGCAAAATTTTTTTGATCGCTTCGCTCGCAATTGTGTCTTCCGAGATTGCGTGTTTGGCGCCTTCCTGAGGTGAATGTGAAGTTTTATGCTATACCTGCAGTACAAGACATAAGCGATATTCTTGATATTCATCGCCGTATTATATTATCGCCCTGGGCTTAAGAATTTCTAGCTAGGGTTTTGTAATGTCTCGTGAAACAATATTTGAATCCGCCATGCGGTTGGAGCATGTTTTCTTGTTTGCCAAGATTGAATTTTCTATCTTCATCTTAAGTTGTAACAATTTGTTAAACACACTCACAAACACTATTTATATGGATATTTACCTAATTTATTTTACTACATTTAACCAATCAATGTGCTAGCTTTAAGTTTTTTCTAAAATCGAACAATTAAAAAATATGGACAGTTTAACATGCTATTTCATTCAAATAGACATAAATTATTACGTATTCATCCAAACTCTTTTGGGGGGATTATGATGAACGATTTTAGGGGCGGTGTGGCGGCGATTGGGTTCCAAAACCAGGGGGGCAAAGTGCAAAACTGGGGGGGGGGGGGCAAAGACAGTATATTTCCCTTTGTATACAAGGTTTAGCAAAAGTGGCGAAAATTTGGGAGGGCAACTGTCCCCCCCTCGCCCCCATAATCGCCGCCACTGGTCTTGAGTGATCGGCACCCCTGTGTAGGGAGGAGGGGCAGATCAAGTATAGCGTTCAGTTCAGTAAGGCTAAGAAAAAAGTTACTTTCGGTAGGCACGCTGTCGTAATTAAATACATAGTATGGATTACGATATGGTTTGAGGGCGCGAATGATATGATTTCGGGGGAGGTACACTCATGATATGATTTGGGGGGAACGCATGACACGGTTTTGGGGGGATGTGCCATTGGCCTTGGTATAGTTTATCCTTGTCAACCCACTTTTCGAAATATACAGTGTAAGCAATATACAGCGTCACGACCCAAACTTTCTCATCATATAGAGGCCATTAGAGAACACAATACCGATTTTCTATTTGATACCTCAATTGGACGCTACGTGTCCTCTAAAAACGGAATTTTATCATCAATATGGGGGTTATTCCTGAGTAAACAAAAAATAATCGACCAGACAATTCGATTATAGATGGCGGGGAAAGAACTTCCGGTTTGGGCAATTTTCCAATGTAAACAAGTGGAATACAAATCGTCACCGAGCTTATTTTCTTATAAGAGATCGGATACAAAATTGATCACTTGAAATTCTTTAGTGATATAGAAAAACAAAGGTACCTAGAAAAGATTGGCAATATCCCGGATCCTTTGAATGAAGATTTACGGAAAAATTTTCAAGACAATGTTGATCTTCTACCAACAGTTTCGTGTTAAGACTTGTGCAGGTTGAAATAAAGCTTGCATAAATTATAAACATTAAAATACTTCAATTTTACAACAGTAAAATGTATAATTTTCGACATTGTGTAGTCAAACACAGATCCTTTAATTTTATCATATCGCTTGTTAGAGAGAGCGTCGTCAGAATTTTTTTGTATGGGGTAAACGCCAGTAATAAAAGTAGAATAGTAGAAATAATAATAACAATTACAACTGTTATAAATGTTATACAATAAATAATTAGTAAACTAATGAAATAAACAAATTTTATTCGTAATTTCTTATTATTTATTTATTAATGTTATTCGAGTGCATATCCAGCACAACAGTTACAATACTTAAATGCACAGTTATTGTATTTTATTATAAACTTTTGCAAGTGTCGTTCAAGAAAAGACTTTAGAAGAAGGTAAAAAATACTAATAAAGTTTACAAATTACATTGATTACATTAAATTATAAAATTATAATTTTTGCAATTCTGGATGATTATAAACAGTTTTAATTTTTTATATATAGCCAACACATGTGCGACACGTAAAAACATTTTCGGGCCTCCCCCATGGCGCAGTGGTATCGTCGTCACCTTGTAATCAAATGTTCCCGGGTTCGATACCTGGTGCATGCACATAGTGGTTCGGATCCCACTTTAAACTGTAGGCCCAGTCCCAATTAGCCTTACTGTGCGTAAAGTGGACTTAAAACACCAATTCAATCAATCAAAGTAAAATATTTTCATTTGAATTACTCCGGTGATGTAGTGTCGACTATAGAGCCTATTCCCTCGTGTTTGTGTCCAGTCTTTTCGCTTTCTGCCTGAATTCACTGATTTTTCCGTATCGGATCTGTCTGAAAACTATGTATAGATACCCGAGAAAATAATATTTGTTCCCAACCTCGTGTTGTAACCAAATGACACACAATGATTGTCGCCTTTTCTTAAGAACTGCCCTTGCACCTTTGAACTCCATGTTATTCCATTCAAACCGGAAGTAAAGTTCCCGCCCGCGCCAAGGAAGCACAGAAATGTAAACATCCGGTGAATGTTGCAACCACAATATGCAACCACACTGCACAAATTGACAATTGCAGCTAATAGATTAACTTCGCAATATTGTGAGTTTGTGCGGTGACACCCAAGAACGTACTTAGGGGGGGGGGGTGCATGGGGCCGGACTCCCCCCCGAAAGACTTACCAAATACTAATATTAAATAATCAATATATATATTTTTAGCATTTGTTATATTATCGATAGTTATTCATTTCCGCTGAAAATGCAAGGAAATACAGCTTTGAAGGACAGTTCCAAAGAATTGTGCACACTATTGCTTGTGATAATAGGCATAAACTGTTAATCAGGAATTTACTTTTCGTCAACTGTTATCCCCGTACAATTAATTATTTTTGCCTATTACAATTGGATCTAACTCCTTTTTTGTTATTCAATAAATATTCAATTCTTTATCTATTTGAAATTAATTTCTTTGCCAGGGCAATTAATTGTATACAAATTTTGGCGAATGTAACTACACGTTAGCTAGATAATTAATACATGCTGTTATGTATCTATTCTTTTACAATATTTACCTATTCGTGTAATAATAGGGGCCTCCCCGATGGCGCAGTGATAGCATCGTCGCCTTGTAATCAAGGGGTCCGGGTTCGATACCTAGTGGAGGCTCATAGTGGTACGGATCCCACTTTAAGCTGTAGGTTCAGTCCCAATTAGCCTTACTGTGCATGAAGTAGACTTAGAACACCAAATCAATCAATCAATCGTGTAATAATAACAATACAACAGCAATCAATTTACATAATTAATTAATATTAATGTAATGTAATTATTCGAATATTATTATTATTATTATTATTATTATTATTATTGAGACACTTGGTCGGACCACCTCCAAATGTATTTCTAGATACGTGCCTGGTGACACCCTGTATATGGTGTTATATTATGTAATCGCCTTTCGAGACCGAGAGGAGAGGGATGTTTACAAATCGAAACGAGACTACTATCTCGTCTCGTATCGATACAACCCTTAGAACGGTTCCATAGTTGCTTAGTGTCCTCACTGCTCAAGTTTCTTTCTCCTCTTCAGGAGTTATAGGGTTAATGGGCGCAAATTGTAGTGTTCACTGAATCACTCTCCCGAAGACAGATATTAGGACGATAAAGAATCATGTCACCTTTTGTGGTTGTCAATGAGCATGCATCACCATTACTTTGGTGTAAGAAATATGTGATAGTAGAACAATCATGTTGTCAGGCTTTCTCAACTTGATGTAGTTGGCCTATTGCGTGAAGATTATTACACGATGAGACACCGTATCATCGTGCAATGAATCAATAAGTAATTTGTTGGAATTAGTTTCCATAGTAACAAATGACTTTGACCTCCATGTTTAACCCACGTCACGAAAAAGTACACTTTGTCAGGCCTACGTCCGGTTGCAGGTCGAAGCATAGACCGTTGCACAATACGGGAAAGGGGATGTCAATGAATGCATATTGACAGTGGCGGCGATTGAGTGTCAAAACTGGGGCGGGAGGGGGGCAAGGTATTTCGTTCCATTTTTTGTCCTTCAAATCAAAGATATAAATCTTACCAATGCCACGTATATTTTTGATTTTGAAAGAAGTTTCGTATCAATCCATAAGATTATATTTCATTTAAAGCCTCTCTGATGCTTCATGTTGACCAGGGCATTCACTTGTTTATCTCAGATCACGTAACGAACTGTGAAGTTCGTGGGATCTTACCAAGAATGTTAACCAATTAATCAATGGGTGATGTAACTTATTCATCGTTCATTCTCGATGATGAGAGAATTCGTCATTAACATGACGAGTTAACGCTTGTCAGTGCGAAAGGCACGACTAAAACTAAACCCCTAACTAGCAAAACTAACAACTAGAAAAGACAATGGTCACTCATTGGGTTTTATGAACCTTTGAACCTGAATCATGGCTGGGTTAGGATAATTACCTGTCTATCTGACGAATGAAGATAATTTCGAAGAATAAAAATAAACTAAGTCCTCTGTAGGCTTCGTTGCAGGTTGACCAGCGCGTCGCCTCACTTTTGCTCCAATACTTTTCTAAGCTCTTCTCTCTCCTCAACCCAAATTAAAAGTCAGTCCCTTCTCAGTCTGTCTCACCTCTATATTCCCCAGGCCATGGAGACCTTCCTCCATGCCGAATCGTGATTTTTACTGCCACTATGCAAACCGCTGACTCCATAGGCTGATGGAACTTCCTATATCCTGAATACCTCAGGAGGTTTGCATAGCACAACACTGTGCATTATTTACATACCTTAGAGGTTGAGATAACTGAGATAAACAAGTGAATGCTCTGGTCAACATGAAGCATCAGAGAGGCTTTAAATAAAATATAATCTTATGGATTGATACGGTTTCTTGATAAATCTGAAGCACAAAATCAAACAGGGTTGAATTTTTAAAAAGACAAAAAAATACTCTAGCTCTTTCCATCACACTAATTACACTTGAAATTAAATGTGAAAGATAACTTTTGAAAAATAATAATCATTAATAGAATATAAACACAAGTATAATATAAATTTACTAAATTATGAGTTTCAGCAAGGATCGTACAGCAAAGAATGAAATTGTGCCTGGATGTGTGCTAAGAAAAATAAAATTTTCAAGTTCCCCACAACAGTAAGAAAAAAAGGTCGAGACAAGGATTAAAAAGAAAGGACTGTCCTCTAATATCCGTATTGATGCAGCATGGTGTGCATTTCTATCTGTCCCATGGGCAGATTAAGATGGAGGCAGTGTTGCCTACCCTACAACACGTCAAAACCCTACTTGCTTGTCAAACGGACAGTATTTTTGTCTCTTGGACAGTAGACTTGCATTTCTTAAAACCATGTACACCCATGGACGATTTTTTTGTTTGTAACGATCCCCTTGAAAGTCCTGGAGATAGTTACAACCCAGTCAGAAGTGTCCGTGACTGAACGTGTGTGTAGAAAGTTGTATTCTACTCCGTTAAAGGCAGTCACGCACTGGGTGGCCAGGTCACAACGGCCAAAAAGTACAGCTACAAGTACGGCAATCAATATCCTTGTAATTATCAAAATATTTTGTAACGAACATTATCAGGCAGGATTTTTTTCGGAGGGGGTTGCAATTGTAAATGTGGGTGCATAGCTGCGTTTTAAAATATGTTCAAAAATATAAATGGTAGTCGGGATCATTTTAAAGTGAGTTAGAAATATCAATTTGTTTTCCCCCCGAGTTTTTTACTGCTTTAATTTGAATTTCTTTTTCTCTAAATTTCGAGAGGGGCTATAGCCACAACTGCCCCCCCTGCGAACGCCAGTGACTATCTTCCTGTGCTGGGTGAATTACTTCCAGTCCATTTGCCAGGTGGCTAAGTGCGCATTGATCCTAGAACATATTCATAATAAAAACAAAAGTGAAATAATTGTTGCCCTCAATGCAACGAATACAGTTGTATGTATTTCTCCTTACAAACTTTCCTACGTCTGGCTTTATGAGAGAGCATTGGCTAAGAGCAGACGTCATCTACAGTTTATTTTATGTCGGTTTCCTATGTCTTGGGTTTATTGCGACAATGGGAGTGAATGGTGAACTGTACGAAGGGACAAACGCCATGAATCATCCATGCCAGAGTTCGAACCTGGGACCTCCAGCTCCATAGCACCACTGATCAGGAGTTTAATCAGAATTTTCCATCTGGGGTAGGGGGTTTAAGTTCGTATTTAGGGAAGTGCAAACGTAAATTTAGAACCAAAATTATCCTAAATTGTAAAAAAAAAATAAGAGGTATTGAGGAATTTTTAGAGGGTATTTGTGGGTGTGTGAATAAATCACTGATGCTTACCGTTCCACTGCGGAGGCCAGAAAGTATTCTAACCGTTTTATGTGATAACTGTGGATCTGTTTCCTAACGCTGCATCAAAATTAACCAAATAACAGTTTATCACCTGGCATGGGGACCCTGACCTCTACCAGGCGCGTCCCTCGGGTGGCGGATGAGGGATCCCACCAGATATGGTGGGGTGGTCCGAATATAGAATAAGGACCCGTGGACCAACAGGGAGCCCAGTGCCTGGGGGCTTAATACTGGGCCACCCTCTCTCTAGGGGTTAAAATATAGAGAGCCGGCCCGGAGGGCGAAGACCAACGGTTCCAGAGGCGGAAGAGGATCATAGAGAAAATCCCAACGGCAATGGAAGCGGAAGAGTTACGACCTTAGTGGCCAATATGAGCCACTAAGAAGCGGATTGGATATCTCCGTCAAATATCCAAAACCAACTGCTGCCTTGCAGGGGTGTGGGAACACCAAAGGATATGGGAGAAAACCCTGAAAATAAAAATCAGCCTGGTCGTTGGGCTAATCCCCCACACCAGACTAAAACTAGCGGATTCAGAGAAATAAAGGTAGCCTCGGAAAGGATGGATTTAGTAGAAGACGACAAGCAAGGAAATGGAATATCCGAATTGGAACTTGGAATATTAAAACAATTAATGGAAAAGAAGTGGAGATTGTAGGAGAAATGGAAAAGTATAAACTAGCAGTACTAGGACTAAGTGAAGTAAGGAAGAAAGGCAGTGGTATAATGTGCCTTGAAAGAGGATATGTGCTGAGATATGTTGGAGTAGGTAGAGGAAGAAGAGCTAAGGAGGGAGTTGGAATAATAGTTAATGAGCAAATGGAAGAAAGGGTGGAATCATGGGAACCAGTGAATTCAAGGATAATAGTAGTTAGACTGGAAATGGAAGAAAGAATAACAATAATACAAGTTTATGCCCCGACAAATGATCAGGACATATTGGAGAAAGAAGTTTTCTATACTCAATTACAAAGAGTAGTGAATAAAGAGAATGAAGAGAATAGGAAGGTAATATTGATGGGAGATCTTAATGGTAGAACTGGAAACAATAGGATAAGGTCACATGGTTGTATGGGACCATATGGAGGGGAAAGTATGACAAATGAAAATGGACAAAGATTAATAGAATTCTGTGTAGAGAACCAATTGCTACAAGGAAACTCCTTTTTCCAGCATAAGAAAATTCATAAAATCACTTATGAAGCTGAGGGAAGGGAGGCAAAGAGTATAATAGACTACATAATTTACGCAAGAGCACTTCGATATGCCTTTATGGATGTAAAGGTAATTCGAGGTGCTGAATTGAGTACTGACCACAGACTGCTAATAGCTATAACAAGATTTAAGAGGAATAATAGAGAAAGAGATAGGAAGTTTGAAAAGATACAAGTAAAGCAGCTGGCTAAGGAAGAGAAGAGAAAACAGTATAAGGAATTAGTAGAAGAAAGGTTGAATGAATTGGAAATAAGAGAAATGGAAATTGACAGTATGTGGGAAAAATTTAAGGAAGTGATACTGTATGCAGCAATTGAAGTATGTGGCAAAGTTAGGGTGAATACAAAAAGGAAAAGAACTAATTGGTGGACGGATGAAGTAAAGAGGAAAGTGAAAGAGAAAAAGAAAGCATGGAAGAATTACCTAGAATTAAGATCAGAGGAACATAGGTTAATATATGTGCAAAAAAGAAATGAGAGTAAATTGGCTGTAGAGGAGGCAAAGCGAAAATCATGGGAGAAGTTTGGAAATGATATTGAAGAAAGTTTTGTAGAGCATAGAAAGCAGTTCTGGAATATGGTCAAAAGTCTGAAAGGAAAATGGGGAAAAGCAGCAAGAGCTATAAGAAATAAGGAAAATGTATTAGTTATAGGAAGGGAGAATGTGATGGAGGAATGGAGAAAATACTATGAAGAAAAGTTCAAGGATAGGACAAATGAGCAAGAACAAGATGAGGAGCAGGAACAGGAACAGGAGGAGGATGAGAGAATAAGAAACAGAGAAGAGGAGGAGCATGTAGAAGAAGATATGATGATAACAGAGAATGAAGTGAGAGAAGTAATTAAACGGATACGAATTGGGAAAGCAGCAGGATGGGATGGAATAGCACCAGAACTTATAAAATATGGAGGACCAAGAATGGCTGAAATACTACTGAATATATTAAGGGAAGTATGGAGAACTAAGACTATACCAGAAGAGTGGAAAAGGAACATAATTGTGCCAGTACACAAGAAAGGGAGTAATAAGGAATGTGATAATTATAGAGCAATATGTCTATCATCAGTGGTATATAAGATGTATACGAATATATTGGAAAGGAGGCTGAGAAAAATCATAGAGGGAAAACTTGAAGAGGAACAAGCTGGATTTAGACCTGGGAGACAGACTCAAGATCACATTTTTATATTAAGAACAATGATGGGGAAAATGCTGGACAAAAATAAAAGAATATACCTAGCATTTCTAGATTTGAAAGCGGCATTTGACTCTGTACCTAGAAAATATCTGTGGGAGGCATTAGAAAGTAAGGAAGTACCTAAGGAACTTATTAAAGCAATAAGAAGTGTATATAAGGATGTAAAAGGAATAGTAAGAATAGAAGGAAACGAGTCTAAGGAATTTCAAATAGGAAAAGGAATTAAACAGGGAGATAATCTCAGTCCTTTACTTTTCATTAATGTAATGGATGAAATAACTAAAATTTGCAAAAGAAGAACCCCAAGAGTACAAATAGGATATTGGAATATGAGAGTAGTACAACTGCAAGTACTGCTATATGCTGATGATATAGTCTTAATTGCTAGTAGTGAAGAGAATCTACAGAGGAGCGTAATAGAATGGGGAGAAGAACTTGCGAGAAAAGGGATGAAGATTAATATCAAGAAAAGTAAAGTTATGCAGGTGGCAAAAGGAGAAAAAGATCATGAAATAGCAATTAGATATGGAAACGAGAACTTGGAAGAAGTAGATGAATATGAATATTTAGGAACCATCATAACAAGTGATGGTAGGTGTGATGAAGAAATCCTAAATAGGAAAAGAAAAGCAAATACAGTATATTATCAGTTCAGTAAAACAATAATGGGAAAGAAAGAAGTGGCAGTAAAGACAAAAATGCAGCTATACAAATCAGTATTGGTCCCTACATTAACATATGGAATGGAAAGTTTACCACTTCAAGATAAACATCTGAGTAAAATTCAGGCTAGTGAAATGAAATACCTGAGAAGAGCTGTTAATAAGACTAGGAGAGATAAAGTGAGGAATGAAAGAATAAGAAGAGAGGTGGAACAGGAGTCGCTAGAGAAAACAATTGAAAAAAGACAGCTAAAGTGGTGGGGACATGTATTCAGAATGAATGAAGACAAAAAGGTAAAGCAAATTCTAGAAGTAAAGGTGCAAGGTAGGAGAGGTAAAGGAAGACCAAGGATAATGTTTGAAGACAGAATGGAAAAGATTGGAAGAGAAAGGAATAAGACAATAAGTATGATGAAGAGAATGATGGGAAACAGACAGGAATGGAGGAGATGGATCGAGGCAACCAACCCTACGCTATGATGGCAGAAAGGGATTAGAGGAAGTAAGTAAGTAACAGTTTATCAAATATACCTTTACCCTTTAGTACAAAGACCATGATTGAACCCTTGCACAGCTCTCGTACGCTCTGTGAAGTGTACTTTTGAGAACCTCTTGTCTACAAGTTGGTATGACTGACCAGTGCTTGATGTGAGGGGGATGTAGGAGATTGGTATCCCTCAGCTAGAAAACTTTATTCAAAGGATCCTCCAGATAGCTCAAACGTCAACCAAACCCACACTTCTGCCACCTAACAATTTCCAATTTGAGAGCTGGGTATGGCACTATGAAAGTGCAGACATGCTCTCTTGGAGTGTTTTAA
Source organism: Lepisma saccharinum (assembly GCF_977018435.1). NCBI lineage: Eukaryota > Metazoa > Arthropoda > Insecta > Zygentoma > Lepismatidae > Lepisma > Lepisma saccharinum. Next base: position 42,147,850 of record NC_139253.1, read on the forward strand.
GTAACTACTACATTGCGACTAGTATACTCTCCATGCAAGGGTGTCCACAGGATTGCTTCATGGGGAAGGGGCAAGCAATGCATTATCCCATAAATCAATGCTTCAGTTTGATATCGTGATCTACGGTCTGTACAAGACTTGTTTTTAATTATCAGTCCTTTATACAATTTGTCCAAATTACTGTGACTGAAAATGAATTTATAATTGTAAAATGTATAATTTTAGGTCGACGCTAATTTTCTATGGAGGGCAATGCTCATGCCTCTTCTTCATTACAATTTTGTTAGTTGTTCCTTCTGTAACTAGTTTGTACACAAGAAACACAGTGTAATTTTAAAACTGATTAGACAATCGAAGAATTGAATTGAGTTTTTGGTTTTAAATCCAATTTATGCACAGAAAGGCTAATCGGGACTGGACCTAGTTTCAAGTGGGATCCGAACCAATGTGCCTCCACCGGGTATCGAATCTTTGACCACTTAATTGCAAGGCGATTATGCTATCACTGCACCATCAGGGAAGCCACCGAAAAATGATGAATATTTTTTTATGTATCACTATTTTCATGGGCAGAAAATATTAGCAGGAGTCAAACTAACATAATTTTCTCTTGAAAGTCTTTAATGTTGCCTACATTCATCTAGATTTTTTTTTGTTATTTTCAATTAGTATTTAAATTATATATGTACATATTTTTAAAAAAAATACTTTTGCAGGCTCTATGATGCACATGTTACTACAACTGCAAATCATATTCACTTGCGGATGGTTAATTGCAGCACTAGGTAAGGGATAGACATTTTTTTATTTCTAGGGTGACTCCAGCTACTATGCATGCAGTTCATATCAAGTACGAAAGGATATAATTTGTAAATTTTATTGTATACATTTTTATTTTTTGTCTGTCACATTTTCTTCGATTTTCCTGAAATCCAAAAATAATTAAATTGATTTTATTTTGCTTTATTTTTCGCTAATTTGCAAAGATGGAGATGAGTGATATGATGAAATTGATGAATGGACACTCACAAATATCTACGCCAGGATTCAAACCCAGGACCTCTGGCATTGTAGCATGATGTGTTAACCACTCCAGCATGGGGGAAAATAATTAAATTTTTTGAACATTAGGTTAACATTATAACAGATTGCCAATAATCATCAGACACCCCTTGAACTGTAAGGAGGATTATCCATATGTTATCAATACACATCATGAGCCATTGACTCATGAATGACAGTGTAGAAGAGTATACTGCTGCCAGCAGTCAAAATGAGTTGACAATGTGAGCTGAGTGAGGCTGAAAGGGGTATGTTTATTGGCACCCACTGATTCGAACATTCCATCTGTGAGATTTCAGTCAGTTTCCAGATATCACGTGCAGCAGTCAGTGATGTAGTGGTGAAATCGAAACGTGAGATTGTGATAAAACCACAACTGCGACCCTCAAAGCCAAAAAAAATTGACCGATAAGAATTAGCAAGCTTCATTGGACACTGTGGCCATAGACTTTAAAATTGCATCAGGAAGTGATGCCAGCACTCGTACCATCCGGCAAGAGGTGGGTGGCACTGGGATTTCATGTGAGACCTGCAGCACATAAGCCAATGATTACTATCCAGAATGCAGCAGTCGATTACAGTGGTGCAAAGAACGTTGCAAGTGGTTTCTAGAACAATGGAAAAAACATCCTATGAATCACGCTATTGTGGCGATCTGATGGACGTGTCTGGACAAGGCGAATGCCCAGGGAGCAGTTCTTAACAGAGTGTATTGTCCCCACAGTGAAATTCAACATATGTATTGCTGAATCAGTAATCATGGTATTGGGTGTATGGTTTTGGTGCCTGGAACCCTGAATGCCAATGCCTATCATGTAATATTAGACAATATTAGACAACTCCACCTTGTGGCAACAGTTCGGAAGTAGCCTTTTTCATTTCCAGCATGACAACACAGCCTTCCATAAAGCAATTGCCGTAACTGAGTGGTTTGATGACATGGTAGTGAATGAACTCCACTCAGAACCCTGATCTCAACCCCACTGAACATCTGTGGGATGAGTTAGAGCACCAGTTGCGATCTAGGCCACACCACCCAAACACCAGAACAGCTCCAGTTAAATACATTCCCGTGGGTCGCCAGTCATTATTGGCTACATAGTGTATTTTGAACAAGTAAGTAACCGAGGAATGGAGCAAAAGTTTAGATTGGGGACTAACACAAAAACTAAACTTCATGGTACAAGTATTTGAGGGCCAAGACCTGCCAAATGGCTTTATTATTGGGTGATGCATAATCAGTTCATCAAATCCCATTGCCACTGTTTTCTGGCTTTCGAGTACAGAGCCTGCTACTTCTTTTCAAATAGCTCCTTAATTATCCTTACAGTGCTGAGTCAACACTGAAATTTTAGAAGCTCATACCTAGAATCGAATCCAGGACCATGCTACTATACTTTAGCATGTAGTAATCATATTGCATTTTTTATTGTGCAATTTTGAATTATTTGTTATTTTTCTATTATATTAAACTGCTGTATAAGGCAGGTATGCTGTTTTTCAGGAGTATAATTCAAATACATACATAAAAATTAATAGAGTGCTAATCACTTCACCATGTCGGAGTTCTTAAATTAACTAATATTAATATTGATGGTATCACCCACAGAAGTATTTGTAATATGATAAAGTTTGTTTTTTTGCTTCACATTATTGGGTTCAATCCAGTACTTGAAGTAGAAATTGTTAGGAGGGAAATGTTTGCTTAGCATTGGAGCTAGGTAAAAGGATTTCTTTTGTTTTAGGTGCTAGAAAATAGATCTTAAACTTTCAAAATGTGTTGCAGATATTGATGGTGAATGGTCTCCATGGAGTAATTTACCAACAAAATGTAGCAAGTCATGTGGAGGAGGAGAATCCAAGAGATTTAGGACCTGCTCCAATCCAACTCCTGAAGGAAATGGCAAGAAATGTGAGGGGAAATCGGAAGAAGTTGTGCCATGTAACACACATCCATGTGCAGGTAGCTAATTATATGCTGTTATTGTAAATACAATTAGATGCTCATTGAAAGAAATGTTCCGATGTTCATTAAAAGAATAAAAAAAATATTCACAAAACACATTTGTGATATAAAATTAAGGTTTAAAAAATCTTTCTTTAATTTAGAAACAGCAAAAACTTAATCAAGCCTTAGGCATTAATATTAAAACATTTGCTAATTTACCATTTTACAATTTATTAATTTACATTATACAAATTATCTTCATTCTCAAGTACTATAAAAATAAATTTAATGGGTAAAAGAAAATTAGGGAAAGAATCTGCACTAAATTGGAGAGAAGTTCTTTTTGGAGACAGCGGGGGTGGGGGTGGGGGGTGGGGGGGGGTTTAAGGAGGTGGAGATAAAATATTATCTTGTGGTATTGTGGACTGACTGGTGGCCGCGGTGGCTCAGTCGGTAACGCGTCTGACTACCATGCTCAAGGTCCCGGGTTCGATCCCCGGCCGGTTCAAATCCGGGAACTTTTCTAACGATGGAAGCGGCCCCGGCGCCCACCCAGCGTCGAATAACATGGGTACCTGGGGGAAACCCTGGGGGGTAAAGGCGGTCAGGGGCGTGATGCTGATCACATCACCCCCACTCACGACCGGATCAAGAAAGTGTGGGGCGTTACACCCACACCCCCTATACGCCTTCATGGTGTTGTGCTAAGCACAGGGGAGCACTTTACCTTTTTTTTTTTTATTGTGGACTGACTGCACAAGGGAATTTCACAGATCCAGTGCATGCTATCTGAATGACTCTGGAAGAACAATGTGACAAGGAAGTCTATTTCCAATTGAAAATACATTAATTTAAAAAGTTTCAACAAAGCTACTGCTAAAAAAGTCCAAATAACCGCATGTTGTCCCATCCCAAGCCTAAAGGAAAAGTGTGAAGTATGGTTAAGTATGTGCTCCATAGGCAACAACTTTAGGGGGGTAGGTACTTTCTGCCCCCCCCTCCCCAAATTCATGAGAAGGACAGATATTATATATATATTTACATATGGTTACATATACATAATATTGTTTCTGCCAACCTTGCCTCCCCAAATTTATTTTAAGTTGATGCCTTTGATGTACTCATTCCACAGTCACTTCAATGTCATCTACAAGGTCTGCCCATAAAAGAAAACCGAACTGTCAAAAAAAAAAAGAACCAAACCAAATAAAAAGGTACCATATTCTGGCAACACTGCAAAGAGCTATATCGAAACATCCCATCAGTGCAAGTTTCAACCTGTTACAGGCAGTCGGTATTAGGGTAAGCATGCGTCAGATGCAGGTCGTGTGCAAGCGGTATACAAAATACACGCACCAAGATGGAACAACGTTACAACAAAAGTTTTGTTACAAATTGGGTAAATTGTTTACCGAAACGTTACAGATGATACGGGCAGTGTATGGTGATACAGCATTATCAAGAACCCAGGTGTATGAGTGGTACAATCATTTCAAAGGTGGACGTGAAAGTGTCGAGGATGAACCAAGATCAGGACGCCCTTCAACGTCAAGGAATGACGACAATGTGGAGAAAGTTCGTGCACTGGTGAGAGGTGATAGACGTTTAACCATGCAGCAACTGTCAGACATGCTTCATATCAGCAAAGAAAGCTGTAGGTTAATTTTAACCGAGGACCTGCAAATGAGGAAAGTGTGTGCTCGCTTTGTGCCTCGCATTTTGACAGAACGAGGAAAAGACAAAAGGAAAAAGTGCTGTGAGGATTTGGTGGCAACTGCGGACCAGGATAACAACTTCCTAAAGTGCATCATGGCGGAAGATGAAACCTGGTGTTTACAATATGACCCCGAAACAAAAAGACAGAGTGCGCAGTGGAAAGGACTGTTCTCGTCTGTCAAGAAAAAAGCACGGACGTCAAAATCGAAGACAATGGTGATGCTGATCGCATTTTTTGATTCCCAAGGACTGATCTACCATGAATTTGTCCCTGAAAACCAGTCAATCAGTGGTATTACAAGGAACAAGGAAGTGCTAGGTCGACTCAGAAACAGGATGAAGCAGGTTAGGAAGGACCTCTGTGATTCCGGCCAATGGTTTCTGTGACACGATAATGCTCAGCCTCATACCGCATTGTCTGTACAACAATACCTTGCTAAGCATTCAGTGACAGTGATCAATCACCCTCCATATTCTCTGGACTTATCGCCTGCTGATTTTTCCTTTTTCCCATCTTAAGATGGCTATGAAATGGCAAAGATTTGACGACGTCACGGACATTAAATTAAATGTTACGCATATTTTGTGAACACTTACTGTCAATGACCATCAACATGTATCCAAGACCTGCACAAATGCTGGTCAAAGTGTATTGCCTCCTCTGATGATTATTTTGAAGGTGATAAAGTCATTTGAAGGTAATTCCTTGTTATATGAAAGAGTGTGTCCTCACTCACTCACTGATCAATGTCAGTGCACAACCCAAACCCATGGGCCTAGAAATATGAAAGTTTAGGGATGTTTCCCCTTATAATGTAAGCACCCACTAAGAACAGGGTTTTCAAAATTCAACCCCTAAGGTAGGATGTATACAGTCCAATCCCCTGAACCTAGAAACATGAAAAATATTGATATTATAAACAAAAATCCTGAACAGATGGTTCCGTGTGTATTATACATCTCTGAGAGCAGGTCGCTAGTCTATCATATAGCTGTTCATTAAGAAAAGAAAAATCAAGAAAACATTAAAGCAGGATAAACCTTTAACCTACTCCAAGTTAATATGCATCTCTAGCTCTGATTTCTCAATAGAACTTCTGCAATGAATCGTTCATAACATGCTATAAACTAATGAGATATGGTCCTAATAAACGGTTTAGTCATTTCAAATAAAATTCAACATTGGTTCGCTTCTTAATATCTATCTTCCAGTGACTTACATACATGTATTTGTCATGCTCTAGTACCTGACAATGATCCCATGTCCAATTGATGACCTTCGCTTCATCATTATAAATCCTCAATTACCAATTCATTTGTGGGAGCAGAGTATTCATTTGCAAATTTTATTCTTGTTATCAGCATTTGAAGATAATGTTCTGGAGGAAAGTTACATATTTTAATATTTTTCTTTATAGAATTTTGTAATATGATTACATTTGTAAAAAATACACATATACTCACTCATTCAATTTGTTTAACTTTTTGAGCTACATTGAAAAAATATATATAATTAATACTATGACATTAAAGAGAACTATGTAAAAGTAAAATATTCATGTATTGAAGATAATTCTTGAATTTCTCTTAAAAAGTTAATCATGCTCTTCCCTATTCAAAACAGTTAAATAATAAATATCTTCCATTCTAGACTCAAGCAAGGTTGTGGAATTCGGTAAGTTATACAGACTATTTATAGTTTCAGGCAGCCATTCTGTACACATAGTAGTTTTAAAGCTTTGCACTTTTGAAGAAATAAGGGATGGGACCGATTAATTTGTACTCTATCAGTATCAGCCGATTGGTGTATCGGTTTATCGGTAAAATTAACGATTATTTTACCAATCTGATATATCAATATATATATATATGATAATTTAGTGCAAAATCCTGCCATTTTGTTGTAATTTTTATGGATAATCTCCATTCCCTATTTTCTAAAAAAGTAAATGTCTAAATATGCTATTTCTTTTTCACTGCAGTCGCCTTGAAACACACATTTATTAAGGAGGTCAAAGAACCTTTCAGGGTGTTCAAGGACCATTTCTAAATTTATATCGGATCGGTAGAATATCGGTTATCGGTGTCGGTAAATTTTATATAGGTACTTTACCGGTATCGGCTAAATTTTCATATCGGCCCATCCCTAGAAGAAATCAATATGCATGCATGCATACAGATTCATAAATCATGAGGAGTAAGTTCAGATAAAAAAAATTGCCATTAGTTATTTTGTGATAAATTCATCTTGTTTCTTCCATGGTGACACTAGTGATGTGATGCTAACCATAAAATGTTTCACACTTTTATTTTATCTATTAAACCATATTGTAAACGAACAGTTATACAGAGGTTGTTCCGTCTACATTTGGCCAATTTTGACTTACCCCAAAATTTAGACGAATCCATGGCGCCAGGTACGTAAGTGCTCGATGTGTGTCCCTTGGTTCCTAACAATAGCCCGACAGCGTAATTTCCACTGTAATAGGCTTCTCTGAGAACTGGGAGGGGAATCTTGTCCCATTCACTTTGCACAGCTTTCCAAAGTCCTTCCACAGTTGTCACATGCCGTTTTCCCAAAGCCCGCTTCAGCAAGCCAAATCCACAATAGTCCATAGGACTTGCGTCTGGAGATTTAACAGGTACTTCATTGAAAGGTATCACCTGTATACCACTTGCCTCCTCCATCTCCCTGTAGAATGCGAGGGACGATCGTGAAGTATGTGATGAGGCCTTGTCCATGTGAATGCGCACCAGATTGGCATCATTTCCGTACATTGTTGGAATCTCATGCTCGTAGATCGGCCGCATGATCTGCTCCTGATAATACTGCGAGTTTATTTTGCAGTTCTTCGCCACCCTACGAATCTTCAGTTTACCTCGGTAACAGTAACCAGTAACGACCATGAACCCTTTTGGGAAGGATTCTTTACATACACGGACCCACCTTCTGAAGTTCTTTGCGCCTTTCTCTCGGTACATGATGGCTCTCGGTTTACCGCAGTCGGAAAGGTAGATCCATGCTTCATCGAGCGTTACGACGTGCTTCCACCTTTGTTTTGCCAGATGCCGTTCGTACAGCTTCCGGGCGTTACACTTTCGTTCCTTTTGGTGGGCATCCGTGAGAAGATGGCAGCGAGCTTTCATGACTTTTTCCAGCTTGAGTTGATGGTGTAAGGTCCGGCTCACAGTCCCCAAAGACACGTCAAGACGATTAGCCATACACCTTTGTGTTGGCGGATTTTCTTGCATTGCCATTTTGCGCAGTTTCCTCTGCATGGTAGTGGTGGCCTCGGTGCATTTCCGCTTCCTAGGCAACTTCGTTGGTGATCCAAATGGTGGAGGTTCGTTGCTCTTGTACTTTTTAATAACATTTTTTATTCCACTTAAACTGATGTTGCAACCATTCTTCTTGCACTGTTTTCTAATGACAGAAACACTAAACTGGGCATCATAAAGAGCCGCAACATAGCCTTCCCAAAACCGACTTAGTTTGGGCGGCATGTTGGTCACAGAGCGGAAACCCACACACTTGGAAAAAGATTTTACACAACACTCACAACAATGGTCCTGTTTTGTGCCTTATTTTTGTCCGCGTGGATAAACAACTCCGTTCCCAGACAGTCACTGCACAACACTGCAGGATGCCATGCGTCAGTTCGGGTGAGTCCAATCTGCCCGGGAGAGGGGGAGGAACGAAATCGGCCAAACGTAGACGGAACAACCTCTGTAATAGTTCCTTTGGCAGAGGTGAGTTAGTGATTTAAACAAATATGTAACAAAAATGTAATTGTTTCTTCAAAAATGTTAACTAAATCTTTGTTATCTGCGCAAGTATAATTTATTGCAAAATGGTTTTAAAAAAACTTTTGACAAATAAAAGAAATTCAATTAGCCTAGAACATAACTTAACAATTATTCAAACAATCTTTAAATATTGTTTTATCCTGAAAAGAAATACAATGCAATAATTTTATATTTAATGCTCTGAAAGCTTAGCACATAATTTTATTTTGCACTAATGTTACATTTATTTTTAGTTGAATGGAGCGAGTGGTCAAATTGTAGTGCAGACTGTGCCAGAGGAACTCGAAAAAGGGTGATGCTATGTGGAACAGACAAAAAAATATGTGAAAGTACTCAAAGAAATGAAGAAACTGAAGACTGTAACTCATGGAATCATACAACTTGTGAATGTAAGTGGATAAATGCAATAAAAATATGTATATGCATTTTTCTAATGTACTTGATATATATATATATTATTTAGGTCAGTTGATTGAGGATCTGGCAATACTTTAAGGTGCAGGCGGTAGACAAAAAAATATGAACACTGTGAAAGGACACAAAATTTTTATCAGTGGGGGGTTGGCCAACTCTTGGCCTGAATTACAACCTGTATTCAACGTGAGATGGAGAAATATAGGTCATTCACAATGTTCAAGGGAGTACACATCCATTCCTCATGCAAAGCGGTCTCTAGTTCAGAAAGTGTTGCTGGAGGTGAAACGTAGCACACACTGGCCTCCAAAATACTCCACAAATGCTCAATTATGTTAAGATCAGGTGACTGACAAGGTCAGATGCGATATTAAACTTCATCCTCGTGCTCACAAAACCATGCTTTGATGCACTGAGCAGTGTGAAAGGGGGCATTGCCATTTTGGAATACAGGTTGTACGCCCAGGAACACAGTCTGGATCATAGGATGGAGATGATTATCCAGAATGCTGCGATATTCCTCTGCTGTGACCCCACACCATTACAGAACACCCCATCCCCTCCATGCTTAACAATAGGAAGGAGACAGTCAATGTGAAAGGCTTTTGCAGGCATCTACCATGCCTAAGCACGTCCAGTGGTCTTGGATTATTTGAATGCAAATTAGTCAGACCACATGACCTGTTCCCACTGCTGCTGTGTCCAGCCTCTGTGATCTCGACACTATTTTTGATGATTCACAGCATTACGTGGTATCACCAATAGTGTTGGAATAACTGCTCTGACATGTTTGCAGAAGGTAGTTCTTGTTGGATACTTTTGGTTGTCCTGACGAAGATGCAGTTCGTCTCAGAGGTTATCTGGGACACCCTTGTCTTGTTCTTTTGGTCCACTACCCACTTCAACACCCTTATATTCCTGTCTGTGATCTTCAACTTTTGTCGACTGTTCTGTTTCGACGACATATCTGTAGACTGTCACCACAGTTGACACCGTGCTCCTTGCAACACCTGCAACGTTGGCTGTTTTCATCACTGAGGCTCCAGCTAGGTGCACTTCAATGATCATGTATGTGTTTTTGGAAGCCTGAGAGGCAAGACATAAGTGTTTGACTGGTAGCACAATGTTCATATACAAGCCGTACAACTGCTGCTGATAAACTGATACATCCACCTTCGTGATCACTAGACAACAGACTTGTCTAGTATGTAAACAGGTTGTAATTCATCCTTGCAGTACAGCCATATCATGTGGTGCAGAACAGACTTCTGCACCACATGATATGGCTGTACTGCAAGGATGAATTACAACCTGTTTACATATGAATATTCATATTAATTTATCCACCACCTGTAACTACAATATACATGGTAGGTGAAATTATTTTATGTTAATTAGGGACATGAGATTTCTGGATAATTATATAGAATTTACAAATAAGAGATAGTGTACTAATGAAACATAAAATGGCCAACATTATGTACAAAACCTAAATAACTTTGATCCATTAGAGATAATGGATTGGGGCAGAGAAAAAGAAAGCAAACATTACAAAATTTTACTTTCCACCTTTCTACTTCAGTTATGACAATGAGGACGATTGATTAACTGATGAATGAATGATGGGACAAATACAATGATATAGTAATGCTTTTAGCAGGGTTCAAGACTGGGAATGCATAAAGAATTATTGCAAAATCAAGTCACAAGAAATTTACTATACATTAAAACACAATGTCAGAATTATGCACTCAAGTCACACTATTTATAGAAATATTAGACCTATTAAATTATCATTTGGACTGATACAAATTTGTTTAAAAATAACAACCTGTAGATTAATCAGACCATTTCTAACATTTATAATATGTTGTAATTATTTTGGTAGCTCCTTGTGAGGGTTACTCCTGTCCAGAATATGCCAACTGTATAGATCTGAGCACCGACATAGACCCAAAAGCAGACTGCGAGTGTACAATGGGTTATGTAATGAAGGAGGATGGCTCAGCCTGCATTCGTAAGTTCAGAATATCACTACATTGTTCTCTGAAACAACTCCTGATGTTTTATATATGTTTTCATTTTTAGTTTGAATACATACCAAGGTATGACATGCTTGAATTTCAATGCAATATGGCTATTAGGTTTGTTGAAAGCGGCATGCTTTTTGAAATAAATCAAATAAATCAAATAAGATGATATATAGAAAAATTATTTCTCCTGTAGCTGATGGAGGTTACAAGCTTAGAAACACAATTTTTGTTCCCCCAAAACGTTACAACAAAAATTGTGTTTTTACACTTGTAATCTCCAAAAATTACAAGAGAAATAATTCTACAATGCAAGCAATTTGTACATACAAGAAAAATTAAATAGTAAAATATCACTAAATGAGAAGTGTTTGTTATAGGGGGTAGGTATTTGATTATCTTTGATAGAACAGGTAGGACTTATACAGGGAGAAAAATTTTGAAATCTCATTTTCATAAAAGCATAATTAGATTTGGTTGGACCATAGCGACATGTCAAACGAATATATCTGGGTGAATTTTCAAATTCTTATTTTTTCTTAATGTTCTAACTACATTTGTTGGGAGCAGTGCTCGAAGTTGCAGGGAGTTGGTATCCCCACCCCTAGCTAGCAATATTTTCACAAAGCATCCCCCCAGTCATCTCATTGGTACCATATTAACCCATAAGAGAACACCCCCCCCCCCCCCAGCTAACATCAAGGCTGAATCAAACATCTCCCGAGCTAACATTTTTCACTTCAGGCGCTGGTTGGGAGGGACAATAAAAATATTTAACTTCTGACAAGAATGTGTCCCCCCTTTCCTTTGAAAAGCTCCAACTCTCTGTGATAAGTAGTTTCCCTTTTAAGGTTTTTATAATGTATATGTGTCACTGCACATTTGAATCGCATGTCTGAAAATCTCCCAACAGCTCAAGGTTATTTACTAATTACTATTATCAAGGCAATCTTCACGGAATAAAATTGTCAGCTAAACATAATATACACAAGAAAGTGCAAACTTCCTTTTTACAGGTCCTCAACCATCGTCTCCAACACCCAGACCGATACCCACTCTGCCACCAGAGCAAAAGATGGTGGCCGTGGTGTTAACACGGACTGCAAGCACAGTACTGCTTATCTTTGTTGGTTTAACGCTGCTTCTATTCTTGATCTTTGGAATCTTCACTCCAGACAGGGTTATTCAAATGAACATGGAAATAGCACTAGCATTATCTCACATTCTGCTCCTTATGCCAGCAGACATTTTCGAATACAGAGTAAGTAAACTTTTAAATTTGCTTACAGGGGTAATGAACAATTTGCTCAATTCATCTGTACTAGAAAATAAATTTTCTTTTTCTTTTTTCATTGCACAATGTTTTTCTGGCAATTTTGGCTATCCACAACAATAAAAATAAATGTTGATTAGATGAAATTAACAGTGTTCGGAAAGTTACTTTTTTAAAATAACTAGTAACTTGCCTCAAAAAATAACAGAATTACAGTTACTAATTTAAAAAAGTAACTCAGTTTACTGGTGCTCATAAAATTACTGTGTTACTTTTACAGTTACTTCGTACTGACAATTTTCTTGCAAGCAATTGCATTGTGTGTACTGATGATCATTAATTGGAAAAATATAATATGTGAAGACTTGCATGCATTATTTATGCTTCTGGTTGGTACGTAAGTCTTTAATAAGCCTTAATTATATAAGTCTTCACATATTTATATTATTCAGTAGAGGCGGAATGTATTCTTGTAGGGAGGGAACAAATTACCAATTATTTCTCGTGGAGTGGGGTGGATTGAGTTTCAAATACGAAAACCACTTTTTGAATTCCCTATAACAATAATAGATAAATAACACACATTTTAAATAGAAAAACATCTATTTAACTAGACACACGCGCACAGCTAATTAGCAGCTCGACAGCCCTTTAAGGGTCTTGGCCTATCTCCCGACTGGCAGTCTCCCTCCCACAATCCTACCCAGAGGTGTGGAGATCTTCAACAGGGTGTCTACCAGTCAAGAATGTCAAGAAATGATGCTTGTGGTCAAGAATTTTTGCTACTTTTTTTTACAGTATAGTGAATTTACATTGTAACTGTACTGGTAAATAGAATATTTGGAAATCTAAAATTGTATTGAGTTGTGGTTAAGATTTCTTCACTTTGTTTCTTAAGAATTACATTATTGTATGCTTGAAGCTTTTGTAAAAATATTAAATAAGGATTATGTGGTCATTCCCCACCCAGGGTGAAGTATGAAGAATTAATTTTTACATTCATTAATAATTAAAGCAAGTCTAAATCTCTTGTTTAAGTACAGCTTCAGTTTTCGTCTTAACCAGCCTTGTGGTAAGGGTTTTTCATTGAATAAAAATATATATTTTCTCAATTTTCAACTAAACCTTCAGTATGGGTCTATTAAATAAATGTTAAGATAAAGGGAAAAGAAGGTATAAAAAAGGATAGAAAGGTCGAGGAAAGTCAAGAATTTTGGATTTGTTATTTTCGTAGACACAGTAATGAGGTGATGTGGGGAGACAGAATATCGAACCCTCATCCGTTATAGAGATTTCTGAGACTGTGTTACGCTACTCACTCATAGCTTTATTTATTTATTTGTCTTTCTTCCGTAGACCCTTGGTGAAAGGGCATGGAAAACGTCAAATTATAGAGATTGTTACATTTTTGCCCCAATTTCCTCTTGATAGTGGGTTGCCATTGCCACCGGTCCTATACACAGGCCGAAAGCCTCGACAGACTTGACCCATGCTGTACCACATAGGCTTCCGCAAGGTGGGGGCAATTGTCCCCATAATCATGGACGTCCGCAGATTTTTTCCACGGAGGGAAAAAGAAAGTAGTTTTTTTCCATGGGGCATATTATCCCGATAATAGTGTTGCCCCCCCTCAAAAACACCACTTGAATTTGAAACTATCGCATTAATGTAAATTACTATGATAATCAAATTATACGTGTGAAATGTATATATTTAGGTCGACATTCGATTTCTAAGGGGGAGGTTTGACCATCCTTGCCCCATTCTAGATGTCTGTGTCCCTACATTATACTTGCACTTAGAAATTTAGTGTAGATGAATCTTATCGCCATTATTAAATGATATTATACTCTTATTGCCCCTCCCCAACCTTGGATGGAAATCAGTTCTAGAGAGCAAGGGGGGGGGGGCAAACATTGAGGTAAAAGGATGCAAGACTAGTAGAATCTAAGAGTTGCAGGACAAAAATATACTCAAGATTGAATTTGTTTTGTGGTCTTTCTTGCATTATTTCTTCCAGACAGCCAAGTGGACCTGCGGGGAAGGGGGGGGGGGCACATAGGGGCAATTGCCATCTCGACATCAAATTTTGTACAATAAAATACAATTCGTAAAATTTTCTTGCTCGCTTCACTTGCAATATCTCCTTTTCTTACAGTCTTCTGAAGTTCAGAGCCGTAGGTAGGGGGCAGCGGGAGTTGGCCCTGGTAGCCAAAAGCAAAAAATTGTAAAATAATGCCATGGCGGCCCATGAAATTTTTTATACCATAATAAATCAATATTGTTTTCAGTTTGCAAAAATTTGGATGAAAAAATTTTCTTGCTCGCTTCGCTTGCAATTTCATTGTTTTCTGTAATGCATTGTAAATGACCAGAGAGAGAGAAGTTATAACTACCAAGTACTTCAGATTCTTGCTACTATACAGTATTATCTTAAATGCATGAACACAATTGTTTGGCAGACAAGGAGTGCAGCACATTTCAGAGGGTCTGTGCACGCCTATGCTGTCCCGCAGTAGTAGTTGGTGGACAATACTAAATTTTGGGACTGGATTATTATTAAATATGTTATGCTATTTATTAGATGTTGAATTGTTGTTTAAAGTCCACTTTATGCACAGAAAGGCTAATCGGGACTGGACCTACAGTTTTAAGTGGAATCCAAACCACTATGCCTCCACCTGGTATAGAACCCGGGACCCCTTGGTTACAAGGCAACGATGCAATTTATTAGTATTCAAGTAATTATTTATATTTCACAACTGTTAATATGCATGTAGCGACACAGACCCTTCAGTCTATAAGCAAACATACATCATGCATAGGCGAACATGAAATCGCAAAAATAAAGAACTATTTAAGATCCATGTTGACATACCTGTAGGTGTTCATATGTTCATTCGTGGATTTTGGTTTGCGAACAGTAGCCATTTACCACTGCAAAAAATCAGCACCAACAAAGTACTTGCATTGTCTATCGTTCTCAGAAATCAAATAAAAGAAATCGTTGTTCTGAAGTTATCAGTCGAGTGGACCTGTTTGTTATACCATAGGCGACTTCCTGAAGCAGATTCCATTCTCAGTATGAGGAACGTTGATACCTGGAAATCTTTGACAAGACAAAAGACCTGGCCCTGGGAAGGATTAAATGCACTTCCCACCCTCCCCCACCCCCTCTGCTCTTTTAACAAGGAAACAAGAAGATAGTTTGTGTCTGTGCTTTCAGTCAGCCTTGAAATTTTGGCTTAGGTGATTCCACGAAAATCTTTAAAGTTGCCAAATTTAGCTCTTCTCCTGTGTCACAAATATTCAAGTTTGAAATTTAAGTGTCTTAAAGTAACTGTAGAAGTAACTGTTGAAACGTTACTTCTGCTGAAAAAAGTAACTCTGTTACAGTTACAGCTACTTGATTTTAAAAGTAACTAGTTACAGTTACAATTCCTCAAAAAAAGTAACTGTTACTTGAAACAGAGTTACTTGTAACAAGTTACTTCCAAACACTGGAAATTAATGAAGAATCAGAAAGGAACAAACAAACCAAGGTCAAATTCAAACCTGGATCCTTTGGTGTGTACTAGTAAATAACTAGATATTTACAATATAGAATTTAACATTTTTCATGTTAAATTCCGTAACTTCGCTTTCTTTGTGCAATTTCAAAATACTTCAGACATTTAGTCATTATTATCAGTTTCAGTGATTCACAATACTGATTTATACTAAATCTACTCCAAATAGCAAGCAAAAATAATTCATCCTACTGGCAATGCTTAAATTTCATATACAGAATTTTCACCATGTTAAATGTCATCAACTATATTTCTGTTCAATGATATTGTATATGGTTTTGTTAAGTAATACTGTTCAACAAAATAAATTAAAAAATAAAATAAATTGCATTGTGATAATTATTACTTCTTCATTACTGCATGGTGTGATTATTTGTTTCAAATATAGTAAACAAATAACAAAAGGTGTAGTATCATGATCCTATATCTATTGCCAAATAATTTTTAAAAATCTGAAAATACACGATACATGTGGAAATATACTATTCATATTTCTGTGCTCACATTATATGGTATGATGTAAGAGACGTAAAGAAATTCTCAAACAAAAGATATAAAGATGTTTGCGAAAAATATCTAAAAACAGTCTTTCATTATGAAAATTTAGTATTTAGGGCCTAGAAGAATAAATTTCCAGTTATATTTTAGAGAAACAAAACCTCAGAAAATCAATCCATCCCCTTCCTTTTTGAAACTATATTTTAAACCTAGAATGCAAAAAATTAGCACTTCACTGCATTACAACGAAAGGTAAAAAAATTCATCTCACCAATAATGTTTAAGCATTTGATATGAACTTGAATGCAAGCATTTGCTGGGTGAAAAAAAAAGCAGATATTCTTCTAAAGAGCATAACATATGTATTACTGACTGTGCAATATCTAAATGGCTGGGTAGAGTCCAAATTTAGTTTGTATAAAATATTTGAATACTATGTAAAAGCAATAGGTAGTTTTGTCTTATTTTTTAACATATTATGCAAGAAATCTCTTAATTTTGAGAGTACCTAATCCAAGATAGATTCTTGTCTAATTCTTGCACTCATTGCACTTTTTCAAAGAAAATAAGAGTGTGGAAACTTGTCAGTTGGAAATAAAAGATGGATTGTCCATTTCAGGAGCTGTGTCGAATTGTTTCTGCCCTTTTGCACCTATTTTTTACAACAGCCTTCATGTTTCTGTTTCTGGAAGCTCTGCACATGTACTCCATGGTTGCGTATGTGGTCCGACAGGGTGGAATGTTTAGCCGCTTCCAGAATGTAATAGTTGGATGGGGAATCCCACTCTTCCTTGTACTCTTCACTTTATGTTTTGAATACAAGTCATATGGATCTGGAGGTTACATGTAAGTAGAAATGTATATTTCAGAGTAAAATATCTAACATTAATTTCAGTTATGCTACTCTGTTCCTTTTCTTTTCTACGTAGGCTACATATGAATTATATATTAATCCTTCAACTCCCACTTTCTCCATTTTCGCTCCACACACGAGTGTGAAAAACACAAGTGTTGAAGTTATGCATTTGTATTTATGTATGTTTATTGACAAGGGCTGAACCATATCAATCAGTGGTATTGGTATTGCAAAGTATTGAGCCGGCCTCCATGGCAGAGTGGTTATTTATTTATTTATGCTGATATTATCCTGCTGAAAAACAGCAGACAAGCCTTAGTACAGCAGTACGTATACATATAAAGATATATAAGTTACAAATTTATAATACAAGATTTGATGATAAAAATGTAAATGCAAGAGAGAAATACTAACTAAATACGTACATTAAAAAGTGCATTAAAATCACACTGCGCTATGTTCGAAACCCAGCCTGGGCATGGTTGTTCTTTGTGTGTCCCTTCATCAATTTCATCATATCGTCAATCATCCTCATCTTAGCTATTAGCCAAAAGTGGCAGAAGTGGGAAGTAAAATAAACCAAATAAATCAGACTGGAATGCATAAAGAAGTATTGCAAAATCAAGTCACATGAAATTTGCTTTACATTGAAACACAATGCCAGAATTATGCACACACTATTTATAGAAATAGACCTATTAAATTATCAATTTTGCAATACATTTGTTCTGATATACTATTTTTATTCAATAATAACCATTTTACATTGCAACCATTGAAATTTATGATCACCAATACTTTTCCAGAATCTGCAAAAAATCCACACAACACTTTTATCTTGGAAATTATGCAAAATGCATAATTTGCATTATTTTAGCAACAAGGTTGTGGGGAGAAATGGATTTTGTAATTTAATGACTATCTCATGTGAAACCATGTATATGCAACATAAAATATCCAACATATTTCTATGCAATAATCCCAATTGAAAACTTATAAATAATTCTGAACTATTTTGAATTGTTACAATTTTCAAGTAAGTGTCAAGAGTACAGATGGCACTGGTATCGATTGTAAAAGGTATCAGCTCAGCCCTATTTACTGTCACTTTCTTGTCTCTATGGGCTGAGTGTGATGATGAGAATGAATGATGAAACATGTGAAAGAACTTTCATGCTATCAGAGCTGAACACAGCCACATCACAAGTGAATACATAATCTCTGCAGAGTAAACAAGTGCACAATCCCAAGAGATAACCCAATGAGATTGTTTTATTGCATTATAATAATGCAGCATGACCAGCCTCCGTGGTGGGTGGTTAGCACATCGCACTACGATGCCAGTGGTCCCATGTTCAAATCCCGGCCTGGGCATGGATGTTTGTGAGTGTCCATTCATCAGTTTCATCATATCATCACTCATCCCAATCTTCACAACTTAGCCAAAAGTGGCACAAAAAGCGAAGTAAGATAAAGCAAATCAATAACAATAACAATAATGGAGCTCGTAGTGGAACTTTACTGGCTTGGTGGGGTGAGCATGTTAAGTGGTCAATTTCTATCTTGACTTCAAGTCCTGGTATGGGAGTTCTTTGCAAGTGTCCTTTCATCAAATTTCATCTAATCATCACTTCTTCTCATTATGGTAATTAGCCAAAAGTGGCAGAAAAGCAATCAAAAAACTTAAAATATAAATCTCCATATGCTGTTGTATATGGAATAAATAAAATTTTCATTAAATTACCTTGAGATGATATGGTATTATTGGTCGATGTAAATTATTGAATGAGACATTTAAAAAATAACAAAATATTCAATTCTAAAAAAAAAAAAAAAAGCCAATAAACATGCAATGGAACCACTTGACAAATTAACCCTTTCCGGACAAGCGACGGGCATAACCTGTCATACAACTTCTGTCCAATAAGATGTTCACTACAAAATTCTATTGTGAATGAATGACAGACTTTAAATGTGTCTCTTGTGCACATTTGTTGTAACCAACTCTTTCAAATTCCAACTGCTAGATGTCATGATTTCTTCATTGTTGAATTTTACTTTACTTGTGTTGAATTACATTGCACTTTCTTTCATATTCTTGAGAATAGCATTAAGTAACTTATATGCACATTTTGGAAGTGTTTAACGAGGATTCCACTTTGGATTTCTCAGTTAGTGACAATTTAAATTCTAATAGGAAGTTTTTAGTAACTTTTATAAAATGTTATAATTATTTTTACTTTCAAAAAGTTGTTACAGAAAAAAATCATAAATGTGAGAAAATTTATATAAAATGTGGCATATTATGTATCTCTTGAAAGAGGATGTGATGCAGATCTTTTTTTAAAAAAAAAGATATATATATATAACACACTTAAAAACACATTTTCTACGACTTTCTGAAAAACTGTATTTATTGGCTTGTCTGGAAAGGGTTAAAGGAATAACTTAAGGCCAGAAATTTACACATATGTCCAGTAAGCCATGACATAGGTGTGCACAAATTTGGATGCCTCTTGTTTAGAAGGCACCATGCCGATATTTTACATTATGAAAAGTTAGATATGCACAATCTTCATGGAGATAGTATTGGTTGTTGTGCAAGATATTGCATCGCAAAACTATTGTGAATATCTAAACAATACCAAATGCATTTCACACAAATGCTCGTATAGGAATTCAAAACGAATCTAGTTTCTAAAATTTGGAAATTTAACCTGTCATTGTATAAAAATACTTTTGCTGAGATATCCCAAACATCTAGCTCATCCTTAAGAAACAAAGGTAGATGAAATAATTTGGTCAAACATGTCGGTAATTTTATATCCTTGTAGGTGCTGGCTCATGATGAACAACAACTTGGTGTATGCTCAATTTGTGCCAGTAATTGTGATGGTTGTACTGACATTCACTTTAATAGAAGCAGCAGGAGCAGCTGATAATAAACCACTACCAGGTTAGTAGGCAGTTATTCAAACACAAATTCATAATATGTATGCATCAGAATAATAGATCAATCTTGGCCATAACATCTTGGAACGCTTCCAGCTGATATTTACATTCTCCACTTCACTGCATCGTTACTTTAAATAAAGGGTGCAGCAGCATTCATAGCATGATTTGAAATCACAATTATACGAGTGAAAAAAAAAGTATTTTAATTGGACGACCTTAGTACATAATTGTACAGAAAGGAATGCCCTTTATCAGTAATTGTTTGAGTATGACCCCTGGCAAATGAGTACCATGGTACGCCACACATTCTTCCAAGCAGCATCGGGCATTGTTCAGTACTTGTTCTAGCATGTTGTTGGGGTACTCATAGCGACATCTCTGATGGAATCCTTCAGTCCTGAGGTCACAAAATGTTAGGAATACAGTACTTCTTGATTAAGGAAACCTCATAAGAAGAAATCCGAAGAGGATAAATCTGGGGACCGGTCTGGCCATGGAATGTCACCATAAAGGTAAAAAAAAGCTTTCTGTGGAAGCCCTGTCACAAAAGATATCCATGCATACTTTTGCATTCCACTGTAATAGGTTCTATTTATTAATCATAAAAATAAAAGTCCAATAAATAATTTTATTAACCCACTATTATATGTTGGCACCCACATTGTACAGAGTAACAATAAACAACAAATGAAGAACAGTCTACTGTAAATAGCAATCCATGTACAGTATAACACTGTTGTCAGCTGCACACTGTTGCCAGAATCATCCATACTACTCAAATTATGCTGGGAAAGCTGCCACAACCTGTACTTTGTGACATTTGATACAGTTTACTTCCAATGCTATCGTCAGTATCACATACCGTATTTACTCATGTATAATGCGCACTTTTTTCCAAAATTTTTGTGCCCATAAACTGTGGTGCGTATTATGCACGGAATATTTTTTTCATGTTTACGGAACCCTATCATGTTATATATCGTTGTAAAGCTTGAATTCTGTAGTTTCTGAATATGGCAACAGTATTCCATTCAAGATAGCAACACTAATGTGCAATTAAGTTGAAATAAGCTCATCACAAAATGAAGGAACGTTCTGATTTTTGTGGTACTTTGGATGAAAGAAAAGATACAGAGAAACAAAATAATAATTAAAATGTATTACTGGCCAAATAATATGACATATATGGAGTGTGTAAATGCCTTAATGAAAAAAATCTTGTTCTGCTAACTGCTAGTTTGAGGGTCCTGAATGGTCGTCTTATAAATGTTACATCAGTCATGGAAAAAGTATATGTTTTGGTCTTTTTTTAGAAAAAGAGAAAAATGAGCAAAACCATGTATAAAATTTTAAAGGCCATTTTCCATGATTTTTCACTTTGCTATGTAATGTTCTGCGACACAAAAAAAGCAGTGCCGTTCTGGCAGAATTCGAGCATGCACCTCCCATCACATGGGATGTGTATCAGTGGTATGTGTTGGGCGAGAAATAACAGAAAATAACTTCCTGAGTACTGCAAATATAACGTAATTTTGATCTCCCTTTCTACTATTACAGAATAAATAAGGTGGTTAAAGAGTGAAAGCTTTGGGATGCTAACACAGTGGAGGGAGAGGGGGGAGGTGGGTTGGGTTGGTGAATTCATATTTTGGATGCGTGCAACTTACTCACTATCATATATAATCATAAAATCAAAATTTGTTATTTACTTACGTACAGTGAGTATATACTTGTCAAAGACAACGTTTCGGTGGCAACAGCCCCTTCTTCAGGCCAAGAAGTCGGCTTTACGGAAATCCACAAAGCTTCGTCATTTAGAAAGGATATAGGTTTTTACGTGGAAAGGTTGAGTTCACGAGGGAGGAGGATATGAAAGATAATAGGATTAGCTTCTTAGATATGGAGATCAATAAGACAGGTACGAAAATTAAAACGGGTGTCTTCCATAAACCCTTAGCAGGAGATAAGTACATAAATAAGGAATCAGCACACGCTATGAGGACAAAATATAATGTCTTATTAAATTTCTTCATTCGAGCCTTAAGATTATGTAATTGTAAGACGATGCTGGAAATAGAAATAACATGGGTTTTTGGAATTGGTAGAATGAATGGGTATAAAAATGAAGAAATGTGGAAGAGTAAGGAAAGAAAGATATGCTCCAAGGACGGTAATAAAGATAGTAAAACCAAAGGAGAGAAGAAAGTGGAGGAAAATATAAATGAGAAATTAGGGGAATGTATGTGGCTATCCCGTATTTTACGGGAGTATGGGAAAAAGTGGAAAGAGTAACAAAAGCATATAGAATTAAGTGTGGGATGAAAGCCCCTAAATGTTTATAGAAACATTTTATGAGTTACAAAAGAGAAGGAATGAGAAAGGGTGATAATGTAGAGGGGAAAAAAGGGCGTATACAGAATTAAATGTCAATGTAAGAAAATGTATGTAGAGCAAACTGGTAGGAGTATGGGGGTCCGATGGAAAGAACAGGATAAGGATATTAAAGATGGAAACCTCCGTAAGGGATTATCCAAGCATGTATTGGAAGAGGAACATGAGATAGTCACACGGGAAGTTATACACGAGGAAGACAAATGATTAAGTAGGAATGTTTATGAGGCCTCATTTACGTATATGAGAAAGAACAAGATGAATAGAGAAGATAGGAATATTGATGAAATATGGCTAGGAATGTTGAAAAAATGGGAAAAACATGAATATAAAGAAATCGGATTCAAGGTTAACCCAGACAATGAACGGGAGGCAAGCTTCATACCCGACTTCTTGTTTGAAATGATGTAATGGAAGGGGGAAGGAGATATTGACTCGCTCGCAACCTCGCACATTTGAGTACATACCAGATCCAGTCAACATGTGAATTGTGATCGGATAGTAACACGGGTTTTAAGTTTTTATATGAGTTTTACGGGATTTTAAATGTGGGATTAGTCCTGTTTTAGTCATTTGTTATCCTAGCATTCAACCTGTCCATGTAAAAAAATGACGAAGCTTTGTGGATTTCCGTAAAAGCCAACTTCTTGACCTGAAGAAGGAGGCAGTTGCCACCGAAACATTGTCTTTGACAAGTATATACTCACTGTACATAAGTAAATAACAAATTTTGATTTTATGCTTATACTTGGGTTGGTGACTTACTGTTTACACAAGAGGATATTCTCCTCTTGGTCCACAGAGCAACAGGTGACTCATTGAATAGGTATGATGTCACTAGCTCTTAATTGGCATAGCAACAGCTTTACGACCTACAACTAAGAAAGCCATTTTGTGAACCTGGATTATACTGCGCATTATACACGAGATAAATTTTTTTGCCACTTTTCCCCATCAAAATCCAGGGTGTGCGCATTATACATGCGTAAATACGGTAACTCTTTCATATGCTGAAAAGCATCATACCTAGGGTTACCAGACGTCCGGTTTTTCCCAGACATGTCCTATATTTTAGCCTTATGTCCGGCGTCCAGGAGGAATTTGAAAAATATCATAAATGTCCTACATTTTGAGCGTCACATAATATCAATTATGAAAATACGTAACAGAAAAAAATTATGCAAGTCACAAGTCTATGGACTGCACTTTCAAACTCAATATTGACATTTATTTTGATTCAGTCATTGCCCAAAAGGAAAAAAAAATGTTTGTCCTGCTATTAAATAAACGGGAAAACGGAAGCAAT
This sequence comes from Lepisma saccharinum, assembly GCF_977018435.1. Taxonomy (NCBI): domain Eukaryota; kingdom Metazoa; phylum Arthropoda; class Insecta; order Zygentoma; family Lepismatidae; genus Lepisma; species Lepisma saccharinum. The sequence goes on from NC_139253.1 coordinate 42,171,675, forward strand.
TAATGAACAAAGTTTTGGGACCACTTTCTGATAATGTCACTGTTCAATGCCTGAGCAGAATTTCTTGCCTTACGGTTTATACTGATGGAACAAGGTGTTGCCCATTCTTATTCAATATTCAATATAATTTGATTGGAAATCAGGGGTATAGAGAACAAAGTTATTCAGGGTGTCTGCCAGTCAATAAAGTCATGGAAGTCAGGAAAAAGTAAAGAAATCAACAAGTAGGTAAAGAAGTCAATAAAAAGGCAATAAATTATTCTTGTGGTCAAGAATTTTTGCTATCATAATGCATAATGACTGATTGGTTGATTTAGTTTATTTTACTTCACTTTTTTTTCTGTCCCTTTGGCTAATCGCGAAGGTGAGGATGAATGGTGAAGGGACAGTCACAAACATATAGGGACAAGCGACACAAGCACCACATAAGATTATACTGGCTGTGAGGGCCTCCCCCATGGCGCAGTGGTAGTGTCATTGCCTTGTAATCAAGGGGTCCTGGGTTCGATACCCGGTGGAGGCACAAGTGGTTCGGATCCCACTTTAAACTGTAGGTCCAGTCCCGATTAGCCATACTGTGCATAAAGTGGACTTAGAACACCAAATCAATCAATCAATCATATACTGGCTGTGAGTCCAGACGCCCAAGCCTCGCTTGTCTGCCAAACACAGTTCAGGATGCATTAATACGAGAAAGCACATCTAATTCTCTTCTTAAATTATTTAGCTTCAGTTTTTATCTTAACTGACCCTTTGGTAGGGGTTTTCATTCATTAAATAAATATTTAAATAAAAGACGGAAAAAAGGTCTAGAAAAGTCCAGAAAAAGTCAAGAATTCTGGATGTGTTATTTTGATAGACACTCTGTTATTGAACTAAACACTACCCAAGATGAAACTTCTCAAACCATTTTAAATTATGGCAATTGCTGAATATTTGTTTGCCATTACAGGTCATAATTCAAATGTTGAGAGAGTACTTTCATTACCATCAGCACAACAGACTCACGAGAGAAATTATTTTTTTCATAAAATCTGTAAAATGTTTGGTACTGGTCCTTATAATTTCAAGGAGTTTGACTGTCCACTCTAACATAAATATTGATTAGTATGATTGCAAGTTTTGAAATTTTTGCATTTAAAAATTCATTAAGAATTCCTTTTTTTAAAACTGAAAAGTGTCATTTTTTAACTACTCTCTAACGTGTTCTATAGAAATATGTATTATTTATTGAGAATGTTTTGTGTCCTACATTTTGGGACAGCATGCCCTACATTTCCCTTACAGCGATCTGGTAACCCTAATCATACCAAAATATACACATTGACTTCAATGTTTCAAATTAACAGTGTATTCAATAGCATCAAAACCTTGAAGATCTCTTACTTTAAGAGCCCTAAAAAACAACTTCCACAATTGTCTTATTTTTAATGATATTTCTAATTAAGTGAAAAGGTTCTTTGGACACCAAATACCAATCAGCAGATTGCTAAACATTACTCAATTACATATATTTAATTTCTTCCCTTGTTAAAAACTAAAATTCTTGCCAACCATCCTGAAAAAAGTTAAACAATGCTGTTTTTTTAATGCATTTTTTCTAGTTTTGCTGTTTAACAGAATGATTCGTGTATTTTTCACTATGAAATATGATCGTCAGGACAGGTGCAACACAATCAATCTTGGAATTTGTTGCACTACAAAGATACTTCTTGCATATAGTGGCAATATTCTTGTTAGAAATCTGTTTTAACAAGCTATGCTACATAAACTCAATTTGTATAACATATGACTCATACAAAGATTACTTTTCCTCTATGTTGGAAAGCATTCAACCAGTAGCATTGGCCTCCAACACTGTGTATGCAGATAATGGATATGATTTCATTGGTAAGACTCTCCTTCACCCACCAATGGTGATACATTGAGTTTGCACATGACTTCCACTTGCTTAAGTGATATGTTTTATACCCTCATATTGTTACAAAAAAGAAAAGGGGAAGAAGGGATAATTAATTCAGGTGCAACCACACTACATCAATTCTTTAATGCAAAGTGTATTCATTATAGAACAAAAATAAAGAAAATAACATTTGCTAACCACTAAAATGTATACATTTTTTGTACTTTCAGGAACTGATGAAAATCAAAGAACATCAGCTAAGATATCGCAAAGAACAAGTCTAATCATTGTGCCATTAACATTAGCATCATGGATTATTGGAATGCTCTCAGAGTATCAACAGAACTTACCTCTTTATGGAACATTCTCGCTTCTTAACAGCATTCTAGGAATAGCAATATTCTTTTTTCATACTACAGCAAATGAGCAGGTAAGCAATATCAGTGTGGTGCCTTCCATAAATATGTAATTTCACTGGAAATAATGGCCTTGTACTTATAATGAATTCAATTTCAAGTAATCAAATTGAGTATTGCCTCAAATGAGGAGAGATCAATTTTTACCAGATTTTCAAATGAAAAAGAATCAAATAATTCAGAATGGATTCCTCCAAATTACTTTTAAAAAACAGTTCACGTTTAAAGGAAATGCTAAAACAAAGACAACATAATGAAGTTTGACACAACATGAAGTAAAAAGGTTAATTCTGTTACCGAAAGGGGAAAAAAAACAAAAAAACACAGTATATCCAACACTACACTTGTAAGCTAGATAGTTTTTCAATTACATCATAAAATTTACTACTTGATTAAATTTTACATATTCTTCTGAATATTGAACTTATTTCACTTTTTTAACATTCAAGTAGTAAATTTTATAATGTAATTTAATGGTATTCAAAGTGTGAGGTGAACCTCCCTTGGGAGGTGTCCAAGTTTCGCAGGGAAGGCATGAGAACTTCCGAAAGACTTCTTCTTTTCAGAAAGTTAAAATTTACTAATAAAAAATATTTTCTTCTTCTGTATTATTGCAACTCATGTTGGTTGTCCCTTACAATGTAATCTCCCGTGTTTTCGAACTGAGACAGGAACTGCAGTCACACCTTGTAGAAGAAAACCACACCATATCTTGCCGAAACTGATGTTCAACCATGGTGGTGATCAAGTCCAAATTCAGATTAAGAGTAAATATACAGAATGATATGTATCTTGCCATTTCCGAATATGTATCCCCATGAGATAAACTGTGTGACGCCAATCAAACTCATACTTTCTACTGATTTTGCTAAACATTGCAATATGTCTGTTTTTAACATCTATTATCCAGATTCTTTTTACTGTATTATCCTTTTTCGTCATGAATATCGTATCGCTGAGTGAATTGACACCAGGTTACAAACATTAATCACACATTATATTTTCATTGCTTGTGTGTGTACCAATAGTAAATAAACACATAATGAGATATAGTGTTGGTCTTTCATAGTCGCATGTATTTATATATTATTATTGAGGTGAGGCACGTGCAGATTTTGGCAGCTGAAGGGAGCCACGACAGAAAAAAGTGAAAATTATCTCTGATGGTCACAAGATTACTCTTTCTCTATGTTGGAAAGCCTTCAACCAGTAGCTCTGGCCTCCAACACTGTGTATGCAGACAATGACTATCTATGATTTCAGACCAAAGTGACATGTGACAGGCAACAAATTACATGGGATTTTCACGCCAATGTGACAAGCGACACAGGCAAAGTGGACGTATGTATGGACAACCACCAGACCAAGATGACACAATGCCCGATATTGAGAAAACGACCCAGTTCGAGTCAAGTGTAGCTTGCAGTGTTGCGTTGTATGGTATGAAAGATTGCATTTATTTCTGAACGTTGGTTTTCAAGTCGCAGAAGTTGCTTCTTGCTTGTCTGAAAACTGCCTAACCTACATGCCCAAGTGTAGCACAAAATAGATGTACAATGTCATCTTGTCCACTAAATGTTTTCTATTTGCTTTTATGATTTCATATTTTTGAGTGAAGTTCAGCTCTTTTCAACTTTTGCACTCATCTATACATGTTCAATTTATACTTAGAAGTATTAACAGACAACTGATCGTAAGCTTACATCAAAATGTCTTACTTGACTTAATTTCCACTGCCCCTTGTACAACAAAGACCATCCATCAACAGAGCACCGCCATCTGGTATTGACGACAACCATCTTCTTTACTTCATTCCAGCTCTTCCCCTTCATCCAATGCCTCAGCATGAACAGATCTTTGCCATGTCTGTCTAGGTTGTCCTCATTTCTTTCTTCTCTGAAAGTTCCAATCTAATGCCTCTCTCTTGATAGCTTCCCTTCCCAATGTGTGTCCTATTTATTTCCATTTCTCCAATTTTATCTGTATGGACGACTGTCTCTCCTGTCCTCCAGGAGTTCTTATTTTTCAATTATTTCTGGACAGTATATGCTCAAAATTATTTTCAAGCAGTGATCAAGGAAGGTTACTTTGTACTATGGCTAAGCTGATACGTGCTTTGAACAGATACCAGTACCACTACAATTACAGATTCCCACCAACACTAATACTTGCAAATCGTAACAATTCAAAACAGTTCACAGTATTTATAGACTTCAATTCAAGTTTTCCATTGAAGCTATATCATATCAGTCTACCAAAGTTTTGCTCCTTTCAAATGTTCATAATTTCACATGAGATAATCATTTATCAAACATCAATCCCCCCCACAATGATGTTGCAAAATTAACAAAAACTATGCATTTTACATAATTTCCGGGACATGGAGACTCCATGAAAAGTGCCATGCAGCATTTTTGTGAACCTTGAAAAATTCAGAATCTGGAAAAATATCGTTGTTTAATTCCAACCAATACTTTGTGATGCCATTACAGTTGTATGGAGATTGGCTCAGCCCTATCGTCCACGTTTCAGACCCAATAACAGCACAGACTTTAGACTGCTTTGAAAAAAATGTGAAGTTTCATCTTAATAGAAACTCACTGGCTAAGAAGACATAAGTGAGTTACTAAAATTATTTCCACGAAACTTACTTGTAAATGTTCTATTAATTTTGGTGGCCTCTGCAAACCATCCACTTGGGAACTCAATGCTTCACTGTTGGGTTAACTTCCGGTTCCTGTTGTTTCCTTGCTTACCTCTAGGAGCGCTGGAGTAGCCAGTTCGTCTGCACGTGTGATAGGTTTGAGTTGTTGCAAAAGCGGGAGCCAAACATGATATCATGACCACTGTCGATATTCAGATCGATACGGCAGATGACACCATTGTCGTTTACATAAAGAATGAAGAAATAGATCTACTTATGAAAAAACTTAGCAGCATTCACCCCAGGCTGAAATTCACAATAGAACTGGAAAACCAAGGCAGCATCAACTTTCTAGACCTAACCATCAAAAGGAGGGGCAACAAATTCAACACCACAGTCTACAGAAAACCAGGGGCAGGGAACCAATATATCCACTCCCTCTCCAACCACCCACCCAAACAAAGCTAATGTATGACTTAACTTCTACCAAAGAGCTTTCTCACACTGCTCAACTGAAGAGAATCTGAAGGAAGAATTTACCATGGTTACAGACATAGGACTTCAGAATGAGTACACAGTACATCAACTTTTTACATGGTGTAGCAAAGCTGAAGTGCAGGTGCGACAACCTAACTAACACCACCCAGCCAGCAGCAATAAAACAAAATGTTGCCATCCCTTACCACCAAACAACATCCAACTGCCTAGCCAAGACCCTGAAACAGTATGACATCAAGCTCGCACACAAACCAGTGAACAAAATAGCCAGGGGCCTAAGCAAACATAAGAGATATTTCTTTTCACTACTTGACAACCTGGGGAGTATATGATGCCCAGTGAGGGGGCAACTCGCAGTACATTGGCAGATCCATCAACGAACCTATACAACAGCACTTAACCGATGCAAAAGAATCCCAACCCACTACCGGACTAGCAAAGCCCCTCAAGTTTAACAAACACAGGATCCAAAAAGTTTCAGTCAGGCATACAGCGCACACACTGATTGACACAAAAATCAAGGTGCATGCAATTGTGCACTTTCCACACAATCTGAATATCAACAGTGGTCAGGCACATCATGTTTGGCTCCTGCTTTTGCAATAACTCAAACCTATCATATGCAGCAGATGAACTGGCTACACCAGCACTCCTAGCGTTAAGCGAGGAAACAACAGGAACCCGAAGTCAACTCAACAGTGAAGCATCGAGTTCCCAAGTGGATGGTGGCAGAGACCACCAAAATTAATAGAACATTTACGAGTAAGTTTCGTGAAAATAATTTTAGTAACTCACTTACGTCTTCGTACTATCACCATGAACTTCTGACTAAGATGACCAAGGTACAGGATCAACACCATAAAAACAAACTCCTTCGAAGGTGTGGACAGCTTTATGTACCTAGAGATGGAGGGGATGCACAGGTGTTTCACAGCACACTGGAAAAGCAAACAGCACCTTCGTGTGGCTTGTATGTCATTAAATTACCTGTTACCTTACATATTTACTGATGTCTTGTTCCATGAATGATATTACTTGTAACACTGTGCTCTATTATTAAAGCATAGCCTGGTTATTGGCTAAATAATTGAATGAAGCATAGAAATTAAGAAATTATTGTTTTACTAGGTTAATACATTACACAGCATTATTTTGTGGTTGGGGAATAAAATACGTGGTTTTGTAATAAATACGTAAATTAATTAAAAACTCTATCCGTGAGACTTACTTGGAAGTGAAGCAAGTTCCCAAGTGAATGATGGCAGGGGCCACAGAAATTAATAGCACATTTAAAAGTAAGTCTCGCAGATAGAGCCATAATTTTGATGTGATTGGCTAGCATGTAATATATTGCTGTATATTTTTTTTTTCAGGTTCGTGGAAAGTTACAACACTGCTATAGCACTGTAATGAAGAAACAAAAATTCCGTTAAACTGGATTGTTAGGAGTTTTACAAGTAGTTATTAACACAATTAAAGACTGGACTTCTTGCAAAAAGAACTTTATACAAACACTGAATGTATATACAAACGCTTGGTGATTTCTTTTATAAAAGAATGGCTGACAATATATTCAACTGTCCATCACAACACTCTTTTCATAAAAGTGTGGAGCCAATTCTTCCAGCCAGGAAGGTTGAATTCTAGTGATATCCTTCATATATGGCTTGTTGGTATGTATTACTTCACAGAAAAGGAGCCTGTAAAATATATAAAAAGTATACAACTGTTTTCAATAAACTTCAGTTCTAATGACATGTTATTTGTATATAACTTCAAACCAGTGGTGTATGCTGAAAATATGACCTGGTTTACTCCTACAATTCTTATTTATTGTAACACCATTAAGCCTTGTTTCCATGATAACCAAAAACTCAATATGCTGACCAAGGCAGAATTCATTTTATTTTAAAACATAAACTAAACGTTACGTTTCAACTTTCTAGCAAGGTCTCCTTCAGAGATTTGTATTTGGTACAGAGTCTGATTGATTGATTGATTGATTTGGCATTTTAAGTCCACATTATGCACATTGAGGCTAATTCGGAGTAAACCTACAGTTTAAAGGGGGATCCGAACCACTATGTGCCTCCACCGGATATCGAACCCGGGACTCCTTGATTACAAGGCAACGATGCTACCGCTGCACCATCGGGAAGGCACTGGTACAGAGTCTGAAGAAGACCTTGCTAGAAGGTGGAAACATAACGTTTAGTTTATGCTTAAAAATAAAATAAATTCTGCCTTGGTCAGCATATTGAGTTTTTCGTTATTTATTGTATATATGTATTTATTATGTAGAGTATTAATTATATATAATAGACATAAAACACTAATGCAGGCATAAAAATAAAACAAAAACATGTCCAACAACTTCAAATTTAATAACAACGAAAAAAGTTTGTTTTACCGGCATAAACCACATAACATGGGAGAGTACCCTACTGCCTCAAACTGATCTGTGGTATACACCATCCTTTCAAAAATTCACTAGATGTGATGCCATGTTTCCTGATGTCTAGCACTTTCAAAGATACGTGAAGATAATGACAACAGTCTGATTTTCCTGGTCTCCCACCACTCCTCTCTTTCCACGGTGTTCCAATCTTGTCCTCTTCTCCTAACACTCTCCACTATCTGCTCTTTCCACCAACATCTTGTTCTTCCACTTGGCCTTATTCCCACTCCTTGTGCATGGTAAGCTCTTACTGGTAGACTTTCTGCATCCATCCTCTTCATGTGTCCAAACCATCTCATCTGTGCCTGATCTATCCTGTCCTGAAGCTTCACCACACCCACTGTCTGTCGGATCTCCTCATTCCTTATTCTATCCCTTCTAGTCTTCCCCAACATGCTCCTTAAGAATTTCATCTCCACTGCCTGCATCTTTCTTTTGTCTCTCTCTGGCATTGTCCAAGTCTCTGCTCCATACATAATTATCATATGTGTTAGTATGTGTTATATATTACCTTCTTGCATTTCATAGGTACATCCCTGTTCCATATTAATCTTCGAACGTTTTGATATAGTCCACCAGACATTTGTCCTCTTCTGTTAACCTCCTCATCTATTCTTACACTTCTCTCAATTATGCTTCCTAGATATTTGAAGCTCTCCATTACCCTCAACTCTTCCGTGTCCATCTTTATTCTTGGTTCATTTCTGGCTCTGTTTCTTGTTCTTATTAGCACCTCGCTCTTTCTGCACTGAATTTCATTCCTGCTCTTCTGATTTCCGCATTCCAACTATCAAGCTGTCTCTGTACTACTTCTTCCCTGTTGCCCTATATTACTACATCATCAGCAAACAACAGGGCCTTCATCTCCTCCTCCACTATCTTCTTCCCCACCTCTTTGTTAATTGCATCCATTGTAATTATGAAGAGCAGTGGTGAAAGAGCACTTCCCTGTTTTAGTCCATTACTTATACTGAACCACTCCGTTCTTCCAACTGGTGTTCTCACACAGCTCTGGTTGGCCTTGTAAGTATGTGCTCTGCACTCTGCACACTATCTCTTCCCTTTCTCTCTTAGAGGCTTCCAAATCTTTGTTCTGTCCATGCTATCGTATGCCTTTTCTATATCTAGGAATGCCATAATCAAATCATTTGCATACTCATAGTGCCTTTCCTGCATTTGCCTTATGGTGAATATCAGGTCTACTGTTGATCTGCCTCTTCTAAATTCATACTGTTCCTCTCTCATGTTCAGCTCTGTTGCTTCCCTTATTCTTTTCTCTAATATTTTCTCATACACCTTTGCTGAGTGGCACATAAGTGTTATTCCTATATAGTTTTTGCATTCCTTTCTGTCACCCTTCATGAATATGGGAACTATTAGTCCCTTTGTCCAATCTCTTGGCACTTCTCTCTCTTGCCACACTGTTTCCAACACACTGTACAGCCACTGCACACGGATCACTCCTGCTCTTAGTATCATTTCCACTGACACTTCATCTACTCCAGGTACTCTACCTCACTTCATTCTCTTCAGAGCTTCCTCCACTTCTTTCCATGTGAGATTCACTTTTTCCTTCTTTTCTTTTTCCTTCACTTCTTCATGTTTATTTCCTTTTTTTCACATTCAGCAAATTCTTGAAATGATTTCTCCACATTCATCTTATTTCTTCATTCTCTTCTACAATGTTTCCCCTTTCATCCCTTAGCTTGCAGCTGTCTCCTCTTCCTCTTCACCTTTCTCTCACTAATCCCATCTACACCTTCTTCTAGCACTTTGGCCCATTCTTCCATCCACTTTCTTCTTTCCTCCTTTACTACTGTTCTTGCCTCTTTCTTCTTTTCCATGTACTCTTTTCGTGCATATTGTGATTTAACTTTAAACCCTTTTCTAAATGCATCATTTTTGTTTTTCACTGCCTCTCTAGTTCTTTCATTCCACCATGGTGTTTCTTTCTTCTTTCTTTTCTTGCTTGTCCTTCCACATACCTTTTCAGCTGCCTCTACTAATTCTATTTTAAATCTTGTGCATTCTGTTTCTACTCCTTTTGGTTCATCTCTTAGCTCTTTTGTTCGCAATATTCTTGATATTTCTCTTTTATCATCTTATCCTTCAATTTCCACACTCTTATCTTTCTCTCTTGTTCCTCCCTTCTATCTTTCATTTTCCATCTCCTACTAGTAGCATGTGGTTGCTTTCTAAATTCTCACTGGGTATTACATTAATGTTGTTCATTTTCTTCTTACTTCCTTGTTTACCAATTTATAATCTATTATAGACTTTTGTTCATGATCCCAACTGTATCTTGTAATCTTATGGCTCTCATATTTCTTCCCTTCCCTCCTCATTCCTCTGTCCCCATTCATCTGCTCCAAGTACTTCCGTATACCCCTTCCTGTCTCTTCCCAGTTGTGCATTAAAATCACCCATCACAATTTGCCATTCCTTTTTCCTACGTATTCTTCCAACTTTTCTTCAAATTCTTCTTTTTCCTCCCTTGTACATCCTGTTTGTGGGGAATAAACTTGAATTATTTCTATTACTTTCCCTCTCTTTTAGTTTTATAATTCTGTCATTTACACTTTCTACTTCCTCACTTATTCCACTTCTGACTACAAATCCTACCCTCTTCAGTTCCTGCCCAGTACAGTTTATAGTCTTTCCTCAATTTCATTTCTCCTCTTCCTTTCCATTTCGTTTCGCTCATTCCAAAGATGTCGATCCCTCTTCTCTCCATCAGATCCACAATTTCCTCAGTCCTTCCTGTCAGTGTTCCAATATTCAATGTCCCTATTCGTAGCCCGTGTCTTATCAAATTTCTAGTCCGGGCTTGCTTCTTTCTTAACTCGAATTTTTTGTTTTCGGCTGTCGGCTAATCGGGCCTGTCACAGCCTACACCTGAGTGATGGGGCTGCCACCTGTGGGTTCTCAGGTACGCCCTTGTTTTCTGTCAGGGTTGCAACTCCCTTAGCCTTTCTGGATCCCTCCAGACCCACAGGACAGTGGGGGCAAATACTTTTATGGCAGTGTTTATTCACCATGTCACACGGCTGTCGATGGGTATCTGTAGTATTTGCTGAGTATGTCCATGTTGCTGGACACCCTCCGCCCCATGATAGCCTTGCTGCCTCGGTCCGGTACTGCTTATTTGGGTTTCCCCTTATTCGCAGCTCCCCCTCATATCGGAGGGAGGTTTCACTATCCACCACCTGTGACCCATCCAGTAGCTGAGGCTCGCACTGGAGTAAACTGCTATTTTAATTTTCTGATTATCTTGTATATGAATACATGATGATTTTAAAAGAAACCTCTGGTGGATCTGTATGGTATAGCTGCAGATAAAATACTTATTTTCAGTGCTCACTTTCCAGACTTAGAAAAGCTTTACCGTGTGGCACATCCAGGAGATGTATTATGTAGACATTTCAGTAAAAAATGCAGGGATCACCAGGACTCGCACACTGACTAACTGAATTACCAAGCCAGCCCTGATCTCGTTGCTGTTTTACCTGCACATAATTGTCTTTGTCACTGCTCGTGCAACAGAATCTGTTAACTTTGAAACACTGTTTATGTCAAGTGCCTAGTTTCTTCCAGTGTAGAGATGTAAATTACCTAACCATTTGGCAAACACAAGAGATGTAGTATGTAGAAATATCAATGAAAAATTTAGCAACAGTGAAAAATCAGGTGAAACCAGGGCTGACTCAGCTGGTAAAGCAATGGCATAGTAAGTCAGGGACACAACTTTGAGTCTTCATTGAGCCTGCATTTTTTGTTTAAAAAAAACAATGATTCCGTAGCCTTCACAAGTCAGTTTACTATAGTGATACAAATTACATCAAAGTTAATAGTAAGAGCTATTAAAATATACTCTGATATATTCATACATGATCAAACATTTGTACATGTACGAGTGCATGTATTTTCACTATTAAAAAAGGTGTCAGTTCAGTTGCAAATCACCAGAAGAAAAGCAATGATTATACTGTAATTAAACTTGACAAAGCCACAACCATACCTTGCAATTACCAAAATTTCAGATATACTTGGATTCTTGCTCAGAGATTGAAAATACATTTTAACAAGGTGTTAAAATTATGTTGCCTAGATGGATCTGAGAATTTGGAAATCTACAACTTATGTGTTACGACTCTTGGCAAAGTTAATGTTACGATATGAACAACATGTGGCATGAAAAATATCAACTTTTTACTATTGTATATTCTTTGATGAAAAGATTCTCTCGGGCTATCGACCAGTGAGTTGTGGAAAAGATTCTTCAAAGGAAATCACCTGGTTGATAGCCCAATAGAATCTTTTCATTATATGTCGCCAGGAATTCTTCAAGACTTTCTTCGTATATTCTTTGTCAGAAAAGATCCAGGACTGATGATGTAAAAAATAATTTATTCAGCTCACCAACTATTGGTCCTTGGTCCCGTCATGGTAGTCTCCTCCACTATCTCTACACAGCGACCAACATTTCTGGAGGTCTCGGACCAAGCAGAGAAAAAAACTTCTGGGATGTTTCTTAGTACATTTGACACAGCCTTTTGGATTGCTAGAATATCTTGATGTGACTTCCCTTTCAACAGCATTTCCACATGGAAAAACCGAAAGCAATCACATGGTGACAGATCGACTGAATATAGAGGATGTGAAAGAGCAGGAACACGATGTTTTGCCAGATATTTCTGTACTGATGCAGCAGTATGGGGCCTTGCATTATCATGCAAGAAGAATCATTGTGCAGATGGCCACAAGTCAGGCTGGTGGTACTGAATTGCCTCATGCAAATGTTTCAGTAATTCAATGAAAAAGTTGTGGTTCATCGTCTGCCCTTCCTGTTCATAGTGCACCACATCCCTTCCGTCAATAAATATGATTAAAATTGTCAGTGCATCATCTTACACTGAAATCTCTTGTACCATTCAAATACACAGCTTCAGGGTCTCCTCAATCGCATAGCGGTAACATCGTCACCTTGTCAAGGCGTTCCGGGTTCAATAACCGGTGGAGGCACATAGTGGTTCGTATTTCACTTTAAACTGTAGGCCCATTTCCGATTAGCTTTTCTGTATATAAAGTGGACTTAAAACAACAATTCAACCAATCAATCAAATACACCGCTTCTTGATAATGTCTGGTCACCATACCATGCTGTATCATGTTCCACGTTTCTGTCCTTGTTTTCCCTAGCTTAACACAGAATGTAATGTTAATTCTCTGATTCAACTCTGTGTCCATCATGTCACTTGTGTAACTCCAACTAAAAGAGGCAACACAACAAACAGTGTATTTGGTAAAACACTAAAAAACACACAAACAGCACGATGAAAAACAGGAGTTCTTCCAAGCTTTCGACTCCTTCACGGAGTCATCTTCAGGGCTGGTCGAGCGAGTGTTTTTCATCGTGCTGTTTGTGTGTTTTTTAGTGTTTTAACAAATATGTTGCCGGCACGTGACGTACGAAGTCTTCTACTGTCATAAACAGTGTATTGTTAGGTGCAGTCCTGCCACCTGGTGGTGGTTGTGTGGAACTACTTCCTAGGACATGCATATTCACAACCTATATCAGGTAACTAAATAACACCCAATTCGCATGTTTCAATATCTTTTCTGATGAAGGCTATATTAACTTTAATAAATATTTCTAAGAAATTTTAAATTCCAGTGGAACATTAATTATACAAACTGAAGAGGACTACCATTAAATAACTTAAAAGTGCAGGAAAATGTAAAACTGAGAAAGTAATTCTAGTATCTTGTTGTATTCAGACCCCACAAGTGATATGTCAAATGAATGAAAATTGGTGTTCCCTGTTTTTCGAGTATCAGTATTTTGGTACAAATCTTTAAGAGTAACCACATGGATATCAGATACATTTAAGTACAGTATGTCCGTAAAGTCATGGTGGGGTTTCAGAGTCCTATAATATATAAACGAAACAAAAACAAAGGATGATTATTACACTGCTTTGAAGAATAACTCAAAGAGTTTCGGAAGCGTAGCGAAGCGAAATCTTACGATGTGTATGCAGGTAATTACGTGACGGTGAAACAAATCAAGCCATTCTGTCAGTCAAGATGTGGACGGTGCAGAGGTAAGTTCAATGCATCCTTTGGCTTGTGAAATTTGAATCCGTGATGCGTGTTCGTCATGAATATCATCGTGTGTACAATGAAGAGGCACCCCATGAAAACAGCATTTGCTGGTGGGATCGCCAGCTTAAGGAAACCGGCAGTTTATTGGATGCAAAACATTCTAGGAGGCCATCCGTTAGTGGCGAGTCTATTGAAGCTGTACTGGAGAGCTACATAAGGAGCCCCAAGAAATTGGTGCATGTCTGTGCTCGAAATCTAGGTCTGAAGAAGACAACAGTTCACAAAGTTTTGAAGAAACGTCTCCGATTTACGGGTTACAAACTGCAGTTGTTCCATGCAATCCACCCAACCGATAAACCCAAATGATTTGATTTTGCTGTGCAGATGCTTGGTGAAATGAACAATGATGATCTGTTACTACAGAAGATTGTGTTTAGTGATGAGGCAACATTCCATGTGTGTGGTCATGTTCATCGACATCACATCAGAATATGGGCCCATTTATCTTTGCAGAGCCTACAGTGACATCAAACAACTACCTTGACATGTTGGAATCGTATGCAGTGCCACAAATTCAAGATGAAGGTGAAGATGTCATCTTTCAACAAGATGCTGCTCCTCCACACTACGGCAAAATTGTTTACGAGTTTCTGGATAAGACATTTCCACAGCAGTGGATAGGAAGGGGTGGATGGAAAGCATGGCAACCATGATCGCGGAACCTGATGCCTTTAGATTTTTTATTTCTGGGGCTACGTCAAACAATGTGTGTATCGTGATCGTGTCAACGACATTCATCATTTGAAAGAGAGAATCAGAGAAGCTGACCAGTCCGTTACACCTGATGTTCCGAGTCATGTGTGGCAAGAATTGGAATATCGATTAGATGTGTGTAGGGAAACAAACGGAAGCCACATTGAACTGCACTAAACATGTAAGGAAACTCTTTGAATTACTCTTCAATACAGTGTAATGATCATCCTTTGTTTTTGTTTCATTTACATATTATAGGATTCTGAAACCCCACCATGACTTTACAGACATACTGTAGTGTTGATTGGCTCACCCTGTGTAAAATGTATTAAGTTTAATGGCAAGCAATGCAGATGAAGGATTATTTGTGATTTACGTTAAGTCACTTATAAACACATGTGTACAAATACCTAGTGTACTCCTGATGTAAGTACAGTGTGTTTAACTCACTATACGTACAACTCACTTGTCCATATAATATTTTGCATTTAACCTCCCAGCTCTCTTAAACAGAACAAAGGCAAAAATACATGCATGCCTTGTGAAGAATAGAAAGAAATAGATTGAAAAAATAAAAAAAAGAATGATACTAACAGAAACATATTGAATTACTTACCACTGAGGTTGCTTCTGAGAATAAAGAACTGATGTTGGGTGAATGTGGAGTTCATATTCTCCTCGAACAGTTTTGTACACACCTGAGTAGTGAAGATAGGCAGCATTTGGAAAGAATCCTGCTGTGAGGCAACGACACACAGTCTCAGAATTACCTGTGAAGTACATAAATTTCATTATGTTAGCATGAAGACACATGAAAATATATTTTCAAAACAAACAATTTGAAATTGATGATTGAAAGTTAGTGTCAGAACCATATGTATAAACTGAGAGCAGTAGTATTCCATACCAACTTCTGACTACATCTCAATTTCATATCTTCAGCACAGTTTGCCAGCGAAATGTCAAGTATCTAGTGTAGAGTGCTGCAGGAGAGAATTTTGCTTGAGGGTCAAATAGTTTGCATGGATCATGCTAGATAGTGTATGGAATTTAGAGCTTCTTTGCTCGAGCGGGCAAAATGAGTTGTATACACTCAAAGCCCAGTAGTACATGTATAATAGTATTTTTTCTGTGATAGCGGGCCCTCAACTATGGATTGTGAAGTGAAAGATGCAGTGTAATTGAAACTTAAGTGAACATAGTTGTTATCTCCATCTTAAAATGTTTAGTCTATCTTACTAATACAGTGACATATGAAAATGAAATAGATGATTGTGGGGCTAGAATGGATATTTTACATGTGATTATTGTCACTAAAATGATATTCCATTGTAAATGCTCAAGCTTGAGAGACTCAAATGAGTTTGAATGAGCGAAAGTGGTCCCATGCAGGAATCTAACCTAGTGTATGCCATTTTGTAGCTCAAAATGGCTTCTTTTACTATACTTCACAATAATTTTTCCTTTCTTAATTATGTATTTTTCAATTGTTATGAAACTGTGCTCAATTGTAGGTGCATACATGTCTTAGGGAAAATTCACACTAAAGCGACAAGTTGCACATGTCACTTGAGGATTTCACCAATTGAACACAGGCTTGTGCAGCCTCTCATGGTGCTACAGTGTATAACGTTGGTCCTGATTGGCTCGTTTCCAAGTGACACGTCTCGCCTGTCGCTTCAGTGTGAATTTTTCCTTAGAGAATCACACTATTTTCTTCATCCTGTGAGAGAGAGCATACAGGAAAGCAGTAAAATTCAGTTACCTGAAGAAAAAAATTTTAAAATTTTCTTCCAAAAAGCCAATTCTCTGACTCACATAAACCACACAAATGTGCACTGTTCTTGTGTACACTTGTTCACGTAGCACAACTACCATGTTCAAATTACTCCACTTGACTAACCCTGCAAACAGTGATCTCATATTTGTGCTGCTTTCACACACACTGCCATCTACTGACAAAACATGCACTTTGAATTTCAAACGGTTTTTATAATTGTGTAGAACTGTGACTTACTGCGTGGCTCAGTCCGTAACGCATCTGACTACCATGCTAAAGGTCCCGGGTTCGACCCCCTCCAGTTCAAATCCGGGAAATTTTCTAACGATGGAAGCGGCCCCGGCACCCACCCAGCGTCGAATAACATGGGTACCTGGGGGAAACCCTGGGGGGTAAAGGCGGTCAGAGGCGTGATGCTGATCACATCACCCCCACTCACGACCGGATCAAGAAAGTGTGAGGCGTTACCCCCACACCCCCTATACGCCTTCTTGGCATGGTGCTATGCACAGGGGAGCACTTTACTTTTTGTGACTTACTTACATAATGACTTTCTCTCGTGAAAATGCTTACTGATCTGTTAATACAATATTTGTATTATTCACAGTATTTTGATTATTTCATAAAGTAATTAATTACAGTAGTTAAATTATAATTCCCTTACCATCGCATGAGAGAACTGGAATGTTAAACTTTAGAAGCAATTTCTTCATCTGGTGCCTTATTTCACTTGCTCGCTTTAGACCCTTATAGTTAAGGAAGTACTTTTCACACCAACTCTTGGATTCCCCATGTTGAACAAAGGCACTGTAGACATTCAGCAGGGTGATTACGTCTCCCTCTTCCACTTCAAATTTCCTTTTGGCAACACGGAATTTTGCAGCTTGGCCTGATGGTCTCACAAAGACTTTCTGCACCTGCAGCATTGACATTATTGACAGAATTTCTTCAGAACATCCAAATTCACCTGAGAAAAAGTCACAATTAATAAATATTATACACATGAAAACAATTTCATAGCACTTAATAACAACACATTAAGTACACTTTTAAACACACAAAGACACTCAACATTGTGTCTATTTCTTTCGTATCTTAATTGATTGATTGAACAGTGTGTCTTATAAAAATGACAAAATTCTTGACTTTTTTCATTTTTCTTAACCTTTATTTATTCGACCCATCCTTAGGCAAAGTTTGAAATTAGCAATTACGAAAATAAATATTTATGTAATGAAAAACCCCTACCAATAGGTTAAGATAGGGATGGACTGATATGAAATTTTGGCCGATATCAATAAAGTACCAATATAAAATTTACCGATACTTATAACCGATATTCTATCGATCCGATATAAAATTAGAAATGGTCCTTGAAGAACCTGAAATGTTCATTGATCTCCTTAATAAATGTGTGTTTCGAGGTGACTGCAGTGAAAAAGAAGTTGAATATTTAGACAATTACTATTTTAGAAAGGAGGGCATGGAGATTATCTATAAAAATTACAGCAAAATGGCAGAATTTTGCACAAAATTAAGAGATATTTATCGATATATCGGATTGGTAAAATAATCAGGAATTTTACCGATACACCTATATACCTATATTGGCCGATACCAATTAATTGGTCCCATCCCTAGGTTAAGATGAAAACTGAAGCTGTATTTAACAAGATAATTTATCTATTAATGCATTTGGTAATTTAGTGGGGCTCTGGTATCAGGACTCATAGTCAGTATAATCTTATGTGGGTATCATGTTGTCGTCCCTATATACTTTGTATTTGTGATTGTCCCTTCATCCATCTTATCTTACCACCATTCATCTTCATCTTCGCAATTAGCGAAAAGGGCAGAAAATTGAAGTAAAATCAATAAAATCAATCAGTCATTGTGAGAGCAAAAGTTATTGACCACAAGTATAATTTCTTGACCTACTTGTTGATTTCTTTACTTTTTCTTGATTTTCTTGACTGGTAGACTCCCTGTTGAAGCAGGTTATTTTATATTGCTTTTCTGACACTTTTGGCTGATTGTGATGATGTGGATGAGTAATGATATGATGAAATTGATAAATGGACACTCATAAAGAACACCCATGCTCGGACTGGGATCAGAATTCAGGACCTGTAGTAGTACAATGATAACCACTCTGCCACAACTAAAATTTTCAGTCACAGCTTTTATTAAGTTATCCCCTATACCTAGTCTTACCATAAATACTGTCACAAAGTTTTAAATAAACTGATACAAAATGCTGAGAGATATTGTAATATCCTAATAACATTACTGAAATGGATGCATGACAAATCAAAATCACAAATCAGTATTCAAAATGGCCACCCCTAGCACGCACACATTCCGTCAGACTTTGCGGCTACGCATCAATTGAATTACACAACACATCGACTGGAAAATCAGCAACTGCCTTCAAAAGAGACCGACCACTTTAAACTTTCAATATTGGGATGTCTCTTCTTGCAAGCCATCTCCTGAAGCTTGGACCACAATTTGTAGTCCAAAGGGTATAGGTCCGGACTTGCAGAAGGCCAATCTGAAGTGGAAATGAAGTCTGGAACATTTGCTATGAGGGCACGCTCCATTTCTGTGAAAAAGGGGTAAAAACATCAGCCAAAGTGTACCAGCAGACAGTGCTTGAGAGACTAGTCAAGAATCTCAACAACACTCTCTTCAATGGTCAGAACTGGAGCTTCCAGCAGGATTCAGCCCAAGCATATGAGGCCCGAACAACACAGCAGTGCTGATTTTCCAGTCGATGTGTTGCGTAATTCAATTGATGCGTGCCACAAAGTCTTACGGAATGTGTGCATGCTAAGGGTGGCCATTTTGAATAATGATTTGTGATTCTGATTTGTCATGCATCCATTTCAGTAATGTTATTAGGATATTACAATATCTCTCAGCATTTTGTATCAATTTACTTAAAACTTTGTGACAGTATTTATGGTAAGACTAGGTACATCAAGTGCACAATCCTCCTACTTAATTATTTCCATTAAGCACTGACTAAGTATGATATGAATCACAAAATATCATATATGCAAAACACATGTATTTTAACACACATGGTTAACATTTTTAAATGCCAATACTGTTAGTGATTCCCATTGAATACTCGAAAATTGTTAATAATTCAAATTACAGTGGAACCTCGATTTTACGTTTTTCAGGGGACCAAGCTGAAAAAACTTAAAATGTTGGAAAATGTAAAATGGAGGAAAATTTTATAACATTTTGCTCTGCTGGGACCATCAAGATTAAATTTATAATGTGGGAAAAATTTTACATCAAGTAACGTAAAATTGAGGTTCCACTGTAGTTCAGAATATTTACAAATTTTAATGTATAGAATTTACATTGGAATTATGCACATATCAATTTTGTTTTAAAATATTCATCATTTCACATGAGATGACCATTTAATCACAAAATCCATTTTCCCATACAATGCTGTTGCAAAATGAAGAAAATTATGCATTTTCATAATTTCCAGGATATCCACACTCTGCAAAAGTGTCACACAGCATTTTTGTGACTCAGTAAGAAACCCAAACTCTGGAAAAGTATCAGCTCATGTCAGAGATTAAATTACAACCAATATTGACATGGATCCACGTATACTGAGACAAGTGTTCATCCTCAGAAAAGAATTTCAATTCCATTCCTATTTATAAAACACTACAATATCAATCATACCTGATGTAATCAGAGTTTTGGAAAACATAGGGTCGCTAGGTACTTCAGCCATTGTCATCCCTAGCGGCTCTGTCAGCTGCCCTGATCTATCAATAGCACCTAAGGCAAATAGCATTTCTAATGCGGACACTAAGTTTCTTGCAGGTGGAGGTGATGGGAAATCAAATCTAAGCACATTATCTATTCCAAAAGCTTTCAGTTGAAGAATTGACATAGAAAGATCCGTGCGCTGCATCTCTGGTGGTGTGGCAACTCTTAATTCTTGGAAATCATCTTCTGTATACAACCTACAAAGCACAACAAGAATGTTGTTAGTACTTTGTAACATAACAATGGAAACAAACAAAATAAAAATAATGTAAATAGGAACAGATGATTTAACTCAAGGTCTTGCATGTCAGCAAACCCCAAACTTTACACTGAAAGCTAAGAACTTGGGACTCCCTATGATTGTAATATCATAGAAACTAACATCCAACATAAGAAATAAAGTTTTTACTACAGGGTGGGATAAAAGTAGCTTTCCCCAAAAATCAGTTCTCAGTTTTCATATTGTTCATGAATACGGACATCATAACTTGAACAAACAAGTATGTCGTGTAAGTGGTGGGACTTGGCAACCCTGTTGTTCATGTTTCATTTGTTTTCCATTGTTGGACTGTTACTGATTGTTGTGTGTTGGTTGTGTTTGTAATAACTGCTCACATTTCTTGCAATGAATCACAAATTAAGTCAGCAACAAAGAATGGATTGGTCATCGTGGCACAACAGATTGGCCATTCAGATCATGCGACATAACACCGTGTGATTTTTCACTTTGGGACATCGTGAAAGATGATGTTTATTCTCAGAAACCATCATTTGCGACAGTTGATCCAACTGGCATTTGAGAAGATCGATAAAGATCGTCATCTATGTTCCAAAATCTGTAAATCAGTGCCTGAATGTTGTAAATTGTGTGTCAATGAAACAGGGTCTCCATTTTGAACAAACTTGGTAAAGAAATGAGCAATGTAAGATTTTGAGTAAAGAAATGTACATTTTTGGGGAAAGTGACTTTTATCCCACCTTGTATATTATTGTCGATAGCTTCTGACACCATTACAATGTAGAAATGTTTAAAACATGAGTTCACGATTAACATATCAGAAGTTTTATTATAAAGTGATCATCTTGCTCACAGATACTTCATAGAAAAACATCAGGGTATCTATGACAGACACATGCATAAAATATTCTCAGCTGTGTATACACACAGCACAAAATAGTGATTAGATGTTCTTTTTATGTCTTAAAGAAGCAAGAGAAACGAGTCCTTCAGTGACACAAGAAGTTTTCATATTTTAAGCTTGATAATTAAAAGTACCTGTATGCTTTCCCAGAACGTACCCTTCCAGCTCTACCTGCACGTTGCTCTGCAGAGGCTTGCGAGATTGGAACAATAACCAGAGAGTCTATGTGTGTCTTTGGGTTAAACCACCGCAGTTTCACAAATCCACAATCAACAACTGAAATTCAAGACAAAATAAACATTATGCTCGGGTTCACATTACATGGTAAGAGAATTATTATCATGAAACTTCAGAACATTTATTTTAAGAATGGATGTATATTATCATCATCCAATGAAGAGATTGGCGTGGGTAATTTGTTCATCACAACTAGTGCGAGATGTTTGAATTATAACTCAACTGCCAACAGGAAATATACTAAAAACTCATTTATCTGAATTTAATGGAACCACGCTAGTTTTGGACACCTGGATAATCTTAAATATATTATGTACGTATTAAGCATATACTGACACAACAGGAAGGTGTTGACTAGGGTTCAGATTTGTATGTCAATTATGTCACACCCTAAAAGTGTCTTTCCCTGTTTTCCAGGAGTGGAAATCTGAAGCTGTAGGACAGGCCCATACCCAGGGGAGGGGCCATGGGGGCCACGATTTCCCTCGAATTATGAAATATTATAATGTGAAGATATAAAAACCTAATAAAATAATACTGACGATTTTTCAGATTGTGCACTAATTTCGATTTCATTCTTGCATATATGACTGGGTTTTTTGGGGAGAGAGGCAGGCTCCAGAAGTCTGAAACATTGAGTGCTTTATTGTTAACTTATTACAATCGGGAATTATTACAAATTGTCGTGAATTTTTGCGCAAATGTTTCACATGAGAAATACAGAGCTTGTTCGCTTTATATCCGACCATTTTCGATTCGGTGTTGCCACCTGACGTATCATGCTGGAACTATGGGTCTGCTGGGGGGAGCAGTGTTGTGTCTGACCTTGTAGGTGCGTGAGTGTTGGTAGTGAATGTTATCAAATGGCGCCGAAAATCAACCGGTATTGGGAGGGTTACGTAATGGCCCTTTTCCATGATAAGTTTTCATACGTATGCATTGTGAAACAGTGTCGGGAGAATGGGTTAACACTTGGGGTGACTACTGCGAAAGCTATTGTGGCCCGTTACACACAACAGGCTCTCTTTGTGAAACATTCACCCACAAAAACCACCAGGAGAAGGGCTGCAAGCAAAGTGTCACCTGTAGTGCGAAGGGAGATCCATCGATTGGCGTGCCAAGAAAATACCCCGACTCAACGTGATATGGCCCACAGATTTCACCTCGCACCGTCAACTGTGAACAAAACAATTCGCAAGCGCCTCAGGTTGAAGTGTGTGCGGAAGGTCCATCCGTGTACACCACCTTCTACCGCGTCACATTGCCGAACGTAAGATGAACTGCAGGAAACTGTATGAAAAGTACCTGGCGGGTTCCAAATGGAAGAAAGTTGTCACAATGGATGAATCATATGTCCATCTCACTGCTGGTGGTCACATTCGGGCGATCACATACCGTGACATTGACGGCAAGGGACGCAGCAACTTTGTTCGTCAGTACAGGAAAAGTTTCCCTCGTGGCTTTATGGTTGTGACGGGATTCGGATATGAGGGTAAGTTGATGATACGCAAGGTGGACAAAAATGTGAAGGTGAATGCCAGATACTTCCAAGACTCCATTCTGACACCTATCTATCGGAGAGACATCCCACAATTGTATGGAATGGACACGAACCAGGTGATGATCCATATGGACAAGGCTTCGAGTCATACCGCCAGAACATCACTACGTTTTTATCAGGAAATGGCAGAGGAATAAGGAATTCGTGTCATTCCGTTTGAAGACATTCCTGTGAAAAGCCCAGATGCCAGTCCAATGGATTTTTGCACATTTGGACTGTTGAAACGACGTCTTCAACATCGCTGCGCCCACCCTGGATGGTCTATGGAAAGCTTGCATGGAGGAGTGGGACAGAATTCCCATGCCTGTCCTGTGCCGGAGCTTGCTGCAATGGAAACTGCGATGCCGGGCGATAGTCCACAATGCTGGGGGTCCAATAGAACATGATCGGTGGTGGCGGCGTGGTATCTCTTAAGGTGAGTACCCGTCAAAAATGGTTGGATATAAAGCGAAAAACCTTCTGTATGACCATAATTTTTACTTTTTTTTGGGTCCTCTTAGGGTTAGGGCCTGCCTGTCTGTATTTCCGTCCCTGATTTGACATAATCATTTAAATTATAACATTTAACTAGAATTTAAAACCAGATATAAAGAGAATGTTTTAATTTTATTGCCCACAAAAATTAGCCCTTTCCATATTTTTTCTCACTTCTATTTACTACATTTTTTGTATTAACCCCATGGGATGCGAGGCCCCGGGACGGTCACTCACTTCGCCCAACCCTTGCTACGCCACTGTTCAGTTATCAGTACGGGCAGGATCAAACATATTTCACTTTTGACAAAAACATGAAATGTGAAGTACCACATTGTAGTGAAAATTTTCATGTTTTTGAAAGGTGTGAGGTGCATTTTGCTACCATGTTTTGTCACGAAATGAACTTCGAAATGCAAAATAAACTCTTAAACACGAAATTTAGGTTATATTTACCAATGAGGTCTGAATTACCCCATGAGTGAGTTATGCAAATCCTGGAAAATTGATTAGTTCTGCTGTAAATATTTGAGAAGCAAAAATGGACTTCTCTACACAGGAATAAACTTAATACTGTGATAACTATATAAATGTGCTAATTTAGGGTTTCGTGCACCATTTTAATACTGATATGCCATTTAATATACTGCTTTTATCCCAAAATATGCCTAGTTTTTGTACCGATATCTTGATCTTTTATTTACCATAAATATGTGGCTCTAGTTATCAGAGATCTGGGGAATTAGGATACAGATCATATAGCAACTTACCATAGACTATTCCTGGAATGGTAACAGATGTCTCAGCAATATTTGTTGCAATAACTACCTTTCTTAGTCCTCGAGGGGTATGGCGAAAAACTTTCAGCTGTTCAGAGTTGGGAAGAGAACCATACATTGGCAACACTAGCATCTTGTCTGAAAGTTCAAAATAATACAACAAAAGTGATTGATAGGGGCATGTATACTTCGTTTTTGACAAAAAAAAACAAAATGTCAACAAACACATTGTTTTAAAAGGTGTGAGATGCATTTTGCTACCAAGTTTTGTCGCGAAATAATGCGAAAAGAACTGCAAAATGTGAAATTTAGGGTTTATTTACCAACACAGCACCTTCCGAGGTCTGAATTATCCTACGTTATGCAATTCATGGAAAATTGAGTAATTCTGCTGTTAATATTCGAGAAGCAAAAATGAACTCCATTACACAGAAATAAACTTACTCTGATAACTACATAAATGTGCTATTAGAAGTGAAATGTTAATTTTGTGTAATAAGCAGTTTTTAAATCTAATTTAGGATTATATTCACAATTCTAAAAATAAAATGTCTTTTTATATACCACTTTTCATCTGATTTTCACCTCTATAACACCAAAATTTTATTTCATTTACCGCTTTTGAATCCAAAATTGACACTGTTTTTTTAACAAAATTTTGCTCTTTTATTTACCAAAATTATGTGCTTCTAGTGCTTGATTAGTTGCAAACATTATAATTCACCATTCAACAGGAGGTATTGATATTACAGCTTGCATATAAATCCCATTTTATTTTACAGGTAATACAATTTAAGCTACTGTGTATAAGTAACACAGACGACATATTCTCAAGGTTTTTATATTTACGCGTATATGTCACATTTACATAATGTTTTCCTTGTGGCATCTGATGGATGAATTTACATGAATCCACATGAATGGATTAAAGATTACAATCACAAGTTTCAGTCTTACAATTTGAAGAAGGAAATACAGATTGAACTTTCTGTTCAGAAAACTGCATCAACTCCATAATATTTCCTCCTGTAGAATTGTCAACATTTGGATTTTTTTTTTATAAGTGGACTTCTTATTATCCACAGAGAATAAAGAATATTTCAAACATTATCATGTATGTTGTTATCACATATTGCAATCAAGATATCATCACACGTTTCAACTCATAGAAATATGGACGGCCGGAAATGAAGATCCACCTAAAAAGTATATATTTTACACATAATTTCATTTCTGTCACAATAATTTATGTTAATTATTAAAATGGTATTGAAGCAACATGATAATTTTAGACTGAAACACTGGTTTTTGAGGGGAAAAATATGCCTCCTTTGCCCCCTCCCCACTGGAAAAAATTACCTTGTTTGACCTTTCCTGGAAAAAATCGTGCGGACGTCCATACACAGAAACAAGATTTTTATAACATTACAAAAACCCTCTAAATACTGTTTAAGGGGAAGGGAAGTTATTTTCTTGTAAAATTAAACTTTAGTCATCCATGATGAACCTCATGACAAATTTACATTGTACAGTTATGTCAAAATATGACAGCTATTTTAATCATCTCATACGATAGTTAATAGATATTTTATGCAAAACAATGGTAGTTTGATATGGTATAGTTGTACTAGAATACTTACATGCTAAGATTTATAACTACTTCAATGGTAATGGCATGAATAGGAGAATCAAAGTTATTTTTGTGTAAAACATTACACAGACTTCACATCTAATTTAGGTAAAAGTAACACTAACAAATAGCTAACAAAAACTTACAATCACTTCTCTTATTTTGTGCTGCATATTCTATAAGCAAAGAAATAGCCTGATCCACGTCCTCTTGCCCTGTCAGGAACACTAGAACATCTCCTGGTGGCTCATGGTCATGAATCTTCACAACAGTTTCCACCGAAGCCTTTATATAATCAGAGACAGGTTCTTAAATGGAACATAAGAAAGAAATGTTATGGCTCAGTTTGAATGCTAACGAAACTTATCACAATAAGATGCATTGGAAGAATTAACAGCAATGATGGTATGACATCTGAGATTTCAAGATACCAAGTGTGATGCAAGACAGGTTAAGTTCCAATAGTACAATCATCATCATTAGCGCCATCACCACCACAACAACAACAGCAGCAGCAACAGCAACCCATGGTGCAACAGCCCTTGAGGGCCAAGAGAAAACTACTGACTGCTGGCCCCAATCCCACATGCCTCAGCAGAGGCGGGCGATCATCCAATCAGTTACACGGTGGCAACTAAACAGCACGACAACCCCCTCCCCCATTCCCCTAGTTATTGTTGTAGGTTTCAAGGACCAGGAACAGTCCACACATAGATGGTGAAAAGAAAAGAAGCAATGTACGAGGCATATTTTTAAAGTAAGTACCGTTTTGAAATTCTGCCGCTGCAGTATTGCGGTCAGTGTCCCGTGAATGCGCACTGAGTACCTACATCTGTTGGCAAGCCACAGACGCCATTGCGGCAACAATCGATCGTGTATACATTTGCTTTTGCGTACTTAAAATGCCTCCGCTGATTGAGAGTTGGTTTGAGTTGGTGTTTTAAGTCCACTTTATGCACAGTAAGGCTAATCGGGACTGGACCTACAGTTTAAAGTGGAATCTGAACCACTATGTGCCTCCACCAGGTATCGAACCCGGGACCCCTTGATTACAAGGCTCCACTGATTGAGAATCCCGCCGACTGTGAAATACGTGCTGTTATTAGTTTTCTTAGTGCTAAAGGCGTGAAAACAGTTGAAATTCACCGTCAGATTTGTGAAGTGTACAGACAAAACATTATGAGTGATGGAATAGTACGCAAATGGGTAAGAGCTTTCAAAGATGGCCGAAAGAATGTTCATGACGGGGAACGGAGTGGGTGACCCTCAGTGATCACTGTCGATTTGGTGCAGGAAGTCGACGAAAAAGTGAAAGAGAACAGACACTTCACGATTTCTTCGTTATCAGAGGAGTTCCCTGAAGTTTCAAGAAGTGTTATCTACGAAATTGTTACCGAATGCTTAAACTATCGAAAATTGTGCTCACGATGGGTACCAAAAATGTTAACTGAGGTGCACAAAAGCAAACGTTTAGGTAGCGCCTTGACTTTTCTTGTCAAGATCTCATCACATCATTTGGCTGGGAACAATTTGATCATCCTCCATACAGCCCCGATCTAGCACCCAGTGACTACCACGTGTTTCTGCAACTGAAGAAGCATCTCGGAGGTCAGCGGCACGATGACGACGATAGCCTCAAAACGGCCATGTTGCAGTGGCTGCCAACTCAGGCGGCAAACTTCTATGACGACGGAATACAAAAGCTTGTTGTTCGATATGATAAGTGCCTTAATATTGGTGGCAATTATGTGGAAAAGTAGATAAAGGTGTGGTCTTTCATGTAACAATAAAATTGTTACAAAAAGTTTACTTGTCTTTTGTACATATCAAAACGGTACTTACTTAAAAAATACGCCTCGTATCAGTATCAGATAATATCAGTGGCACATGTACCAGGAAATATTCGTTTGAATATAATCACTGAGAATGTCTAGGAGAACACATGTAAGCCTATGGTTATTTTTATGATATCATATGATATAGTTGCAATGGAATATACAGAATGGTGCACTCAGAATGGTCATACTTTAATTTGTTAGTACTGGGAGATGAATGGCTCTACAGTTAAAACATTAGCAAGTTTGAGTAAATCACCATATTTTCTAAATAAATCGGAATACCTTGGTTTGTTCTTCCTTGGCAGAGTGGGCAATTTTCAGGCAAAAGTCAGTTTTCAAAACAGGAACTCAACAGTACATGTAGGGTAATGAATGAATGTCAGCTCCAATGTGCTTGCTTGCTTGCTGTGTCGCCTCTACATCCCCAGCTTATAACACGGGTATGGACATTTGAGTCTTCAGATGCATGCTTTGTTCGTAGTTCTTGATTGAATTTAAAAAGATACTTTATGATATTGTACATCATGTAATGACTGCCAATATCCAATATGCCTGTCATTTTAAAAACCAAACAATCGGGGAGCTATTACGTAATAAAAGACACTTTAAAAATTATAAATTAACAATCAGTCCATACCTGTAACATAATGCACATCCACAGGATACAGTCTCCCTTCTATGCTAAGAATAACTGATGTATCCTTGGAGGGATCCTTCTTTTCCTTGTTTATATTAAAGAAATCTTTTAAACCCTCAGCATCAACAGTGGCAGACGAGACAATCAGCCTTAATTGTTTTCTTTTCTAAATAAATAAGATGCAAAAAGTATTAGGTTTAATCCTATTTTGTATTCTTCTGACACATATATAAAAATAAAATACACAGTATTATATATTTTTTTTTAATTGGGAAAAATGTTCTTATTTTAGTAATTAATTATAGTAACAAAAGATGCATGAAATTTCATTAAACAATGAATTTAATAAACAGGCATAACAGTTACTTATTTTGAAATGATGCAGTTCAATCTTACCTGACACGAACACAATCATGACCCGTGTGTCCAAAAGAATATTATATATACACACACATACACACACGCTTATCTTGGCAAATTGGAAGAAGATTCCTATACTTTAACTTAAAAATCTAGTAAACATTCAGTTTAACAGAACCTGAAACATGAATCAGTATTTCAACATTAGGTAAAGTTGATGTTGAAAGTTCTGAACTGGCGATGTGCTTATCCAATGAAATGATCACAAACTCTGATTTAGACTCTCAAAACCAATTTCAATATGAAAATAATGGAGAATAAAGTACCTTCAAAATCTTCTTCATTAATCCCATGACAATATCAGTGTACAGAGTTCTCTCATGAACTTCATCAAGCATCACAACACAATAGTTATGCAGCAAAGGATCAGCCATCATTTCTCTTAGGAGAATGCCTTCTGTCATATACTGAAAAATACGAATTTGATTTCAGGATAAAAGTACCTAAACATATCAATCAAGTTTAATTTACTAACTTACCAATTGCCTGTTGCATACTAGTGAACAACTTACACAAACATGATCTTGCACAAAATACCAGCAAAATATTTTTACAGGCATTTAGACAGACAAGCTGTTATTTGCACTGTAATATAAAGAATTTGTTTCTGAATACTAAATAATACCTACACCCATTCATGAATTTGAATTATCATAGTTGTAATTAGTCAATTCAATCTACACTCTATTGGAATGGGATGAGAAAAATTTGCAAATGCAAGTCAATCCAAAGATTGACCTCTTATATATTTTTTTTCATACTGTAAGAGAATTATATTTCTACCTGTCAAGAGTTTGGGAATAACAAGAGTTCGAGTTTTGTTATGTAGTATTGCTTTTCTGCCACTTTTGGCTAATTGTGATGATGGGAATAATTGATGAAATTGATTGATTGATTTTGCTTTATTTTACTTCACTTTTTGTGCCACTTTTGACTAATTTGCGAAGATGAGGATGATGAAAAGGATGAATGGACATAAAGAGGGACCCCCCCCCCCTCCGAGAATGCCCGCCTCCACCCGCATACTTTCGGGGGTATGTACTTTATGCCCTGTACCTTCATATATAAACCAGGGCATCAATTTGCTCACAACTTACCGGTTCTCCCGTTTATTTTATTTTCTTCACTTTATTTATGTTATTACATGTGTTACAATGAGTATAAAGTAAAACATACATAAACATAAATGGGCTAATATATGTGACCAAGTCTTGTTCTGGTAGCCAAAACAAGTCTTGTTTACAAGATCTGTCTATTACGTATTTTGTGTTTCTTAAATTGGCAGGATTTTTCAAGTACATTGTATCTACATTATTATTTTACCATACATTTGTTGCATATTTACAGGTAAATCTGATGGTTTGGTTTCTATTATATGTCTTGTGGTTTAGGCATGTATTATAAATTATTTACAATAATGAAAGGAAGAAAAATATTTAATAATATCTCTAATTGTATTTCCTGATAGTTAGTTCATATAAAATAGAGAAGTGTATTAAAAATGCAAATTATAAATGTATATTAATAGGATATTAATGTTAAGAGATGGGAATTGAAATTATATTAGGTAGTGTCTGCTGCCACGTTCTTTTTCTGCTGGAACCTCAAAAGGGATGCACGTGGCAGCAAACTCGGTCTTTGTTTTATCGTGATTTCATCATGCTATGTATGCAATTATGTCTGTAACACATACTGTGAAGTTGTAGTGATTACTTTCACAAAAATGTTTTAAGATTTGGTCCCTCAGCATTCTTCTAATAATAAACCTAAATGCTCTCATAGTTAGGTTAGGT
Source organism: Lepisma saccharinum (assembly GCF_977018435.1). Taxonomy (NCBI): domain Eukaryota; kingdom Metazoa; phylum Arthropoda; class Insecta; order Zygentoma; family Lepismatidae; genus Lepisma; species Lepisma saccharinum. Next base: position 42,202,550 of record NC_139253.1, read on the forward strand.
TCTGTTAGCATTAAAATAATATCGCTAAATGCTTTCTAAAAAAAAAAGGTTCTAAATTACCTGTACATTCATTCCACTAATCATAAACTTGCATTTCTCTCGTCTTAATCTCTTCTTAAGATTTGTAACATCCTCTTAGCAGACGAATTACGTGGCAGGAGCAAATTTGACGCTTATTCTTACTGCTGACACGTGCGTGGCAGCAGACTCGGCCATTATATTAGAATTTCGCTCACCGCTGATGCCCAGCCATCTAATTCATACTGGAAGTTCATCAGTACGGTGGTTAATTCCTGTAATCTTCAGGAGGATAGAGGTTTCCTCCAGAGTGCATCAAGAATTATGTTTTATACTTGAGGACTCTTAAAGCCTTAGCTTTAGGAATGAATGTTACTCCATGTTATTTGATTTATACATTTCAGTGTGACTATTTTAAATATAATATTCATTAATATAATATAATATAATATAATATAATATAAATTAAATGTTATAGATAATTTGAAAATTTATTTAAAGATTCTGGGTTTGCAATTGACATATCAGATGATATTTCTGTCGCTCTCTGAGCATTTACATTGGTTTTGTTCTTCTTCCATTGGCTACACATTGAAAGCGAAGTAGCGTTTCATCCTAAAGGTGCCCTCCCATAGTTCTTCCTCTTCACTCCCTTTATTCTCATTTCTTACCAGCATCTCGATGTTGGGTCCCTTGTTCTCAATTTTGTTGATCATCTTGGTGTCTCCTGAAACTCTTGTACTTGTGTTATTGCGAACGGTCTTTGTGTATGTCTTTCTGTTTCATACCTGTATTGTTCTTCTTTTGATATAAGGTCGGCTAGTTTGTTAAATGTTCCAAAAAATTCTGACCTGATTAGATAATTTACATTTCGGTTTGGTAAATCTTGTCTCGATTTATTTATCTTTTTTTTTTTTGATGATGAATGGACACTCACAAACATCCATGCCCAGGCCGGGATTCGGACCCGGGACCGCTGGTGACATAGCACGATGTGCTAATTACTCCGCCACGGGAGCCAGCATGATGAAATTGATGAACGGGCATTCACAAAGCACACTGATGTCCAAGCTGGGAGCTCTGACCTTGTAGCATGCTGTGATAACCACTCCTCCACAGAGGTCAGTCCGATAACAAGAATGTGACAAATTAAAAACCTTTATCTAACTTAACACAAGCAGGGGTAATCAGTACATGTACATGATACATAATAGTATTGTATCAAAATTGGTAAATTTTTCATACTGGTCTGTCTCTACAGAGTATTTTAGTGAGATATGTCAACAGTAATGGTGACTCATATTGCAACAGATTGAAATTATTTTAGTGTACTGATATATAGTGGAACCCCGATTTTACATTCTCAGATTTTAAATTTTCATGCATTTTACATCTTTTCTCCTTGCTCCCCTAAAAAAAGATAAAATAGAGGTTCCACTATTACATTTTTTACAATCGGATAGCTTAATCAGTGCTCTAGCAATATCAACTGATATAGGCACGTTGGTGTATCAGTTCAGTGGTAAAATTACAAACTATTTTAATGATCCAACATATCTATACATAATCTGAATTTTGTGCAAAGTTCTGCCATTTTGCCGTTATTTCTATAAATACGAATATACAATTTGTATGACCTGATCGTGCAAAGTATAAGTCTAAAAATGCAATTTCTGTTTTAAATATAAAACCCATTGAAATGAAACATTATTTAAGGAGGTGAATGGACCAGTCAAATTCTTCAAGCAACTTTTGAAAATTTATATCGGATCAGAACATCAGCTACCAATATTAGTAAATCTTACACCACTATTGTTATTGGCAAGAATTTCACATGGGTCTATCCCTAATATTTCTACTGATGTAGTCTGAATGTATGCTTAGAAATAAAAAGTGCAACTATCATGACTTTTATGCATAAAAATAAGAACAAAATTATTGGTACTATTGTGCACTCATTTAAACAATATTTGTATAAATAATGGAATAGTACAAATTGTTAACATTTTTTTCAAATATAAAGTTATGCCATTATTAGTTCACACTGATAAACCTGACTGATTGGTTCCTTCCATATTATTTATAATGAGCAGTTTTCAATGTGACTACTTCATGCAACTCTCCCTGAAAAGAGTATTCCACTCTTCTAAACCAAGATATTACTCGTAACTTACCTTAATCTTGGTGTTTGTGTTATCACAACAATCATCGAAACGAATGCTGTATCCCACCAGCTGCCCCAACTCTGACCCTCTCTCGTCAGCAACTCTGGTAGCCAAGGTTGTGGCTGCTACCCTTCTGGGTTCAGTAATTCCTATCACTTTCCCATCTTCACACCAACCAGCTTCCAGAAGATACTGAATGGACAAAAGAAAATAGTTATAAAGACCTTAAGACAAAAAGCTCACACACAAATTACTATCCTATCAGTAACAGGACAAAAAATATATTTGCTTTGATATCACCATTCTTCCAAATCCCCGATCTTAATAAATCTATATCAAAAGTTTACTATTGGACTTCCATGCCTTTTCTGGCAACATTCAGTTCACTACACATTTCTCCGATGGCATAATAGTAATGTCGTAACCATTTATCAAGGAGTCCAGAGATCAATAGTCGGTGGAGGCACATCGTGGTTCAGATCCCACTTTAAATTATAGATCTAGTCCTGATTAGCCTATTTATGCATAAAGTGAACGTAAAACTCACAAACACTACTCCAGATCGTTACATTATAATATACGTATTCTTCTTCTTACATTTAACTAACTACAAGATAATTATTTTTCAGCAATGCTAATAAGATTTTATGCATAAGAAGGGGCATTACTTCAATCTGAAAAGTCATACATTATTGTAAAGAGATTTTTAAAAAAATAATTCTGTAAATAAGGTATATGACAGTGATGTATGATCTGCTGGCATCATCTAAGACAAAGTCAATGATTTCTCTAACTAACTAACTAACTCTCTAGCCTTCTTAAACCGGAAGGTTCATGGCTGCAGCAACACAGGCCTTCCATCTGTCCCTATCTTGAGCAAGATCTATATACTCTTTTCCATCCCTACCGATTTCCCTTAGGTCCATCTCAACGTTGTCCCTCCATCTTCGTCTTGGCCTTCCTACAGGTCTCTTACCATCAGGTTTCCCAACAAGAATCCTGTAAACTCCTCTTTCCTCTCCCATTCGTGCCACATGGCCTGCCCACCTAAGTCTTCTTGATTTAATTATTCTAATAATATCTGGACATGAATACAAATTATGTAGTTCTAAATTATGTAACCTTCTCCACTCACCTGTCTCCTCATCCCTTTTAGGTCCAAAGATTTTCCTAAGGATCTTGTTTTCAAATACTCTCAATTTATGTTCCTCTTTCAATGTAAGGGACCAAGTTTCACACCCATACAATACTACAGGCAAAATTACTGTTTTGTATATTTTAACTTTTAGTTTCTTAGATATTAAACGTGAAGACAAAAGTTAATGAAGAGAGAAGTAACATGCATTTCCTGAATTAAGCCTACTTTTTATTTCCTCTAATATAATTTTCATTTGTTAATATTACTCCTAAGTATTTGAATTTGGAAACTGGTAACGAGTTGTTATCAATAATTAGATTTTGATTATTACCTAACACTCGGTTTCGGCCTGTAAGCATATATTTAGTTTTCTCTTTGTTAAATTCCAAACCTATCTCTTTAGCAGTTTTGAAAAATATTTTAGCATTATTCTTGATTGTATTTATATCATCCCCTAATAAGTCTACATCATCTGCATATGCTAACAACTGAGTCATACCATTTAATCCTTCGTTAGTTTCTTTTACCTTCCTAACAGCATATTCTAAGGCAAAGTTAAAGAGCAATGGAGATAATGCATCTCCTTGTTTTAACCCATCATGAATTGTAAATTTGTCAGACACATTAATACCCACACGAATTTTACTTTCTGTTTCACTCGTGCATACTTTTATCATACTAACAAGCTTCTTAGGAATTCCAAACTCTACTAATATATTATATATTGACCGAATCATATGCTTTTTTGAAATCAATGAATAGCTGATGGACATTTTGATTATATTCCCACTTTTTCTCAAGTGTCTGTCTAATGTGAAAAATTTGATCTGTAGTTGATCTGTTACGTTTAAATCAACATTGATAATCACCTATAATTTCATTAGCATATGGGGTTAGTCTTGTTAAAATAATGTTAGATAATATTTTATATGTTGTTGAGAATAGAGAAATTCCACGGTAATTATTGCAGTTCATTTTATCACCTTTTTTAAACACAGGAACAATTATGGATTCTTTCCACTGTTGAGGGATTTCTTCTTTATTCCATATTAAACAAATTAATTTATGAATTTGACATATTAACGAATTAATGATTTCTCTAAATATAAAAATAAACCCACAATGTACATCTAGGAAATAAATATCCAATTATGAAATGATACGGCTTTTAAATATTGAAATAATATTACAATCAAAAAATAAATCTTGTGAAGATAGTGTTAATAAATTATAATATTGGATTTCATATTTTCTTGCAGAACACACTTCCTTTCCAGTTCCAATAGGAAGAACATGCTACACTCTTTCCCGACATTTTTATCCGGGAAGCCCTCAAAAGACCTGTGGTATGATTGTAATGAAAATGTGTATTTGCACTACATATTCTGACACATACAAGCAGATTAAAAGTTAATTTGGTTTGAGGTGGTGTTTTAAGTCCACTTTATGCACAGTAAGGCTAATCGGGACTGGACCTACGGTTTTAAAGTGGGATCCGAACCACTGTGCCATGCGCCTCCACCGGGTATCGAACAGATTGAAAGTTAATGCGGATTACATGCTTAGTAGTCATGCACTATGATACATGAGGTTATTTTTACACTGGTTTGAATATTTTTCATCAGTACATTTTAACACAAGAAGTTATCAGGTGAGTAGTGTGTAAATGATGATGTAACATATGCTACTTAATTTACATATTCTTTGCTGTACTGATAGGTTTTTCATTTTGTATGTAATTTTACAGCACAAAATTTGAACGTTATTTACATGGCACCATAAAATACAGCAACTTTCATTTTCAAATCAAATCATGATTATTTTAAATATCTTCATAAAGAAATAACCAGTGCATTTGTATCATACCTGGGGTATCTGTGTACTTTTTCCACAACCAGTTTCCCCTACAAGAACCAAAGTCTGGAACTTCTCCAGAAGGTATATTATGTGATTTCTGTTGTTATATATAGGAAGCCTCTGCCTCTGCTGTTCCAGTGAGAGTGACACATTGGGGTTGTAAATAAATGCAGTTCCATTGTTAGTATCAATGTCTGGTTTATCTTCAGACCATGTGGAATCACCTGGAAGAAGAATACATCACACAAAGATTGATTCATTCACATATTTAAAAAAATAAAATTTAAAAAAATACACAAAAGCACTACAGTAACCCCCTGAGTTACGTAAGTCGAATTTGTATATTGCTTAAGTGTAACTTCGTAAGAAACTGACATATCTATTATTATTATATGTATGTGTATGTATATACAGGGTGTTAATTTTAACTTGACATATGAATATAGCGGGAGTGATATGCATGTGACGAAAATTTGGTCCAAACAAACCATGATCCTTGTCTGGGGGGAAAGTTAATGGCGTACAAATGAGCCCCCGCACAGGGCCCCTTGGGGGGCAGGGGGGGGCACGTTGTGTTTTTCAAATAGGAACCCCCGAATTTTGTTTCATTTTGGGATTCGTGGAGTCAAAATAAATAATAATTATGCGTGACATGGGTGCAACAACATGGGAAATAAAAAAGATATGGCCATGTGTATGGTTGGAAACACGTAAATGTTGTGCATGGAAAAACGGTAACAAAATACGAAGAATGGCGTGTGCAGAGGAAAATTTCATTGCTGTCGATGGTGTCATTGAAGAATGGAAGAAGTACCAAAAGAAGAGTACAGAGGGGATAGGGGGAGGGGGCAGCATGCAACGAACAAAGTGGAAATACATCTGCTGGATTAATGCAGATGGCATGGATATGAGGGAAACAAAATAACGAACTGTGCCTGTGCCAGAAAAGTGAAGGGGTAGGGGATGTAAATCATGTTTCCAGAACTCACGCGAAGAGTATGTTATCGCCACCGACGTTGTCGGATCAGCTGTGTTATCAGATGCCAGCCACACGTAAGGTACAAACTAGGCCATTTGACATTGCGCTGAAGTCAGCTCTCTGTGCCCGTGTTTGCTTGGGGAAATAGGTGGTTATTGGGTGTGAGTGCTTCAGAAGGTTAGTTGACGTGCCCGTGTTCGAAGTGAGTGCAGGGTAAAAGTGCAGGTATACCTAGGACGATGGAGCGTGTATCTGTGGAAGACAGAATTGAAATGATATTCATGTATGGTGAATGTCGATGGAATGTGGACAATGCTGTCACCGAATATGCCAGATGCTATCCGAACAGAGTGCGTTCGCGGTCGACTTTCGCCAGGGTTGTCAAGCAATTTGCAACAGTAGGAAGCGTGTGTCCGCAACAAAGACGGCGTCGAAGAACTGTCACTGGTGAAAATAATGAAATCGCTGTATTAGCTGCAGTGGCGTATGATCCCCATTCCAGCACGCGTAACATAGCTCGCCAGAGTGGGATGTCCCATGTCAGTGTTTGGAACATACTCAAGAGGCACAAGTTTCACCCGTACCATGTGTCCCTGCACCAGGAACTTCATGGTGATGATTTCCGTGCACGGATGGTGTTTTGTGAATGGGCACGTGGACAATACATCGAAATCCGGCATTCTTTCGGAACGTTCTGTTCTCCGACGAAGCAACATTCACAAACCATGGCCAGGTTAACCGGCACAACATGCACTACTGGAGTGCCGACAACCCACACTGGTTGCGTGAAGTTGAACATCAATGCCCGTGGTCAGTGAACATATGTTGTGGCATCATGGGTGACAAACTCATTGGTCCGTTTTTCATTGAAGGTACATTAAATGAGCGAAAGTATCGCAATTTCTTGCAGGACGAACTACCGATATTGCTGGAGGATCTAAGCCTTGCACAGCGACATGCCATGTGGTATCAGCATGATGGTTGTCCGGCGCATTATGCTGCCATAGCTCGGGAAGTATTAACGCGCAAGTTCCATCATCGCTGGATCGGACGACGTGGTCCTGTCAATTGGCCGACTAGATCACCAGACCTTACTGCGCCAGATTTCTTTTTATGGGGTTTTCTTAAAGGAATGGTGTATCAAACTGTACCCACAACGCGCAACGACATGATGCAATGAATACGAAATGCTTGCACACAAATTGATGCCGCCACACTTTTGCGTTGTGAACAGTCATTTCATCCAAGAATAAATAAATGCATTGACGTTCATGGTCACCATTTCGAGCATTTGCTTGGGTAAGGCATGTATGCCCACGCACCACCCCACCCCCACAGGTGAGAGGCAAGGGGACTCACATGAAACAAGCACCCCACAGGTGAGAGGCAAGGGGACTCACGTGAAACAAGCACCCGACAGGTGAGAGGCAAGGGGACTCACATGAAACAAGCACCCCACAGGTGAGAGGCAAGGGGACTCACGTGAAACAAGCACCCCACAGGTGAGAGGCAAGGAAACTCCCTTGAAACAAGCACCCCACAGGTTCGAGGGTAATAGTATTTGCATTCCATCCTTCCCATCTCCTACACTTTTCTGGCATCCCTGAATACGTTTTTGTGTTTCCCTCATCTCCATGCCATCTGCATTAATCCAGCAGATGTATTTCCACTTTGTTCGTCGCATGCTGCCCTCTCCCCCTATCCCCTCCGCACTCTTCTTTTGGTACTTCTTCCACTCTTCAATGACACCATCGACAGCAATGAAATTTTCCTCTGCACACGCCATTCTTCGTATTTTCGTGGGGGCCTGTTACCGTTTTTCCATGCATGACATTTACGTGTTTCCAACCATACACATGGCCATATCTTTTTTATTTCGCATGTTGTTGCACCCATGTCACGCATAATTATTATTTATTTTGACTCCGCGAATCCCAAAATGAAACAAAATTCGGGGGTTCCTATTTGAAAAACACAACGTGCCCCCCTGCCCCCCAGGGGGGCCCTGTGTGGGGGCTCATTTGTACGCCATTAACTTTCCCCCCCGACAAGGATCATGGTTTGTTTGGACCAAATTTTCCTCACATGCATATCACTCCAGCTATTCTCATATGTCAAGTTAAAATTAACACCCTGTATATATATCAGTGGCGTATACTGGGTTAAGAACCTGGGCTATCGCACATCATAGTGTTCTAATGGACAAAAATTTGCTGGTGGGGGAGTTTTTGTGTTTTTAACTCATTTGGGGTGGTGGGTTGAAGTGATGTGATTAAAAATATATACCTCATAAATAAAACATGGAAATGTACACTGTCAGCAAGGAAAGGATTTCTAGAATTTCATTCTTATTTGCATAAGTAAGAGGCCCATATTGTGAAATATTATGTAGGCCTATATACGAGAATAAAAATAAAATTTCAACCTACCTATTTTCACGATTTTATGTTCGGGTACTCCTTGTTGGCACAGTGGTAACGTCGTTGCCTTGAAACTAAGGGGTCCCGGGTTCGATACATGGTGGTTTAGATACAACTTTAACTGTAGGTCCAATCCCCATTAGCTTATCTGTTCATAAAGTGGACATACAACAAAAATCCACGATTTGGAGCTTATCGTCATTCGTAAGCCAAATAGACAGCTTGTTAATTGTCCCTCATTTCAGTTCACTACACAACACAGCACATATCATTCACAAAAATACAATCCACTCACTACTGTATTCATGCGCTGCCTCTAAATAAATTCCACGCACCAAGACCACTCGACGTGATTTAGACTAGAACTGGTCCTTCATTTCGGTAATTTTTAGATGCACTCATAAACCATTCCCGCTCAGCCAACAATTTTCTACTCCCCACTGTATCTCTAGTTGTTTGAAGGTCAATGACCTCTTTTTCAACTCCTCTGCAAGCGTTCAATGATGTTCTGGTCCCTGCATGTGACACACTTTCCCCTTGTTGCGAAAATTTGGCTTCAAATTTCCCCATTCCTGGGAAAAATTGGTTTGCAACATTGACCCAGACTGTTGAGGAAGTTCAGAGGGTTTCCCCCCTCCATATGCAACCCTGTTCTCTCTCCTGTAACAGTTTGGCTCCACAATTGCATACTGGGAAAAATTGGTTTGCAACATTGATTGGGGTCCTGTCAAGCTTGACCACGGTGACCCCCGTGAAGTTGACCGCCGGCGCTGGGCCAGACGTCTCGTGAATTCAAAGAAAGCGGGCAATGTTTCCAACTCCTCTAAGAAATCAGGTTCATCTTCTTATTGAAATGAACAATTTCATGCTCATTTTCTGATAGATATTTTTTTGTGTATTTTATTCACTGAGTCTGAATATATGCCTCTGATATATATATATATATATATATATATATATATATATATACACACACACACACACGTTGTATGTATATTATTTACACAGTATTATTTTATAAATGAAACATCATGCAGCAGTATTTACTCGGATATAAACTATAAAAGTATGAAAAAATATATAAAAGAATATAAAAGCAAACTGAAACCACACTTTTCAAATAAAAAAATCTTGTGACAGGTATGTACAGTTATTACGTAACTGAGATATTATGTAAGTCACGTATTATGTAAGTTGGGTTACTGTACACCACTTTAGAAAAAGGTTAATCTTCAATTATATTTTCGCTTAACATGAAACATCTTACAATCTATTAAAACAAGCTCTGATCTTGTACTGATATTGCATAAAATAAGTTATACCTGTTTAAATTTAACCTCAGATACTGGCCAAGACTTCTCATAGCCTAATCCTCCCACAATGTACACAGTGCTTTAAAAATATGTGAATCTTAAAGTGTTTTCATGTATTTTAAATCCTTTTAAAGCAGTAAGGTAGGTAAAGTTCCCCATGCACATTATAATCTACACTGTTGTGATCATGATTTTTGCTTTTGAACCTTGTATTTTTCAATTCAATATATAATCCGTTAATTATTGTGAATATTCACTTTTACAACTTTTTCTTTAGCAAATTTCATTCTACAAACACAAGAACACATGAAAATTCAGAGAAAATGTAAAATTACAATCGGCATCAAATGTATTGGCTGCTACAATTACGTGCATCTAGCCTTCAGGTTAAAGTAACAGAGGGACATTATTCCACCATAACAGATCTCCACAATATAAAAACAACAGAAAAAGTTCATAAACCATACACAATCTTTCATTTTCTGGCAGATTTATAGTGTCGTAGAAAATGCTACAAGGTGTACAACTTTGCTTCCGCCGTGTTATCCACAAAATATGACGTTGTAATGAAAAACATTGCTTACCAGGCATTATTCAAAGTATTGTCCATCGCTGGCCACTACTTTCTCCCATCTTTCGGGCTGCGTACGAATGCCACGTCTAAAAAATTGTTCATCTTTGGAGGCGATCCACTTTTTGACTTCTTCATAAGATCGGAAGTGTTGGTCAGCCAGTTCATGAGCCACTGATCTAAACAGGTGATAATCAGAGGGAGCGATGTCTGGAGAATAAGGCGGGTGGGGTAGGACGTCCCATCTTAATGTTTCCAAGTACGTTTTCACCACTTTGGCAACGTGGGGTCGTGCGTTGTCATGCTGCAAAATCACTTTGTCGTGCCTCTCGCTCTATTGCGGCCGTTTGTCCTTCAATGCTCGGCTCAAACGCATTAATTGTGTTCGATAACGAGCATCTGTGAGTCTTCACTCAGCAAATGTCTCCAATTCTGCATCTTTGAAAACTTTCTGTCTTCCACCACTATGCCGGTCTTCGACGTTAAAGTCACCGTTCTTGAAGCGTTGAAACCACTCACGACAGGTTCCCTCACTTATAGCGTCCTCACCATACGTAATGGAGAGCATTCGATGAGCCTCAGCTTCAGTTTTCTTCATATTGAAACAAAAAAGTAGAACCTCCTGCAAATGGTGAGAATTTGGCTCGTACACTGACATTTTCAATCGCGAACAACTTCACGATGCACACACCACTCGACTAATGTTTGAATGGGGTTATCTTGACAGAGGTCCAAGCTAACTGCGTGACGTCTGCGATCTGCTTCTTTCGACCGCTACTTCCTGTTGTTGCCACCTGTCGGAAAACGGCGGAAGCAAAGTTGTACACCTTGTACTTTTTGCTTACATTTATAAGTACACAGCATCAGGAGAAATTTTTGTTGCATATAGGAATTCTATAGGAAATGCCAACAAGACTAAGATCTATAAAATAATAGACGATAATCTCATCTTCACCAACCATTCCGATAATTATGATCATATTGTCAATGTACTTTAGTTTTCAATCAGATATCTAGATTTCAATTTTTACTTTCATATTCTTTCTAATATATAGTATTATAAAAGTGAAAATTTATTACAGAAATTCGAAGAAACCATAATTTTGCACAAGAATGAGAATCATAAGAACGAAAGAAACAAGTTTCTAAACTGAATCTTTTTTGGGAGTGAAATTGCAAGGACCAAATCTATGTAGAAGTGGAAGTGAACTGTTTGTTCATTTTGCAACTTTTTTTTGGTATGATTTTACAATACCGGACACTTCCAATGGACGGTCCGTGGTCGCAATTAGCCTTACACCCCACAAACAATTCACGTATAGCCCCACGAACCATGCATGGTTAGGTTAGGCTAACATAGTTAAAATTTTGGGTCGTAGTAATATCAGGAATATATATTTCGTTATTTAGGTATTTGAAACACAAAATCTTCCGAGAAACCTTGGTTTTCCTGAGAAATCGAGGGTCAGTTACGATCATGGACCCGCTTATTTTGCAAGTTCTACACGTGAGCGCCAAATTTTAACTGCAGATTCGTGATTAGGAAGCCTTAGTTATTGAGTGTGCGAAATATGAAAGACATTGTGGAAGTGCCCGGTATTGCAAAATCGCTCCTTTTTTTCTTGCAGACTCCAAAATGCACGTAAATTTCAGACGATCTGTAAAATTACCTGACATTTCCCAGTTTTCCAGATGCGTAGCAACCCTGATAATTGCAAATCCTTGCTCATACGTATGTGATTATAAGCTACATGTTCCTTATTTCCTTATGACTTATGTAATGTAATTAATTATCAATATGTACTAAAATATTTTCTTGAACAAAAAAGAATACTTACTTGGTTTCAAAAATCTGGATGTTGACTGCATATTCCATTATTTCAAACCTGGAAATAATCATAATATGTATCATGAAGGCTACTCAATGTTATTTTATGACCAACTTGCAGATAATAATAATAAATTCAGCTGGCATGACACTTCGATACAATGCACGGGGATAAAATGTTTCATGTTTCTAGGTCATCCAGAAGGATAAAAAAAAGTTTACATAGAAATTTCATGACACTCCCTTCATGCTGTCAATAGTCTGTGGGATGCTTTGTTAATGGGAACTGGGGATTTCATTAGGTACCCTTAGATCTTCTTTTCGCAAAGCTTCAAATTTATTTTCAGCATCATTTCTACTATTCTATGACACTTTCTCTTCCCTCTATGAACGAAAAATGCCTTGTAGATGGGAAGCGCGGATACATACGTGAGGTACTTTTATGTCACTGTTTGCCGATAAATTGCACTGTACGGAACTACAAACAGTGGTAATAACTTTCACGAAGGTTCAAATTTACTGTAACAATTATTTCTACAATTCTGCAATACTTCGTTTTTTTCTCTCCTACAAAACTTTCAAAAAAATCATTAAACATTCGGAACAGTTACAGACATTCTGAAATCCTACACTGAAAAAAAATAAAGATATCAAAACCGTAAGCTATTGATAAGACAGGCTTTATTATGTTTTTTAATCGACAACAATCGTGGTTAGCTATTGTCCTCCAATTGCAGTAACTTTTTTTTAAAAAGCATTTTTTGTAGTTTGTATAGGCCTACTTTGATTCTCTTTTGTATGGTTTCAAAAGAGAAAGGGTAATTCTATATATTAAAAATTCTGTTGTATTTTTATTCCAGCCAATTGGATATTTATTATTGTAACCACTCTTGGCTAGACTGCACAATCGACCCTTGTGTTTTACCGTTTGAAAGTAAAAAAAAAAATTGTGCGCTAATAGTACGTATTTAACACTTTGAATTGCCACTGTGCATTTCTCAACTTGAAGTTACATTTCTATGAAATAATAAAAAAAAATACTACTACATTACTTGCCATAGCTGGTTTCCTTGAACCCAATCCATGTTGTAAACACACAGTATTGCCAGGTCGAACTTTGGTTTTCAACGGGAATATATATATGCAAATTTCCACTAGGAATCAACTTTTTTAAATCATGTTTTCATTCAAAGGGACTCTATAGAAAAAGGCGGGGCCGCGGTAGCGGTAGGTCAATTAGCTCCAGGGGCAGAGCCCAGAATCAGGGGGGCAATTAATACTACTTTGATAAGAGTTTCATATATCGGAAACACATTAAAATCGGATATTTTGTGTTTCGCATGGTTCGTACTTACCAATTGTGTATTGCGGAACATAGTTCAAGGTGTCATTATGCTTTTTACACGAAAAGAAACACAAATTTTCGCGGTAAATTTCTTATATCGGACAAATGGATTTCTTCAAATTTACAGGAGAAATTACTTACCGAATGTGGTTTCTTTATAGTTATGGAAGTTCGAGGAAGTGTTTTCTCGCATTGTTCATTGAATTTTGCTGGTAAATCATCTATTTTTCGATATAAATGTGAGACCGATGCACGAAAGCTGTTGCATCCATTTCCTTCCAGCCGGATGTTGCCTGTGTGTGATGACTTGATCACGGTCAATGCCAAACACGTGTTTTTGTAACTGAAGAAGGTATGTTTCCGCAAATGGTTTGTGGGGCTATGTGTCAATGGTTCGTGGGGTTATGCGAGAATGGTGTGCGGGGCTACGCATTTTTTTCTAAACCAATTTTTAACTATTGTAACCTAAACGTGACCCAACCTAACCTAACCTTACCAGAAATGGTTCATGGGGCTATGCGTCAATGGTTGGTGGGGCTACATAGGTATTCTTGGGTGCAGTGGGGTGGAAACACTGCATGCCGAGTACGGTAGTGAAACTGTGACCATCATTTTGCATGTTACCAAAGGCAAAAAGAAACGAAGAAAATTTACTCGATATGTCGCAAATAGAGCTTATTTTCGTGAAATAAGCGAAATGCCACCTTCAACAATGTTTCTCAATGCAGAATACATAAGTACGAATATTCAAATTACATGAACTAGCAAATTTCAGCCGTTTGTCCGATATAAGAAATTTACCATTTTTCACATACAGAGTGATTTCTTTGATTTCTTTCCTCGCTTCCGCAACACACAATATGGCGGCCATATCTTGACTCAAGTTGTGGTTATGCAGTGTTTCCAACCTTCTTCACCAAAAAATATCAGTAAAACTGTCAAAGCTGGGAATCGTATTTCTTCAAATTTACAGGAGAAAGTACTTATGGAATTGCGTTTCTGTGTAATTTCGGAAGGTCGTAGAAGTGTTTTCTCGCATTTTTCAATGTATTTTTCTATAATAATGTCCGTCCGATGCACGAAAGCTGTTGCTTACGGAATTGAGTTTCTGTGTAATTTCGGAAGGTAGTAGAAGTGTTTTCTCGCATTTTTCAATGTTTTCGGCCGCTAATTCATGTATTTTTCTATAATAATGTCCGTCCAATGCACGAAGGCTGTTGCTTGAATTTCCATCCATGTACTTGAACCGGATATTGCGAGCATCTGATGACGTAATTCCCGGTAAGTGTTTCCACACACACAATTTTTTCACTATATTGCCCAACCTAAAGCAACCTAACCTAACCTTACCGTGATGGTGAGTGGGGCTATCTGAATGGTTTTTGGAGCTATGCGTGAATGGTTTTCGGGGCCATGCGAGAATTTTTCTGTTAAGAAGGTTGAAACACTGCTTTGCCGTTTGAAACACAATGCCAGTCAAGATTTGCCCGCCATTTTGCGTGTCGAGAAAAGAATGAACAATAATTACTCAATATGTCAACAATAGATACTAATTTAGTTAAAAAAAACATGAAATCCCTTGTTAAACAATCTTTTGCAATACAGAATAAATAAGTTCGAATGTCTACAATTACAGAATAAACGAGTTACAGCCAATTCCCGGTTTTGACAGTTTTACCAAAATACCTACTATCGTGTTCGTCACCAGTGGAAATTGTACATTATGCACGGGTAGATGACGGATAGCCCCATGAACCATTTTCGATAAGGTTAGGTTAGGTTTGGTTAGGCAAGCATAGTGAAAAAGATGTTGGAAACACTGACAGAGGGTTACGTCATGAAACGTACGCTGCATCCGGTTTAGGTACGGAAGGCAAATGAAAACAATGGCAATTGTGCGTCGGTGAGATATTTCTCTTGAAAAATACATGATTTCCCGGTCAAATATATTCCACGATGAAAGAAAATCCCTCGACGAATGTTGTAAACCTTAAACAAACTCATTTCCGTAAGTCGTTTCGGTATGACTGAAGATGACCGGACCCCTCTCCGATTTTCTTCATATTTGACATACTTACTAATTAAGACCTGCTAATGACGAATCTGAAGTTATAATTTGTCGGAAACGTCTAGAAATTGCAAAATAATTGTGAACCATTGACACTAGTTCCACGAACCATTGGCGCTAGCCACATGGGCCACTGACGTGTGGTTAGGTTAGGCAAACATAGTTAAAATTTCGTGTCATGGTAGTATCAGGATCTAGAAATTGCAAAATAATTGCAAACCATTGATGCTAGCCCCACAAACCATTGACGTGTGGTTAGGTTAGGCAAACATAGTTAAAATTTGGTGTCGTGATAGTATCAGGACTTTATATATTTGCTTGTGAAACAAAAAAATTTTGCAAAAATCGACGGTTTCCATTCCGAAAACTAACGCTTTCTTTTCGCTTATTTTGCAATTCCTAGACGTTTCCGACAACTTTTAACTTCAGATTCGTAATTAGGAGGCCTCAATTAGTGAGTATGCCAAATATGAAGAAAATCGGAGAGGGGTCCAGTCATCTTGAGTCTTTCCGTAGTTTCTTCTGTAAAAATGAAGAAATGTGTTTTTTCCGGGTAAATTTTACATTTCTGGAATACTTGATTCATATCCTTTCCAACGATGTATCATACATACTTCTATTAAGAAGGGTCGATTCGACATCCTTACCCAGCTCTCCAACAATGTAGCTAAAAACGAGTTAATTTATCCTAATTACAGTTAACTATAAACTTACCGACGATCACATGTAAAATGTTTAATAACCCATATTTGTTTACATCATACATGTTTCTGATTTGTCGGCTGTACTCACAACGCATCGCATCGCTATCTCCAAAGGGTCTCCCTTATCGCACAACATTTCGGCAATCTTGTGTTCTGACGTCACATTAATAAAGTCTATGTTCTTAGGTTAGGGCTGTTAGGTTTGGTTCTATTATCATAAATACACTGCAAATTTATTACTTAGCTACCTAACCTAACAACTTTGGCATTTAGACCAAAAATAAAATAAGTCTAGTGACGTCAGAACAAAAGGTTGCAGAATTGTTGTGCGATAAGGGAGACCAATCGCAAACTTCTCTCAACTGGGGTTTATTTATTAATTCGTTTTGGGGAGATAATTATGTTACTGTTTTTGGCAGGATACTACTATTACTATCAGGGCTAACAATATTTATAGCTGGGGTTGGTGCTAATTTTGAATATGATTTAAGAAAAAATATTGCTTTGTCTACATTAAGACAACTTGGATTAATAATATTAACATTGTCTAGATTCTGGTCACGGCGGACGCCAAGCTCGTTGTGTACCCCAGGTGTCCCCTCAGAAGAATTTCGTTCGTTATTTGCTGGCTATTCAAAAGTTATTGCCGAAGGTAAGAGTTTCTCCTGTAAATCAGTAATAAAAATAAACAAATATAATAATAATAAAAAAAACAATGGGAAGTCGTTAATGATGAAACTGGTAAAAAGGAATGCGAATGAAAAATCGGAAATGTCTGTCATAATGATGGGCAGAAAATAAACAACCCCCTTGACAGGCCCCTAGCCAGAATTGATCTCCAGGGTGGGCTCACAGTCTATCAGGGGGTTTTGTAAATCAGTCCATTTTTCAAACGTTTAACAGTGTTAAATGAAGGTAAATTATGTTTGGGGGATCATTAAGTTACATAAAGTAGAAATATCACACAAATACTACATTTTTTCTATATATTTTAAAATATCGCTTGAAGTGTTAATTGGCTGCTAGAGTGCGCGTCAAATCTCCTGCATATGGCCTTGAACGGTTGAACAACACCAGCGAATCACAGTGTGTGGCGTTGCCGAATTCAGAACCTGTTCGATTCACTCACCCACGCTGTCTCTTTTCCGTGTGACATTTCGACATGACACCGCTGCAGTGTGCTGCTATTGGCTATCACCATATGCAGGAGATATAACGCACGCTCTACTGAAATCATCCCTTACTACACACTCGATACTACAAAGTTGCTGACCAAGGCAGTTGATTAAGATAAAAAACACTTAACAGGTAACATTTCAACCCTGTATCAGGGTCTTCCTCAGACGAAGAACTAAACTAAAAAACTATAAAAATCATACTATGTTTGATGATACAGATATTTATATCACCCAAGAAAAGATGGACAATATTCAATCATAGTGCCTTTCCTACATTCCACTCCCCGGCCGAAACAATAAAACTCCCCTTCGTTCTCAATACTTGGGAGCTGTTAACCTTTGATGCGGATACGGAAGGAATTTGCACAATGACATCAAAGTCACAGATTTCTGTATAAACGGGAGGTCGTAACAGTGGCAAAGAAGGTACAGATAAAGAAGCTCCCCTGTGAAGGAACTTTCTGAAGTCTAGAGAAGAGAATCTCCTAAATACTTGCCGCTACTTACACTTCTTCTTATAAATAAGATGAACGAATGTAATAGCTGCTGTTCATGGTCCCTGAATTTATCCTTCACCAAAGTTGTAAGCAAAATAATATCTGCTGTCTACATTTTCACTCTTCACTGAAAACAAATTACACACAATAGTTTTACCTAATGTCAAGAGGGCTGACCTCAGTGTCAGGGGGAGCTGACTGCAGTTCCAGGGAGGGCTGAGTCCCCCCTGGCCCCTACCTGGCTACGGGTCTGCCCCTTGATGTAGCACACATTTTTAATACATATTTTGTAAACATTCCAAACACCTTAAATAAAAATGCACTAATCTCTACACCTACATTAAAACTTATTTAAATACTCCCCGAAATACAAACACAATGTTTTTCACCCCAGTAACGGAGGGAGAACTTTAGAAAGTAATTGCAAATCTATTTTTGGATACCAAAAAACGTGTCAATATCGGATGCTAGTTTTGAATTTACAAATACCATTCTAAACATCGACAGACAAAAAAAAATACATGTGCACAGATTATTTTTAGATTTTACAAAATCATTTGATTTAGTACAGCTTGACATTTTACTGAAAAAAATGAACCACTATGGAAAGAGGCACAGATTTGAAGAATAACGTGTTTTGAAATATCCAGCTCCAGGGACAGATGTCTGGTTGGCTTGCTGGGACTCCATAACATTAAAATCTTGGACACACACATTGTTCTCCTCAACACAATGGTTCTCCTCCGTCCACTGTTTCCTCTGCAGTCATCTGCAACAGAACTGGTACCACCCACTTGGGGTAGATCCGACGGACAGTCAGATGTGATGGGGGATCCTTCTCAAACTTCCTATGCACCACACTAATTGATTGATACACTTCCATCCACGCTGCCACTTTCCTCCTCTTCTCTAGACTCAACCATGCCATAACTACCTGTAATGACAGCAAATAACACAAAATATAAACATAATATCAATAACTCAACCTCCCAAATAAGTGGTAACATCAATAAATATCAATAACTCAACCTGCCATATAAGTAGTACCATCTTTTTGGACCACCCTGTATAATGAGAGAGGACACAACACGTTGTGATGACACTTTTTTGGGCCTCAGTAATCTTGACTCCCACCACTTTCCCCATAAGATGGTCTGAGTGGTGAACACAGGAACTGACAACAACCACCGTACAAATATGGAACACCAGACCATAGAAGAACTCTGCATTAATGGTTGTATTGGATTAATGGCCTTTGGACCTGAACTAAACAAACAAAAGAAAAACAAGAATGCTAACAAACTATTGCAATGAACCATTACAAAGGGCATTTCATGTGAAAACATTGAACCACCTGTCGTCACTGCACTCAATCTTGTGCAGCTTTGCAGAATTTTGTCCCTTGTTATACTAGGGGCCTCATATCCATCTCCAAGACTGGTATTGTATCAATCATTCTCAGATTTCCTCTAATCACACATAAACATAACAGCCTTGTCTTTGTCAGAAATCATAGACCTGGGTACCAAAATATGAATCTACCTCGGGCAGTGGTTGTTTTTATATTAAGAATGCGTACAGGCCATGTATTAGTAAATCATCATTTGGCTCATTTAAAGATTGTACCATCACCTTCCTGCCAATGCGGAGAAGCTAATCAAACATTTAATCATTTATTTTTTGAATGTCCCTTAAGACGACAACACCGAGACTCTTTTTAATGAAAACTTACAGCATGCCCAGGTTCCATTTCCGATATCCTTATCTACATTAATATCTGAACCTTGCACTGCAGTTATTTGCATTTTTTATAGTTTCGCTAGAAAACATACAACAATTTAAATCAATAATACCTCGTTATACCATAAGAGCAGAATGGACTACAACAGTCAATAAGTCATTAGTGTTTCGAAGAAAGTGAATGATATTCAACAACAATTTGGAACATATATAATAACAATAGTACCTGAATTCAGCAACTTTGGCTTGAAATCTCAAACTTGTGTGAGCCAAAAATAAAGAAGAAGAAACTTGTGTTTGTCACACATTTCAGACTTGTTCACTTTATCGTTTCTTCACTAGCTGTAGATTTAACTTCCCAAACCCAGTGACGTGCACTGAGGAGTAGCTAGTCTAGCAGAGATAGATCAATCAATCTCACGTCTCTAATTATTTTCAAATCACAATATTTATTGTCTTGAAGCCTCAGTTCATATGCAACACTTCTTTCCACGCGCTTCTTGTCCCTCGATGTGATCAGCTGGCAAGGCTGAATACCCTAGCTGGCTCTTCTTCCGCCTTACCAGATCCAGGTATAGACAACCGCCCCAAGGGAAAGGGAAGATTTCTGCCTGTACCTCCCTTGCCTCCTCACCCCCCGCTCCCATGGTTGAAAGCCCGTGGTTTCAGGTCCTCCAGTCTATCTCCTATCAGACAGATAGGGGATTGGTTTCCCTTCGATTCCTTTGTAAATCCTCTAAAGAACTCGGGGGAAAATTTTCTGCAGCAATTATGTTCTCTGTATTTACACAACCTTTTAAACGTTGTACAATATGTATGTATAATATGGGATGTAGTTTTATTTGTATATGAATGGGAACGTACTTCTATTATGTGCAGACAAAAATGTTATGGTTTCTTTTCTTTTTTTCAAATATAGAATATATAATGATTAAATAACAAATATCTAGCTCTCGTTTTAGTAGTGTTTTATTTAAATATACTAATAATTTGGCCTCCAATAAAAAATGGGTAAGCTAAACAGTCATAAATACGTATGTATTAATTTGGGCAAGAAAAGCGTGCTCTAATTGGTTTATTTTACTTCAACTTTCTGCAACATTTGGTTATCCCGAAAATGAGGATGAGTAATGATATAATGAAATTGAAGAAGGGACCTCACAAAGAACAATTCAGGCTTGGATTCGAACCCGTGATGACCACGTATTCTTGTTCCTGTGTGTTGTACTCTGCAGTGAATAATGAAATAATTTGGAATGAAAAATGTATCCCAGAACTCAAAAAGCCAAATGAATATCAGTGAAGAAAGTAGAAAAAAGTGTGTTTTGTTACCTGTTTTTCTCCTCTAATATATTGAATTTTTGCCACCTCCCATCGCTTTTTCTAGCTGTATAGATTTCACCGCGATAACTAGCTAATGAGATTATGGAAGTCACGAAGGACAATCATAAACAGAGAACTCTGGACTCCAGATTTCACAGTGCCCTGCAGATGCAGATTATTTGTATTTTCTCCCTGTCTTTAGCGTTGCTTTATCATCACTTTACCTAAATTCTGCCACGACGATGAACGCTGATTAAATTAAACGGATGAAGAGTGGTTACAAAGGAACACTCATGCACAGGCCAGGGCTTGAGCCCGGATCCTTCAGTAACGAGATCGTGAGATGGAGAAATTAGGGAAATCAAGCAATGCAATTTTTTTTAGAAAAACGTTAATCACATACAAATATGGTGTTTCAAAAATCCAATTGAAATTTACGTCCCACTGAGTAAATATGCAGTTTGCTTTACCAATACCCACGTATCCGAATAGTTAGAGCTTTCCACTTATCTTTGTTGTCGGCCAACCTCCGTAGAGGAGTGCAAGTGGCCCCTGATCGTTACCCGGTGGAGGCACACAGTGGTTCGGATCCCACTTTAAACTGTAGGTCCAGTCCTGATTAGCTTTTATGAACATAAAGTGGACTTAAACACCAAATCAACCAGCCGCGGGGTAGTGGTTATCACTCCATGCTATGACACCAGGAGTTCCGGGTTCGAAGCCCGACCTCGGCATGGGTGTTATTTGTGCTTGTCTCTTCATTAATTGTATTGTATCATCTTCGCAATTAACCAAATGTGTCAGCGACGCTAAGTAGCATAAATCAAATCATTGATTGATTGATTGATTTGTTTTACTTTGCTATTCCTACACTTTTGGCTAATCGTCAAGATGATACGATAAAATTGATGAAGGGACAAAAAATAACATCCATTCCCAGGTAGGGGTTCGAACCCGGGATCTCTGGTTTAATAGTCAAATCAACATGTTTTGTATTTTCGAAAGTGGGTGGGATTAACGTGTGCTTCTTTTCAGTAGTCCTTCCTCATTTTGCAATCCTTTCCTTTCTTTGACGTTCTATTTTTAGGAATACTATGCCCTAAACGGAAGGGGGGGATTATGACCCACACCAACCTCTCTTGGGCACGCCACTGATTGCTACCCCAAGTGTCGACATCACCGCACGTCACCGTGAAATTGTATGAACCAGGAATACTAGTTACATGGATAAATTTTCCTTCAATACAAGTCCCCTGATTTTTAGTGTTAAGATATAATTAAATGGCCTGTTGCATTTTAGTTTTATTTTCTAGGGCTACCAATATCAACCAATATCTTGTGCTATATTACCATTCATGGTAATCTAATAATGTACGTGGGTTTGATTTAATTTAAAACAGCAATTTAACAAAACAATTGAACATCAACTTACAAAGACATTAAAACATTCTAGATGTGCCATAATCCATCTTCTACAATTTTCACCTTCTTCCAAATTACAGTTCCAGTCTGTAGGGTGGTTTCCCCAATCTGGAAGATTGTTTTGGATTGTTCACAGATTAGGTAGTAACATCTTCCTAGGTATTACAAAGTTGATATGACAATAATACCCTGCACAAGTTTTCTCCATAGCAGGGCAAGGTGTAAACCTGGCAACTCGTAATGCACCTTAAACTGTGTGTCTGAAATTGAAACTTATTTCCAGCTGGCAATCTTCCAACCATTTTCAGAGTACTTTTTATGTTTTGGACCCACTTCTCAGATAAACCATTACAGGGAGGATGATATGGCGGTGAATGAATAATTTGTCTTCCCAAATTAGTACAAAATTCTTTTAAGCTTTATTTCTGAAGACGATGGTCCATTACCACGTGCTATTAGACTAAGATATCAATGCCTCTCAAAATATTCTTTAAGACGTTTTATCATTTCTTCACTAGCTGTAGACTTAACTTCCGAAACTTCTATCCACCATTGATCAACTAACAATAAACATGTGCAACCAGCAAAATGAAAGAAATCTAAATGAAGTCTTTGGAATGGCTTATCTGTGTTCCTAAGCTTTGTATTTATTTCTCTGAGGATTGTTCTGAAGTGCTCGATACTGTTGACAGTTAATCACTTATCTTTCTTTCCATATCAATATCAATTTGCAACCACCAATACATAGATCTTCCTAATTGTTGTAATTTCCACAAGGCTAGAGAGAGCAGTGAGCAAACACAAGAGCAACATCCAAGGAAGGTGCAGAAGCACGTGTCTGTTGATTCTGGTAATGAGGCAAGCTCGGAAGACAGTGACAATAGTGTGAAATTGAGCGGGAAGAGATATGATAAGGAATTTAGAGAATTACAAGGGAAGATTCCAGAAGTGCAGATATGGAGAAGAATGGCGTTCCTAATTGTAAATGCTACAAAAACGCTAATCATCCTCCTACAGCCACAGACTTTTTCCTCCTGGGGTCAATCAGTGTGGATGCTAATGAGGAGTGAACTGGTGCAGACCAATTGCTGTCCCTTGCACTGCACAATGTGTTCCTTTCAAACAATTGTACTATCTCTCAGATAATGCTAACCAAACCCTGCCTACAGGTCTATCAATTTTCTCAAAAGGAAGCAGCAGACATTCCTACCAAGGAGTCTATGAAGGACTACATCTCATCCTCATTACCAGCTTGCTATATTACCATCCATAGTAATGTAATAATTTATGTTGGTTCAAAAAAACATGTACTTCATGTCTGGAAAAACACAACTTTACAAATCTCCATACTTGACAACGAAATCAACAAAACAATTGAACATCAACTTACAAATACATTTAAACATTTTAGATGTTTCACAATGTGGTATGAGTAAGAGAAAATATAGGTTGGAATTTAATCACTGATACTCGCTATTTCTTTTCGGAAGTTTGGGTGTTTTGCAGAGTCCACAAAAATACCATGCAACCAGGCACGTAGCTAGGGAGGGGGCAGATCCTATAGATCCACCAAGCTTTCTGAAACCTCGGAAAATATGCGAACTAACCGGCCTCCCCCACCCCTTCTTTCACCCCCGGTGTTTTCTCTGGCGCTGGTCGGGAAAGGACCGTCCCACTTCCGCTGATACAGTGTTGCTAATTTTACTCTCTTCAAGAATTCGAGGAGTGTTGTTGTGTGCGTAGACGTGTTTTTGAGTAAATGTAAAATGTCAAAAGTTGTGCACAGCAGTGAACGAAATTTGCTACTACGAATCATCGAGAAGTGTGAAGTTGAGAAAAGAGACGGGTGATATTATCCTCGCGATCAACCCCTAAAGAGAGCAGTATATCTAACGGGACGGTCGGAGTCATTGCTTAAAAAACTGAAAAGAGAGAAAAAAGATTTACAAACCCCTGACCAGAAATTGTCAACTCCTGGTATACGGAGACGTGCTCGACAGAATAAGATTGTCATTGACGACATGGATAAGTCTATACTGCGAAGAAAAATCCATGAAATGTACGTAGTGAAAAGAGAAGTTCCTACAATATTGAAACATTTAGCTATTGCTAAGGAAGAAATTAATTATCGGGTGAGGGGAAATTACGGAAAATTATGAAACAAATAGGCTTTAAATTTAAAAAAAATGTAGAAACTCTCGCTTAGCTCTGGTTGAACGAAGCAACATTGTGGTTTGGAGAGCAAGTTATCTTCTTGTGATTAACAGATTCCGCAACGAAGGGAGGCCTGTTGTTTACATTGATGAAACTTGGATTCATCCTAATTACAAAGTAAAAAATGTTGGCAGAGTTAAGATGTGTCAGGTGCAGGGGTGCAGACTTGTCAAAAAAATTGGGGGGGGGGGCCCTCTGATCACTGAAATAAATTAAATTAATGAATGACTCACTCTCTTCCTTTATTAAGTTTTGGCCTCAGTGTTCGGAATCTCGTAAAAGCCCATGAATTCCTCAAAAATATCAACATTTTTATCCACAGTTCGAATGCAGAATATTAATTTTAATTGTCCACGGATGGATATGTCAAAGTTTCGTCAACCATAATAGCAAAATATTCCCGACTTTTAATATCTGCTACCACCGAGCGCAAAACAGATCTTCCTAATATATCAATGATCTCGTTCTGAATGTCATGTGAGAGCCATTTGTAGCTCGAAGCCCCGAATGTCCCATCCACTACCCTAGTTCATGCACATCGTCTTTTGAAACTCTTTTTAGTAAACATTTTAATAATACTAATAATTACATACTAAGTATAAAGTAATAAGTCATATGTTTTGCTGTCTCTGGTCATAGCCCCCCCTCCCCCCCCCCAAAGTTGATGGTTTAGCGGTCTCAGCCCCCCAAAGTTGATGGTCTAGAACATTTCAAATGTGTATTGAAAGTTAAGTTCATGTGGCACAATTCAGAGTGAACTTTACAAGAGAAGCTAAATAATACATTAGATCCTCTTAAGCAAAATTATTTGGGGGGCTCTGCCCCCACATCGTTAACATTGGGGGATGGGTCGACCCCTCCCAAGCCCTATGGAGTCGGCGCCTATGGTCAGGTGTCTTCACAAACGACAGTCCGGGGCAGAGACTTAGCATAAGTCACGCCGGGGATTCCATGGGGTTTGTTTGAAACGCACTTTATATATTTCAGGCCAAAACAACTTCTGGCGATTCTCATAACGAAATGCATTCCGAGAACTTCGAGAAGTAGTTGGAAAAGAAACTTATTCCGAATCTCCCACATAGAACTGTCATTGTTATGGATAATGCCTCCTACCACTCAATTCAAACCAATAAAGCCCCAAACACAAAAAGTAAGAAACTAGAGATTCAAGAATGGCTATTAAAAAATAACATCACTTTCGATATCGAACAAAGCCAGAATTGTTGCTGAAAGTAAAAATAATCTTCCCGATCCGGTATATCGAGCTGATACAATTTTGAAAACCCACGGCCACCACGTCCTTCGACTTCCACCATATCGCTGCAACTTGAACCCGATTGAGTACATATGGAGCACCATAAAGCATAGAGTTGCCTCACGAAACGTAAGTTCAAATTTGAGAGAAATAAGGGCTCTTACCGAAAGTGCAATTGACAGTGTCACAGTGCAGGAATGGGAATGTATGTGCCAACATGCCATCCGTTTGGAAAAAGAATATCAGAGGAATGATGGAATTCTCGAAGATGAAGTTCAAGCGTTGATTATAAACCTGGAATCAGGTTCCGAAAGTAGCGATGTACATAGCGACAGTGACAGCGAAAGTTCGAATTCGGACCTCTCCGGCATAGACACCTTATAATCTGTCTCTAGGCCAACCGGAGGCAAAAACCTAAAAGTAAGTTGCTTTTTTTTAAAAAAAATATATATAGTTTACATAATTTAGAATATTAATCTTATGTGTTTAAATTGTTGATATCCTTCTGCGAGACAGTTGGCGTTTTTAACTTTAGTGTCCCCCTCCCTTCTCTCTCTTATGCTATGTTATTTGAATTACCACATCTAGAAACGAAACTTAATATTCGGCCTGCATATTTGTTTACTTGCAAACCTTTCACGGCACACGCCCACTTCTAGATTTGGCAACACAGGGGGGAAAACACGTGTTTCTGCTATCCCTTCCCTTGCCCCAGAGTTCCCGAGTTCTCCTCCTAAACGTTCGACACTAGCGCCACTTGTTTCTGGCCAGGGTTTCAAATAAGTTGGTGGATCTATACAGATGTTTCATTGGTTTATAAACCTGCAGCTTTTTATAATTTTTAAGCAACTGTAGCATATAAATCATGAAGTCGACCTTACTTAATCTGTCTCTGTGTTGCCTGGTGTTTCGTACAGTGGCTTGTCCAGAGGGGGGTGTTGGGTGGATTTCATAACCCCAATCCTGAGCATGCCACTGCCTTCGTGGTATTCACTACTTTTCCTTTTCTTGAATTCGGCTGCTCACTCTCGTTTTTTAAAAACTCGCTCTGCACGCTGATAGCACGATGCTGATGGAAGGGTTAGCATATGGGGTGGGACATTGACCGATGTCTTTACAACAACCCTCGGAACTGCCAACTTGTGACATTCTTCTAATTTGTGTAGTCCCAAACACGTGGAGGATTTAAATTCTTCCCTACCCCACCCATTCCCAAACTGCTCCTTACCAGTCATCCCAGCCTCTCTGGAATTGTCAGTGTCAGCTTGCGGGGGAGCGATGACCGGGCCAGGGTGCACTCTGAAACACCACCTGTATGCTTACTTGTCAGGTCCCGAAATCAACGTGTGAGAATTCTGAAAATCCCACCACCATTGTTCAGTTAGCATTACATTAGTTGTTCTGAATGGACTATGCTACAAGAGCTAGAAGTGCAGCACTAGTAGTCTAGTAAAATGCACAGTAATTGTTGCTTAATATGTAACTTGTATTGTTGAAGCTCTTTGTCTTGTGCATAGATTGTAAATTCTTTACTGTAACGTGTTTAGTTTAGCACACAAGTGTTAAGATTGTATCACCAAGTACTTTTAGTAACTTTTTATGTTAGTGATTTTAACAAGGTAAAAACATGATAATTCATAGTGCGTGGGTTTTAACTCGTAATTTGAAGGGAGTTTGAAACGCTGCAGCCAGCTTAGTTCTGATCTTCTCCACCCACCTCAGTGCTGCCACCAAACATTATATAAAAAGAGCAGCGAGGCCTGGAGCTCAGGCTACTGCCAGATGCCGACTGTGAAAGACCTGGTTCCCAGATCTAATCTGGATGGCTCCCCGACCAGGTTCCAATAGCCAAGCAGCCAGAAGGAAGGAAGGAGGAAAAGAAGAGAAGCAGATAACCTACGTACCAGGTCTGCCCAATACGAGCTTGGATTGTTTCCCTTAGGTTTTCCCTTGGATTTTCCTCCCGGCCCGTCCCTCGCAATTGCTTGGAGGACTCCCACAGGCCCACGCCCATCCTAAGCAATTGACTTGGATGCTTTCGCATGTGTCCCCAGACTGCGCAGCACGTGACGACTACAAAGGCTGCTATTGGTTCTCGCACAAATGGATGCCCCTAAATTAAATAAGGTCCATAACAACCTCCAGGCACCTCACTGCGAGGAATAAATGAATGGTCCCTGTCCTCCCTTATCTTCAAGACCTTCAGAGCAGTAACGATATCAGGTGTAAGTGTGCTAAACAGGTAATTTGCATGGGTTTAATTGTAAATAAAGTTTTACTGGTTGACTTCTTACCTTTCCTTACTAAACCCCCCAAGCCCTGAGATACTTTGAGTTCATGTCTACGGTTGGCCACAGGTTAGCGTACATGGGTACACTTTTGCATCGCTTCCTGGTGCAGTTTGTAGCATGCAGTGTGTAGCATGCGGGAGGAACGTTGCAAGTTCTTATATTTTAATGTCGCCGCTTACAATTTTAACACCTTTATTAGAGCTGTTTTAAACCCGCAAACTTAAGTGGATAGTAATTTGTTTTCTCCTCTCATTCACCTTCACTTGCGCTCGAGTGATCCTATGTTTTGGTTTGGTTTATTTTTCTTCGCTTTATTTGCTGCTTTTGGCTAATTGAGTGATGACATCATGAACAGACTCACAAAGAACACACATGCCCAGATCGGGATTCGAACCCAGTGTTTTTTACACCATAGCGAGCTATGCTAACCACTCTGTCAGGGAGCTCGGCTGTCCCCATGTTGTCATGTTTATAACTTGCCTCCCTTGTTTCGATGTCAAGAACTTCAACAACAACTCTGCTTCGTTGTGTACAGTTTTCCTCTTCAAGATAATACAAGCACTTGACGCTGATGTAGAGAAGAATGCAACACTTAGACAACGCAAGGTAGGATTACACTAAGGGGCCTGAAGCCCCTCCAGAAATCATACAAATATCTAATATACGTAAATAATGTATAGAGATAGTTAATTTTACTTCATTAACAGGATTAAACAGTTAATTTTACTTCCTTAGCAGGATTAAACATTAGATCGAAACAAGTTTAATGTATAATAGAGAAACCAGGTTATATTTTTATATTCTACCATTTAATCCAAAGAATAAATGGATCCACAGCTCTCACAATGTATGATTTTCTTTGTGAGACATCGCACAATATAAACTTCATGGGTAAAATTTGGCACTAA
Source organism: Lepisma saccharinum (assembly GCF_977018435.1). Taxonomy (NCBI): domain Eukaryota; kingdom Metazoa; phylum Arthropoda; class Insecta; order Zygentoma; family Lepismatidae; genus Lepisma; species Lepisma saccharinum. The sequence continues at coordinate 42,231,784 of NC_139253.1, forward strand.
CTTTTAAAGCCTTTTTCTTAACTGATTGTGTAAAAGTTAATAACAAAATACAATAACTATAAATTTCAGTACACTAACTGTACAAAATATAAGAAAAACAATGGACATCTCTTGTGTTGAATATTCACTCATTCCATTTATATAATAATAACAATAAATTTGGATTAAAATTGGTTTATTTTTAATAACTTACAATAGTTATTGTAAAATGACATTTATAAGTGTCGTAATAATTATTATTATCATTATTATTATTTCTACTAATCAAGTTTTATCAGTTGCCTGCCCCCCCCCCCCTCTACAAATATTTCTGCAGACGCCTGCGCTGATAAGAGATGAGCCTCCACCCCCAAAATAAAATCTTGGCTATTGGTATGCATGCAATACTTTGATGGAGTCTAAATATCCTGGAAAATTATGCAATATTGATAATTTTCTTTATTTTTACAATATTATTGGAAAAATTGACTTTGTGATTTAAATGATTATCACATGTGAAATTATGGACATTTTAAAGCAAAAACACTAGCAGATTGCCGTGGTATAGATCTAATGAAAAACTTATATATTAAAATCTATTAATACCTGAACTACTTCAACTTGTTACAATTTTTAAATGTCTGTTTCGATGGGAATTGGAAAGATTGCTGCCATTGGTATTAGCTCGGTCCTATTATTTTTACTCTTCAATTTTTTTTCATTGATTTTGAGCACAATTGAGGTAGGTGCAGAGTTAAGATTTTTTTTAAAACTATTGTTGTAGGACTTCCAATTTTTCCTCTTTTTAGTATTTTCATCTCATGATTTTCCTCTTTTATTTCCAGAAATGGGATGAGGCTATCAGCAAGTGATCTCATGGATATGGCAGGATTTGAAGCCGTGGACTACAGATGATGCAAAACCTCCAAATTGAATGAAGCAAATCATATAAATAAAAATGTTGTTAACTTTGCATGTAATGGAGACTGCAGGTTATTCATTCACACTACTATATTGATAGGTAAGGAAGGTTTTAAATAATTCACAAGAGTTATTCTGCAATTAATTAACAAAATTTCATGAACAAATTACTTTATTTTACCATTCACATGGAGAATTTGTATTCAGGAATCAGAGTTTGCCTGGCTGGCCCAGCCTAGTTTCCCCCCACATGGGTTTTTTCAGTAAAATCCACCTCGAAAAAATCCAATCAAAAAGTGGGTTTTATCAGAAAATGTTTTAAATTATTGCTTAAATACTTGTGAGGTTCTGCGATTGTCAAATTGTTTTGGAAATCTTGTAAAGAAAAGGCTTATCAGAGCTTCGTCATCATCATCATTCGCCGGTTCCTGCTTCTGGCTGGGTCGGCATGGAAGTCAAGGTTCTCCATTTTTTCTTAGTTTTCCACCACTCCTCTCTGTCCATGGTGTTCCAATCTTGTCCTCTTCTCCTAACACACTTCTGCTATCTGCTTTTTCCACCCACATCTTGGTCTCCCCCTTGTCCTTATTCCCACTCCTTGTGCATTGTAAGCTCTTACTGGTAGTCTTTCTGCATCCCTCCTCTTCATGTGTCCGAATCATCTCATCCGTGCCTGACTTATTCTGTCCTGAAGCTTCACCACCCCCACTGTCTGCCGGATCTCCTCATTCCTTATTCTATCCTTTCTAGTCTTCCCCTATATGCTCCGTAAAAATTACATCTCCCCTGCCTGCATCTTTCTTTTAATATCTCTGTGTCATTGTCCAAGTCTCTGCTCCATACATAACTATTGGCACATAGTATGTGTTACATAGTAGTATTACCTTCTTTCATTTCATAGGTACATCCCTGTTCCATATTAATCTTCGAACGCTTTGATATAGTCCACCACCCATTTTTCATCTTCTGTTTACCTTCTCATCTATTCTTCCACTTCTCTCAATTATGCTTTCTAGATATTTGAAGCTCTCCACTACACTCAACTCTTCTGTGCGCATCTTTATTCTTGGTTAATTTCTGGCTCTGTTTCTTGTTATTAGCACTTCGCTCTTTTCTGCAATGAATTTCATTCCTGTGTTGAAGCAGTTTTAAAACTTTGTGTTGTATAGTATTTATGGATTATTTAATGGCCTATGGCAGCTTAAAGGAAATGAAATAAATAATATATTTGTAGATGTAGCATAATGCATTCCAACATAGGCACAATACTGCATTCACAAAATAAATTGTGTCATAAACTGAAATTCAGAATGGAATATTCACCGATAGTATTTACTAAAAATTTGCTGCATCTTGAAAAAATGTACTTTAACATGCTTAAATTTGAGTATTGTTGCAGGGGAAAGGTAACACACCTGATTGGTAGAATTTAAAGTCTCACTGTAAACAAGTTACACCTATTGCTTTTTCTTGTGTTTGTTAATTTGTTCATAATAACAACTACTCAAAATTGTGTTATGTTCATAAGCGATGATGCATCCAAGTATATGTTTGATTGATTTGGTTTATTTTACTTTGGTTTTCTGCCACTTTTGGCTAATCTCGAAGATGAGAATGAGTGATTATATGATAAAATTGATTAATAGACATACAAGGAACTTCCATGCCAAGGTCGGGACTAGAACGTGGGACATCTGGCATCATAGGCATTTCTCTTCTTAAAATAAAATATTATTAGTCCTTACTTATAAGAAAGTACCAGTTTGGAGTACCGTTGTGTACTGCCAGAAAAAAAAAAGCTCTGATTATTACATACTTTGTACCCTCCTTCCCCCAATAGTCTGATTGTGTTGGGTGTACCAAAATGTATTTCCTCAGGGAATGCAACACTGAAAACTGATCACAAGGCAAGAGCATAAAATATGATACCATCGGAAGAGTAGAACAAACTGTTGGACATATATTTTAGAACATAATATATTAACAGAAATATAAAATAGTTTTAGATTCAGGTAACTAAAACAATACAAATTGAATGTTACAATTCATTACTGCCAGGGGAAAAATATATTTCATGTTAAAAATATGTATTTTTAAATATAACCTGAAAAAATACAGTTCTCCCCAGTTTTTTTCAGGTTTCTTCTGAGAAGAACCTGAGAAAAACCCACCCGTGTTAGGTTTTTCGAAAAAACATGGGCAAAATGCCAACCCTGGTGTAATGCACATGTGTGTTTAATGCGCACTATGGTTTTTGATAAGGAAAAGTATCAAACAATTATGTCTCGTATATGATGATCAGTACAATTCAGGTTCACTAAATGACTTTCTTAGGTGTAAGTCGTAAAGCTGTTGCTATGCCGATCAAGAGCAAATTACATCATAGGTAAATGTCTGTTATATCGGAGACACATTTCTAACGCATATTTTCAGTTGCAAATGGTTCGTACTTACCAATTGTGTACTGCAGAACCTATTTCAAGGTGCCATTATGCTTTTTACACGAAAATAACTTCGATTTTTCACATTACGAGTAATTCTTTTGGGACCTTTCTTCCGTTGCGGAACATAGAATATTTCGCGCACAGCTGTGGATCATCACGCGTCGTGCTTGTGTTTTGTCGATTTGGAGTGGGCATGCAGTGTTGCAACCTTCTTAACCGAAAAATACCTACTTACATGTTCATTATGTCATCACAAACCATTGACGGATAGCCCCAAAAAACCATTCCCGATAGCCCCAAAAACCATTCACGATAGCCCCAAAAACCATTGACGAATAGCCCCAAAAACCATTCACGATAACCCCAAAAACCATTCACGTTAGCTCCACGAACCATTTCCGGCAAGGTTAGGTTAGGTTGGGTTAGGTTAGGTAAGCATAGTTCAAAATATAAAAATAAAAAAATTCTGGTAAAAAAGGGCACGTTTGGAAACACTTCTTCCTCTCGCGAGACCGTGTGACATTTGACACTCGCGCCATCTGCAGGTTCATAATGGAAACAACGGCATAATGTTGTCGCTTCGCACCAAAGGCTACTTTATTACATCAAAAGTGCTTATTTTCTGTTGTGCAGCATTCCATAGTGACAAAATACCTCCACGATGTTTGGTAAATGCAACAGAAACTCATTTCCGTAAGTAGTTTCTCCTGTAAATTTGAAGAAAAGTGTCTCCGATATAACAGACATTTACCACATCATATGTATTCAATGAGTCCCCTGTTACTATGTGGACCAAGAGGAGAATATCGTCTTGTGTGAGTGACCAACGTACGACACTTCCCCCCCTCTCCCTCCATGGTGTTTAGCATCCCCAAGCTCTCACTTCTGCAACCAACTTGTTTATTCTGTAGTAGAAGTAACCGAGATCAAAATTATGTTTACTGTACTCGGGAAATTATTTTCTATTATTTCTCGCCTGACAAATACTGCCGATACACATCCCGTGTGACAGGATGTGCATGCTCGAATTCTGCCAGAACGGTGTGACGCTGTTTTTCCCAGTGTCGCAAAACATTCCTTTACAAAGTTCCAAATCATGAGAAATGGCCATTTCACTTTTATAGTGTTTTTTTTAAAAATTATTATCACTAAAAAAATTCAAGGTAGTAATTTGTATTTGCACCTGTTGATATGTACTTGTTATATGCAGTGACAGAGAAAACATGCATGGTTTTAAAGTCTGCTGTCCATCCTAATTATTCCCTTCATAAAACACACCACAGTTTTTGGTGGCAAAAATTTAGGAAAAAAGTGTGCGTTATACATGAGTAAATACAGTAAGCCAATATCACAACTATTTGTTGTTATTTTTTTAAAATTTTCATTCAGTTAGTGTACTAAAATGCACAGTTATACAGCCCCTGGCCATTATTATTAGACACACCACAATTTTGTTTTGAAAATAATAGTTTTGAAAGGGAAAATTATACAAAATTCACTATTAGTTATCTGAAAAATTTCCTGTACGTTATTTGAATCCTGTCAAATACGAGTAGTACGTACAAATGCACTTTCTTGCACAACATTGATAACAATAATGGTAATAGTAATAATAATACATAGTAATGTAATTCGACACAGTGGACAATTTTAACAGTTCGCTTAATTTTCACATTAAAATGTTGCAATATAGTTCTTTGTGGCTGAACTTTGATTATTGTAATGAACAATATGAAAAGATGAGGTACTGTTGTTACGAACAATAGCCCCAACACCAAACGTCGTTGTTGTTGAACAAATATGCCGCAGTTCAATTCAAGCTCAGTTGAGAGGAGGACGTCTTGCGAATAGTGAATTGTATTTGTAGTGATATTGTTTTTGTATACTGTCAGTATATTTTTTTAAATTTAATTATTAACATTAGAGAGTCATGGGTAAAAAAAATGACTTGACATCAAGAAAGATGGCTGAAATTAAGACACTAATGAAGACAAAAATGTTCTCTAATCGTGAGATTTCTGGACAATCTGATGTGTCTGAAGCATCGGTGAGGCGAATAAAGAAGAAAATTGAATATGGTGGACAGTGTGAGCCACAAAAGAAGGACAGATGTGGACGTAAAACAATTTTTACTCCAAGATCCTTACGCTGTTTGAAGAACATTTATCTCACGAATAGATTTGCGAGTACAAAGGAAGTTAAAGATAAACTTGAAAAGAGTGGCGTTCGTGCATCTGAAAGAACAGTAAGGCGTAGGCTCTCTGATATGAACCTGAAGGCACTCAGACCTGCTAAGGAGCCAAAATTAACCCCTGCTATGATTTGTAAACGTTTTCGTTGGGCAAAAGCTCACAAAGAAAAAGGTTTGAACTTTTGGAGATCTGTTTGCCTTAGTGATGAGTGCACGTTTGAAATCTTGGGGAATAAATCTCAGTTTATGAGAAGACGTCCAGGTGAAAAAATACAATCCTGATTGTGTTGTGCAGACTGTCAAACATCCGATAAAAGTTATGATTTGGTCAGTCATTAGTGGCAAAGGTACAGGATGTCTGTATTTGGTTCAAGGAACAATGAGGCAAGAACAGTATAGGGAAGTGCTTAGAAGAAAGTTGCTACCTCAAGTAAGAGAATGGTTCCCAAATGGAGAACCGTTCGTATTCATGCAGGATGGAGCCTCATGCCATACCGCAAAATCAAAAAAACAGTTTCTACAGAGTGAAAATGTTCCTCTCTTGCCCTGTCCGGAAAACTCTCCAGATATGAACCCAATTGAAAATGTTTGGTACCTAGTGAAAAAAGAAGTGGCAAAGCAAACAATTACGACGACAAAAATACAAGTGTGGAATCACCATCCGCATATGAAAGAGACAGTACAAGCATGCATTGATAATATGCCAAGACGAATGCAAGCACTGATAAAGACCAAAGGCGGCTCAACCAAATATTAAAATTGACTTTCGGTCATATGTACATATTACATAGCTAATATTCAAGAAACACAGTAAGAAATTATATTCGTAACTATTAATGTATCAAGTAATTGTTGTTTTTGTTAAGGTTCACATGTAATCAATGTAATATTTCATATAATAAATAATAAATAAAAGAAATAGAGAACAACAAAAAAATTAGACATAATAACATCCTTAAAATTTTGCATAAAATTTGGAGGTGCGTCTAATAATTTGGCCAGAGGCTGTACTATTAACTTTTACAACACCTCAATCAAGAAGAAGCTTCAAAAGGAAAGCAGAAATATTAGTCATAGTGTTTATATTGTGTGAACTCTAACATAAAACTCTATTTTTGGAATTTTCAAAACTGTGAGACTCCTGTATTTATTCTTTGGTTTAAATGATAGAATGTGGAAGTATAAACTGTTACTGTATTTTAACCATAATTTTTTTCAGACGTACCGCAGTTGTTATTCTGTTAGAATACTAAGTGAACTTGATTTCTGACATTAACAACAATAATGAAAAAGCTTTCTACTTTTTCCAACCTGAAATTAATTATGCCAATTTTGAAAAGAGGGTGGGGATGGCTATTTGAAGAACCAATTTGACAAAGTGGACGTAAAATATATATTTTTTTTTGTCATCATACTTATCACTTAAAAAAAGACACAAGCAGGAGTGTTGAAGATATATTTCGATAATGCTTCATAATTACATAACAACAACTATCAATTAACAAGAATGAGGTACATATTGTTGTAAATTTGAGTTGACAAGAATTGTGGCTCTAATTTTCTAACTGAACTTTTATGATGACCTTTATCTCATTTTTCCCTGATAACTGAGTTGCTTTGAATGGTAGCCTTCCAACGTGACTTATTTTTTTATAGTGTTGAAGAAAGTATTTTAATTCTTCTTCATTTTCTAGGAAAATTCCTTCACATATGAAAAACTGCTTGATACTTGGAGATCTCCTAATAGCACATAATTTCTGCAGGAAATCCCTGGGTCTCTCAATTACATTGTCTGCACTGAATGTTTCTAAGTTTGGTGCACACTCTATGGCACTGAGTAAACATTCACCAGTTATGTTCCCAGTTAATGCCATTACTGTGAGATATTCCAATGACAAATATCTCTGGCTTTCTCCAATTAATTCTACATTTGTCCACAAGAAGCAGGTGGCATGTAATATCAAGTGATGTAGATTTGGGCATGCCTTCAGTATTAATTTTAAATTAAATATTTTTTTATCATTTGAAATCCACAAATCCGTTAGCCTTGATCTCAGGTTCGGTGACAGTGTCCATATGTCTGTGTCACTATAATTAGTTTCAGTTTCCTTAATGATGATGCCTTTGAGAAGTGGTAATGTGTTGAATGTTGCCAGAGGTAGGGACACTGATGACGATATCCTAAACTTTTGTGCCACTAAATTCTTTGTCTTTGAGCACATGGCTTCCACAAGGCTGAAGATCTCTGTGTCAATTTTTTCAATTTTTACGTGTGCAAGACTTAGTGATGGTAGACTTGTTCCATTGATTTCCATGCCAGCATCTATCCTGGCTTGCCTGTAATTCCTAAAGAATGGCTCCAGATCCATCGAAGCAAATGATTTTAGGTTCGGAACCAGTTCCAATACTGCAATGATTCCAGTGTAGTCGATGTCCGTGCACATGGTCAAGTCGAGAACCCTAAGTGTGCTGCAAAGTGCACTTTTCTTTCTCTTGTAGCACTTTGCAGATTCTCCAGGTGGTAGAAGTTCTTTCAGTGGTGGGAATACATTTGGTACACCCCATACAGTGCTATCCCAGTCAATATTTACCCAACACACCTCCTGAGGCAATTTCTCCAAGGTTTGAGTTAAAAAGTGTAGACCTTTGTTAGTCACATGGGAATTCTGTGCATTTAAATACTGGAGACGATCACAAGTCTCACCAATAAGTTTCATTATATCATCATCACAGATTCTGGTCAGGCACAACTTACACAGATTTGATCCATTTAGTACTTTTCTTAAATGACTATTGTCTTCGAGTCTTGAGCTAAAGGTATTATCGAAAAAAAATCTCAATCTTACGAGATCTCTTCCAGTCTCTGAAAGCAGTTTCAGCAATCCATTGAGACATTGCAAGTCAAATTCCTTTGTGAATGTCAGTTCTAAGCCATTGAAATGCTCTGCAAACAGAACTTCAGTAACAAACAAGCTTATGGGATACCCCTCTAGGTCATCCAGTTGCTCTTCTTGTATAATATTCAGTGTCTTCTGCAGGAGTTTGGCTCTCACAGTTAGAGGTAGCTGTGAACATACATTCCTCACTGCATCTTTGTTTTGTCCAGGTTCTCTTTTGTGTGCACATATAATCTGGTGTCCAAACTTGTTGTACACAATATCTTCTAGAGATTGGGCCAGTAAGAATTGTGGCCTGAATATCCACCATCCTACTGGTACATTTCTGAAATACATGAAGAATATGCTAATTATGAAATGAGTAATCTTGTAACAAGCATCAGTGTGCTTGTAATTATATCCTGTTTGTGATCACTAGGATACATTGCATGGGTAAGGACTAGTTTTATCATTGCAGAAGTTGTTGATTGCTAACTCTATACTTAGTTTAGAAAATATTTGCAACATTCAGCTTATAGTTGAGATGCGTTAGATTCACACCCTAGAATGTGTGTGTTGTTCAGGTTGTGCAGTTTAATATTTGAAATTATACTGCCAGTTTATCATAGGCATCCACTTCCTGTATGCCCCGAACCATTAGAATGAAAAGTTGAATAATTATTGGGGTTGTGATGAGGAAGTTCAGAATTTTTTTTGTCTCTATTTTGCATTCTTTACAATAGAACGTCATGCTTAATTAAAATACTTTCATTTTAATAGCAATAGGATGAAATAAGTAATATTTCTAACTTGTTTAGCTGTGTTTATTACCCCTAAATTAAGTTATTGACAGCAAAAATGTAAAATACTCGAAGTAGGATGCATAATGTTTAGTGTTCTTGCTTTTGGTACTAGTAGTCTCAGGTTCAATTCCTGGTGAAAGTTTGAATGTTTTGGTGTTGATCCAGCATTATGCTACTGTTGCTTTCAAGTAGATCACCCAATGAAAATCTACTTGACAGTCCTTACCCGTCAAAGAGCTGTTTGTACCATAGTGATTAGTTTCTGTTAGTAATACAAATATCACTTTCTGTTCTTAAAGTTATGCAAGTTTATATAGTAATTAGGGAAAGGATTTTAAGGTGCAAAATTATGGTTGGAAAGAGGAAAAAGAAGTTTCTGAAAATGTTTTTAGAAAGGTGGAAAAAAAGTTGCTGCTGATAAGATGCCTTTATTCAGGTCTAAGCGAGTTACATTAACATTCTTTATTCAACACGGTGTAAACGTGGCATTTATGGGTTTCAACCAACTTGTTATACTGGATTATGCTCTCAACATTTCTGTGTTGTCGAATGTAAGTCGCTGATGCTTTGAGCTCAGGAGATCCTTATATGTGGAGAAACTCCGCTCAACATCAATGGAAACCAATGGACCATATCTTGTAAGCACACAGAAAGGGAGTTCAGTCGAAGTTGCAAAGGCTTCCACATTATCTTTTGCTACATTATCTTGGGAAATATTGGGGTTGCATTGATTGTATTACACCATTTTATAGTTCTTGTTCTGCTCTACAAAATGAGACTATGTAACTTCTTAAGAAGAGTGAAAATCATTTATTTTTATATCTGTTTTTTTAACAAAACATGAAATAAAAGGAAGGAAAAAGGTGCAACAAAGTGTGTTCATTTTACTTGATTTCATGTCCTAAAATACATATCTCAAATGATCGATATGAAAACAGCTATATTTTTGGAAAGGTGCTGCATCTTAAAATCTGTCCCTATAAATATTTCAGTTTGGTGATGGATAAGAAAAGAAAGCAATAATAATAATAATAACCACTTTTATTGAAGCATTATTTAATATGAATTAATTAGCACCAAATAATAATGATAAAGGAAATATTAAAAATGACAAAATAAATAAAAACATCAAAGTGGTGCTTTGACTAGTTGTGAACAATCTGTGCTATGGATTCACATAAAAGGAGGGTGTGTTCCCTTGGTTCACCATTGATCAGTTACGCCAACCATGATGCAAAGTGCCCATACCATCACTCAGCATAACATATGGTCAGCTGTCAAGGTCAGCAACTCCTTGCTATGAACTAACTGCTGCAAAGCTTGCCATTTCTTCGTGCGCATAAAAAGATGTCGTTTAGTAGGTGTCAAATGCTGTCTGTTCAGATGGTGATCAAACACTTCCTGATTTGAATTGTTGCAGCATGATCCAAATATGCCTCACAGTAAAGCATTCCCAACTCTTGCTTTAACTGCCAAGAAAGGTTAATGCCAACTCGATCTGTTGTTTCTTGCACTGTTCGAAAAGCAGTTTAGGCATCCACTGAGTACAAACTGCCATTAACCTAACTTTTGGTAATTATTCCATGGTGAACTGTGCAAGAGATTCTGACACTGTTTGTGTTGAATGCTTTCATCAGTCATCTGAACTATTTCATCACACAACAATTGACTAGCCAACCTTCTCACGATGGACATCTAACAGTTGGGCTGAAAAGTTCGTAGGCTGATTCATAGATGGCGTTACTAGAATTAAATCCATGTGATTTTTACTTAGTACTAACTTTCAAAAGATACGTGTATAAATTTCACAGCTGCCGGATAATTAGTTCGTGAGATATAGCATTGTGAGTGAAGCAGCTTTTGTTACTGTGAAAAAATGGATAAAAAAGAATTTTGTGTGTTAATAAAGCAAATCGAAAAAAATATTTTTTACTATGTTAGCCTACGAACTTTTCAGCCCAACTGTTATTTGTTTACATTTGAGCATATGCTGTTATTGTCTCGCACCACCCATGCTCATTACATTCTCTCCATAATCTTTGCAAAGTCGACAGTGGCTTTAAACAGCTGTTGCTGTTGCTTTTTTTTTTTTTCTAAGAAATCTTTTCAACTTCAGCACACAATTTCAACAGCATTTGTTGACTAATTGGCTAAGAAAGAGCAGCACTTAATTCATACTGCTACATCTGGATGCGTACTGGCTCGTACTACACATCACACCTGTATCCTCACTACTTCACACACCAGAAAAAAAAAGACAGAAGTCATTTTCTGAGCTGACCTTGTATATTTTAAAGTGACTATCCATCTAGAAAACATTCCACCTGGTTTGATTCTTTGTGTCAATTAATTTGAACATCAGGCAAATTAATTAATTCAGAATAAAAGACTCTCCTTGATTAACAGAAATTATGTTCCACCTCACCCGAAATTTACAATATTTGGCCAATAACAGTGGTGGAGATATAATACAAGCAATCCAAATACTGCTTGCACTTATAAAATATCTTTGAATGTACACCGTGTCCATAAATATACTGTCATACTTTAAAGTGGTATTACGTCGCTTTGGATAATCGTATTTAAATGAAATTGGGGAAATTGAAAGAAGAACTCAAATATTTTTGTGCATGTCAACAATGGACAACAATGAACAAGATCAAACATAGAAACTGAAATAAATTCACTCCTGACAACAATGGAGGATGCGGGTTCATTGTTGGATATTTAGCAGGCAGGCAGGTTACATGTGAATGTTTTCCTTTAAAATTGTGTTGTTATTACAGAAGATTTAAGAATGTAGTTGGTGTGTTTTAGAATATCATTACACGCAGAGTTTGGTGAACGTGTTGGTGTGTTTTATCATTCTACGCAGAGTTTGGTGAAAGTCTTCTACAATTGGCTGCCGAGGTCACCTGACTTGACGGTCTGTGACTTTTTTTATGGGGTTACATAAAATATTGTGTCTATGTACCCCCAATGCCTCAAAACCTGCAAGAACTGCAAATTTGCATCACTTCTACAATCCAGTCCATCCCTGTGGATATGTTGGAGTGTGTGTGGCATGAATAGGAATATCGCCTTGATGTCTGCAGGGCACTCGTGGGGGGCATTCAATGTCCATGAGTTGTAAAATAAAATATTTGAGTTTTTCTTTCAAATGTCACCAATTTCATTTAAATACGATTATCCAAAGCGACGTAATACCACTTTAAAGTATGACAGTATATTTATGGACACGGTGTATTTAACCCTTATATACCATCTGAGACAGCCTGGTGTAGGCCACAACACTGGAAGCGTTTTCAGTGGGATATGTAAATAACATTCTTCATCTCGGAGACTATGAATGCTAGGGTACAAATAATACCTGGTTTTGTTCAGTACAGGTTACGCTATAAACCTATGGTTGAAAAGAAAACAAAACATAGAGCATCTGACTGCCACGTGACACCAGAGTTCAATTCCCAGGGTGGGTGATCTAAAATCAGAAATTTTCTGTCCTTGTCTACGAATAAAGCGTCTTCGTTCCTCTACCACCCTCAAATCAATGGGTACCGGGGAGCAACCGGGTGGGGGTGGGGAAAGGCATCCAGAGCATGTGACACCACATTATTGATAATGTGTGGGACCCTACCCCCACATCCTCTAAATGTACCTACATGGCACGGGGAACTTTACCTGTAGAAGAATAAGACATTATTGCAAAATGTTTATTTTATTATAATTTTTTTTTACAAAATTTAAACTTCGTGATGTAATCATTGCGGAGACCTAAGGGTTCAAAATGGTACCTGAATATTGCCTGATGTGTGTTCCATTCTTGTGGCAAGAATTGTGCACTTTTTGCTGATACATTTTGGAGGAAAAAATGTTTTTCTAATATAAAACCAGACTTCTTTTTAGCAGGAAATGCATCCCTTCCACCCCTAATATTGCCAAAATCAAAATAAACTTTACTTATGACATTACCTCAAAGCTCATCTAACACTCAAAACATGTATTCCCAAACATTACCTGAGTCACAGTATGCTTCAAAAATAGGGATATGCATTGTTATTATTGTAATGATTATTATGTCCATCTTCTGATGAACTCTGTATTTTTTTCTTTAGAAAAAAGTGGGGTAATTGGGCAATATAATTTACCCCTCTCCCAACATACTGTATTGATTGCATATTTTCTCCAGAGTACCCTTCGCCACAGGCTGATAATATTAATACTGATTAATAAATTCAAGAAAAATTGCAATGAACTATATCTCCCACCTCACCCTAGAATAGAGGTCATGGTAGTGGCTAATGTGCCTATGAAAGCATTTGTTCCATTATACAAGTAAAGCAATTCCTGTGTATCTTTATGTAGAAATAGTGCAATGGGATACTGCCGAATACATTATCAGCCTTCATTAAAAATAATGTTACATATGATTTTGTGTGTTAATACAGTGTATGTACTTAAACTTGTTTTCTATTTGCTGGTAGCTTAATTACTATTGTGGAAGGAATTGTTTTTAGCTTGAACTGTAGGACCCAAACAAAATATGGCAATTTTTATACTAAGGTCCACTGTTCGTCCCTGAAAGACCAATATCCACTGATTTTTTAAATCTTCTTATCTGCACACAGTTATTGTGATTTGTCAGACAAATGTAGTTCCCTTGGAAATTGAGACATTTTAAAGTCTCATCAATGAACACCTGTGTTCACTATTTTTGTTCGTATTGTAATACAGTAGTTTTGTTTCATTGATTTTCTTTAATAATGTATCTTTTTGTTAATTCAAATTTTTTCATGTTCCCTTGAAGTTCAAATTGAAAAGAGTCTGCTGTATATGCTGTATGGTTTGCTCAAACTGGGAAACATTGTTAATTTTGTTTTCAGTTGTTTGCAAAGTTTGAAATAAACTTTCTGAATAATTTATAGATATACAATAATGTAATAAATATAAGATTAAAGATTGCAATGTTTTTAGTAATTAGCTGTATGTGTACACTTTGTTAGGGTCTTACTTTCAGAATATCAGACAACTGACAAGAAGTAATGGACACACACACAAGATTCATCTAGTTCGATACCCAGTGGAGGCACAAGTGGTTCGGATCTTTAAACTGTAGGTCCAGTCCCGATTAGCCTTACTGTGCATAAAGTGGACTTGAAGCACCAAATCAACCAACAAGATTCATCTACTCACTCGGCAGCCATTCTTCAATTTATGTGGTGTGACAAGGCATGTGCTAATATTTATTTATTTTTTCTGAGCACAACTTGATATTCACGCTCCTTGATAACAAACTTTAATTGCTTTGTCATTCTGCAGTATCCAAGCAACAATTTGAATTGTTATGGGATTTGTTGGTGATTTTTTTCTACAACAGTTTTGTTGCTGCTATAATGTAATGTAATGTATAATGTAATATAATAGTAATTAGTTTTACCACATTTTTGAATTGTTGTTTTAAGTCTACTTTATGCACAGTAAGGCTAATCAGGACTGGTCCTACAGTTTAAAGTGGGATCCGAACCACTATGTTCCTCCAGCAGATATTGAACCCGGGACCCCGTCCATCACAAGGCGATGACACTACCTACCACTGCACCATCGAGGAGGCCTATTTTTTTTCTTCTTTTTTTTTTAGTTTATTAAGTGTGGCTAACCTTGTACTACCCAAACCATTTAAATTATAATCAACACATTTCAAAATCGGGAACGAAACTAATTTTTCCCCCTTTGTCCATGAGCTCATATTCATCCAGACAACATATTCAGATGAAAGATTACACAGATTAAAGAGCGAATAACGTAATCAATATTGACGGCTCACTCAGGCTATAACTTTTTTGCAAGAATTTTGTAATACGGTGCATGGTTTAGGAAATGTGTGTGTGGGAAGGGGGATCAAATTAGGAGCACGTAAACAATACTGTGACTGTGATAACTGTTTTAAAACGATGGCTCTTGAGTTGAAATTTTTGTAGAGACTAGAAACTTTGAGAGTATTTGTCAATCTGATATTGGAATTGAGCCAGATCGGTCAACGTATTTCAAGATAAGGGACAAAAGATTGACTTTTTCTATGCTGCAGTAGCTCCAAATTCTGCTGATATTTTTATATCCATGTTTAGATCATGTTTTCAGATTGATGATGTAAACTTGAGACTAACTGAAGGGATGCTCTTACGTTTAACATGATGACAATGTCATCTGAAGGATGCTTTGCACAAATCTTTGTAGCTGATGGCTACCATTCCTCACACCCCCTCTCACCTTGCAGAAAATTTTTAATGGAGAGGGTTGGGGGTCTCCCATTTGAATCGTGGAGAGAAAAGAACAATTAACAGATGCCTTGAGATTAGATTATATTGACAGTAAAATATATTTCTTTGCATTCTTAATGCTTTAATTTTTTTTTTTTAGTTTTATTCCACTTTTTCCAGTTTTTGTCAATTTCCTCCCATATTTCTACCTGTGATATATCAGGACAACATCAAAAGCAATCCACCCAAAAATTCACTTGAGTGCTTTAGAAAGAATTCTATTCGTAACATGTAAGGCGGTCAAGCATTGTGCCATATGATTGGAGAACAAGCACATTGTTGCCAAATCAAATGTTACGGGAAGTACCAAATTCTTTCATCTGCTGCATTCTGTGTATCGGCCAAGTCCGGGCTATCTGACTGCACCCTCATATCACAAACACCAAACTGACTCAAGAACTGTTTTTTCTTTCCTGTACCAATGGAGAATTTTGTCTGTAACATTAATGCCTGGTTTCCTCTCTTTGATGGATATTGATTTAGGTCATTCCTGCTTTAATGTTTAAATTTCAAGTGTGTCTCCAGTAGAAATTTACTCACATTTTTGTTAAAAGTAACAGTAACAATAATAAGTTACTTTTCACAACTAACTACCAAGTAGCTGTAGAATCATCACAAATTAAGTAAAAAAAATAATGTACTTAATAATTTTTATGCTTCTGTAATACCATGACAATACCTTGACTTTACACATGTGGTATTTTATGTACAAGGTAGATGATCACGGGAAAAATCTCGTTAGAAGTATACGTGCTTTCTGCTATTTTAACTTGTGGGTCATTCCATGTCAAATCATCCAGAATTTTGTAAAAATGTCACCCACCATCTCCGATTTTGATGAAATTCCGTATACTTATAGAACTTTTGATGCTGATTACAAAAATGACAACTTTTTTGAGATTGGTCAAGGGGTTCAGAAATTACGAGTTTTTAAAAATCTCCGTGTACGCCACATGCGGCTCCACTTTGAATGACACGCATTAGGTTATAAATTATAGTATCTTCTCTCAGGTTTACCGTAGAAACTTCAAGTTTCTTTTCTTTTGCTCAGAATAGTGTAAGCTCTCATTTAAATAAGGTTTCAGATCAGTGTATCAATAATCATGTATTTTATGTATAGTTTCATGTATTTTTTTAGAAAAATAAATGACTAACTTCAAGAGCGAATTTCGTGCAATGCCCCCCCTTCAATTTCCCCCAAATTTTATATACAGGTAGCTCAGAGTGGGTACTAATGTTTGATGGAAAAATTGGGATGGGCGGTTCAGAGACAGGGTGATAAAAAAATAATTTGCATTAAAACTTAATCTTATTAAAAATGCTTATGTATTTAGCACAAAGTCTGAAGTATAATATGTTTTGAGGTATAATATTCAAAATTTCTGTTCACTATGTGTGAAGGTAAGCATAGGCGTAACCTGGTGGGGGCAAAGGGAATCATTTACCCCTCCAAAATTTATAGATTAATTAAAACCTACAACTTAAATATATTTTGTGAACCTCCTGGCACTTGAGGAACAAACAAAAAAAGAGTAATTATTGTGATTTTTCAAATGTATTTAGCAAATAATCTTTGACACTATTTTAATGGGACGGAAAACTTTATGATTCTCTCAACCCAAAGATAGTTCCCAAGTTATGCCCATGAAGATAGTACCGAAAATACTTACTCGATTGTATTATATGCATTGCAAAAATTTCCTGCACTATAAATTGTGCCGTTCACATTTTCTGTTCCCAACTGTAAAAAAATATATATCTGTACCTTCTCTGGAAGCTACATAAAAGGATTTTCTTGGAATTGCCGGCCTTTCAAGGAAGCTATGTTTTGTTGCATGCTAATTGCATCCACGCTTTACTTCAATTCATATCTACTTGTATGTGAAGACTTCAGTGTTTTAGGTGGACTGTCGAGCTAGGAAAAACTCATCATCGAAGTAGTGGATATTGTTGAACTTTGAATGGAGGAGAAAGAAATAGGTGGAAGTGGAATCAATGACACCATATTCAAAATACCGTGGTCAGCATACAAATAATTTCTTAATTAAAATCTTTCAAGCAAAGTTAACTGTGTTTCATCATTTATTTGCAGTAGTAATGTAAGTATATGAAGACATAGTATGTACTAGAAACGCAATTTGTAATTTTTACACAAATCAATGATCATTAACTGTAAGTTTCTTTCACAGTAACTGTAAAGTAACTCACAGTTACTTTCAAAGTAAAAGTAACTGTAACTGAGTTACTTTTTAAATGAGTAACTGAAACTCGGTTACTTGTAAAAGGTAACTTACCGAACACTGCAAATAACCTGTAGCCTAAGTTCAAAACAGTGCATTTTTAATCTTCCTGGTGCTGTTGTATAGTACTATGCAATCGCTGACACATTGTACTGCGGGTTGTTGTCATTTCACCTTACGTGATTAATAAGAAATTTATGCCTCTAATACTATTTCTATGGAATTGGTACTTCATTGCTGAACTTGTTACTTGATACTGTTCATGTCTATACAAGTCTTCTAAGTGTTCCAACCACCCCATCACAAGGAGATTTTCTGTGGTATGTGGCAAGAAAAGGTCCATTTGGAAAAACTTCAATCAGCACAAATGTGTATTATTAATTCTTACTTCATATTACGTATCTCCGTGAAGACTAGCAAGAAAATAATTCCATATTGAGATAAAATGCACAAAAAGAAGAATGTTCTCGAAGAAAATTTGCTAAACTTGGGAATGCTTATGATGAGGATTATATTTTTTTAAAAAATTGAAGACAGTTGAAACTAACTTAGATACAGTGGAAACTCGATTTTACGTTGTTCAGGGGATCAAGCTCAAAATATCTTGAATGCGAGAAAATGTAAAACCTAGGAAAATTTCTTAGCAATTTGCTATGTTGGGATCACCAAGATTGAATGTAAAATGCAGGAAAATGTAAAATCGAGGAACTTGATATCTGGGTTCCACTGCAATTATTATTTTAATTAATCTATAAATTTTGGAGGGGTAAATGGTTCCCTTTGCCCCCGCCAGGTTACGCCTATGCTTACCTTCACACATGGTGAACAGAAATTTTGAATATTATACCTCTAAACATATTATACTTCAGACTTTGTGCTAAATACATAAGCATTTTTAATAAGATTAAGTTTTAATGCAAATTATTTTTTTATCACCCTGTCTCTGAACCGCCCATCCCAATTTTTCCATCAAACATTAGTACCCACTCTGAGCTACCTGTATATAAAATTTGGGGGAAATTGAAGGGGGGGCATTGCACGAAATTCGCTCTTGAAGTTAGTCATTTATTTTTCTAAAAAAATACATGAAACTATACATAAAATACATGATTATTGATACACTGATCTGAAACCTTATTTAAATGAAAGCTTACACTATTCTGAGCAAAGAAAAGAAACTTGAAGTTTCTACGGTAAACCTGAGAGAAGATACTATAATTTATAACCTAATGCGTGTCATTCAAAGTGGAGCCGCATGTGGCATACACGGAGATTTTTAAAAACTCGTAATTTCTGAACCCCTTGACCAATCTCAAAAAAGTTGTCATTTTTGTAATCAGAATCAAAAGTTCTATAAGTATACCGAATTTCATCAAAATCGGGGATGGTGGGTGACATGGCCTGGATGATTTGACGTGGAATGACCCTTGTTGAAGTTTGCAAATAGTAAACATACTGGATATACTCTATAGAAACACTTCGTCATCATCATAGTCATTTCATTGGCTCACACCATCTATTAGTGATTTCCAGCAAAAGGAGTGAAAACTGGTTCTACCAGGTGTGCCGGTTAATAATTCTTAATTTCGTCACTGGATGGCACTGGAAGCAAGGGTTGGTGCACAGTCTCAACTGTTACGTCAGTGTGTTGCCAGGACAGTACCTGTCAAAACGCCATGGATGTGCAACCGAGTGCGAGTGATCGTGATATTGGGTTTGTGTGGGAAACATGTTGACCTTCAAACCAAATAAGGAAGGAACATGTGGGGCACGTCCTGCTTTTCTTGTTCAATCAAAAGAAAAACGCAAGTGAAAACCATCGTATCCTTGTGGAAACGTACGGTGACAATGTCCTAATGCAAGACGCATGTGTGTGTATTGGTTTCGATGATTCAAAAGTGGTAATTTTGTCTTGAAAGACAAAGATCATCCGGACCAGCTGAAAGAATTCCAAGACTGCGAATTGAAAGCACTGTTGGACGAAGACGATACCACATAAAAATCTAATAAATAAAATAATTAATATAAATAATACTCTTAACATAAGTTTTTATAGTTTAATAAAAACAATGGTCTTGTAAATCATAAATGAATTAATAATTCTAAAAACATCAAGGAGGATATGGATAAACATTCCTAGGAGTATGTTTAACCCGACATATCTTATGCCACTTTTCGCTAACGCAACAACAACTGACAGAGAAGTTAAATGTTGGTCGCCAAACCATATCTGATCGTCTTCATTCATAATACGGTCCCAGTAGTTTGAGGTTTTGGCTATGATTTCTGTGTTGCTGAAATCTGGTCTATGCCCCTCGTTGATTGAATGTTCTGCTAGTCCCGACTTTTCAGGGTGGAAATACTTGATGGAGCTTTGATGTTCTTTACAGCACTGTTCTATTGTCCTACCCGTTTGCCCAATGCATGCTTTCCCACATTTGCAGGTAATACGGTAGACTCCCGGTGTTTTGAGTCCTAACTCATGCTTGGGGTTGCGTAGTAGGCTTCTGATCTTTGGAGGTGGTTTGTGGATGGTTTTTATGTTATGTTTCTTTAGAATTCGGCTGATAACTCCAGAGAGAGTCCACAACTCACCTGGTCGATAGCCCGAGAGAATTTGTTCATCAGTTATGAGTATGTTTACATTGCAATATTGTGTTTCCTGGCATATCTATAAAGTATCTACATGACTGCAGTATGAGGTTCGGAGAGTAATGTAGATATGGATATCGGAAATGGGGTGTTCACTAGGGCACTCTTACTGATTCATATTGATAAAGTAACTTGAAAATTATAACAAATAAGAAGTTGTTCAAAATGTTAATTAATATTAATGTGTCTGAATTTCACTCCAATTCTAAACATCAATTTACCAGAGTTTTCCTTTAAAGTGATCAAAAATTACATCAGAATACCAATAAGAATACCTGTTATGTAGCCAGCCCCCGTGGTGAAGTGGTTAGCACATCACGCTACAACACCAGGGCTCTCAGGTTCAAATCCCAACCTAGGCATGGATGTTTGTGAGTGTCCATTCATCAATTTCATCATATCATCACTCATCCCCATCTTTGCAATTAACCAAAACTGGCACAAAAAAGTGAAGTTAAATATAGGAAATCAATCAATCAATCAACCTGTTATGTAATCCGAAAATACAGTTTTTTCACATAATATTTGTACAAAATCAATTGAAGGTATGCATGTCGCATATCTATGCAGGATAATTAGACTGCGAAAGTGTCACACTGCATTTTTTCAGATGCCAAGAGTGATCAATATGCTGGAAAAGTGTCGGCCAGTATCAGCAAATAAAATCAAAGCCGATAAATCGGCGTTTTTATCAGCTCAGCCTTTGTAAAAGTTTTTATGTAGAGTATTGCGATATTGTTGCTGTAAAAGGCATTTGAAGGAAACAAGTGATTAATTGATTTTGGAGCTTCTCCATGCTGGCAGGAAGTTTATGGCACCACTTATAAACATGCTAAGTGTTCATTTACTAAAACATGACCTGTATGTATTCTCAATTTAAACACAATCACTGCCCGATGTAGGTCCATGTTTTGTTACCATAGTCGATATAAACACTTCATTGCAGATTTAGTGAGCATTTAAACAATAAAAACATCTTTACACAACAATATAGACATGAATTGTTATAAATTAATATTTGTTCTAGAAATATCAAAATCTCATAAATTTCATTTAGTGTTCCCGAAACACTAATAATATATAATTTAATATTTAATTACATTTTTAATATTTTCACTTATTGATTTGGTAGAAATTGCAGCCCTTGATCAACTACGCACCTGTTTGGTAACAATGGTCTGTTGCTCTTAACATTTATCCAGTGGCGGATTAAGCTTCCTCGCCACCCCTAGGCACAAACTTAATGTGCACCCTTCTCAAAAGAAAAGTAGTAACTTATTTGCAGTATTTTTACAGGCTAATATAAAAATTAGTGAACATACTGAAATAAAAAAAAAGGATAAAAATCAATAACAAACAATTCATTTTCTGTATGTGCTATACCTAAAATTATGTAATGTATTGAGAAATTAAATTCACCACACACCAGTCATAAATGAAGCCGCTTCCGCCTCACTTTGGTTGCTGCAAACTCTTGTATAAATTCTTCAAAGTTGATGTGTCCAATTGTTAAGATGTCTGCTTCGATGTGGAGAATAGATAACTCGTTCAGTCTTTTATTACACATGGTTGAACGGAGATAAGTCTTCAGAACTCATTTTCTTGAAATAACAGATACGACAGATCTCGCCATTGTTATTCATACAACAGTGAATTACAACACTCAAGTGGCAAACTAACGAATCAGAAAGACCCTAGCCATCATTCTTGCTTGTTTATGTAATCCTCTCAGAGAAAACTGAAGGGGTAAGTTTAAAATGGCATTTTTACCTTCATTGATAACGCACAGTTAAAGGCTACTACATTATAATTTTTATCATTTTCTGGTTCATAAACACTTGAAATTATACAACAAATTTATTTCTCTCTGACACGCCCTTTATGCGAAACAGACCTCCCTTCTTAGAATATATTCTATGTGTGATATATATATATATATATCTCTTTCTATACAGTTTGTAGAATCCCCCCACTCCAATGGACATTCCTTAAGAACAACAATGATAATAAATACAAATGTTTAAGTTGCAGTAGCTCAGGTCAATGTCTGTGGCGTAGTGGTTAGCACAACATGCTATATATCAGGAGTCCTGGATTCTAGTCTGTTTCGGACATGGATGTTTGTTCCAATGAGAATACAGAAAACCGAAAATTGAGATATGTAAAAATTGAGAAGATGTGAATAACGGGGGAAACTACCGCATAGGGTATTCCGAAAAAAAAAATAAAAAAAAGTCATTTGGGTACCTGACTACCATGCGAGAGACCCCAGGTTCGATCCTTGGTGAGGGAGAATCGAGATTTTTTCCACCTGTTGAAGCAGCTCCAGCGCCCACCCAGCATCATAGAAAGTGGGTATCTGGTGGAAATTCTGGAGGGGGGGGGGTAAAGGATGCCAGGGATGTGGTGCTGATCACATCAGCCCCACCTTCCACCATGATAAAAAAAAGTGTGTGGCTCTAACACCACACCCCCTACACATGTCGGGCAAACACAGGAGAGCACTTTATTTTGTAATAAATATAAATATACGAAGACTTATATTATGTACCAGTAACATAAGTAAAAGACATGTTAGTCTTCACAAAATATGTTTTTACAATGAATGATCGATTTGTGTAATTTGGTTGCAAGAAAATTTTCAGCAGAAAGTAACTGTAAAAGTAACTTACAGTTACTTTTGAAGTGCATGTAATTGTAACTGAGTTACTTTTTAAAACGAGTAACACTGCCCCCCCCCCACACACACATATACATATACATACATACATATATATACATACATACATATACATACATACCCATCAATGCAATGAAACTAAAACAGTGAAATAAAATGAAGTTTTTCTTTTGTGACTGAATTTTCATCAAGGCTTTTGCCCCCCCCATCTAATCAGAGGGTCTGCACATGCCTATGGTGTGTGTGTATGGGAGGATGAAGGTGTTTAAAGAACCAGTATAACAAAGTTAACAAACTTTTTTTTCTCATAATACTTATCACGTAAACAAAGTCAAAAACTCTCAATCAGCAGTGTTGAAGATATGCTTCTATTATGCTTCATATGCTCGTAATAACATAAGAAAAAGAGGTTAACAAGAATCAGGCACACATTTTGATGAATTTGATTTGACACAAATTGTGGCTCTAATATACTAATGGAACTTTCATGATGAACTTCTTCTCATTTTTCCCTGATAACTGAGTTGGTTTGAATTCTAGCCTTCCAATGTGGCTTATTTTTTTATAGTGTTGTAGAAAGTAATTTAATTCTTCTTCATTTTCCAAGAAATTTCCTAACCATATACAAAACTGTTTGATGCTGGGAGATGCTCTAATGGCACATAATTTCTGGAGCAAATCCCTGGGTTTATCTTCTAAATTTATTGCCATGAATATTTCTAAGTTTGGTGCACACTTTATAACATTGAATAAACATTTGCCAGTTATACCCGAATATAATGTCATTATTGTTAGATATTCCAATGAAAAATATATCTGGCTATCTTCAATTAAGCCGACATTAGTCCACTCAAAATAGGAACATGATACCAAATGATGGAGGTTTGGGCATGCTTTCAATATTAATTTTAAATTAAATATTTCTTCATCATTTGAAAACATCAAATCTGTTAGTCTTGATCTCAGGTTCGGTGACAGAGTCCATATGTCTGTGTCATGGTAAGTTGACTGATATTCTTCAATGATGATGCCTTTGAGAAGTGGTAATGTGTTGAATGTTGCCAACGGTAGGGACAGTAATGACAATATATCGAAGGTTCGTGCCACTAAATTCTTTATCTTTGGGCACATGGATTCCACAAGGTTGAAGATCTCTGTGTCGATTTTGTTAATTTTTAGATCTTCAAGACTAAGTTTTGGTAGACCTGTTCCATTGATTTCCATGCCAGTATCTATCCTGGCTTGCCTGAAGTTCCTAAAGAATGGCTCCAGATCCTTCAAACCAAATGATTTTAGATTTGGAACCAGTTCCAATACTGCAATGATTCCAGTGTAGTCGATATCTGTGCACATGGTCAAGTCAAGTACCCTAAGTGTGCTGCAAATTGCACTTTTCTTCCTCTTGTAGCACTTTCCAGATTCTCCAGGTTGTAGAAGTTCCTTCAGTGGTGGGAATACATTCGGTACACCCCATACAGTGCTATCCCAGTCAGTTTTCACCCAACACACCTCATAAGGCAACTTCTCCAAGGTTTGAGTTAAAAAGTGTAGACCTCTGTTAGTTACATGGGAATTCTGTGCATTGAAATACTGGAGATTTTCACAAGTCTCTCCTACAAGTTTCATTATATCATCATCACAGATTCTGGTCAGGCACAACTCGCACAGATTTGATCCATTTAGTACTTCTCTTAAGTGAGTAATGTCTTCGAGTCTTGAGTTCTGGTTCTCGAAAAAAAATCTTAACCTTACTACTTGTCTTCCAGTCTCTGTAAGCAGCTTCAAGAGTCCATTGAGACATTGCAAATCAAATTCCTTTGTGAATGTCAGTTGTAAGCCAGTGAAATGGTCTGCAAACAGGACTTCAGCAACAAACAAACTTACAGGATACTCCTCTAGGACATCCAGTTGCTCTTCTTGTATAATATTCAGTGTCTTCTGCAGGAGTTTGGCTCTCACAGTTAGAGGTAGTTGTGAACATACATTCCTCACTGCATCCTTGTTTTGACCAGGTTCTCTTTTGTGTGCAGAAATAATCTGGTGTCCAAACTTGTTATATACAATATGTTGTAGAGATTGGACTAGTAAGAACTGTGGCCTGAAGATCCAACCACTGGTTGCTTCCCATGTACTGTAATATAGTAAGTATATCAATAATGAAATTAGAGAACTTGTAACAATCATCAGTGAGCTTGTAATTACATCCTACTTGTGATGGCTAGGATGCATTGCATGGTTAAGGACTAGACATTGCATAGGTTTTTCATTGCTGATTTTATAATTAGATTAGAAAATCTCTGCAACATCCAGCTTAGTGTTAAGGTACAGGTTGTGCAATTTAATATAACACTACTCTTCTATATAGTAGCATCCACTTCCTGTATACTTCCCAAAAATTCGAATGAGAATTAGTAGAAGGGTTGCGATGAAGGGACTTAAGATTTTTTCCCTCAGATTTAGACTATTAGATAAAACTGTTATGTTCTTTACAATAGAACTTCATGCTGAATTAAAATAATTCCACTTTAAAAACAATAGGATGAAAGAGTTAATACTGCACACATATTTTGTTGTATGTATTATCTCTGAAGTGGGCGATTCTCTACGTGATGCACGGGACATTCGCACATGGTTAAATGAGTCTGGTATGCTGGTTAATTGATATTACACTGATCTTTCATATTCATGGTTTTAATACTGAGTGGTTGCTTACCATATGCCAGGAAATATTATCCTTTCTCAAATTAACAATGCAAAATTAAATAAAAAAGCTGGTTGATGCACAGGACTCAAGAAAATATGTGAGAAGCACATAGTTCTTTCTAATTGATTATTTCTGTGATTTGAAGAAGTTACAGGGTACCATATTTGGACACAGTTTGCTACAGACTTTGTACTACAATATGCAATGAACAACATTTTTATATTTATAAAAACAAATTTTTAATATTTTTTTTTTCTTGTGTGATGCACGGGACATTTTTCTCCCTTATGTCGTCACTCCACTGCAGGTGATGCCTGGTTCCATAAACTCTCTCAAAAGGTGGAAACACTTTTTTTTAAAGTATCTCAAGGACAAAAGATTTGGTATTGAACAAAAATTTCCTCATAAATATATTCTACTATCTGTTATTTAATTCTGCATAATGGTATTGCAGATTTTCAGATAACAGGGTAGGGCTAAGCTCCTATATCCTAAGGGCCTTCCTGATGGCGCAGTGGTAGCATCGTTCCCTTGTAATCAAAGGGCCCAGGGTTCAATACCTGGTGGAGGTACATAGTGGTTCCGATCCCACTTTAAACTGTAAGTCCAGTCTTGATTAGCCTTACTGTGCATAAAGTGGACTTAAAGCACCAAATCAACCAACCAATCCCATATCCTGTACTTTGTTCACAGCTGCTTCAACATTCCAGGGTGAATGTCAGACATATCTTGTGTGCTAAGATACATAGTTTAAGGAAAAAATACTGTTACTTGCTTTGTACTGTTACTTGTTTTGTTGGTACTCTGTATGAAGCAATTGATCCTAAATCAGAGACCATCACCAATATTAATGAAGTTATATGGTCGAATGAACGAATATCTTCAGAATTCAAAAGTTAAAGGCCTTGCTTTTGCAAGAACATTGTTGCAAATACAGAAAAACATTAATCCGGAAGTATTTTGCAACTTCACATGGGAAGGGAGTAATAGATGGAATTAGCGGACCATCAAAATCACTTATTCGTACTCATGTAATGAGCAAATGTAAATCTGCACCAATTGTACAGAGTACTTCAGATTTTTCAGAAGTAATTACAAATATCATGCCCAAAACTAAAGTTATTTTGATAAATGAAGAAGCATTTCACGAGAGAGAAGTTGGGATGATGCTCAGCCAATTGTAAGAACCAAATCTATACATACCATAAAAGCTGTTCAAGGTAGATATTTATATACCCTCTGAGAATTCTCCATTTCCTGAATTAGAAATTCATGTGAATGCGAGTGCAGGCTACAGCTCTGGTGACTGGAACACAGTAAGATATGATGATGAACACTATCGCGGTGTAGTTGCGAGAAAGGTTGCTGATGATTATGAGATATCCGTAATGGCGAAGGCTGGTGATACCAACCACTTGTCAGACCCCCATGGCAGAGTGGTTATCACATCGTGCTACGATGCCAGGGGTTCCGGGTTCCAATCCCATCTTAGGCATGGGTGTTTGTGAGTGTCCATTCGTCGATTTCATCATCACTCATCCCCATCTTTGCTATTAGCCAAAAGTGGCACAAAAACGAAGTAAAATAAACCAAACCAAATCAAATTAAATCAAAACAACTACTGGAAGTGGCCTTTGAAGACTAATAAGTTTATTGTACCCAACCAGGTAAAAAAGAGGCCTCCTCTCATAGTTAATTCCAGAGGACAGTTCAAGTTTCAAGATGTTATGCTCTGAAGTGTGATACACGGAACATGGAAACTATTTCCACTGGTGTTTCAGTCGCTTGAATGAAATTGTAATGATTGCATTTCCAGTACTTTATGCTGTGTATTGAAAGTATATTTTAGTTTCGAAATGTTTTTCTACAAAAAAATACTTTCTCCACAAGAAGAAAATAATATTTTGCATTATGCACGGGACAAGGCCACGGAGTACCTTAAAAATGCCAGTTTTGCAGTGTATTAAAAGACTAATACCTTTATTTCCATATTCAATATGTAGCTAAGTAACCCTTTATTTGATAAATAAAAATAATTCAAATATGTTAATTATATATATTTTAAAATATATCTGTACCTGAGATAAAATTAAAGAGTTTTTCACTTGTAAATTGACCTTCAACTTCAGATATATATTTTTTAATATTTTCTAATTATTTACCTGTTTTTAGTTTTTCATGATGGTTTGGATTGTACTCTACCTTAATACCATGAATAAAAAATTAATATTATAACTTTGTTATTTGATATGCTGGTTTCACTTTTCAGAGAATTGCCCAATTATGTTGTTGGGAGCAAAAATTTGAAATGTCAGTTGTACAATGCATAATGGTTAGCACTCTTTCCTTTGATGAGGGTGGTCTTGGGTTAGTAAGTCACAAATGGTTTATTAAAGGAATACTAAGAAAGCTACTGACTTGAAAACCATTTTTATTTTTCAACATAATTAGAGCTGAGCCGATACTGACAGTAGTGCCGATACTCTCACTGATTTCCACCAGTACCTACGCCGATAGTTGTATGATTCCAGTCATCTGTTGTTTCTTGCACTGTTCCAAAAACAGTTTGGGCATTCACCGAGCACAGACTGCTGTTAACCAAACCTTTGGCAATTGATTTGCTTTATTTTACTTCGCTTTTTGTGCCACTTTTGGCTAATTTGCGAAAATGGGGATGAGTGATGATATGATGAAATTGATGAATGGACACTCACAAACATCCATGCCCAGGTCAGGATTTGACCCGGGACTCCTGGCATCATGCTAACCACTCTGCCACGGGGCCCGGTCCTTTGGTATTTATTTCATGAAGAACTGCATGAGAAGTTTCCAGTAACTCACCTTTAAGCTCTCAGATTGTGAATCTGTGGGTCTGTTAAATCACTTTGCTAGTCAATTCTTATCATCATGGTCATCTCTTTGTCCACATTTGAACATGTGCCACCATTGCTTCATACCACTCGCACACATTACATTCTCTCCATACACTTTGGAAAGTCGACAATGCATTTCAACAGTTGTTGCTGTGGAGTAATATCACTGAGCATACCACACAGCTGGTGGAAATTTCAACTGCAGCACACAATTTGAACAGTAGTTGTTCACTAAGTAAGAGCAGCATAATACACATCTGGATGCATACTAAACTGCACTACATGTCGCACCAGTACCCTCACTACTTCACACACCGGGTAAAAACAGAAGTTACTTTCTGAATAGCCCTTGTATATTCTAAGGTTACTATCCACCTAGAGAGTATTCCACCCGATTCGATTTTTTATGTTAGTTTCCATTCCATGTACATCATGTACATAGAATAAATTCTTGAAATAATTCAAAATAATTCACTTTCCTTAAAAAACAGAAATTAGCTTCCACCTCACCAGGAAGTAACTCAATATTTGGCTAATAACAGTGATGAAGATATAATACAAGTACTTGCTTGCACTCTTAAAATATTACTTAATGCATTTAATGTACTTAATGTTTTAGTCTTGTTTAGTTTTCATTGCACTTGATTTTGTGAAAATGTACAGCTGTAAACTTCTTCAGCAGCTTGGTTTGGAAGCTCCAGCCTGCTCAGTTGCTATAGTGGAAACCAGTGCATCTGAAGTACCACACGGTGCAGAGTGTGAAACATGAATCCAAATGTTGGGGGAAAGAAAGAGAGAAAGAGAAAAAAAACCAGATGCATTCAGCTGCTTTTTGGCTTGAAAACAGCTGAGTTCAACCCAAAAGTAGATGAAGACACTTTTAGAGGATAAAATACTCAGATGAATGATTACTTTATTATAACCAAATAGTTAATGAAATATATTATTATAGTAGAGTCCAAATAATTCAAGGCGGACAGCACTGAGACTACCTGTATGGAATATCCTAGGGAAAATCAGAAGAGGCAAAAGAAAAAATAATACAACAAAAAATTACATTATGTGAAAAATGGGATCTCCAATTTTATTAACATTCTACTTACATTGCTCAGACAATAGTAACAGTCGTAGTGTTCCACCCTGTGGAACTTGTTACCGAACCAATAGGGTTGTAATTCAGCCTTAAAGTACAAGACTTGCTGGCTGTGATGGCCCAAAAGGGTCAGACGTGAGGTACTAAACTAATAATTAAATGACATGATTGATGTTTTAAAACCCAACACTTCTAACTGACAATGGCAGCAGGTTACGGATAAGGGATGACTTACCCTGTTCGGTACAAGTAGCTCTCTCCTAGCAGTCTTACTTCCTTGGCGATCACAATCAAAAGATCCCCCCTGCTTACCTTGTTTTGTTCCTCTTGTGGCGACCTTCAATCACCTTCTCTCGGGTGAACCATGACAACTTCCTGTGTAAAGCTACTTTTCTCAACAAAATCCAGGAGCAGGTTATGACAAGTGTGGACAAGAGTCTACTCATACCAATGGGGAATGTCACGCAGTGATGTGAGGAAAAAATCCAGTTAATCATCAGGGAGGGAGATAGGGATATGTTTTATTATTACTATAATGATTATTATTATTATTATACTGTATTGTCTTCTGATGAACTCTGTCCTCTTTTCATTAGAAAAAGTGGGATAATTTGGGAATATAATTTCCCTGCCTCCTACCCATGTACTCTATTAATCGAATTTCATCTTCAGACAATCTTTCGCCACTGCCTAATAATACATAGCAGAGTCAAAAAGTAACCTTCATATTTTTTTATTAACAGAATATGTACAATAAGACTGAAAGCACTTCATCACTTTTCAACATAGTCTACAGCACGTTCAATGCAGCAGGCATTTCAGTAGTGTCTGGATTCCCAAGAAAAATTCTGACTAACTGCATAACCATTTATGCACCAGATCTTTCACCTCATCATTGTGCGTAACTTCTTGCCACCTAGTGCCTTCTTAAAGAGGGCCAAACACATGATAATCACCCAGTTCTATGTGCTCTAAATATGCAGGATGTGGTAGACACTCCAAACAAAGTTCCATAATTTCTTGTGATCTTGCATGAGCTGTGTGTGGCCTCGTGTTGTCTTGCTGCAAGTGCAAAACAGAGCTGATCTGACTGCAGGTTTCATGTTGTTCTCCAGGGCCTCCCCGATGGTGCAGTGGTAGCGTCATTGCCTTGTAATCAAGGGGTCCAGGGTTCGATACCCAGTGGAGGCACATAGTGGTTCAGATCCCACTTTAAACTGTAGGTCCAGTCCCGATTAGCCTTACTGTGCATAAAGTGGACTTAAAACACTAAATCAATGAATCAATTATGTTGTTCTCTAGCAGTTCACAATATGGCTGTCTGTTAACATTGCCTCCCTGTTCATGTAATGTTCCAGTTTTGAACCTTCACAGTCCCAGAAGAGCTTGAGCATTACTTTGCAGGCAGACACAGCAGTATGGAATTGTTTTGTTTTGGCGATGAGGACTGCCTCGACTTCTTGCTGGCTTGCTTAGTCTCTGGCTGGAAGTAATTTATCCAGCATTCATCACCAGTGACTATACGCTTTAAGAAACCATCCTCAGCTTCACAACGTTGTAGCAGTGTTTCACAAACATCCACATGACATTCCTTCATTTTGGGGGTGAGTTGTTTTGGTACCAATGTAGCAGAGACTTTTGCAGTACTGTGGCACGTAAATGATATGGTGCACAAAGTCTTGACTGATCTTCAATTCTCCAGCCACCTCGTGGAATGTTACCTATCGATTTTATCGAGTCATTTGATACATTGAAGAGATAAGTGTGTGATGTAGTCGCAGTGTGCAGCTCTTTAGCAAGCAGCTGCATCAATCAAAATTGACACTCCACTTTTAAACTTTCTGCCTCACTCCTAAACCTGCTGAACCAACACACAGGAATCCCAGCACTGCATCTTCAGCCTCTGATGGAGTATTTATATATGTGCAGTATTTGCATGTGATGAACAACTTTGTACTACATTATTCTGATTTTTATTACTATATTAATGTTGCTTTTTTACTCTTCCTTGTACTAATACTCATTAAGAAATTCAAGAAAATTTACTATACATGCATTTCTTAGATCAAATTTTGCATATATCCATTGAATTTTTGGTCAGTTCAAAACTTTGCAGTAAACTAAATCTCTCCCCCCCAACCCCATTGGGGACATAGTAGATGCTGATATGCATTGAAAGTATTTGCCCCAGCATTATACAAGGAAAACAATTCCTGTGTGTAGCTTTGAACGTAAATAGTGCATATGGTCTTTTTAAGAAAGTGTTTTCCTTTTGTTTTAAGAAATTGCCAAGAAGACTGAGCGACAAATGTAGTTCCCTTGGAAATTGAGACATTTTACAATTTTAAAGTGAATTCAGTTATCCCTACAAGAAGTTAACTTGTGGGAAACTTCACAGTGCATAAATGAAGAAAATAATTAACATTTTTAAAATATACCAGAGGGTTTATCTAAACTGGGAAACTCCATAAATTTTGTTTTTAGTTTTTGACAAAACTTTTGAATAATTTTATAAATATAATAATGTAATAAATATACAATTAAAATTACAAAGTTTTAGCAACTAGCGTTAGAATATCAGGCAACCAACTTAGAGAAGTGGGAACAAACAAGAACAAAATTCATCTACTCACTCGAGAATATAGAGATTCGCCATACTTCAATTTATATACCATGACATGCTGTGTGCTGTTGTTGTTTTTTTTTTTTTAGCACAACTTGATATTTCGTGCTCTTTGAACTTTAGTCACGTCATGTTATTTGTAATTCTGCAGTATCCAAGCAACGATATGAATTGTTATGGGACTTATTGTTCATTATATTGCATAACTATTTTTTCTAGTAAACTTCTGCTCACATAAGTGGCACATTTTATAAGGTTGAGCAGTTGAAGTATGTGCCACTTTATCTGAATAGGAGTGTTCATAGATTTTGCACATTGCCCATAGTTTAAAGTCTGAACCAGATCTCAAGGTCTGTGGCTAGGCTAAATTTTTTGTGTGTTTTGAGCATGGCTAACCATGTGTTACCCAAAACACTTAAATTATGATCAACAGATTTCATGATGATGAATGAAACCATATTTTCCCTTTGTGCACTAACTTCAAAATTTGCTCATATTCATCCTGACCATGGCACAGTGATAGCATCGTCGCATTTTTTTTAGCAAGAATTTTGTAATATACTGTTGTATTAAAAATTATGGATACTTAAATTTAGACTCCAATTAAAAATTAACCAATAGACCTACATAAAAACATTTTGCATCAAAATTTAGCTTATTCAATTCTGCTTTATTATTCTGTGGTAACTACATTTTTTTCCAAGTATGCCTTCAATTTTTTATCGGCATGAGAACAAAAAAGGGCCAGTTTTATGGTGTTTTCCAAACATGTGCTCTTTTATGAAATTCTATAAATAAAAGACATGTGGTCTGATTGTTATATTTAAATATGGTGCTGGTAGAAAGTTTTCAAGTACAATTCTATATTTTCAGATTTTTTTTTATTGTCCAAACAAATGGTTTTATCAATTTTGTGAAACTACTTTTCCTTAGTATTGGATAGTCCTACAAATACGAACTTGGTCTTGCTTTGAAGTTCTTTTCAGCTTCTTATAAATCCATTATCATTGTAAAGTCACATTGCAAAACTGATATTATACAGATTAATATTCAACTGAGTAGTGTTGTGCACTGCACGTGCCAGCACTACATGTGCTGTTGCTACCTGACTCAGTGACAGCCTGCATATTCCTTGGTTCAATGCACATCACTGTTACTCTATGCTTGAACATAGTTCATTGTCATGCCACAATGGAAGTTCGAAGTTTGGTGGGGAGAGACATAATAACAACAGTAAATAACTAAATGGAAATCATCAATACTTCAAACTGTAACAAGGCCACTCTTCATGATCCCACAAGAGCGTGTTAATCGCCAGACAAAGGACAATATTGTGCCGAAATCTTTAAAAATATTGCTCATATGCACACAAGTATGTTCAAAACTGTCTCGACTCAAATTGCTCTAAGAAAGTGGCAGATCATAAGGATAATTAGTGCTTCTGCAGTCAAAAAGAAATTTGACATCTGGATTTCCTCAGAAATCCTGATGGTAAAGAGAAATCCAGATTTGGTCATCCCTACTTTCTATGCACATGTTTTTTCTATGCACATGTTCCATTGATTTCCATACCAGCATCTATCCTGGCTTGCCTGAAGTTCCGCAAGAATGGCTCCAGATCCATCAAAGCAAATGATATTAGGTTCGGAATCAGTGCCAATATTGCGATGATTCCAGTGTAGTTGATATCCATGCACTTGGCCAAGTCGAGGACCCTAAGTGTGCTGCAAATTGCACTTTTCTTCCTTTTGTAGCACTTTTCAGATTCTCCGGGTGGTAGAAGTTCCTTCAGAGGTGGGAATACATTTGGTACACCCCATACAGTGCTATCCCAGTCAGTTTTCACCCAACACACTTCATAAGGCAACTTCTTCAGGTTTTGAGTCAAAAAGTGTAGACCTTTGTTAGTCACATGGGAATCCTGTACATTTAAATACTGGAGGTTATCACAAGTCTCTCCTACAAGTTTCATTATATCGTCATAACAGATTCTGGTCAGGCACAACTCACACAGATTTGATCCATTTAGTACTTCTCTTAAGTGAGTAATGTCTTCGAGTCTTGAGTTAGAAATAATCTGGTATCCGAACATATAGTACATAATGTCTTGTAGAGATTGAACTAGTAAAAATTGTGGCCTGAATATCCAATGATTAGGTCTTTGCCAAACATATCTGAAATAGGTTAAAGATATGATAAGAATGAACTGATTGAACTTGTAACTATCATGAGTGTATCGAATCATGTGATCGATCGATCGGAGTGATATGCATCAGTCAGAGTGGACAACTTTCTGCACGACTCATAAATCTGCTGAACCGACACACAGGAATCCTCATACTGCAGATTCAGAATAACTCTAATACATTATTATGATTTTATATTGCTATATTAAGGTTATTTTTTACTCTGCCTTTTATTAACAAATACCTACATCAGAACATTTATATCAAAATTTAAAATTTAGCTTATTTAATGCTGCATTATTCTGTGGTAACCACAATTTTTTTTTCTGAGTATGCCTTTAATTTTTTATCGTCATGAGAACAAAAAAAGGGCCAGTATTTTGGTGTTTTCCAAGCAAGTGCTCTTTTTGAAATTCTATAAATTTAAATACGGTACTGGTAGAAAGTTTTCAAGTACAAGTCTTAATTTTCAGATTTTTTTTATTGGCTATAAAAAAGTTTTATGAATTTTGTGAAACTACTTTCCTTAATTTTGTATAGTCACACATATTAGATCTTGTTCTTGTTTTGATGCTCCTTTCAGCTGCTTTTAAAATCTATTATCAGTGTAAACTCACATTGTGAAACTGATGTTATACAAATTAATATTGAACTGAGTAGTGTTGTGCACTGCATGTGCCAGCACTACATGGGCTGTTGCTTCCTGACTCACAGCGACAGCCTGCATTTTCCTTGGTTCAATGCACATCACTGTTACTCTATGCTTGAACATAGTTCATTGTCATGCCACAATGGAAGTTCGAAGTTTGGTGTGGAGAGACATAATAACAACAGTAAATGACTAAATGGAATCATCAAAACTTCAAACTGTATCAAGATCACCTTTCCATGGTCCCACAAGAACCTGTGTAATCACAAGACAAAGGGCAATATTGTACCGAACTCTTTAAAATATTGCTCATGTGCACACAATCATGTTCACAACTTCCTCGACTCAAATTACTCTAAGAAAGTGGCAGATCACAAGTTTAGTGCTTTGTGCAGACAAGATGAACTTCAAAATTTTGATCGAATGCACTGAATTTAAATTTCAGCACGATTGAACCACATGTTTTTTTTTTATTGATAGAATTTTAAAAGAGCATTTTTTTAAACACTGAGAAATCGGAACTCTTTTTGTTCACATAACAATAAAAAATTCAAGGCATATGGTTACCATAGATTAATGCAGAATTAAATAAGATAAATTTTGATGAAACTCGTTTTGATGTAGGTTTACTGATTATTTTTTAATTAGAGTCCAAATTCGATAGTAGTGCATAGCTTAGGAAGTTTGCGAGTGTGTGGGGTGGGGTGAAATTGGGATCAAGTAAACACTACTGTGACTATAACTGTTATAAAGTGGTGGCTCTTTGTGTTGATTTTTGTAGAAATTTTTGAGGCTATTTGTCAGTCTGATATTAGAAGTGAGTGAGATTGGTCAACATACGAGGGGGTATCCAAAAGTTTTAATTATCACCATGAAATAAAAAACATAAAATAGTCACTTGCAGTGGTCAAAGTTAGTTCTTCTCCACGTAGTCTCCCTGCAGAATCACACATTTTTGCCAGCGTTTCTTCACCAGTTTCAAGCCCTCTTTGTAGAAGTCCTCCGATTTGCTCGAAAACCACTGTTCCACTTCGGAAACGACATCCTCTCTGTCGTCAAATCGCCGACCACAAAGTGGTTTCTTCATCTCGGGAAAGAGGAAGAAGTCGCTTATCTCAAGATCAGGCGAATAAGGTGGATGGTGCAAAAGTTCATAGCCTAACCGGTGGGCGGCGACAACGGATGCTTGGGCCGTATAGACGGGTGCATTGTCGGCCAGGAGACGGACGCCTTTGCTGTTCATGCAACGACGTTTTTATTTCAATGCATCACGCAGTTTCTCCAGAAGGTTGCAGTAGTAATCGCTGTTGAGGGTCTTGCCCTTCGGAAGGTAATCGGTTAAGATTACCCCGCGGCTATCCCAAAAAACGTACAGCATCACCTTCCCGGCAGATTTCCGGACCTTCGCCTTTTTGGGAGGGGGGAGGATGGATGTTTCCACTCCTTGCTCATTTCTTTGGTCTCCGGATCGTAGAGGTATACCCAGCACTCGTCCATAGTGACGAGACGAGCAAAAAAAATCATCTTCATTCCGCTCCAACAGAGTCAAATTCTGCTGGGAAAAGTCGTGGTGAGTTTGCTTTTGAAGAGGTGTCAACAAGCAAGGTACCCAGAGTGCAGACACCTTATTCATGTGCAGCCTCATGAATAATCCTCCACGCACTTCCGTAACTTAGTACAGTCTCCGCCATCACTCTTTCCATGGTCGATCTTCTGTCGTCGAGGATAACGGCCTCCACTTTCTTCACCATGGCAAGATCATCCTTGTTTGAGGGTCTACCCGCTCGTGGCTCGTCAGGGACATGTGACCACTTTGAAAGTTCCTCTTCCACCTCACAACCGTGTCATATGATGGGCTTTCATCCCCATACACAGCTTTCATTTCGTCGTGGATTTGGTGTGCGTTGTTGCCCCTCAAATGGAGGAACTTTATGACACTTCGGGCTTCAATTTTGTTCATCATGCAGGTTGATGTCTTCTACAGCCTGTGGAAAGAAAACTACGTTCGACAAAGATTTGATATTTGCACAAGTATGCATGGCAATGACACTGATTATGCACAAAAAGTTTCATGTAAATATATATATAACTTCTTTATTATAATTAAAACTTTTGGATACCCCCTCGTATTTCACAATAATGTGGCTCAAATTGACGTTGCAGATGCAATTGATGTTGCAGATGCACCAAATTCTGCTGATATTTTCATACCCATGTTTAGATCATATTTTCAGATTGTCAGTGTTTGCTCAAAACTTGATACTAACTGAGAGGATTCTCCTATATTTAACATGCTGAGAAAGTCAATTGAGGGAATGCTGTGCTTAAATTTTCGTAGCTGGTGGTTACCATCTCTCATATCTCATGCCCCTCACCAGGAAGATGGAGAAGAATGAAAGTTCTGTAATTTTGATTGAGAGACATTTTTGAATGAGTAACAGAAATTGACAATGAATGATACTCCCCTCCATAAGTAATTTTGTGCTCTACAGGCTGTATATTTTCATTCATCTCATTATTATTATTTTTAATCATTATTTTTGAACGCATTGATATTAGAAACTTATGCCATCATGCACTACAACCATGAACTCAACATAGATAGTGGTCAGGCACACCATGCCTGGCTTCCCTTACTACAGCAATTAACACCGGTGCACAGCAGATGACACATGACCCCATGCCACCCTGTGGTTGTGTCACTCTATAATACAGTTATATTTAAGCAATATATGTTTACTTTAGACACTTTAGGTTCACTGCCATTGTTGGTCAACCTTATTCTGCATAGTTCGTCTGCTCGACTAACCTTGTATTAATGCGAATACCATGCCCCCTCCATCCAAACTGATTCTAAAGGCATAAGAGGTGGTGTTTCATTTCAACCCTATCACTGTGATCACCCACAGGTAGGTAGATAAACTATACATAATAGGCCTAACCAAAACTAAAAATCAATAACAAGTCAACCAAACGATACGATCCCGCCCATTTTTGTGTAAAGATACGCAGGCGCATCATGAAACCCCCCTGTGGGCACCCCTGCAGGTGACAAAAACACACCTAGCGGCGATTTAGGAAGAAACAGCAGAAATGCGCCAAGCAACGACACAATGAATTCCAAGGATGGTGGCAGTGGCTACCGTGTTAGAACACTGTGAACAGGTGGCAAGTATAATGCAAGTTGCTGTTCCACGGGCCAAATGTTACAATGCCTTTCCCGGTCCCCGGTAACATATCTTTCATTCCCCGGACGGGGCCAAATGTCACAACAAGTAAGGGAGGTGTTCGTGCCATTGCAAATGATCCAGGTTTTTTAGTTCGGGTTCTGAGACGATCATTGTTGTCATACAAGTGCGAGGCGGGGATAAAATACCTTGAAAAATTACACTTTAAAATCTACCTGACATCTGTCGGGACTGAAACAAAAACATACCAAATAGCAATGTACCTGAAAGCATCAAATGATAACTCAGACAAATAGTAAAATATAAATATATTGTAATCAAAGAAAATATTAGGATAACAAACATCTTACAGGTCCCCCTGATTCACTCTCTTATTCTCTCACTCATTCTTACTCCTGGGTAATGTCAACATGGAAATACACATACAAGTCCTTCATTTAATCAACGTACCATTTCATTTTTGTTTAAACATAAATTTGAATTTAGGTCGTTAGTCTGCCCGCTCCTGTGCTCATTTCAATCAAATATGCGCCAGCCCTTGGAAAAACAATTATCAGAAATTTAGGTCGGCATAGTTGAACCTTTCGTTCGAATGAACATGTGCATCAAAACCGCAATTAGGGCATTTACCAAGTTTCTCTAACAGGGATAATACACACAAGCCTCTCTCGTCCCTTGAGAACAATAACACTTCTACATAGTGATGCAAAACTTAATTGGCTCCAGCTGCCGGAATACTTAAACTAATCATCAGTGCAAGAAAAAAATTCAGAATCACAATACAATAAAAAATACTACATGTGCACGACCTTGCAATATAACATACTCATTCAACAATTAAAGACTAATGTGTCGACCTTCAATAAACTAATGTAAGTGACTGGGTACAGTACATGAACCTGCTGAAGAATACTCTACCCAGATTCTGTTACACAATCGGATCGTTCATCTTTCCTGGATACGGGAGTTTGCACTAGGATCCTTTGCGGCACCAAAATGTTCCTTTGCAGGTTGACCATGACAAAGGGTGGTGGCGACGATATCTGTCACTTTCACTTTCACTGGACGTCTCGTATGCCTCCTTCTCTCGCGTGTCGGCTGTACGTTCACATCTCGAACGCCAGCTGTAGGCTCTCAAGCATCGGTCTGGAATCCGTATCTCGGGCATCGGGCATCTATCAGGCGTCAGTCTGAAGTCCTCTCTCTCTCTCTCTCTCTCTCTCTCTCTCTTGGGCATCGGGCATCTCCCAAGCGTCAGTCTGAAGTCCTGTCTCTCTCGCTGTCTCAGGCATCGGGCATCTCCCAAGCATCGGTGTAACGTCCTCTCTCTCTCTCTCTCTCTCTCTCTCGGGCATCGGTGTTGGTTGGCTTCACGGCATGGTGTGTCGGTGGTGTTGGCGTTGGCTGTACATTCACATCTCGATGGTAGTGGAGCATCGTGGTTGCGGGATTCGGAGAAAGTCGATGGCCCCTCTCTCTATTGTGTTAGCCGGCCATAGTTCTAGATAGTCCTCGTTTCACAAAAGCAAAGCACCGCGAATGTTATCACCAAAACAAGCACACGCAAATTACTTCAGAAGCAGTTACTCGCTGACTGTCCGCAAACAAAGCAAAGTTCACGAAGACAATAAGTACACTGGAGTAGAGCGCGGAGACGTTTTCACTACAAAAGTCCTGACAAAACTGTGTGGTGAACTCGAAGACCCACAGATTTATATGAGATTCAATGTGAGCGAACGACGGATTTATTGAAATAGATCACAATATGCAAGAACCTTTTGTAGTGTAAATACTGATTTTATGATATCTTTTATGGACCTCCATACCTTAGTGTTCAGAATTACGTGATATCAGAAATGTAATGGTTGAATAGGTACTATATTGCACCTAAATTGAGGATAAAATTCCATTCAGAATGAAATTTATAGAAACAAGACAACCGATCGTTGTGCCCTAGAGGGGATAATAACACAAAGCAAGTCACTAATAGTATAACTTTTCAAAAATGGGATGAGATGTCTTGAGTAACTAATTTGGATATTGAATTGGCAAAATTGCACCAGAGAGAAAAGCTGTAGCAACATTTTTCAAAGTTCTTTGAAAAATTGTTTAATATAGAAAAACCACCTGCCACACAATGTTCCAAAAATGTATTTGCGATGGCAATTTTTGCATAACTCACTTCGTACTCCATTACAGGTATCAGTAATACAAATGTTTTCTACCATGGAAGAAATCTCTTCAATTTCAAATTGATTAAAGGTGATGAACATTTCAAGTGCTCCTTGAAGAGTTTAGAATCTTAAAGTTGGCAACAGTGACTGCATGACTCATATATCTGGAGTCGGTGCATAGCCGGAAAGGGAGTTTGCTGTAGAAAAACCAGTTGGGTCTTGGGAAGCTTGCAAGGCCTGCCAGTTACCCGTGGGCTTTCAATGTTTGGAGTTTCCAAACCCAGGAAGACAGTTCTTACTCGCTGAATCGCTAGGCGGAAGAAGGAGGAAAACTTGGCTCGGCAATCCGGTGGGCATAGTAAGCAAAACTGGTGCAATGTGCAGGGCTCTGTTCAGAACTACAGTAGATATGCAGCCCATGAATTTTCTATCATAGTCAAATTCTGCACCATGTTCTGGCAGATGTTTTGTGGAGATAATCTGGGGTTATGTGCATGGAAGCATCTTCAACAACTGCTCATAATGCACAGAATTCAGCTGTGCTACGAAGATGACAGTCTCCATACCAATGTTCTGAACATTTAAAACATCAGGTGTGTGTCCTTATCAAGCATTCAACCATACCTTTCATATACCTATCATAGTGTCGAAAATAAAGGGGATTTCATTCTGTCCATGACCACAGTATAAGATTAGATTAGTGTTGATGCAGATATTGGACATGGGATTTCTACACATTGTAAGTTTTTATATAGGGTATTGCGATGTGTAAGTTTTTGTATAGCATATTGTGATGTTAATGCAATAAGTGGCATTGGATTGTAGAGCTTATATGCACTGGCAGGAAGTTTAGGGCCAACTTCTAAACATTCTAAGTGTTGATTAACTAAAACTTGACCTGTATGCATTCTCAATACAAACACAATCACTGCCCTATGTAGGTTCAAGGTTGATATAAACAGTTCATTGTAGATTTACTGTGCAGTTAAACAATAAAAACACCTTTTCACATCAGTATAGAAATCAATTGTTGAAAACTAAATATTTGTTCTGCAAATAACAAAATCTCAAAAATTGAATTTAGTGTTTCCAAAATATTTTAATTAAATTATTAATATTTTCACTGTTTTTTTTTTGGGAGGAATTCATCCCTTCTATTGTTTGGTAACATTGATAACATTTGGCCATCTTCTGCAGGTTTAAGAGGTTTTTCTGTCTCCTCCGATACAGGTGATTCTGCAAAGTTTTGCAAATAAAATGAGATGCAGTACAAAGAGCTGTTTTCTTATTACTAAACTTACTAGCGTAAAGTGATGTTGGATAATTTTCTAAGACTTGTTCAACTTTTTAGGAATTTGATGAACAAGGTCTTGCGCAACTACAGAGTGGTGCACGATATCGTTTCCCATTTTGTTCTTGGATAAAAACTATATTATAAAGAAGCTTTCAATGTAACATATATCACATAAAAAGTTACACTTTGGAAAAATGTACTACTGCAATACATGCTCAATATGACCACCAATTTTATAGGTAACCTCAGTCAAGCAAAACACCAATGTCACCAGCTACCCTACAGAACATGAGTTCCAAAATTTCACTTTAAGCTTTGCTAATTTTTTCATGAAGAACTCGTGGATTCTCAGTTGCCCAAAAGCGCATATTTTGTTTTTTTAACCACACCATCCAAATGAAAGCGTGCCTCATCAGAAAACCGAACGTTGTTTGTTATCCTCAGCCCACTGAACGAAGGCCATTCTCTGCTGTTTGTGTTCATTTGTGAGTTTTTGCACCACAGTAATCTTGTAGGGGATACATATGGAGATCATTCTTAAGAATCAGTTGGATAGAGCATCTTGATATCCCTAGTTGTTTTGCTGCTTTTCTATCGAATTTGCCCAGACATCTCTGCATAGCAAACTCAAACAGCTTCAATATTCTCAGGCAAATGCACAAGTTTGGTGCGATCATGCTTCGATTCCAATACTGTTTCTTCCATTCGAAACTTCTCATGCAGTTTGTGGGTCATTTTTCTAGAGGGGCTTACCGAGTGTGGAAATGTGCATGAAAACACCTCTGAGTGAAAAACAATGCTTTTTGTTTCAACAAGAAATAGCACTCTTGCTGATCGCTAGGGAATGGATTTTAGGTGCTAAAAAAATAAAGATTTAGGACTTTATGAACTCCATTTTAGAACTTTTAGGTGCTTATAATAAATTAATAGGCATAATTATTAATTAATAAGAATTTTATGAAATAAC
This sequence comes from Lepisma saccharinum, assembly GCF_977018435.1. Lineage (NCBI taxonomy): Eukaryota > Metazoa > Arthropoda > Insecta > Zygentoma > Lepismatidae > Lepisma > Lepisma saccharinum. The sequence goes on from NC_139253.1 coordinate 42,274,638, forward strand.
TGGTTTTATATGCAATTTGTATACAAAAGTTACTATTTTTAGTACAATGAATACTATTCTTTGGTTACAAGAATATACAATTTGTCCAATGTAAGAGGGCCTCCCCGATGGCGCAGTGGTAGCGTCGTCGCCTTGTAATCAAGGGGTCCTGGGTTCGATACCCGGTGGAGGCACAAGTGGTTCGGATCCCACTTTAAACTGTAGGTCCAGTCCCGATTAGCCTTACTGTGCATAAAGTGGACTTAAAACAACAAATCAATCCAATCCAATCCAATGTAAGAACTTTGTCATATTTTAAGTAGTGCACCAAAATATGCTTTTCAATGTTCTCCGTGGTGAAGTTCTTCCAATCATCCATGAGTGGACGCTTGTACAGTCACAGTGAATTCTGGATTGTAACAATCTACTTAACTTTCAATGTGATCGTTACAACCCAGAAGTGTCCATGGAGAACCTTCTCTCTAAGCTGCAGGAAGTTATTGGTCCAAACTTCATAAATGCTACTGCTGCTGATTCCCAAACTAGGTTTGGTTCTCCTGAGGCATAGTGGTAACGTTGTTTTGTAACAAAGAGGTCATAGGTTCGATACCCATTGGAGGCACATAGTGGTTCTCTCCTTGATGAACAGCTTCTGTACTAGGGCAGTTGTAGTTTCCAGCACAAACCCTCCCCTTTCACCTAACTGTTGTGCCAGTGAGGGAAATAGGCGACGTGATTGGTCACTTGCAGGGTTGCCTTGCCTTCTCGTCACATCAGGCACTCGAAACAGCCAATCAGTTCTTGGAATATTTCTGCGCTCTTACACTGTTGGACCCTGGGAATAATGCTGGCTCTGTTTTAACAACTGAATGATTTTTTACCTATACTCTCTCCCAGGAGCAAGGCTGAGCATAGCAGCAGAGAAAGGTGAAAGCAGAGCGAAGCAGTACACATTGTTGGGAACGCTGGTGACTGCAGTTGCTTTCCTCCTCCATGCAACCACCTTCCCTCACATGTTCATTGATGGAGCTGTCTCGCATCCATCACTACTTGCACAGAAAATTCTTCTCATTCACTTGCTTCAGAGACAGCTGGGACAGAGTATAGCATTCCATTCCAAAACAGCCTGCATCTTTGTTTGGTATGTTACTCCTAAGGTCCCTTCAATTGCCTGGGATTTACAGCTGTTTAACAATGGAGAACGCCTCATCCAGTCAGTTCGCTCCATATTTTTCCAATTTCATGATGCAAGCTGAAAGATGGTGGAAATTTGCTCAGACGTTGACATCTTTTGCTCTTGCATTGCTTCTTTTGATGCTCGGATTCATTCTAGTTCTCAAAGTTCAAGGGTCTCAAACCTTTGTGGTGGAAATTAATGGTCGTTCTTAATAAAAGTTATTCTTAAAGTTAAGCGAATAGTTTAAAAGGCATTTTTAAAGTCAAAATAGGACTTTTAGACATTTACTGGAATTTGTACTTCATTTAGGCATTTATAGGATTTTAAGTAAGTCTTCCTTTGTCCGCCATGTTGTTTAATCTAGCCCCCTAGCGACAGCATCATGAATTAACTTTACATTTCATCACATGACTTTTCCAATGACTGCTGTTGACACACATGACGTAATTCCTCATCTCAGATCAAAGAAAATAAAAAAAAAATAAAAATGGGATAATTTCGTGCACCACTCTATACATCTAGACACAGCATAAAAACTTCGGCCAGTATTTGTCGTGTTTGATTCTGTCAATTTCTTTATAGCTAGAAGAGATGAGGAGACATCTCTAGACATCCCCAAAGGTATATCAAATGTTCAGGAAGGGAAAGCAAGTTGTGATAGATTAAGACGAACGAGAAATAATACATTTGGAGAACTGTTCATGCTTTCTTCTCATATGTTAGGGGCATCATAAAGAAGATTATATTTTGATAGTTATCACAAATTATCACCGAAAGAGCATGAGAGACTACAGAGACAAGGTAAGGGTATTGTAATAGATATCCCTCACATCTCCGAAGTGGTTCCACTGACAGTCCAACTGAACAGTTTCTTGGAATAAATTGATGTTGCAAGAATTCACTGAAAATCCAGTAATAATATTTTAATGTGGTGCCATCCACACATTTAGTGCCCTTTCTGGTGATAAAGAAAATTATATATTATTCAACTGTATATCTGTGCAACATAAAAGTCAAATAAATCACCCAGATATAGTGTCTTTTGTTGGTGTGGAAGCTGACTTAAGAATATGTTGATTCATTCAAAACATACATCCCAGAGTCAGTTTACTAAAATAGTTCTTGTTAGATCTGATCCTGATCTTTTGGTTTTGGCTAAGTTTTACTGGACTACTCTACAGAAATCTGGGTGCGCATGAGAGTTGCTGATTCCACGCGATTATTGCCTTTTCATAGTATTCACCAAAGAATGAGACAACATGTATGCTCTTTGCATCCAGCCATCAAAGCAATATCTGGATTAGATTGCACTAGTAAGTTTAGTTACAAGAAATCAGCTCTTTGTTGTGCATCTAATTTATATTGCAGAACTTTGGAGAATCACCTGTATTGGAGGAGTTAGAAAAATGTTAAACCTGCAGAAGATGACCCTTTTGCAAATATTTAGATGAACTCATATTGTGGTTGTATCGTAATGGGGAATACAGACAATGAAGATTTGCCACCTACAAGCAGAAGTGCTAGGGAGCATTTGCCGAGATCTTATTTCGACACACATCTTACTCGACACTGTATTGAGGTGATGTGGTTGTTCGCATAGACCCTTGTGGATTTGGATAGAAGATGGTTATGCTCCAGAATGAATTCAACATTTGTAGGGAACATGAATTAACCTGTTGCTCCTTTTGTAGGTCAGGGGATGGTTTCAGCTTGTAAAAACCCATATTAGATAAAATCTGAAATTGCACTGTAATCACTCTTAGTAAATATTAATTTTAATGGTACCACTTTATTCATGGCATCAGTGCATTATGATTATTGACATAATGGTATAGTCGTTGCATTTTAACAGTGAATTACGACACCAGGGGATCCTGAGTTTGAATCCTGGACTTTTCATGGGTGCCCTTTGTGAGTTCCCTTCATCAATATCATCAAATCGTCATATCATCAAATGATCCTCATTTTCGTGATTGGCCAAAAGTGGCAGAGAGAAGCAAAGTAAAATAAACCAAATCATACAATCATCACCTTTTAATCAAGGGGTCCTGAGTTTGATGCCCAGTGGAGCCATATAATGGTTCGGATTCCACTTGAAAATGTAGATCCAGTCCCGAAGAGCCTTTCTGTGTATAAAGTGGACTTGTAAACAAATTCAACAGTAATATTAAATTTATTGCAATATATATTAAGTGGATGTATCTATGAATGTTTATGCAAAAGAAAACTAGAAGAACAGTAAACAAAAGACAACGCTGTTTACAAATCATCTTCGTTCACCTTCTAAATAGAAATTACAGCATACTGGCTCAATTCCCATCAAAATCGGTTAAGTATTAACAGAGATATGAGTAGTTTTTGTGATCGAGTGTCTGCCATCTTTGATGATGTAATAGATTTAAAATAAACCAGGTGGCGGATGTCCATGCAAGTCAAAAATACTTCTGAAGATACCTACTTAGCATTGTTGAAAAGAGATTCTCTATACTCAAACTTTCCTACAGAACCATAGCCAGGTCCTGGACTAGTAAGTGAATTTTATTTCTGTTATTAACAACAAAAGTAACACCCTTTCTGCTGTTTCTAACCTGAAATGAATTATGCCAAATTTGATAGATGGTAGGTGTTTAAGGACCAGTTCAACAAAGTGGGCATTTTTTTTTGTCATAATACTTATCACCTAAACCAAAAACATAAACTCTCAAGCAGCAGTGTTGAAGATATATTTCGATAATGCTTCACAATGACATAACAAAAGGAATTTAACAAGAATTACGCACATATTTTGTTGTATCTGAGTTGACAAAAATTGTTGCTTTAATTTACTGAAGGAACATTTATGATTAATTTCTGCTCATTTTTCCCTGATAACTGAGTTGGTTGGAATGGTAGCCTTCCAATGTGACTTATTTTTTTAAAGTGCTGAAGAAAGTAATTTAATTCTTCTTCGTTTTCCAGGAAAATTCCTTGACATATGAAAAAATGTTTGATACTTGGAGATCTCCTAATTGCACATAATTTCTGCAGGAAATCCCTGGGTCTCTCAATTACATTGCCTGCACTGAATGTTTCTAAGTTTGGTGCACACTCTATGACACTGAGTAAACATTCACCAGTTATTCTCCCAAATAATACCAATATTGTTAGATATTCCAATGACAAATATCTCTGGTTTTCTCCAATTAATTCTACATTAGTCCACACAAAACAGGTGGCAAATGATATGAAATGGTGGAGGTTTGGGCATGCCTTCAATATTAATTTTAAATTAAAGATTTCTTCATCATTTGAAATCCACAAGTCTGTTAGTCTTGATCTCAGGTTTGGTGATAGTGTCCATATGTCTGTGTCATGATAGTTACATTCAATTTCGCAAATGATGAGTCCCTTGAGAAGTGGCAATGTGTTGAATGTTGCCAGAGGTAGAGACAGTGATGGCGGTATTCCAAAATCATCTACCAATAAATTCTTTGTCTTCGGGCACATGGCTTCTACAAGACTGAAGATCTCCATGTCGATTTCTTCAAATTTTAGATCCTCAAGACTAAGTAACGGTAGACTTGTTCCATTGATTCCCATGCCAGAATCTATCCTGGCTTGGCTGAAGTCCCTGAAGAATGGCTCCAGATCCATCAAACCAAATGATTTTAGGTTCGGAATGAGTGCCAATATTGCGATGATTCCAGTGTAGTCAATATCCATGCACATGGCCAAGTCGAGGACCCTAAGTGTGCTGCAAAGTGCACTCTTCTTCCTCTTGTAGCACTTTTCAGATTCTCCAGGTGGTAGAAGTTCCTTCAGAGGTGGGAATACATTTGGTACACCCCATACAGTGCTATCCCAGTCAGTTTTCACCCAACACACTTCGTAAGGCAACTTCTCCAAGGTTTGAGTTAAAAAGTGTAGACCTTTGTTAGTCACATGCGAGTCATCTGCATTTAAATTCTGGAGGTTATCACAAGTCTCGCCAATAAGTTTCATAATATCATCATCACAGACTCTGGGAAGGCACAACTCGCACAGATTTGATCCATTTAGTACTTTTCTTAAATGACTAATGTCATCGAGTCTTGAGCTAAAGGTGTTTTCGAAAATAAATCTCAGTCTTACGAGATCTCTTCCAGTCTCTATAAGAAGCTTCAGTAATCCGTTGAGACATTGCAAGTCAAATTCCTTTGTGAATGTCAGTTGTAAACCACTGAAGTGGTCTGCAAACAGGACTTCAGCAACATACAAGCTTATAGGATACCCTTCTAGGTCATCCAGTTGCTCTTCTTGTATAATATTCAGTGTCTTCTGCAGGAGTTTGGCTCGCACTGTTAATGGTAGTTGTGAACATACATTCCTCACTGCATCTTTGTTTTGTCCAGGTTCTCTTTTGTGTGTAGAAATAATCTGGTATCCGAACTTACAGTACATAATGTCTTGTAGAGATTGAACTAGTAAAAATTGTGGCCTGAATATCCAATGATTAGGCCCTTGCCAAGTATATCTGAAATAGGTTAAAGATATGATAAGAATGAACTGATTGAACTTGTAACTATCATGAGTGTACACATTGTGAATTATATAGTGTGTGAGTCCTGACTGTTGACGAGCCACCTCATCAATGATTGCATGCCAATTTTGGGTCGGGTACCCTATTCTACACCCTCGAATTTTGAATTTTTTTTTTTCATTATGAACATTATTTGATCCTATGTGTGAATAAAAAAAATTGGAGTGCGGAAAGAAGTATTTACGACTGTACAGCCATTTAAAGTTGAAATTTTGTCGTTTGAAATTGTTGTGTTCAAATTTCCCACCGGTTCCGAGCTCTGCCCCTGGGGTAATTGACTTACTTAATTTCTTGTAGGACTCAATGAATGTACTTTAAAATTGCAAAATGTCTGAATTTCCAAGGGACCTACATTTGTTTTTCGGTCTTCTTTACAATTTCCAGCTCAGTTTAAATCAACAGGAAAACACCTTCCTAAAAAGTTCATAATTTATAGCCTGTTTTTCCATTGCCTTATTTCTGTACAAAGGTACACACAGGAAATTCTTACTTATATAATGGAACAAATGTTTTCAGAGGTATATCAACCACTACCATGGGCTTCATTTTAGGGGTTTTGCGGGAGGGAGTCAGAATAATTTTACTAAAGAGATTTTCAGTGTCCCAGAAATTAAATGCATGCATGCATGCAAAACTTGATCTAAGGAACACACATGTATGGTAAGTTTTCATGTATTTGTTAATAAATGGCAGAGTAAAAAAAGTAACCTTAATATAGCAATATAAAATCATAATAATGTATTAGAGTTGATCATAACAAATAAATCCATTGGAGGATGAAGCAGCAGTATGGGGATTCCTGTGTGTCGGTTCAGCAGATTTATGAGTCGTGCAGAAAGTTGTTCACTCTGACTGATGCATATCACTACGATCGATAGATCAAATGATTCAAGAAAATTGGGGCTCGGGTACCCTTTTCTACACCCTCGAATTTTCGCACATTTCAAATATTTTCGTTACGAAAATTACTTATTCATAAGAAACGATGTTTCTAAATAGCGCGGAAAGTAATTTTTTTAGATCTACGTAATAGGAAACTTACGTTTTTCAATTTTTTCTTGTTGTGAATGACTTGTGGAATGGGATAATTTGCGATTTCAATATATTATTTATGTAATTTATTGGCGGAATGGATATTTGAGACATTGCAATTGTTTTGTGCAACTTTACACATTGGTATTGATTCGTGTGACATTGAATTAAGATAAAAGGACTAAATATGAGATTGACAGACGTTCGACGGATGAAGGACATAGAGGACTTTGTTTGACGAGACATACGGGACATTGTACTTGACTTACAGGGAGATGGTCTGCTGGCTGCTTCGAGGAAATGTGCACGGTGTTCCAGAAGGTATCGTAGGAATGTGTTTATGAGATTAAGGTATGGCACAGGTGATTCTGAGTTGGCTTGGTGGCGTTGTCCAAAGTGTAGGTTTGATCGTTCCGTGACATCGGGAACATTCTTTGAGAATATGAAGTTGCCTTGGCACGACATATTCTCGTTGATGTTTCTTTGGTGTTGCGGGAGTAGTGTTCGTTTGGCATGTGATATTTGTGGTTTGTGAAAGAAGAACGTTATTCAGTTTTACCGGTATCTGCGAGATATTTGCTCCTGGAAGATACTTCAGTCAGACGACAGCTTAGGTGGTGCGGGCTCTGTTGTACAGATTGATGAGAGTGTGTTTTGCAGGAGGAAGTACAACAGAGGAAGGGTAGTTCCGGAACGGTGGGTTTTCGGCATGTACGATTGCAACGCAGAAAGGGGCTTGCTTCTGCTTGTTGACGATCGTACATCCGAAACCCTCGTTCCGTTGATCGAGAAGCATGTTCTTCCAGGAACGGAAATCTGGTCAGATGAATGGGCGTCTTACAAATGTATTTCACATCTTGGTGGTGTTTCCCCTTACACTCACAGGACTGTGAAACATAAGGTGCACTTCATTGATCCGGTAACAGGAGTTTGCACTAACAGGATTGAGGGATATTGGCCTGTTGCGAAAAGGCATATGAGGAAAAGGAATGTTATGTGGTCCCACTTTTTGGAGGAATATCTGGATGAGTTCATGTGGTTTGACAGGTATGGAAAACAGTGACGAGACACGATGAGGAATATCATTCAACATATTGTTGAACGGTATCCTCAGCATGTGTAAATACCTTATCTTGTGGAACATCGTGCACATTTCTTTTCGGCAACTGCAGGCCGTTTTCTGAATGACGTGTGGGCTGGGATAATTTGCGACTTTTTATTTTTATCATGGAACGACGGGGTAGGGTAATATTCTGTGCAAAAGGACAAAAAAGACAACTTATTACATACGACTGACTTCACTTTCCAACTTTCAGTTTCAGCTTCCACCTGCAATGCCTGGCCTTGAGGAAAAGAGGTAAGTTACCTTCTTAGCTTTACTTTTAGCCTTAAATTTTTGTTTCTTCATGTGTCAATGCAGAAAACAGTGAGAAATAGTGTTGGGGGCAGGTGACTCCGGCCAATTTCTAACATGCCTTTAAAAAGGGACTCTATAGATAAAGGCGGGTAGCTGGAGCGGAGCGGAGGTGGGGTCGCGGTAGCGGTAGGAGGCGGTAAGTCAATTACTCAAGGGGCGGAGCCTGGAACCGGTGGGAAATTTGAACACAACAATTTCAAATGACAAAATTTCAACTTGAAATGGCTGTACAGTCGTAAATACTTCTTTCCGTGCTCCAATTTTTTTTATTCACAAATAGGATCAAATAATGTTCATAATGAAAAAAAAAATCAAAATTCGAGGGTGTAGAATAGGGTACCCGACCCGAAATTAACTTGTGAGATACAGGTACAAATTTATAATGCATAAATGAAGAAAAATAATCCTTAACATTCTAAAAATATACCAGAGGGTTTGCCTAAACTGGAAAACGCCATTAATTTTGTTTTCTGTTTTTGACAAAGTTTTGAAATACAATTTTTTGCAAATTTTATAAATAAAATCATGTAATAAATATACAATTAGAAATTACAAAGTTTTATTAATTATCCCTTAGAATATCAGGCAACTGACTCAAATTAATGGGAACAGCCAAAAATGAAATTCATCAACTCACATGATAGTAAAGAGATTTTCCATTCTTCAATTTATATAGCATGACATGCTGTGTCCTGTATTTATGAGTTTTACTTTTTAGTACAACTTGACATTTCAACTTTAATTACATCATACAATTTGTCATTCTTCAGTATCCAAGCAACAACTTGAATTATTATGTGATTTATTGTTCATTATATTGCTTAATTATTGTACAATGCACATGCCGTTTCATGTGAAGTGGCACATTTTATAAGCTTGAGCACTTCAAGTATGTACCACTTTAACTGAACATAAGTGTACATAGTATTAGCATATTGTCCATAGTCTGAGTCTGGACCAGATCTCATGGTCTCTAGCTTGGCTCAATTTTTTAAAGTTTATGGAGCATGGCAAACCTTGTACTACCCCCCAAAATTAATTTATAATTAACTCATTTTAAAATGATGAACTAAACCATTTTTTCCTTTGTCCATGAGCTTCAAAACCTGTCTCATATTCATCCAGACCACATCTTCACAGATTAAGGATTGAAAAACGTCACCAGTTTTAAAGGCTCACTCAAGCTATAACTTCTTTAGCAGGAATTTTATAATATTCTGTTGTTTTAAAAATTATGGATTCTTAAATTTGGACTCAAATTAAAAAATAACCAGTAAACCTATATTAAATCATTTTACATTAAAATTTAGCTTATTCAATACTGCATTATTCTGTGGTAACACCATTTTTTTTTTCTGAGTATGCATTTAATTTTTTACCGTCATGAGAACAAAAATGGGCCAGTATTTTTGTGTTTTCAAAGCAAGTGCTCTTTTTGAAATTCTATAAATTTAAATACGGTACTGGTAGAAAGTTTTGAAGTACAATTCATAATTTTCAGATTTTTTTTATTGGCTAAAAAAAGGTTTTATGAATTGTGTGAAACTACCCTTCCTTAGTTTTGTATAGTCCTAGATATACGATCTTGTTCTTGTTTTGTAGCTCCTTTAAGCTGCTTTTAAAAATTCATTATCAGTGTAAACTCGCATTGTGAAACTGATGTTATACAGATTAATATTCAACTGAGTAGTGTTGTGCACTGCACATGCCAGCACTACATGCGCTGTTGCTACCTGACTCACAGTGACATCCTTGGTTCAATGCACATCCCTGTTACTCTATGCTTGAACATAGTTCATTACCATGCCACAATGGAAGTTCGAAGTTTGGTGTGGAGAGACATAATAACAACAGTAAATGACTAAATGGAAATAATCAAAACTTCAAACTGTATCAAGATCACCTTTCCATGGTCCCACAAGAACTTGTGTAATCACCAGACAAAGGGCAATATTGTACCGAACTCTTTAAAATATTGCTCATGTGCACACAATCATGTTCACAACTACCTCGACTCAAATTGCTCAAAGAAAGTGGCAGATTACAAGTTTAGTGCTTTGTGCAGACAGGAGGAACTTCAAAATTTTGATCGAGTTCACTGAATTTAAATTTCATCACGATTGAACCACATGTTTTTTTTTATTCATAGAATTTCAAAAGATCATTTTTTAAACACTGAGAAACCTGAACTTTTTTTTTGTTCACACAACAATAAAAAACTCAAGGCATATGGTTACCATAGTAATCTATGCAGAATTAAATAAGATAAATTTTGATGAAACTCGTTTTTATGTAGGTCTACTGATAAAAAATAGTGTACAAAATATCAAAAAAGTGTTAAACCTTGACAAATACTGTATGGAAAATATACTAGAAGTTAGTGGTGTAGAGCTTAATATAGGATTAGATACATTTAAGATTATAGCAGTATACAGATCACCAAACAGTGACATAAATCTCTTTGTAAATGCTTTGGACAACATGCTAAACCATTTGACAAAAAAACATAACAAACTATTAATAGTTGGAGATATAAACATAGATCTTCTAAAACAAGACACAAACTGTGCTCAATACTTGGATACCTTGAAGTCAAACAACCTAACTCAAATAATTCAAGAACCAACTCGAATAACAGAAAGTACAGAAACCCTGATTGACCATGTAATAACAAACATACAATCAAATCACATTAAAGCTGAAGTCCTACATACGCTTATCTCTGACCACACGTCTCAAAAAATTACAATACAAGGGAAAAGGTTAGAATACTCAAAAAGTTACACAATAGAATGTAGGGATACATGTGAGCAAAATATAGATTATCTTAAATACCTCTTACATCAGGAAAATTGGATAGACCTTTACCAACTAACTGACACGAATGATATCTGGGAATTGCTAATAAGCCACTTAACATATTATTTAAATGTAGCTTGTCCCAAAACAACAAAAAGAATATACCCTAATAAGAAGAAAGTGCCACTAACAGAAGAAATTATACTTTTGAAAAGTAATATGAAAATAGAATATGAAAAATTTAGAATTACAAAAGACACTAAGCACCAGGAAAAGTACAAAAATGTAAAAAAATTATTCAAGAAAGCCATAAAGAATCAAAAATCAAATATTTTCAGTAAACAAATAAAAAAGTCTGTTAATAAACAAAAAGCCATTTGGAAAATAGTAAACAATCACCGTGTATCAAACACAAACAATGATAAAGCAAACATAAAAGTCATCAAGGATGACACTGAAGTAATTGACCCGAATATCATATGTAACTTATTCAACGAATATTTTATAAACTTAACCAACACAAACAGAGAGAATGAAAATAATGACAAAACACTAGAGATCCCAATCGAGAAATATCAGTCAAACAGTATATATATCCCAGAAGTAAGTGCTAATGAGTTAAAAAAAGTTATACAAGGTTTAAAAAACAAAAAATCACACGGACCTGATGAATGGTCAGCTGAACTTATTAAATCCTGCTCAGAATCTATTTTAGAACCCCTGCTGTATGCAGTCAACAATTCAATAAAATTTGGTACATTCCCCAAAGTTCTAAAACACAGCACAGTGATACCCATATTCAAAAAAGGAGCTGCAACAGACATTGAGAACTACAGACCTATCTCCCTAACATCTGCTTTTTCAAAGATATTGGAAAAAATTTTATCAAATTATATTATAAAGTTTTGTAACAAATATAACATAATAAACAGAAACCAGCATGGATTCCAGAAAGGGAAATCAATAAACACAGCTCTAGCACAGTTAATTGATTATGTAACCGAAACATTAGAGAAACACGAAGCTGCAAACACTATATATCTAGATCTTTCCAAGGCATTCGATAGGGTAAAACATGACCTGCTTATGGTCAAACTAAGCAATATAGGAATAAGAGGGATAGCTTATGAAATTATACAATCTTATCTACAGGACAGAATGCAAATTACTCAAATAAGCTACAACATGCATGGTATAGTCACTAACTTTAAATCACAAAGTAGGAAAGTGTTAATGGGGGTACCCCAAGGATCAATCCTGGGGCCCCTGCTCTTTATTTTGTACATAAACAATGTACCAGAATACCCAAACACAAAAATTGTCACCTATGCCGATGACACAACTGTTCTTGCCAGAGGTATCGACCCTAGGAAGCTTGAAATAAACACTTTTATCACCATAAACCAACTAGCACAATACTTAACTTCACATGGATTAATAATAAATAACAATAAAACAAAATTTATGATATTCAATACAATCCGAAACATGGATTTTGAGTCACAAACACTATGCATAGACAATGTGCTTATAGAAACTGTATCTTCAGTAAAGTTTTTGGGAATAACACTAGATCAAAAATTAACGTGGGAAGAACAAATTAACAACATCTGCAGTAAATTATCATCTAATCTATACCTGCTAAAACAAATGGCTGAATATAATTTAACAGAAATTAACAAATGCATATATTATGGACTAATTTACCCCTATGTTGAATATGGCATAATAGCTTGGGGTGGATCATTTTATAATAATACTGTCAGAATACTGAGACTTCAAAAGAGAGCACTTAGAATAATGTACAAACTAGGCTGTAGGGAATCTTGCAAAGAGTTATTCAGGGAAAAACAAATAATGACAATATACTCCCTATACATCTATAAGGCTATAACGTTTGTTCTAAATACTGGAAGCATGACTAAAAATAACCAATTACACAACCACAATACAAGGGGGAAAGATAATTATTACCAGAACCAACACAGACTCAATATCTCAAAACAATCACCAATGAATGCCGGAAAAATATTCTACAACCAGCTGCCTCATGACATAAAACTGATATCTCCAAAAGATAATCAAATACAATCAATAAAAAAATATTTGACAGATAGAGCTCTCTACAGTATCGGAGAATTCATGGAACAAGACAATACAAGGCCAATGTACTAAAAAAGGTGTATTTTAATTGTATTCTTATTTCAATCATGCAACAATGATAATGTGTTTTTTTATTTTTATTGTAGTGTAATGAAGTGTATTTTTTCATTTTTACTTTGGTGTAGTGATGTAATGTACTACGCAATGTTTCTTCTTTTTGTTATGATGTACTTAACTAATTATTATTTCATTATGTATCTTGACGTTTTCCATGCCCTTTTAAACAAGGGTCAACGGAAGAAAAATAAAATTAAATTAAATTAAATTAAATTAAATTACTTTTTAATTAGAGTCCAAAGTCGAGTATTCATACTCATTAATTCGATAGTAGTGCATAGCTTAGGAAGTGTACAAGTGTATGGGGGGGGGGGGTTGTCAAATTGGGAGCAAGTAAACACTACTGTGACTATAACTGTTATAAAGTGGTGGCTCTTGTGTTGATTTTTGTAGAAATTTTTGAGGCTATTTGTCAGTCTGATATTGGAATTTAGTGAGATTGGTCAACATATTTCACAATAATGGAGCTAAAATTGACGTTTTCTACGAGGGCCATCCAGAAAGTAGTAACCATTTTTTAATTTAAAAGAAAACTAACAAATCTTTTTTGACAAAACTTTGCAATTGTTAACAACAAACTTTAAACTACTTTTCTATAAACTTTGTAATTGTTAACAACAAACTTTAAACTACTTCTCTACGTAGTCACCATGTACATTTAAGCATTTGTCATAACGTGTGACTAGTTTTTGTAACCCAGCTTCATATTCCCCTGCCGCCAGTCCATTGAGAAAAGTAGTCACCCCTTCTTTCAGTTTCTCATCACTGTGAAATGTCTTTCCTCCAAAAAAGTCCTTTAGTTTAGTGAATAGATGAAAATCTGAAGGATTCAGGTCCGAAATGTAGGGTGGATGGTTGAAAATTTTCAGGGAACTGTTCACTATGTCATCCAGTGTGATGCACCAATCGTTCTTGATGAATTCGTCAACTGCACTCAGCAGTTCATCCCTAACGACAGACTGTGAGACTGTCCTATTCTCAAACTGTCATGTTCAAAGTTAATATTATTTATGTTATTGATGTTGTTTTTAACTTATGCATGTTTATTTTATATATATTGTTATAATCATCTTATCAAGCTGTATAAAATACAAGAAATGAAATTGACGTAACCATAGCAACGAAAAATAATAAGTACTAAAATGGTGATGGAAGTAGTGAGATTTTCTGCTCCTGTATTGTATTTATTTTAATTATAACGGTTATCATTAATTACTCAATTTTATTTGCATTGATAATCGTTCTGCAAGTTTAAGCACAGCGACGGTTATCAAGAGTGGCGACCCAGAAGCCAGGATTGTTCAAAAAGTGTGCAATCTTCTGACAGTGGTAAGAACGTCTGTTGTAATGGAACAGAATTTTTGTCATATGCTGAATTAAGACTTATGTCACAATCTTCAGTGTGCTTGTATAACGTAACTTCTTAAGTGAATCGTCATATGTGTAAAGATCACAATGGCTGATAAGTTAAAACAAAGTAAATCTAAATCGTCCTGTAAAGAAACAAACATTCAGGCTAATACAATGACTACTTACTTTGATGCTGGTTTCCCGTAGTCGCTTCCAGTAATGTGAATACTACAGAACATGATGTTTGTTCTACAAAACCTGATAAATTATCTTGTTGTAATGATCCTGACAATGATTTGAGGTATGTTCAGTGTACACAGTGCTTGTCATGGCATCATATATATATATATCTTCTCTCAAACTTACAGTCACTCACTGGACAATTTATTCGACTACACTAAGCCCCGCGACAGGTTAAGTTTGCAGTAACATTTCACACATGTAGACCCAAACGTGCACGCAGAATATAGTTCCGCTGCAATACTGCCCATTTTCTCGCTGCCTGTGGCATGAACATCTCGACGGTCGAGGCAAGATTGGCACGGGAGATGCTGAGCGCCGTTCTCGCGTGGATTAATACATAAAACTTGCTGCAAACTTAACCTGTCGCGAGGCTTAGAAAATTATTATTGTAAAGGTTGCAAACCAGATTATGATCCTTTTAGTTTGCCAGCTTATCTAGAAACTCTTAACCCGAATTTTGGTGATTTGTTAAGTACTGTTAAGAGTATTCAATTGCTAATGGTCGCTTCTAATGAAGACCTCAAGATGAAACTAGAACAGTCTAATGCTGAAATGAAATCGCAGTTAGAACAGTCTATGAAATCGCAGTTAGAACAGTCTAATGCTGAAATGAAATCTCAGTTAGAAAATTCTATGAAATCACAGTTAGAACAGTCTAATGCTGAAATGAAATTGCAGTTAGAACAGTCTAATGAAGAACTAAAAACCCGAATGGATCTTGCTAACCAAGATATGAAATTACAGTTACAGCAATCTAATCAAGAATTTGCAGAGTTGAATGAGAATATTAAGTCTCAGTTTGAACAATTGGAATTGGATATTTATAGTAACCTAACTTCAAAATTTGAATTGATTCATTCATCAAGAAATTAATACTGTTAATCAAAGATTAGACAACTTGACTTCCGATGTTGAAACACAACTTGATTCAATAGCTTCTGAATGTGTCAAGAAAAATGAACATTTGGGAAGTATTTTAAATAGCAATATTTCTCAAATCCGAACAGAACAAGACGTTTAAGGACAACAAATTTTAATAAATAAAGATTTGATTAGTGAATACGATAAATCTATTACAGTATGTTCATCCAAAATAACTGATATTAATAATAGATTATCATCGTTGGAATTTGCTGGTAAGGAAAATGTACATTTTGGAACGGATCTTATTGATTGTAATAACAGGTTTCAACATATAGAATCTCGTATTGATGTTTTGCAAACTAATTATGCAAATTTTCAACGCAACCCAAAGGGAAATTTGAAACCTTCCCTTGTACAAAATAGTTCTCAAACTAAGACATCACGTGAAAGGGCTAGAAATGCAGTTGACTTGGGGGTGACTAATTCATCTACTTATTCATCTGATGAATCTTTAACAACCCATGTGAAAACAACGTTCGATGAACCGCATGTTCGAAATCGTGTTCACTGGAAGCGAAACAAAAGATTTATTCCAACCTGCAATGAGGAACATTATCGAAATAATATGTCACCTAATAGTGTACAGTTTAAGGATACAAGTAATTATGCGATTAACAATATGCAGACAACTTCTAGATTGAATTCTACTGTTACAAATATTGATAAACGTTCCAATGTTCAACAATGTTGTTCTGCTGATGGTGAAAATAGTTACATAACTCAAATGTTTACATACTCGCAAGAACCTAACCTCCCTGCCCTTCATCATAGTAATGTCCCTGGTGAAACGTGTGGGTTTCGTCATATTTCTTCCTTGCAGAATGAAGCTTGCAGACCATGGTTTCAAGGTGAAAGGCGTAATGCAAATTTAATGACTGGCACAAGTTGTCCAAATGCTGAAATTGGTGTTAATGAGTCAAATACAAATAACAATTACTGTGATAATCCACAAAGTCAGTTTGATCGTTGTATTTCTCCAACATCTTTACCTGTAATTACTGTTGGGGATAGAGGAAACAGATATGTAAAGATAAATGAACTGTCTCATTTACCCAAATTTTCTGGAAAAATAGAAGACCAATCGGCTCGAGAATATCTAGAACATCTTAATTCTATGCTTGATCTTATGGGCATTCCAATTAACAAAAGGCTACAGAGTATTCAGCAGTGTTTCACCAACAGAGCTGCATACTGGTATAGAACTCACAAACGTATGTTTTCTTCATATGATCATTTTCATAGGGAATTCATGAAACAATTTGCAAGTCCGGAAATACTACAGTCTCAGTTATCAGTATTAAGGAACAGGAAGTATGATCCTACAGTACATGGTGATTTAGAAAGCTTTGCGTTGAAAACATATTCAAATTATTGCAATTTAGTTGAGAATCCAAACGAATTGGATGTTATTCAATTAGTTATTAGCCAGTTACCAAATAATATAGCTAATAACATAACTTGTCATGAGATACGTTCTATGGACCAGTTAACAACTATGTTAAGGAAATTAGATGTTGTCCGAACTAGCAGAAGAGGACTTATTTTCCTACCGGAAGAAACCGATAATAGTAGTAAGGTTAAACCCAACAAGAATCCTGACAGTATGAAATCAAAATTTAGTGTCAAGCAAATTAATGTTAAACACACCAAAAACACTTGCTCATCTTCTACTCAAACTTCGTCGATGGATGCTCAAGTACCTTTTACTAATGAATTTGGCAATGCTAATTCAAGATATGGACAGTTTAGAGGTAGCAATGGTAGTTTTAGAGGACGTAGAAATAATCGTGGCTATTCAGGATTTACATATAATAACAGAAATAATTTCAGATTCCAAAGAAATAATGCATACTCTGGTATTTCCGGTGACATTACAAATAGGAATTATAATCAGGATGCTATAACTTCTCAGTTACCTAACAGTAGTCAGAATGGAAGGATTTTCTACAATAGGCAAGCGCAGTATACAAATGAGCCTGCTCTTGCTCCTACTTACAGTCAACCTGTTAATGTGACTTCATTACAACCACAAGATGCATCTACAACTTCTGGAATATCAAATTCTCCTTCTGGAAATGTATCAAGGACCTTTACACGACAATCTGGTATTGGAACATCTTACCAATCAACAACAAATTTAAATTAAAGGAGCGGATGGAAGTGCCTCGTTCACTCTGCTTTCTTTCAGAGAAGCCAAATTTGAACAAATGAAATTCATTTCAAACACAGGAAATTATGAATGTACGTGATGATAAAGACTTAATATCGGAACCACTACAAGTGAATTTTTTATTGGAATGGTTTGAAGAAGAACCTGAATGGACTGTTAGTGATTATGATATTCCGGTTCCATTAACTGAAGTTCCAGTTATTCATGGAATTATTTGTCAAATACCTGTAGTTTGTATTATAGATTCTGGAAGTCAGGCAAATGTTCTAAATTTTGACGTTTGGTGTAAACTATCATTTTTGATTGGCAACATTAAACTGGATAACGTGGAAGATGTAAAACTCACCGGTTTCGCTGGATCCAAGAAGTGTAAAGTTGTTGGTAGTAAAATTATTAATCTGCAGATAAAGAACGAATACTTTTCTATGGAATTTTTTGTTCTTAAAGAGTTGAATGCCGATGTCATTTTAGGAGTTCCATTTTTGAGGAAATATAAAGCTGTAATTGATTTTAAAGAAGGGAATGTAAGTTTGCTAAATGATAAAGGAAAGGAAATTTCCTCTGTTTTAACTCGGCAATGTTCTTCTACAGAAGATTTGAAGTATTGTACAAAGTCTAACTTTTGTTCCGAAGATACATTAAATGATAATGAAAGTTATTCATGTAGATTGTTACGTGATGCGTCAACTTTGAATGATGATGTAGAATATATGCCAGCTAAGAAGTCCATTTATGAGTCTGTTTTTAGAAATGATAATTTAGACAATTTGCAGAAAGCTGATTTATTCAAACTTCAGTCATACTATCAC
This sequence comes from Lepisma saccharinum, assembly GCF_977018435.1. Taxonomy (NCBI): domain Eukaryota; kingdom Metazoa; phylum Arthropoda; class Insecta; order Zygentoma; family Lepismatidae; genus Lepisma; species Lepisma saccharinum. Next base: position 42,293,316 of record NC_139253.1, read on the forward strand.
GTACAATTTTCAGATAAACCTAGAAAAGCAATTGTTGAACCATACAAGATTCAATTAGATACTGTAACACCTATTACAAGCACACCTTATCCCATACCAATATCAAGGAGACTACCTTTAGAAGAAGAGCTTTCTAAGTGGGAGAAATGGGGAATTATTTACCAAGATTCTTCACCATATCTTAACCCTCTACATATAGTGCCAAAGCAAGGAGGTCTTTGGAGACCTGTGATCGATTTTAGGAAACTTAATCAACATGTTATCTCTCCACAAGTGAGAGTAGAAGCAATTAACGAAATGTTACAGAGGTTCCTAGGATGTGTTTACTTTTCTTCAATTGATTTATCATGCGGTTATTTTCAAATACTGTTGACTGAAGATTCATATCCTTACACAGCTTTTTCTTATAGAGGCAGACAATATCTTTTCCGCTATCTTCCGTTTGGGATTCGATCAGCAGTCTCAGTGTTCCAGGACAGGATGAATAAAACATTCTCCACCGATTGCAGAAATTTTGTTGTTTGTTATTTGGATGATATTCTAATTTTCAGCAAAGAATGGTCTCAACATATGCAACATTTAGAACTAGTTTTACAAAAGATAAAGGGTGTCAATATGTCTATTAAATTTTCCAAATGTAAGTTTGCTTACAAAGAAATCTGCTTCCTTGGACACATAGTGTCCGTTGATAAAATTATGGTTGATCCTGCAAAGAATTCAGCAATTATTAATTTTCCAATTCCAACAAACAAACGCTCCTTGAGAAGGTTCTTAGGATTAGCTAATTGGAGGCGAAAGTTTATTGAAGGATTTGCTGAAATGGCACAGCCTTTGTATGATCTGTTGAAAAAGGAATCAAAATGGCAATGGAATGATGTTCATTCTTCAGTTTTTGAAAACCTCCGCAAGTCACTGATATCTCCAAAGGCTTTGTATCAACCAGATTTCACGAAGCCTTTCAATGTCAACACAGACGGTTCGAAGAAAGGAATAGGAGCTGTTCTATGGCAAGACTCAACTGAAAATTCTGAAGAAGGACCACGTATAATTCAATACGTTAGCAGATATCTTAAAGGCAATGAGTTATCATACAATACTCACTAGATTGAATGCTTAGCGATATTATTTGCTTTTGAAAAAAATCTACATTTACATAGCTGGAACTAAGGTGAAATTGTTTACCGATCACCAATCTTTATCTTGGCTAGAATCTACTAAAACTTTGAATCCATGATTAAATCGTTGGAGTTTGAAATTACAAATGTTTGATTATAATGTATATCACGTGCCGGGAAAATCTAATGAAACTGCAGATGCTTTAAGCAGATATCCTGATTTAAGTACAGGTTTTCCAACTCTATCGGAACTATATGTAAATAACATAAGTCTTGATTTTCTTGACGAAGATAGTGAAACATTTTGGCAAGAAAGTCAAAATTCGGATTCTTATTGCAGTGCCATTGTACAAAAGTTACAAAATGGGAATTTTTCGAAGAATATAAAAAGGCAATATTCGATTCAAGATAATATATTATTCCTGAAACATTTGAAAGAAGACAAGTGGAAACTTGTAGTACCTATTATTGTTGTACCCAAAATTCTTCATAAATTACATGACTTACAAGGTCATTTTGGATACTATAAACTATTTAATAAGTGCAGAAGTTTATATTATTGGCCTAAAATGAAAGTTAGTATCAAGCAGTATTTGAACGACAGTCTAACATGCGCAAAAACTAAACAAGCTCACACAAAAATTAGTAAGGATGAATTGCATGTATATTCTACTACTCCACATGATATGTTATCAATAGATCTTGTTGGACCGTTACCCAAATCACAAGGATATAGTTACATATTAACAATAGTTGACACGATGTCCAAATTTTTAATGGCTTATCCGTTAAGGACGGCAACGTCACGTGAAATAATTAACAAATTCAAGCTCCAGTATTTTTACCACTATCCAGCATGTAAGGTAATATTATCAGATAACGGTTCCCAATTTAAATCACAAGAGTGGAAGTTATATATGAATGACTCTAACATAAAACATATCACCACGTCAGTTTATTCGCCTTTCGCAAATCCTGTGGAAAGGTACAACAAAGAGTTAATACGATTGTTACGATTATATACATCGCAAAATCATCAGGACTGGGTAAAATATTTGAATCATGTAACAGGACTTCTTAATAATTCCGTTTCGGAAATAACAAGTTTCACACCTAGTGAACTTTTTCTTCATCACGAATTAAAGGATTCAATTAACTGGCCAGATGATTTAAAGTTTGTGCCCTGGAAACATAAGTATTTTATCGCCAAAGCACGTATTAAGGAAAGATATAAGCCCAAAACTATTGAGTGTGATGCTAATAAATTGAAGATTGTCCCAGGTGATATTGTTTTAGTGAAAAATCATGAACATAGTAGTGCAATTAACAAGAAAATTCATAAGTTTATGGAATTATGGCTTGGACCCTATACAGTTGATGCTGTGAAAAACAATTATACAATTTTGATGTCTATGGATGGAAATAAGATAACAACAAGGCAGAACTTGTCAAATATCAAGAAATTTAATTGTTCTGATGAGAAAAAGGAAGAATTGCTTAAACTAATGTAATTGTTATGAAGTAATGCATAAGTAGCTGTAAATTCGAACACTAACATGACATTTTCAGAACTTTAGTAAAAAGAGTATTGTAAATTTGTGAATTGGTTCATTATGTCAAGTGAACTTTCTCATTATCCTGACGAGTGTATATTAAAAGCAGGACTCAAATCTTATATATTATATAAAAAAAATGTTATGTTCATTTTTTTTCCAGGAGAGGGGGAGAGATTGAGACTGTCCTATTCTCAAACTGTCATGTTCAAAGTTAATATTATTTATGTTATTGATGTTGTTTTTAACTTATGCATGTTTATTTTATATATATTGTTATAATCATCTTATCACGCTGTATAAAATACAAGAAATGAAATTGATGTAACCATAGCAACGAAAAATAATAAGTACTAAAATGGTGATGGAAGTAGTGAGATTTTCTTCGCCTGTATTGTATTTATTTTAATTATAACGGTTATCATTAATTACTCAATTTTATTTGCATTGATAATCGTTCTGCAAGTTTAAGCGCAGCGACGGTTATCAACTGGCGCCCGAAATGTTCATCTTCACAGACGTTCTCCCTCCCCGAGTTAAAGGTTCGACACCAGCGCTGAACAAACGACTCATCAATAACATTGTCTCCATAAACTTCCTTTAATTGACGGTGAATATCACATGGTCGCACATTCCTGGCATTGAGAAATCTCATCACAGCCCTAACTCCACAAGTGGCGGCGTTTTCAATTTTTTTTTTTTTTTTTTTAATATTGTAAACACTCACAGAAACAATATCTACAATGACAGCGCTACGAAACTTCGCACACACTGAGCAGACAGTCAACTGAAGTCGTTTGACCTTGAACGGGGGCTACTTGCATCACTAGCGCTCCACACGGTGCAAACGGGTACTACTTTCCGGATGGCCTTTGTATGTTGCAGATGCTCCAAATTCTGCTGATATTTTCATATCCATGTTTAGAGCATATTTTCAGATTGACAGTGTTTGCTCAAAACTTGAGACTAACTGAGAGGATTCTCGTATGTTTAACATGTTGAGAAAGTCAATTGAGGGAATGCTGTGCTTAAATTTTTGTAGCTGGTGGTCACCATCTCTCATATCTCACACCCCTCACCAGGAAGATGGGGAAGATTGAAAGTTCTGTAATTTTGATTATGGAGAGACATTTATGAATGAGAGAAATCTAAGAGAGAAAGGAGTCGAGGAAGAGATAGTATGCAGAGTGCTGAGCACATACAAGGTCAACCAGAGCTGTGCGAAGACACCAGTGGGAAGAAGGGAGTGGTTCTGTGTAAGTAATGGACTAAAACAAGCAAGTACTCTTTCACCACTGCTCTTCATAATTACAATGGATGCAATTAACAAAGAGGTGGGGAAGAAGATAGGAGAGGAGGAGATGAAGGCCCTGTTGTTTGCTGATGACTTAGTAATATGGGGGAACAGGGAAGAAGTACAGAGACAGCTTGATAGTTGGAATGAGGAAATCAGAAGAGCAGGAATGAAATTCAGTTCAGAAAGAGCAAGATGCTAATAACAAGAAGAAACAGAGCCAGAAATGAACCAAGAATAAAGATGGAGACGGAAGAGTTGAGGGTAATGGAGAGCTTCAAATATCTAGGAAGCATAATTGAGAGAAGTGTAAGAATAGATGAGGTAAACAGAAGAGGACAAATGGGTGGTGGACTATATCAAAGTGTTCGAAGATTAATATGGAACAGGGATGTACCTATGAAATGAAAGAAGGTAATACTATGTAACACATACTATGTGCCGATAGTTATGTATGGAGCAGAGACCTGGACAATGACACAAAGATATTAAAAGAAAGATGCAGGCAGTGGAGATGATTTTTTTAAGGAGCATATAGGGGAAGACTAGAAGGGATAGAATAAGGAATGAGGAGATCCGACAGACAGTGGGGGTGGTGAAGCTTCAGGACAGGATAGATAAGGCACAGATGAGATGGTTCAGACACATGAATAGGATGGATGCAGAAAGACTACCAGTAAGAGCTTACAATGCACAAGGAGTGGGAATAAGGCCAAGTGGGAGACCAAGATAATGGAGAGTGTTAGGAGAAGAAAACAAGATTGGAACACTGTGGAAAGAGAAGAGTGGTGGAAGACCAGAAAAAAATGGAGAGGCTTGACTTCTATGCCGACCCAGCCAGAGGCAGGAAATGGCGATTGATGATGATGATGATGATGACAGTTAGTGTACTGAAATGTGCAGTTATTCTACTTTATTAACTTTTACAACACCTCAATCAATAAAAAGCTATAAAAGGTAGGGAGAACATTTAGTCACAGTGTTTATGATGTGTGACCTCTCACATAACACTTTAATTTTTGTAATTTTGAAAATGGTGAGAGCATTTATTATATGGTTTAAATGGTACCATATAAAAATATGAACTCGTCCCTGTATATTTACATTAATATTTTACAGATGCCATGCAGTTTTTACTTTGGTTTTTCTCTTATAATACCAAGTGAACTTTATTTCTGTTATTAACAATAAAAATAACAACCTTTCTGCTTTTTCTAACCTGTAATGAATTATGCAAAATTTAAAAGGGGGGGTTAAATGACCAGTTCAACAAACTATATTTAAGGTAAACGTTTTTGTCATAATATTTATCACCTGTGATCAAAACGCTACATTTTAAAAGTAACTTCGCTACAACTACAGCTACCCTTCCAAAAATGTAGCTTCGCTACAGCTACAACTACATTTCTATTCACTACTTTGCTACTTTTGCATAAAAATATAAACAACCATATGGAAATTCAAAAGAAGCCTTGGCAGTTGGACTTATTAGATAATAGATTCCATTATTTATTACCGTCATACCCATCATTCAATAATTTCGCTTGCGGTGTTTCTTCTGTGAGATATTTTTACCGTAGTGTTTGAGAATGATAACGTGCCTATGTAAGTGTCATATCAATTCAATTATTTTTCTTCTGAACATTGCATTTAGTGTGTTATCCAAATTAATGTTTACAACTATACACAAACATAATTTGGTAGGATTATTAATGTTTATAAATGAGACACAAAGGACTGTAGACAGATGGAACTTTGAGACACAATGTGATATGCCTTGTTTATTTTAAATATGTATAAGCTTCATTTGTTTGTTTATTTTCACATTAATCTGTTCTTATAGGCTTGTGTTATCAACTTTATAGTTTTTGGATTTATGTGTTATTAAAAGTGATGACGGGAGCAGAAGTAATTTCCGGTTTCTAGACATTTGTGGAACTGTCCAATCTTTTATTGAATCCATTGCCAGGACAACAGTGTGAAAGGAGATGAAAAGTAAGTTGAGTTGCGTGAGATGATGTGAATTTTGTGAAAAATGCTGTTATAATAGAAAAGCCGCTGCTTATTGAAATGTAATTGCACTTGTGAGTATAGTTGTGTTATTTTGCAGAGAATGTTTAAGGTAATATGATTAATGAACTTATACAATGGCAAGAAGCTAGTTATTTTTCTAATTGCAAATCCTGAGAATGAGAATGCTCAGAGTAGCAATAACATAAAGGAGAGTCCCATAACTCTGCCGCATAGGAGATTGGTTATCTACCATGATGTAGTAATCCAGTATCATGCACCAAAGGGAACATCACAAACGTAAACCAGAAACCCACTCTCGCCAATCTACAGGGTGGCTCAATAAGTCACTTAACACCCTCAGTACAAGGCCACTGCGGCATGGAATTTGAAATTGGCGATGATCAATCGTTATCTGGCCAAGGGGGAACCACATTGACGCCACCCACATGGTCGGCGGCCATCTTGATGTCCGCCATCTTGAATTCAACTTCAGAATTTTAAATGGGAAGGGGGTCGTGCGACATATCAAAATGGGCTAGAATTTCACGAGAAATGCAATGGTGAAGGTTTTTTCGACATATCTTTAACCAGTAAAAAGTTATGGCTGAATTCTTGTACCAATTTGCTCCTTTTCGAGGTGTTAGAAAAATGCCTTAAAATTTGTTTAGCGCTTCGGTAATGCATCGAGATCAAAGTGACATCTATGGAGAGACGTTCGCATGCCATTGCACATTATTTTAATCGGATACATCCATGAAGAGCTGTGCATTATGAATGGTTGTCGTGAACAATTTACAGTGTGACGCTTCCATTGAATTAAAAGTCCTTCACAGTGACGAGGCTAATGTTTATGTTCAGAAGAAAGTTCATAAACAGAATATGTGGCCCTTGTCATCTGATAACTAACTTTGGACAGAAACTGGTTCATAATGTTCCCATAAGTGTTCTGGTGTTCTTCCCTATTGAAAAAACTCTGTAAAAAGTACCTTCTTCCATAAGCAAGGATGAAAAAACTGTTTATTTAACAAATCCAAGTAGCCCTAAGCATTTAAGGTTCCGTTGATGGAAAATTGACTAACCAATCATGTTCCACACAGCACGCCACACCATTAACTTACCAACACTAACCATTCAGCTTTGATCTGTCGAAAATGGGTTATCAGATAAAAATCATCGAATATTCTGTTTATGAACTTCCTTATGAACATAAACATTAGCCTTGTCACTGTGAAGGACTTTTAATTCAATGGAAGCGTCACACTGTAAATTGTTCGCGACAACCATTCATAATGCACAGCTCTTCATGGATGTATCCGATTAAAATAATGTGCAATGGCATGCGAACGTCTCTCCATAGACATCACTTTGATCTCGATGCATTACCGAAGCGCTAAACAAATTTTAAGGCATTCTTCTAACACCTCGAAAAGGAGCAAATTGGTACAAGAATTCAGTCATAACTTTTTACTGGTTAAAGATACGTCGAAAAAACCTTCACCATTGCATTTCTCGTGAAATTCTAGCCCATTTTGATATGTTACACGACCCCCTTCCCATTTAAAATTCTGAAGTTGAATTCAAGATGGCGGACATCAAGATGGCCGCCGACCGTGTGGGTGGCGTCAATGTGGTTCCCCCTTGGCCTGATAACGATTGGTCATCACCATTTCCATGTTGCGCGCTGCAGTGGCCTTTTACCAGGGGTGTTAAGTGACTTATTGAGCCACCCTGTATATATCAGTGCTAATAGTTTCCACCGCCCATCTCAATGAACACCATTACTCTCCACCTTGTTCCACTGGCCCATATCCATCAGTGACACTGAGCATCTACCAAAAGAAATACATCATCTTTGCATGGCTTTCAGACAGAACAGGTACTCAGAACACAACATCAACAAAACACTAAACCAAGTAGTGTTCAAGAAGACCACCACAGCAAAAACCCGGACACACTGAGAAATACAGATGCATCTGTTGAGTTTTGGGTTCTCTCTGTTCTTCGGTAATTCAGGAAATGGAGTAAAGAATACGGCTGAAGTTTCAACACAAACAAAAGTGTATAATTCACCAACACAATAACAGAATTATTACAATAACTTACATAATGGTATAAATGCGAGAAGCCTCGACATGAACGACGGCTATGACTTTTCATACATACTCGACAGGCACAATGCACAGACTGAAGACGAACAACATTTAATAATCAGGTCTGGCGTTCAAGTTCAATTGGTATACGACACTCTCCCCCCCTTCGGCTGAAGAGACTCCCGTTTCATGGAGTTTGCCCATAGCGGTCAGGCGGTCGTCTTGGTCTCTGTGATCTCCTAAGCGGTTGATTGTCGCAGGTAGCATTTGGATGTTCCACTAGATCTTCAGTAGCAGGTACTGGAAGATAGTCCTCCTCTCTAACAAGCATTGGGTTGTTTCTATGCGGTCGACTTTGATTTTGGACAAAGGTGTCTTCTCTAACCTTGTCGGGATACCTCTTAATCTTCGTGAGATGAACAATAATCATGTCATTATCTACAATAACCTTCGCCATCTTCCGGCCCATCAATTTAACAATTTCGCCAATTTTGTACTTGGATCCATGGCTGAATTGTTTTTTGTGACGTTCCACAAGTACCTTTTCCCCCGGCATAAACGGAACGGGACTAATAGGCTGATTCTTGGAACCATTAGACGTGTCAAAAGCGGAAATGTCTGTTCTTGGCCGGAACTTGAGCAAACGTTCTGCTGGACTATACCCGTGCACTGGAGTATTCCTTAATCTGCCTAAAAGCTCAAGAACGAACTTGTCCATCTCTCTCAACGTGATGCATGAACGATTTGAAAAGTTCTTTTCTAGTAAGTTCTTCACCACCCCAACATTCCTTTCAGCTAGACCATTTGATTGGGGGGTGTACGGAGCTGAGTGAAGAAGCTTGATATTCCTCTTCGAGCAATAAGAGTTGAACTCTGAAGATGCAAATGGTTGGCCATTGTCTGTAACATAGGTTTTCGGATATCCAAAGCATGAAGAAAATTCATCTAAATAACCAATCATGGTGTCAAATTGCATATTCTTCACTCTCCATATAGATATCCAATGAGAATAAGCGTCAACCAGCAACAGGAAATTCATGTCTGAGAAATGGAAGAAATCAAGATGAACACGCTCAAAAGGCTGCGATGCAATAGGCCACGTTTCGAATGCGGTACCCGGTACGTTGGGCCTGTTATTGTATCACAAACATGTGTCACACAAAGACGTAACCCTCTCAATATCTTCGTTCATCGTGTTCCAGAAGAACGATGAACAAGCTATTTCCTTCATTTTGCATGTTCCCTGGTGGAATTTGTGCAACAGAGATAGGACACTTTGGATACAGGATTCAGGTACGACCAGTCTTTCGCCCACGAAAATACATCCCTTCTGTATGTGGACATCATATCGCCTGTCGAATATTTTTCTGAGAGGATGACCTTTTGTTCTCCCGATGAATTGTGGCCATCTCCCTTGAACATATTCGAAGACTTTAGAAAGCTCAGGATCACGTTGTGATTCCAGCGAAATGCACGTCAACACCGAAGATTCAATAAGATTAAGGACAACCGGCTCAGCTGTCAACTGACATGCGAAATCATCATAATAATCACGAACTGGATCATCTGCAATACAAATTCTAGACAATGCATCAGCCAACTCAACATGAGGCGTGTAAACAGTTTTGAAGTCATATTCTTCCAATACTAACTTCCATCTGTTGATTCTGCTGATGGCTAAAGCAGGCAGGTTACTTCTAGGATCCAGCAGGTGAGATAAAGGTTTCGAGTCGGTGAACGCAACAAAATATCGTCCAATGAGATACTTGTGAAAGTATTTGACTCCACGGACTAATGCAAGTGATTCCCTTTCCAATTGAGTGTAGTTCCTTTCCGCAGCGGATAATGTACCGGCCATACACATGATAGGCTTTAGGACTCCGTTTATTTTGTGCATTATGGCTGCTCCCGTAGCTGTAGGAGATGCATCCGACATCAGGTATAAGTCCTTACAAGGATCATATACTGTGCGTACTAAGTCCTTAGATAGCAGATCCTTAACATCCTGGAATTCCTTCTGATGAACATCTGTCCATGACCAGCGCACCCCATTCTTCAACAAATCATATAAACTGGCAACACAGTCAGCTAGGTTTGGCAGGTACGAAGCGTAATATGTGACCATACCGAGAAATGACTTCAATTTGCCAACATTAGTGGGTGGCTTACACTGAATTATTTTATCAATGTTTTCTTTCAGAGGACGAATTCCCTCCTGTGAAAGAGAATGGCCCAGATACTTCACATTTTGCACAAAGAACACAGACTTTTGTTCATTTATGCGGACGCCATAATCGGAGAAAAGATTCAGTACCTTTCGTGCGTTATCATTGCACTCCTCAAGAGTAACTCCTCCTACTAAAATGTCATCTTGGAAAATGGAAACCTTGTCTACACCCATCAATATCTGCTCCATCGTGGCTTGGAAAATGGCACTGGCAGAGTTTACTCCGAAGGGAAGCTTCAACTGTCTGAATAACCCGAATTCCATGTTGAAGACAAGGACCTTCTGAGGCTGCAGAGATAGGCGTAACTGAAGGTAAGCCCTTCGAAGGTGAAATGAAACGAACCAACTACAACCAACCATCTTGTTGAAGAGGTCCTCTATTTTAGGTAACGGATGTCCCATCTTCCTAAGTTGCGGATTTACAGTGTTCTTGTAGGACACACACAGCCTTAATTCACCGTTTTTCTTACGAACAACAACAAGAGGAGAAGCCCACGATGATGATTTGATAGGTTCAATTACTCCGTCACTAACCAACTTCTGTAATTCATCCTTGACTGGTTCCTTAAGCGAGTATGGGACATCGTAATATCTCTTGAACACTGGTGCAGCATCGTCTTTCAATGGCAAGTCTATCTCGAAGCGCTTGATCGACTTGGACATGTTACCATCAAAAGGTATAGGAAAATCTTTCCTTAGATTCGCAACCAGTTCCTTTATTGCTGATGATTCAACAGTAGTTGCAACCATCTGAGGAACATGTGAAACAAAAATGTTTCGCCATTCAGGCATGAAAATGTCAATCCAAGACAAACCCATAATCGCACGATTCAATTTTGTCTTTACAACAATCATATCTAAGTTATGTTTCATTCCTTGAAATACAACTTCAACGTTAACTTTTCCTAAAACACCAAGATTATTACCATTTGCTGCTTTCAAGATGATAGGAAAATTGTGTATAGTGCGACCTCGCAATGAAGACTCAAATTGTCTACTGTCAATTAAAGTATAGACAGAACCTGTATCCACTAGGAATTTAATCTTAGAATTGTTGACTTGTAAGTCGATAAACAACGATCCCTGTGTATGCCAAACAGATTCACTTTCTTTAGTAACGAAAGTAGTGAAAATTTCTGGACACTGAGCGTTACATTGGATACCAGCGGCGCTGTAATCAACAAATTCGTTCTTAGATTTTTCTTCTTGAATATCTGCAAATTTGTAATCTATGGGAATGCATGGCACATTAAAATCTGAAAAATGTGATTGCTTGAAATTGCTGTGATTGTTTGGTACAATCGTAGGTTTTGAATAAGCTGGAACATTGATAGATCTTTCATTGATACGTGCGTTAAGCACAATGTTTGTGTTAGAAACCAATTTGTTTTTGCTAGAATTGTTATATTCTCTCTTCTTGCAGGCTGTCAAGAAATGATTTTTCTTTTTACAATATCTGCAAGTAGCCCCGAAAGTTGGGCATTTCCCTTTAGGATGAAAAGAATTACAATTACCACACGGTTTACCAGAATCATTGTTTGATTTGTTACCAATATTCCTTGTATCAGCTCTATTTTGTCTGATGTTCATTCCAAGATTGCCCTTGTACCTGTTTTGTATTCGCGAAGTGAATTCAGTCGGAGTTTCAGAATATTCCACAGCATTCTTTGAGTGACTTTGGTTAACAATTCCCACATTTAATTCTAGCTCGTTGAGATACATGGCCATATCTATTGCCTTTTTCAAAGTCAAATCAGGATCTGATAACAGTCTATTTCTAACACGCACACTTCTCATACCAAGAATAAATACGTCGCGACACATTGAATCGATGAGATCACCAAAATCACATTTTGAGGCCTGCTCTTTAATTTGCACAATGAAATCAGGAATGCTTTGATTATCTTTCTGTTTAATAAGAAAAAACTTATGCCTTTCAAGTACGAGATTCTTCTTGGGCTCATAATGGCGGATTAATGTTTGTTGAATTTGAGCAAGACTGAGCTCTGATATTGATTTAGGTTGTATGAGATTGTATAAATCAGCATACGTTCTGTGCCCTATTGCTGCTAATAGAACATGCTTAGCCTTATCATCGGGAATGTCTGAAGCTTTGCAGAAATGCTTGAATCTATCGAAGTATTGTTTAATACTTTCCTGCTCCCTGCAGAATTCAGAAAATTGAGACAACTTTTGCATTGTGTACAGAGATTCTTACCTCCAACAGACAGCTTGAAGAACAATCATAAGAAATATGTAAAATTACGAGAAGTAAGTATCAAATGAAGTTTCCAAGATCCTCGTCGCCATTGTTGAGTTTTGGGTACTCTCTGTTCTTCGGTAATTCAGGAAATGGAGTAAAGAATACGGCTGAAGTTTCAACACAAACAAAAGTGTATAATTCACCAACACAATAACAGAATTATTACAATAACTTACATAATGGTATAAATGCGAGAAGCCTCGTCATGAACGACGGCTATGACTTTTCATACATACTCGACAGGCACAATGCACAGACTGAAGACGAACAACATTTAATAATCAGGTCTGGCATTCAAGTTCAATTGGTATACGACAGCATCAAGAAATCAGAATGCGTTGGGAAATCCGGACAAAACAAAGGACCAGAAGATAGCTATCCTACCGTACACTGGAAACCTCTCCAGAATTATAAACTATATTCTCATGGAACAATATAAAAAGCATTCACAAACTACCACCGAATGGTGAAGATGTTCAATTCAGGTAAAAGTCGCAATTTTGGCTGGTCTACTAGCACACTCAGCAATGCACTTCTACCCTGAGGTTGATACTTGCATTAGCTCTCAGCTTGGAAAGGGTTGCAAAACTGACTTGGTTGATAGCCCGAGAGAATTTATTCAATATTCATCACCAGGAAAGCTTCAAGACTTGCAGTGTTTCTGTGTGGAATCCAGAAAACAAATTACAGCCATATCACAATAAACAAATGGCCAACGAAGTTAGTTACTGTCAGCGAAGTGGCCATATTGAATAAGACAGTCAGTTGCTAGACTGAGACGAAGTAGAAAAGAGTGACAAGGCATCATCCTGTATTGTCTTTTACCTCCAATTAACCCAACTTACCTTCCAATGTATTAAATTTTGACTATTCTTGTCTAACTCCTGAAGACACCGCATGATGTATCAAAAGCTTTTGTAAATAAGTAAGTATGTACCAAAACTGGATACTTAATACAGTACTTTGAATTATTACAATTTTTAAGTGTCAGTATCAATAGGAATTGGAAATAATATCGACTCAGCCCTATTGTTTTTACTAAAGTTTTATTTATTGACATTGAACTCAATTGAGGTAGATGCAGAGTTAAGATTTCTTTTTATAAAACTCTGGCATTTATTGTTTTAGGACTTTTGATACTTCCTGTTGCCTATATGTACTTCTAATAATTTTCCTCTTGATTTTCAGAAATGAGACGGGACTAAAAAGAAGTGATCTCGTGGATATAGCAGCATCTGAAGCAGTGGACTACAGGTCATGCAGAACCTCCAAATTGAATGAAGCAAACCATGTAAATAAAAATGTTGTTAGCTTTGCATAGTAATGGAGCCTACAAGTCCTTCATTCTCACCACTGTATTGAAAGGTAAGGAAAGTTTCTAGTAAATCCACATGAGATGTTCTATAATTAGTTAACATACTTTCATAAACAAATATTTAGGAATATGTAGGTTCAAACTATTTCGGGCCTCCCCGATGGTGCAGTGGTAGCATTCTTGCTTTGTAATCAAGGGACCCCAGGTTCAATATCTGGTGGAGGCACATAGTGGCTCAGATCTCACTTTAAACTGTAGGACCAGTCCCAATTAGTCTATATGTGCATAAAGTGGACTTAAAACAATTCAACAGCTTTCTTCTATTTAATTGTACTCCTCATTGTGTTTAATATATCTGTACAAATGAACTGGAGCTATCATCATCTGGCAACTGAGGAGACAAATTTTATCATGATACAGTAGTTAACATTTCTTTTGTTCAAGGTGCGCTTTTTGTTCAGAGAGGCTATTCAGGACATGATCTCAGTTGTGCCTCATAGTTCAGAATATTGGTAGTTGGAGTGAAAGAAAATTTAAAGTCAATGCATATGTGTGTTTATTTGATGCATTATGAGTCAAATGGCACATAAGAATTTGAACTCTGGCACTCACCACCTAGCAACAATTACTATAGATGAATCAAAAAGTAACAAACAAGACACATTAAAAAGAAAAAAAAGTTATTGAACAAAAACATATGAACATTTAACTCTTTTCAACATAGTTATCAAAGAATTCCAAGCACTTTTTGAATCGTGTGACCAGTTTTTGTATTTCTTGTGTGTAAAAATTTCATCCAATTTCAATTGAATTGAATTTTGTGCTCATCGGTTAACAAGTGTGGCAGCACCCAATGAGAGCACAGTTTACGATATACCCAACTGATCATGAATCAGCATAGACACACTATCATAGGATGTGCTCAGTTTACTTGCAATCTTAATTTTCACGTGGCGGTTGGCAAGAATGATTGCATTCACACGCTCCACGTTGTCGATAGTGTTCACATGTGCATGCTGCCCGACACATGGTTCGTTGTTCACAGTCATTCTTCCCTCTTTGTTCGAACATCTGACACCATTTCCCGATCATGGGATGTGACATTGCATTCTCACCATACACCTCGACAATTTAGCGATGGATTTCACTCTGATTATGTCTTTGTGCCTACAAAAATCTAACGTAGCGCACCTCGATGTTGGACACAACCTCAATATGACATGCCATACTCACATACTAAACCAGCTGCAGCACGCTGCTTCGGGTGTTGGGAGAACACATTCCAGGCAGTGTTGCCACCAAGTGTGATTATTTTATCTCTTTAGTACAGGAACACAGCTCAGGTGTAACTTACTTTGTGATTTGCCCACGTAAAATCTAATCTTTATTCAATAATCACTCTCTAGATGAGTTAATTGTCTCATCTAATATTTAAGAATAATTTTTTGCGATTTTGTAAGCTATCGATCTTCTTACATGGAAGAGAATTACGTATATTATTTTCAACTTATGAAGACAAAACTATGATATCTTAAAGGTGGCATTTGCCCCCTTTTCCCTTAAGACCATTCTGAAGCTTAGGCCTATGCCAATGGAGTCATTTTCAGTTCTTCTCCTTTCGAAAATCTGTTATATCGAAAGCCATAGCAAGTGCATAATTCTCTCGTCTGCTATATTCTGTGTATCAGAATTCCTCGCTGCCTATCTAACACATCATCACTCAAACGGAAAGGCAAACTGACCCAAGAACTTTGGGTTCTTTCTTTATTTCTTTGATGGACGGGGTCCATCAATACAGCTATGCAGAATTAACAAGATGATTTTCACACCTTTGGCCAGAACTTTTCTGCTACGACCTTCATAGTTGGCATTTCCTCAAAGTAGCTTTTATTTTTTTGAGTTTTGAATATCAAAATATTTTTTTTGTATGGAGAGGAATTTTGTAAATAGACTTTGCTACCACTGGCCAAACGTTTGGTGCAGACAGAATTTCTGGGGATGGCTTTACAGCTCTAGGTTTTCTCTCTTTGATGTGTGTTAATTAAGGTTATCCATGCTTTTATAAATCACTGATAAGTGTAGTATCACCATAAATATGACATGGATAATAAATAAATAGAAATTACATACTATTTTATATGCTTTTGTAATATAATGGTAATACCTTCACTTTGCTCATGTACTACATATTTAATTGATTAATTTTGATTGATTTAGTTTATTTTACTTCGCTTTTGTGCCACTGTTGGCTAATTGTGAAGATGGGGATGAGTGATGATATGATGAAATTGATGAATGAACACTCAAACACCCATGCCCAGGCTGGGACTTGAACCTGGGACCCCTGACATCGTAGGGTGATGTGCTAACCACTCTGCCATGGGGGGCAGCACTATGTATTTAATATATAAGGAAGATGATCAGCAAAAATGCCTTTAGAAATATACATACTTTCTGCAGCTGACCCACGTTCTGTTTCCATACTATTTTAATACTAAATATTCTGGATATACTTTCATTGGTTCACACCATCTATTAGCGATTTCCAGCTGAAGGTGCCGAAAATTGGTTCTATTATATGTGTTTCAACGTATCAATGAATGTGCTCATTCACTTTCGTCTGGAAATTACATCCTATATTGTCACTTATTGAATGTTGCTGTCCTTTCTGCTCCTATGGTATTGCAAGGTCTTGCTCCTTGGTGTGTCTCAATTGTAGGATGTTATGAGTAGATACCAGATTTTAAAGGAAACAAATTTACTCTAAAAAGGGCAAAAGAAAGGAGAAATTATTTCCAAAAAAAGGGAATAAAAAAGGACTATAGTTTATTTTTGCATTCCACTAAAAATATTATTTTAAATGAAAGCACAAAATATATCATTCATATGTAAAAAGGATACATCAAATTTTGTATGAAGTAAAGTAAAATATGCAAGAAATTTAATGTATCCCTTTTATATATGAATGGAATATTTTGTGCTTTCATTTGAAATAATATTTTTAGTGGAATGCAAAAATAAACTATAGTGCTTTTTCATTTCCTTTGTTTGAAGGTAAAGTACAGCAAATAATCTTACCATCCATTTCGATTAAATCTTCCTTGAAACAGCTTACTGCATTCCACAGCTTGATGCCACTTTTACCAGGCTTCACCATTTCGCTGACACTCAGCACTGCCACACAGTAAAGTTTAAACCATTCTAAAAGACTTCACAATAAAAGTCTAAATATAGCAGATAAGTACATTGTCAACTCAACAGGCGTGCCACTTAAAATGCGTTTGTTACTGCTTAAGCCTAGATTACATTGTTGCAACAATCGCTGCAACATACTCCTCCCAACACTCATGGATGGCAGGTAAGGTAGAAGATGCTTGCTCTTTCTTTCCTCTCAGCTGCACCAAATAGAGAATTGTTGAATGTTTTGTTTAGGGAAAGTACAGTCATACAAAATATTTGATATTTTGCCAATAAAAGGACCAAGGAAGATATTTTTTAAATAGGGAGAAAAAAGGAAGAAAAAGGGAATATATGCTGAAAGACTAATCAATAAAGGAAGCAGAAAGGAAAGGGTTTTTAAAAATGGAAAAAAAGGCCGAATGTGGGCTGAAAAAGGGGGGGGGGAAAGAAAAGAAGTCGAAGTCATGTAATCTTGTTGGTGGATAATAATTATCAACACTGTTGTTATTTATTCCATGATCCGTGTTGAAAGATAAAAAAAGGAATTCCCTTTAAAATCTGGTCTCTAGTTATGAGTATGTTTGCATTGCAATATTGTGTTTCCAGTTCTAGCTTTAAGGTTTGTACATGACAGTATGAGGTTCGGAGATTAACATTGATATGAATATCATAAATGAGGTGTCCGGTCTATGCATTGTAAGTTTTTACATAGGGTATCTGTGATGCTGTTGCAGTTAGCTAGTGTCATTGGAAGAACAATGGATTAATTTGTTTTTGAGCTTATCTCCACTGGCAGAAAGTTTGGGGGACAACTTGTAAATGTGCTAGGTGTTGATTAACTAAAACTTTACCTGCTTGCATTCTTCGTATAAACACAATCACTGACCTTGATACCGAACAGTTCATTGCAGATTTAGTGAGTGGTTAATGAAAAAATGTTTTTGATAGCAATATAGAAATGAATTGTTGAAAACAAAATATTTGTTCTATAAATATAAAAATCTCATAAATTGCATTTAGTATTCCCAAAATATTTTAATTAGCCCTTTTGGTGTGCATGCACAGATATGGAAATGTCACAGCCAACATACCATTTTGGACACTTTTATGAAAATTAATTACTCTGTTACTACGTACTGCACAGACCTAAAATTTTGTGTACAAATACAAAATACTACAGTATACTAATACAATATAACTTACAAAAACTTTGTATAATTTTTTTCAGCGTCAGTGTTGAAACCCCAAAATATATTTAAAAATCTAAAAAGATAATGTCTGCTCATTCTCTTTATTACGCTATTACTACTAGAGACTGGATGTTAGGCAAAATGCCTATTCTTTCCTGTTAGAGATATGATGAAAACTAATGTTGCGAAGGCCAGGGGGGAGGGATTAGCTTCATTTAAAGGCAATTTAATTTTGCCTATTTTGCCTATTTCATACGATATTGCCTATATTATTTCATAAATGCCAGATATTGCCTATTTTAGGCATTTTCTTTAAAATTGGGACATGACTGAACTCTGTGCATACAATTTCCTGTTCCCAAGATTAGATTCCGATGCTTCCAAAAAATTTAAAATAACAGTTAGCGGGTTATTGCAGCTAATAAGGACTTGGACAAATTAAGGGCAGTTCAACAAGTTCTGAAAGGTGGAAATATACAAACTGAGTTAGATCCACATGTTCTCGCGTGCTTTAAGTATGCTCCGGTAACATCTGTGGAGGTTGAAAGATCTTTTTCAATTCTAAAAAATGTGTTGTCCGATTGCAGACATAACTTGTCGGTTGATCACCTGAAAAAATATCTTGTTGTGATGTGCAACCACAATTAGTGCTTCTTATTCAGAGACTGCCAAACCGTACAGCACAAGCTTGAAATGCATTTAAACAGTTTATTAGTTTGAACTGCTGTGTGGAACATATAGTGTAAATTTTTTAACTGAAATAACCCTGTGTGCAGTGATAAAGTGTATATTTAAATAATTTGTGTACTGGTTGGAAGTAGCCCACAATTTCTTTTGTCAGACTGTTGTGTGTAGCCATTATACAATGGAAAATTTTGGGCTGACGTGACTCCTGTTTGCAGTGATTTATTGAGTACAATATTGGACTGCTGTCTCTAATGATGAGCTCCTGGATTTTTTAAGCAACTATAAAGAATGTACAGGTATGTTTCTATATTATTTAAACAACTATTTCTTCTTGTATGTCTATCTTCATTATTTTGAGTTAAATTTCATTGCCTTTTTTATTGCCTATTTTGAAAATTATAAGTGCTTATTTGCCTGCCTATTTTATATGTTTTTAGTGCCTAAACATCCGATCTCTAGTTACTACATACCGTACAGACTTAAAATTTTATAAAAATACTTACAAAACTGTATGTAATTTACTTCAAGTTTCAGTGTTGCCATCTTCCAAAATTCAACAATATATATTTTTTGTTTATTTTCTCTCTATTACTCTGTTACTATGCACTGGAGATTTTGATTTTTTTTTTTTTTGATTTAGTTTATTTTACTTCGCGTTTTGTGCCTCTTGGCTAATTTGTGAAGATGGGGATGAGTGATGAAATGGATGAAAGGACATTCACAAACAACAAGCCCGACCGGGATTTGAACCCGGGACCCTTGGCATCGCAGCGCGATGTGCTAACCACTCGGCCACAGGGTCGGGCGCTATGCACTGGAGAGACCTTAAATTTTGTGTATGAATAGAAACTACTATACAGTATAATAACTTATAAAAACTGCATGTAATCTTTTTGCAGCATCAGAGTTGCCATCTCAAATTATCAAAAAATCTCTAAAATACTACCATGTGAGAGACCCGGATTTTTTCCCCGGCGGGGGAGAACCGGGACTTTTTCAACCTGTTCAAGTGGCTCCGGTGCCCACCCAGCATCGTATAAAGTGGGTACCTGGAGGAAACTCTGTGGGGTAAAGGCAGCCAGGGGCGTGCTGCTGATCACCCCAAGCTCAGCCGAGATCAAGAAAGTGTAAAACCCTAACCCCACACCTCCTATACGCCTTCATGGCATGATGCAAAGCACAGGGGAACACTTTATTTTTTTCTATAAAAGAATTCTGTTCATTATCTCTATTTTTCTAATGGTTTTTCTAAGGGCAGAATGAGTAGCACATCTCGCTACAACACCAGGGGTCCCAGGTTTGGAAATCCCACCCTGGGCATGGGTGTTCTTTGTGAGTGTTCCTTCATTAACTTCTATATATCACTTATCCCCATTAGCAATTAGCCAAAAATGGCAGAAAAGCGAAGTAAAATTAGCCAAATCAAACAAACCTTTGCAGCAAAATATTTGCCAAACAATGTAGAAACATGTACATTTTCCCATAAGCACTCAAAAATATTTCCTCTTCATACTTATCCAAGCCTACTCGATGGAGGCACATTACATAGTCATCCCACTAAGGTCAAATTAAGATTACACTATCGAGCATTTCCTAATGAAAATTAAGTCTACTGCATGGGCATTGCTAGATATTTTCTGTAGGGAGGGGTAACGATATTGGTAAATCTTGAAGAGTAGAAATAACAACAATATTTATAATTATAATTATTGTATAAAATAATAACTATTTAAAGATAAAATTAAACCAATTTTATTCCAAATGTTAATAATAATGTTAATAATACATTATTATCATCATAATTGTTGTCATCATATCATTGAGAACATTTTTCTACTTGATCCAACATATTATGTATTTTTCCATTATTAACAATAAAAATAACAAGCTTTTGGCTTTTTTCTAACCTGAAATGGAGAGGGGAGGTGGTAGGAAGTTGATGGACGGGTTCACTAAATTAATCGAAAAAGAAAAACCAATTCAGGAAAAAGCTTTAAAAGATAATAAGAAATTTTATCATACTGTTTATGTTCATATCATAAAACTTTAATTTTAGGAATTTTGAAAACTTTTAAACCATGGTTTAAATGGTAGAATATTTGATTTGATTTGAATTTAAATTTTGGGTGCGTCAGCACTAAGGCTATTTTGCACCCATCACATTATACGGGGTCCAGCCCCTTATCGTTACACATAACAACTCTAACGTTGCATAAATAAAATAATAAGATATTAAAATCTTCTGACTTTCGTTAAAAGCTGAGGCTGTAAAGGAGCACTCAGCATGAATAAGGACAAAACACAGGGCAACACAAACAAAATTATACTGGCCATGGGGCCAGTCGCTAGAGCCTCGTTAGTCTGCAGTCCAGGGTGTACTATGTGGAAGTGAGGTTGACTATTGGGTGCACTAAGTGGAAGGAGCACCCCTTACACCCCAAATGGTAGAATATGAAAATGTAAACAAGTTACTGTATTTTTACATTACTCTAGGTCTTCTGTTAGGATATTAAGTGAACTTTACTTCCATTATTAATAATAAAAATAACAACCTTTCTGCAACTTGTAACTTGAAATAAATTATGCCAATGAAGTGGTTGGTTGATTGATTGATTGAAGATTTTTGGGTGTGTCAGTACATATCGCCATTTTGCACCCTTCAGTGTATATGAAGGAAAAACACAACACATTAAAGACGGTGGGGACAGAAAAAACACTACCTCAAAAACTGTATAAAAGACCTGCTCTTCTAAAAAAGCTAAAAACATAAGTTAAAAAACACTGTCATTGTATCCCAACATAACTGCCAAATCACTGGGGTGGTTAAAACTCTGTTTGAGGTAATTCAAATGGGCACATTCTGCTCAAATGTGCCGAACATTTAACACAATGTTGCAGGTATGGTACAGTGGAGGGTCCAGCCTTTGCAGAAAATTACGAAGTAGTGGGGGGATGTTTGAAGGACAAGTTCGACAAAGTGGACATAATAATTTTAAGTATCATAATACTTATCACCTAAAAAAAACAACTCAAGCAGCAGTGTTGAAGATATACATCTATTATGCTTCATAATTACATAAGAGACCAGAGTAAACAAGAATTAGAAAGACATTTTGGTGAATAATGAGTTGGCGGAAATTGTGGGTCTAAATTTCAAATATAACTTTTATGATGAACGTCTTCTCATTTTTCCCTGAAAACTGCTTTGGTAGGAATGGTAGCCATCCAACGTGACTTATTTTTTTATAGTGCTGAAGGAAGTAATTTAATTCTTCTTCGTTTTCCAAGAAATTCCCTTCAGCTATACAAAACTGTTTGATACTTGGAGATCTCCTAATGGCACATAATCTCTGAAGGAAATCCCTGGGTCTCTCAATTAAATTGTCTGCACAGAACATTTCTAAGTTTGGTGCACACTCTATGGCACTGAGTAAACATTCACCAGTTATGCTTCCAATTAATGCCATTGTTGTTAGATATTCCAATGACAAATATCTCTGGTTTTCTCCAATCAATTCTACATTAGTCCACACAAAACAGGTGGCAAATGATATGAAATGGTGGAGGTTTGGGCATGCCTTCAATATTAATTTTAAATTAAATATTTCTTCATCATTTGAAATCCACAAGTCTGTTAGTCTTGATCTCAGGTTCGGTGACAGTGTCCATATGTCTGTGTCATGGTAATTAGATTTAGTTTCCTTAATGATGATGCCTTTGAGAATTGGTAATGTGTTGAATGTTGTCAGAGGTAGGGACTGTGATGACGATATCCTGGACTCTTCTGCCTCTAATTGCTTGGTCTTAGGGCACATGGCTTCCACAAGGCTGAAGATGTCTGTATCAATTCTTTCAATTTTTAGTTGTTCAAGATTTAATGATGGTAGACTTGTTCCATTGAATTCCATGCCAGCATCTATCCTGGCTTTCCTGAAGTTCCTAAAGAATGGCTCCAGATCCATCCTAGAAAATGAAATTAAGTTTGGAACCAGTTCCAGTACTGCAATGATTCCTGTGTACTCGATGCCCATGCACATGTCCAAGTCGAGGACCCTAAGTGTGCTGCACAGATCACTTTTCTTTCTCTTGTAGCACTTTGTAGATTCTCCAGGTGGTAGAAGATCTTTCAGAGGTGGGAAGACATTGGGTACACCCCATACAGAGCTATCCCAGTCAGTTTTCACCCAACACACCTCATAAGGCAACTTCTCCAAGGTTTGAGTTAAGAAGTGTAGACCTTTGTTAGTCACGTAGGAATTCTGTGCATTTAAGTACCAGAGATTATTACAAGTCTCACCAATAATTTTCATAATATCATCGTCACATATTCTGGTCAGGCACAACTTATACAGATTTGATCCATTTAGTACTTCTCTTAAATGAGTAACGTCTTCGAGTCTCGAACTAAATTTCTTGTTCTCAAAAAAAAATGTCAATCTTACAACATCTCTTCCAGTCTCTGTAAGCAGCTTCAGTAATCCGTTGAGATATTGCAAGTCAAATTCCTTTCTGAATGTCAGTTCTAAACCATTGAAATGGTCTGCAAACAGAACTTCAGCAACATACAAACTTACAGGATACCCCTCTAGGCCATCCAATTGCTCTTCTTTTATAATATTCAGTGTTGTCTGTAGGAGTTTGGCTCGTACAGTCAATGGTAGTTGTGAACATACATTCCTCACTGCATCTTTGTTTTGTCCAGGTTCTCTTTCGTGTGTAGAAATAATTTCATGTCCCAACTTGTTGTACACAATATCTTCTAGAGATTGGACTAATAAGAATTGTGGTCTGAATATCCAGTCGTTGGGTTCTTCTGGTATATTTCTGAAATAATATTAACTATATGATAAGAATGAGCTGAGAGAACCTA
The DNA here is from genome assembly GCF_977018435.1 of Lepisma saccharinum. Lineage (NCBI taxonomy): Eukaryota > Metazoa > Arthropoda > Insecta > Zygentoma > Lepismatidae > Lepisma > Lepisma saccharinum. The sequence continues at coordinate 42,317,113 of NC_139253.1, forward strand.
TAACAAGAATGAGTGTGCTTGCTTTAAGTTATACTTATCATCACTAGAATGCATTGGATCGGTAAGAACTAGTCTTAACACTGCAGAACTTGTTGATTTCTAACTCTACAGTTATATTAAAAAAATATCTGCAACAGGAAGGTTAGACTTAAGATGTATTAAAGTAACGCTCTTGAAGATTTGTGTTAATAATGTTGTACAGTTTAATGTTTAAAATTACATTGCTCATCTCTATATACAGTAGAAGGTTGTTCGGTATAAATGACTTTGTGATATGTAACTTTTGTGCTCGTCACAATAAACCCCCTCTGTTAGGGAAAATTTTCTGTGAGAGACAATCATTGAATTCACATTAAACTGTCGAATAACAAGAAAATTTACAATTACAAACTGTTTCCAACAAACACTAACGCAATGCAATTTGCTTTGATACATGCCATATTTTACTCAATTTTTTTGTTATATTATTTTTATACAAAGAATAAAAAATTATGACTTTCATTTATAAATATTGATTGATTGATTGATTTAGTTTATTTTACTTCGCGTTTTGTGCCTCTTGGCTAATTTGCGAAGATGGGGATGAGTGATGAAATGATGAAATTGATGAATATACATTTACAAACAACCAAGCCCGACCGGGATTCGAACCCGGGACCCTTGGCATCGCAGCGCGATGTGCTAACCACTCGGCCACAGGGTCGGGCATTTTATAAATATTCACAAACATTTTAATGAGATAACACAGAAATGAAATACAACATTATACACATAAATCATTTGCTTTGTACATTGTTTGCATTCAATAGCTGTTTTCTTTTTTCTTCTATACAATTGAAAAGTTTTAGATTTGTTAAGTTTTGTCTTAGTTCCTTTGCTGGCGTTGGCAATGATATCAAATATTCTTGTTTATTCTTAAGTTCCTTGACTTGATAAGGACCTACATATAAGCCGATAAATTTGTGAATGCTATCACTAATAGCTTTGCTTTTAAGATTGTTCCTAACAAGAACCAGGTCACCAAATTTTATCGGATTTTAGGTTCATTAAACGCTTTTAACCTTTTTGTTTTTCCATTTTATATTTGCTTCAACCATTACACACTTTGCCTTCCAGGGTAAATGTATCAAGTCATCTGGTAACTTATTTTGCATGTTATTTCATCGTGATAATCAACATGCATGAAAAGTTTGGATGGTGTGAATCCAGTTGTTTCCGATTTTGAATTATTCAATTGATGAACCTCAGTATTCACATAATTAAACCAAATTTATGGTATACTTGCAAAACATTCTCAATTGTCTCACCAGCTTATTAACCAGTTAATTTTTCTTTGAGGTTGCATGTCAAAGACAATAAACCATCACGAATTTACTCATCACATCAACAATGACTAATATATGCTGGAAATGTAATGAACCAATTAAGTCGGCGGAAAGTAAGTAGTGAGGTTTGGTTGAATACACATGTAATTCCTCCTTTGAAATCTTGAAGGTTGATTGTTTATCCCTCGCTCATGAAAGACAGTTTCTTAAATAGTCTCTAATACATTTATGCATTTTGGGCCATATCATAAATTTTAAAATTGCCAAAATGTCCCTTTAAATCATGCTGTTTATACAAAACATTAAAGTACTAGGAACTATAATATTCCAATTATCATCTACATAAGGTTTGGAAAATAACAAGCCATCATGAATGGAATAATTCCTTTTAAGTATTGGATTCACTTCCTGAGACTCTAATTTTCTTCTCAATGACAAACAAAACAGATCTATTTCTTGTACACTTCGCCAGAAATTGGGTTCTTTATCAGAGACTACATGATTTATGTACATTTCTTTAATCATAGCCACTTGTGATTTACTAATAGGATAATGACTTAACGTATCAGCAACTAGATTATGAGAACCAGATACATGTTCGATTGTAAAGTTGTATGATGGTAGCTTAAGTGCCCATAGGTTCAACCTAGGGTTCTATGTCCTTACTGATGCAAGCCAGCACAAAGATTTATGATCACTGTAGATTGTAAAATGTCTTCCAGTAATATAAACTGTAAACTTTCCATGGCATAAAGAATAGCAAGGCATTCTATTCTGCAATGTCCACCCTCAAAACTACACAGCAATACAGGCAGCGCTCATCGCTGTAGACACTTCAATTAGGAGGGTGGCAAAAGTTTACCCATAGGTGCTTACTTGTTAACAGTCGTTGAACACAGACTCTAATAAATATCTCAGGACTTACTGGGATAAGGATATATATATATATATATATATATATATATATATATATATATATATTATAAACACAACATAAGGATGTCCGTTAGCACACATGTGTCTTTACCTGTAACTCTCACGTGCATTTACCTGTACCACACACGTGCTTTTACCTGCACCATACACGTGCATTTACCTGTACCACACGTACTTTTACCTATACCACACGTGCTTTTGAATTTGAATTTGAATTTTATTTTTTCTTCCGTTGACCCTTGTTTAAAAGGGCATGGAAAACGTCAAGATACATAATGAAATAATAATTAGTTAAGTACATCATAACAAAAAGAAGAAACATTGCGTAGTACATTACATCACTACACCAAAGTAAAAATGAAAAAATACACTTCATTACACTACAATAAAAATAAAAAAACACATTATCATTGTTGCATGATTGAAATAAGAATACAATTAAAATACACCTTTTTTAGTACATTGGCCTTGTATTGTCTTGTTCCATGAATTCTCCGATACTGTAGAGAGCTCTATCTGTCAAATATTTTTTTATTGATTGTATTTGATTATCTTTTGGAGATATCAGTTTTATGTCATGAGGCAGCTGGTTGTAGAATATTTTTCCGGCATTCATTGGTGATTGTTTTGAGATATTGAGTCTGTGTTGGTTCTGGTAATAATTATCTTTCCCCCTTGTATTGTGGTTGTGTAATTGGTTATTTTTAGTCATGCTTCCAGTATTTAGAACAAACGTTATAGCCTTATAGATGTATAGGGAGTATATTGTCATTATTTGTTTTTCCCTGAATAACTCTTTGCAAGATTCCCTACAGCCTAGTTTGTACATTATTCTAAGTGCTCTCTTTTGAAGTCTCAGTATTCTGACAGTATTATTATAAAATGATCCACCCCAAGCTATTATGCCATATTCAACATAGGGGTAAATTAGTCCATAATATATGCATTTGTTAATTTCTGTTAAATTATATTCAGCCATTTGTTTTAGCAGGTATAGATTAGATGATAATTTACTGCAGATGTTGTTAATTTGTTCTTCCCACGTTAATTTTTGATCTAGTGTTATTCCCAAAAACTTTACTGAAGATACAGTTTCTATAAGCACATTGTCTATGCATAGTGTTTGTGACTCAAAATCCATGTTTCGGATTGTATTGAATATCATAAATTTTGTTTTATTGTTATTTATTATTAATCCATGTGAAGTTAAGTATTGTGCTAGTTGGTTTATGGTGATAAAAGTGTTTATTTCAAGCTTCCTAGGGTCGATACCTCTGGCAAGAACAGTTGTGTCATCGGCATAGGTGACAATTTTTGTGTTTGGGTATTCTGGTACATTGTTTATGTACAAAATAAAGAGCAGGGGCCCCAGGATTGATCCTTGGGGTACCCCCATTAACACTTTCCTACTTTGTGATTTAAAGTTAGTGACTATACCATGCATGTTGTAGCTTATTTGAGTAATTTGCATTCTGTCCTGTAGATAAGATTGTATAATTTCATAAGCTATCCCTCTTATTCCTATATTGCTTAGTTTGACCATAAGCAGGTCATGTTTTACCCTATCGAATGCCTTGGAAAGATCTAGATATATAGTGTTTGCAGCTTCGTGTTTCTCTAATGTTTCGGTTACATAATCAATTAACTGTGCTAGAGCTGTGTTTATTGATTTCCCTTTCTGGAATCCATGCTGGTTTCTGTTTATTATGTTATATTTGTTACAAAACTTTATAATATAATTTGATAAAATTTTTTCCAATATCTTTGAAAAAGCAGATGTTAGGGAGATAGGTCTGTAGTTCTCAATGTCTGTTGCAGCTCCTTTTTTGAATATGGGTATCACTGTGCTGTGTTTTAGAACTTTGGGGAATGTACCAAATTTTATTGAATTGTTGACTGCATACAGCAGGGGTTCTAAAATAGATTCTGAGCAGGATTTAATAAGTTCAGCTGACCATTCATCAGGTCCGTGTGATTTTTTGTTTTTTAAACCTTGTATAACTTTTTTTAACTCATTAGCACTTACTTCTGGGATATATATACTGTTTGACTGATATTTCTCGATTGGGATCTCTAGTGTTTTGTCATTATTTTCATTCTCTCTGTTTGTGTTGGTTAAGTTTATAAAATATTCGTTGAATAAGTTACATATGATATTCGGGTCAATTACTTCAGTGTCATCCTTGATGACTTTTATGTTTGCTTTATCATTGTTTGTGTTTGATACACGGTGATTGTTTACTATTTTCCAAATGGCTTTTTGTTTATTAACAGACTTTTTTATTTGTTTACTGAAAATATTTGATTTTTGATTCTTTATGGCTTTCTTGAATAATTTTTTTACATTTTTGTACTTTTCCTGGTGCTTAGTGTCTTTTGTAATTCTAAATTTTTCATATTCTATTTTCATATTACTTTTCAAAAGTATAATTTCTTCTGTTAGTGGCACTTTCTTCTTATTAGGGTATATTCTTTTTGTTGTTTTGGGACAAGCTACATTTAAATAATATGTTAAGTGGCTTATTAGCAATTCCCAGATATCATTCGTGTCAGTTAGTTGGTAAAGGTCTATCCAATTTTCCTGATGTAAGAGGTATTTAAGATAATCTATATTTTGCTCACATGTATCCCTACATTCTATTGTGTAACTTTTTGAGTATTCTAACCTTTTCCCTTGTATTGTAATTTTTTGAGACGTGTGGTCAGAGATAAGCGTATGTAGGACTTCAGCTTTAATGTGATTTGATTGTATGTTTGTTATTACATGGTCAATCAGGGTTTCTGTACTTTCTGTTATTCGAGTTGGTTCTTGAATTATTTGAGTTAGGTTGTTTGACTTCAAGGTATCCAAGTATTGAGCACAGTTTGTGTCTTGTTTTAGAAGATCTATGTTTATATCTCCAACTATTAATAGTTTGTTATGTTTTTTGTCAAATGGTTTAGCATGTTGTCCAAAGCATTTACAAAGAGATTTACCTGCACCACACAAGTGAATTTCCCTGTACCACACACATGCTTTAACCTGCCCCACTTCTGGTCTCGAGGAGATAAGGAGGGAGTGCAGGGAACATCCAATTTATTCCTCTCGGTGAGACGTCAGGGGGAGTATGGGGACCTAATTTTATTTACGGCTTTCATCGCCGATGACATCATGGGCTCCCCTGTAAAAGAAAGTAGGAAGCATGCAGTACCTCCAACCTTAGCTGGGAACTGGCCGTAGCCAATCGGTACACCCGACGTAGGGACGTCACTAACCGGTTTGATGCTTCTGACAAGCGGGCGCTAGGTCAGGGAACAAAGGATGCCGTGACACCCCCGGCGTTAGCTGGGAATTGGCAAGCCAACCGGGGTTTCCTATGCAGGGACGGCAGATTAGGAAGGAGGGTCCTGGTACTCCCAGTCAAGCCGGGCAGGTAACCCCTTAGCACCTATTAGCCGAATCGATTGGACCAGGTAGGTAGGTTGCTGCTAAGCTCTTCTTCTTCTTTCTTCTCTCTACTTCTTTCTGGGATGGCTCCTAGGCTTCTGGCTGGGAGGCCGGTTCACCCTGGATGTTTGCCAGTTAACATCTGGGAGGCAACTGAGCTCTCGGCCTCGCTGCACTGGCTTTATACTCGCAGTACCCATGCAAAAAAAAAAAAAAGGTAAAGTGCTACCCTGTGCTTAGCACCACGCCATGAAGGCGTATAGGGGGTGTGGGGGTAACGCCCCACACTTTCTTGATCCTGTCATGAGTGGGGGTGATGTGATCAGCATCACGCCCCTGACTGCCTTTATCCCCCAGGGTTTCCCCCAGGTACCCATGTCATTTGACGCTGGGTGGGCACCGGAGCTGCTTCCAACGTTAGAAAAGTTCCCGGATTTGAACCGGCCGGGGTCGAACCCAGGACCTTGAGCATGGTAGTCAGACACATTACCGTCTGTGCCACCGCAGTACCCATGGGCGGCGAAAATCCTAACTAAGAGTATGCGTTGCCAACTCACTTTTTGTTTACATGTTGCAACCTCCACACTGAGAATTATCATGTTTTTACACTAGTGGAAAAATCACTAGATGCACGTGTTAACATAAAGGAAAACTGTGTGCATTAAGACAATACAATTAATAATGAGTTGCGCAGGACTCTGCATTACTAAACAATGGACATAACAATCTAAATGACAATTATTAAAGAACATGTTGGATTTAAAACTGAAAGTGTATGTCTTGAAGGACATTCCGCTCAACTCTGAAATGTTAATCCAAAAGGAATATAGCGACCACGCAGGGTCTATTATAAGAAAGTGGCGACCACACAGGGTCGTTACAATTTCATGCATACTGTACGTGGTTTCAACTCTTCTCAAAGTTCGACTGACATACTGAATGACATTTACATTTCCATCTTCATCCGGTTGCCAAAGTATTGCTCCTTTGCCAACCTTAGGCCAACCTTAGAACCGTCAACATTAATACAGAAATCCTTATTAAAATCAGGTTGTCCTAATGATGAAGATGATAAGGTTAATTTCCTTAGATTATTAAAGGACTGTTGATGATGTTCCATCCAGCACCAGTGGGAGTTGCCCTTCAGCAATTGATACAAAGGAGCAGCAGCAGTTGCAAAACTTCGTACAAATGTTCTCCTCCAGTTAGCCAAACCCAGAAAGCGACGAACATCCTTCTTACATGTTGGAACTGGAAATTCAGAGATTGCCTTATTGCTCTCTGGCTGGATCTACTTTTATTTCAGTGCCAGATATTATGTGGCCTAGAAATTTAATTTCAGTTCTAATGAATCTGCACTTAGACAATTTTACAGACATATTTACCTCATGAAGTGTGTCTAGCACATATTTCAAAATGCTTATAATGAGAAGACAAATCAGGTGAAAATATAAGATCATCATCTATGTAATGGATAAGGAACAAACTTGTAGATGATTCATTCTTTCCACAAAAACAGATACAGCTGACGTTATCCCAAAAGGCAAGAATTTTAAAACATACTGTTGGCCTCTCTATGAAAATGCCATATACATGTGAGAGCTCTCTGTAAGTGGAAGCTGGAAATAACCTGATGATAAATCAAAGGTTGAAAACACTGTAGCTCCTTGGAATCTCTGAAGTAGTTCATTAATCGGTCCCACACAAACAAGAGGAGATATAACATGTTTATTTAAACGACGAAAATCAACAACTGGCTGCCAGTGCCCACCAGCTTTTGGTACTACGAGGGGGTACCCAAAAAAAACTGGAATAGCACTGCGCTGGGCAGAGCTTCCATAGTATGAATTTTTCCCGCTAGGCAAGTGTCGAGCAACTCGTTGTGAGTTCAGTGCACACAGTGGCTTCGTCGGGCAAGGTTGTCTCTGGTCACGGTGATTTCTTTTTGTAAAAGCAGTTTCGCTCGCACCTCGTTTTTGTGATGGCCGATGTAAGAGAACAGCGTGCGGCTGTGAAATTTTGTTTCCTGTTCAGAAAATATGCTGCAGAACTGTTGTGATGTTGAACACAGCTTACAAGGACAGCGCTATGGGGAAAACTCAAGTGTACAAGTGGTTTTCTCACTTCAAAAAAGGTGACATGTCGATTGATGACAAACCTCGTTCTGGACGTCCGTCAACTTCCAGAATGGACGAAAATGTCGACAAAATTCATGAACTTGTGCTCGAAGACTGACGACAGACCATTGAAGAGCTGGGGACGTTATCTGGACTATCTTGGAGCTTGGTTGAGCAAATTTTAATAAAAGATTTGGAAATGAGAAGGGTCGCTGCAAAATTTTTGCCTCGGAATCTGAGTGACCAGCAAAAAGAGTGTCGAGTGGAAACATGCCATGCTTTGAAAGAAGAGCTCCAAAGCAACCCAGACTTTTTTCCAAGGTCATACTGGTGACGAGACATGGTGCTATTCTTACGACCCCGAAACCAAACATCAATCAAGCCAGTGGAAGATGCCATCATCACCTCGCCCCAAAAAACAGGGACGGCGCCAGGGGTGGGCACGGGTGGGCAAGCGCCCACCCAAAAATTTCTGTGCCCACCCGATTGCCCACCCAATCAAATTCAATAAGTACATATACTTGGAGATATATGAATAATTCGATAAATAACTGTATTCTGGTGTTCATAACATGTATATTTTACTTGTAAATATTATCTATGCTTGAAATATTCACATATTATCAACCCATAAAAAGCCAATTTTGTCATTAGAAAGTGAAAGTAAATACTAGAGCTATTGAAACAAAAACTGTGATCAAATTAATACTTCCATGAATAAAAGCAGTTAGTAGCTTAGGAGGCTCAAAATTATGCAGGGTATGATCAAGATTAGATCAGAATTTAGGTTGAACTTGCAAACTGCAGCTCCGGGCCTCCACATACGTATATAAATCCCGGCCTGGGTATGGTTAAAATAATCTCAAAATAAACAAATAAAATCATCATCTTAGCGTTACTTCCTCCGGTAACACAATACATTATTTTGACTTTTTAATTAGCTCGGCATTAAAATTCCAGAAGTGTCCCTTTCTTTATTTCATTACAATTTTTATATACTTGTTATCTTCAAATATCAATATGGTATGCGAAATATCAACTTTATATTCATTCTACTAATAAGAAGGATTCACAATAATCACTACAATACTGCAGTGAATAAATTTTAATAAACTAGTTATGTATAGAAAAAGCTACAGAATTATTCAATTACTAAGGAGTTGTAAAATAGGTAAAGTGCTCCCCTGTGCATAGCACCACGTCATGAAGGCGTATAGGGGGTGTGGGGGTAAAGCCCCACACTTTCTTGATCCGGTCGTGAGTGGGGGTGATGTGATCAGCATCACGCCCCTGACCGCCTTTACCCCTCAGGGTTTCCCCCAGGTAACCATGTTAACGAGTGGCTTATCCTATTTAGAAATCCTCGTCCCATACATAAATTTTGCCATATGAATCAGCCGAAAATGTCAACAGATTCTGTAGATGCAGCTGAAGTAAAGAAAAAAGTTATGTCACGAAGTATCCAAAAGACGATTTTATTAGTTTGTTTTTAAATCCACTTTTATGCTCAGATAGGCTAACCGGGACTAACCCACAGTTTAACGTGAAACCAGTGTGCATTGTGCTTCCACCAGAGGAGGGGGAGTCGAACACAGGACGTCTTCATTATAATGCGACAGCGTTATGCCTTTGGGGGAAAATATACAGAAAGAACTCGCACCAAACGTGGCATTTTATCACCACAGAAGATGCGTCCATTTTAGGAGGGTGATTGCCTGAGACAAATATCTGAGACTTTCGGAAAACAACATCATTGTTCACGGAATTAGCTGCCTTGATCCACTAATGAAACGCTGTGCGATTGAAACTACCACCTCAACTTTCTAAGAGGTATGAACTAATGCAACTCCATTTCTGGAAGAGTAAGTTGTGGTTGATTTGTTATATTTAACCTTTAAACAACCGAGCCGGTTTTCGAAAGTAACCCCTCTCTCGCCGTGGCCTTTGCGCGCGATTTTTAAATTTTTACACTTATTTCAGAAAAACGTTATATCTCTGAGACTATTTGAGCAATCTACTTCGGATAACTTTTGTTTGAAAGCAAAAACATCGGAGCACGCGACCGTGTACAATTCAGAAAGCCCAAGTGAGAAAAACGGGGTTGGGAGGGGCCAAGTCCCCAAATTTCAATGAAAAAAATCTGGCGTTCGCCCCCTCTTGTCCCATTATTTTGGAAAAGGGGCACATTTTTGCATTGTTTTCAAAGAGTATACCTTTTGCAACAAAGTGAAACTTGTTTCAAGCCCCTAGTTCTCATACAGGCTGAAATATGACGCAATATGTACAATTTGCATTTTGGCTAAAAATAGCTAATTTGCATATTAGAGAAAGGGGGAGGGGGTTTGTTTTCTTCCACATGATATTTCAATGTCTTATCTCAACATCTGTCAGCGTTTACAACCTTACATACAAGTATGAAGGTCCTAAAAGCACGTGAATGTTGTAATCGGCACCATGAGTCATACAGTATATGACCTATTGGCTGTTTTCGCCTATACTTTCTATGGGTCGTATATGACCCATTGGCTGTTTAAAGGTTAGTCATTTTTCTGCTAATTTTGATAATGACGACGATAAGGTTCAATGGTGATTAGATTTAAAGTTACGAAGGGGCGAAAACAAACACAAGCTGACACTCAAAATACAAACCCTCATTAATTATTACTTTGACAGTGGTTCCAAGCGCCAGGGACTCGTTGCCTGAAAGAATCGAGTTTCCAGGGTGTGCTGCACAGGATAGAGGTTGACATTCTAGTGTGTTCGAAATGGCGACGCCATGCAACCAAAATCATTATGAAAAATAGATGAATTATTACTGGCACGGTAATCAACTTCGATGAATTCCTTGTGTCCTAAATCATTTTGTTACCTCAAAAAACATGTTCATGTAACAAATCATACGTGTATTGCTTCTCCCGCAATAGTAACATGACAGTTCAGAAAATGAATAACAACTTAGCTAATAATCTCTTCAATTCTGAACAGATTTTTCGATCTTACTTGTTTGTGAGTGATATTCTGTCAAAATAGCCTTTCATTAGCCTAGGAATACTTCATGGACAATGAACAAAGAATTTGATTTCCGTGTGTGTTTTAAATCATTCCTAATAAGACGTTCATTTTAATCCAAACATTCAGTGGTGGCGATTAGGAGGAGCGAGAAGTGGGTGATGCAGTCCCCCTCCCCCCCCCCACCACCACATTTTGCCACTTTTTGCCACCGCACTATGGCCTCTTTATGCTAAACCTTTTCTACCAAGAAAAAGTATATTGTCCTTGGCCCTCAAATGTTGGGCACCCGATCGCCGCTACTACAAACATTCAGATAGATTTGTCAGTTGTACAAACCTTGTAAGCTAAGAAAATTGACCCCCAAGGAGTAAGAAAACTCTTTCAGTGAAAAACTCATACGATAAAATATTATGCTCAGGAACATGCATTTAAATTACGAGAAACTTCACAATTGTCTACCATCGCATTTTTTATCATTATCGCCGAATACATAAAATCAAGTATGTGCCTTGTATTTGCAACACAAGCTTAAACCTAATTCACATTTATTTCACTGTATTAAAACATGCATGAAATAATGTGATTAGAATGTATGGCTGGGGTATGGCTGCGCATGGGTAAACACTTCCTTGAAATAATTGTGTCCATCAGAGACAAAACGAAAGGAAATGGAACAAGATGCGAGAATAGATTAGAAAATAATAAAGAGGAAAACAGGATAAGGAAAGGGAAAAGAAGTAAGAGGAAAATCAGGAGTGTAAGAGAGAGGTGATACATACGTCTTACATACACATACGTATATACTATATATGGTATTACATTTATACTGCCCACCCTAATCTATCAATAAGGAGCGTCTGCCCACCCGGCCGAAAATTTCTGGCGCCGCCCCTGCCAAAAAAGCTCATCAAGTGAAATCAAACCTTAAGACAATACTCTTTTTTTTTTGACGTGAGGGGGATAGTGGATTCAGAGTGCATTCCACCACATCAGACTGTTAATCAAGCTTTCTATTTAGAGGTTCTAAAAAGATTGCATAACAGTGTGCGACAAAAATGGCCTGATTTGTGGCAAACGGGGAACTGGTGTTTCCACCACGACAATGCACCTGCACACACAACCATCTCAACCACAACCTGTTGGCAAAAAACAGCATGACTCTCTTGTCCCACGCTACTCACCTGACCTCGCTCCATGCGAGTTTTTTTTTTGTTTCTTTGAATGAAGAGGGGCATGAAGGGACAGCGATTTGACGACATAGAAGAGGTGAAGAAAGAAACGAGGAAAAAGCTGTCAACCATCACAACTGATGAGTTTAAAAAATGTTTCCAAAAATTTTATCACAGATTGGACAAATGTATTAAGTGTCATGGAGAGTACTTTAAAGGTAATAAGGTTGTTTTGTAAGAAAAAAAAAAGAAGGCTTTTAAAAAAAATCTGTTTTTTTTTTGGGTACACCCTCGTATATGTAGCTGATTTAAATAAGGTAAAGCTGATTCTTGAATGATTCCCCAAGACTTCCATTTAGTGAGTTCCTTTTCCAAATTATCTCTATCAGCCATTGGTATAGGATATATGGAAGTCACAATTGGTTCTGTTGTATTTCATTTAATCTCATAAGGATCTACTTTAGCTTGCCTTGGTTTATCAGAAAACAATGTTCTGAAACTTAACAAGATTGTTTTCTAATGCTAAGTATTTCTGATCCTCTTCTTCCTCAAAATTCTTAGCAAATGTTACAAAGTTACTTTGAAGAGAACATGAAGATGAAGGAAATATGTCAGATGTTTCTAAAACATAATTAGATTGAATGGCCTTATCATTTGATAATGTGATATTTTGCTTCTTGAAATCAATTATTGCTCCAAAGCACCAAAGAAATGGCAATCCCAATATAATTTCAGCATAATAATAATGTATCTTTATTGAGCAGGCGAGGTTCAGCGTACACTGTTCTCACACCTAACCCTTGTCAGAATACAGTCTACAGTTACAAACAGTATATATATCCAATAAGAAAAAAGAAAAGAAAACAAATAATAATAATAATAATAATAATAGTAAATAAGTAAGAAAGATGGAAAAAAACAAGAAAAAAAATGCATGGACAATTTGAAATCAAATAAGAACTGTAAAGATACAATTAATGAGTATATATATACACAAAAAAATACATAAAACTAAATTCTAAATACAATTTTAAGTATATATATATATATATAGGCACACACACATGTACACATAAATGCATATTTGTTAATGTTTGATGGTGCAAGAATAGAAATATTTGACATGAAGTAATATCAAATTCTTACATTGACATTAATACATTGTGGGATGTATTTTTATTCGTGTGTGCTTCTAGATTCAAACTGTTTACATCGTAGATAGTCCTTTGCTGTGGATTTAAGAGCATGCAGTGTTGATTGGTTAGTTATTGTTATGGGCAATTTATTCCAGGTTGAAACTGCATTTACCGAGAATGATGATTTGAAGGAGGTGGTAAAAAGTTTGTTATGCCCTCGCTTGAAGTGTGAGTGTATTTGAGTGCCTACTTTAAGTTTTCTAAATAGATAATCTGGATTACTTACTTTCAAAATTTTGTTTATGAAGGTGATATAATGCTGATGCCTTCTTCTGTCCATTGTTAATATTTTCTTTGTGTTCAAATGAGGCAGGATATGTTCATATTTTCTTATGTTCAATGCAAATTGTATACAAGCATTTTGCATCACCTGAATTTTCCTTTTATTTCTGACTGAGACCCCAGGACCATAAACTACATCACAGTAATCAAAGAGTGACCACAATAAGAGCTCAACGAGCTTGAGTTTAACTTTTTCTGTTAGATAATTTTGAGACCTATATAAATTTCTGAGAATGTAGAATGATTTTCTACACAGTCCATTGATGTGTTCTGTAAGCATGTAACTGCTTAATAACATATAACTCTATATGAAAGTGTTCTGAAGCTATTATTAAAATAATATTCTTAGAACAAATAACTCTAAATATTTTGTCACCAGCAAAAGAAAATAATTTAACATTATGCACTGAATCTAATCTAGCATAGGAATAATAATGTTCAATTTTGAACAAGTTGCATAATCCATTAAATTTGCTTGACTTCCGCAATCAATAATACAGTTAATGGTTAAATCACAATTGATGTTGGAGTGTAGTAATGAATATGCTCCTTGTAAATCACTGAACAGAGTAACCGGAGCTCATTACTCTGCCTTACATGTTTATGGATGAGTGTTCACTTGTATTTGCAGTTGTTCCTGTTAAATTGTGCACTGCATTACTTGAAGGTACCGCTTATAGTCATAGACAACAAGAAGCCTCTCTTTAATGTTGCTGGGTGCTTGTAGGAACTTTTGTGTCTTGGCGAATCAGTGAACCATTGCCTCATGACCACAAGCTGCACACATTCTCTGTCACACACACAGAAAAACTGGGGTAATTGGGTAATATAATTTGCTGCCACATAATACTCTCAGACCACCGTTTGCCACTTGCTAATAATACTAATACTGATTACTAAATTCAAGAAAACGTAGCATACATGCATTTCTTAAATTACACTGAATTTCTGGGGCAATGCAAAACTAATTCCCCCACCATATAATGGAAGTCTTGGTAGTGGTTGATATCCCTCAGAAAACATTTCCCCCATTATACAAGTAGATATACAATGTGTGTACCTTTGTACAGAAATAGTGCAGTGGAAATACAGGCTATAAGTTATCGACTTTTTAAGAAAGTGATTTCCTTTTGTTTTACATGAGCTGGAAAGTGTCAAGAAGACCAAACAACAATTGTAGTTTATAATGGTAAAATTGAGACATTTTACCATTATAAATGAAAACACCAAAGGGTTTGCCTATATTATTATCATATACAGATATGTTACCAAGAGTTAAAAACAAAATTCAACAAGATTGGGAGATATGGGTCAAACAAAAAATTACATACATGGGTCATTCATATAAAAATGTACTACATTTAAACAATAAGACTCTGTGGTTTTATACAATTAATATACCCAAAAAGGTTTTAGTTTTAATACTAAGATTGAGATCAGGTCACATACATTTAAATCACCATTTATATAAAATTAATGAAGTTAATTCACCTATGTGCAAGTGCAATCTAGACCAGGAAGATGCTAATCATGTTATATTTCAATGTCCAATTTATTTATACCACTCAAAGGGAGATCTTATTCAAGAATTTAATAAAAAAAGGAATACCTCTCCCAACTTCTTTAGCCTCTTTAATATCGTCACCAGATGTAACAATTGTATTTATCATTTTTAGAATTTTTCATGATATTAATATAGAAATATGAAAATTGTAAATATTCAAAATGTTTAACTTGCTATAGTCACCAGATAAGACAATTGTATTTATAATCAATTTTAGATTTTGCATGATATGATGTATATATATTCAAAATATGTAATTTGATGTAACAGTATCATGTATGACATATTTTTAGGACACTTGGTGTAGAGCTGGTATAACAGCTAAAACCAATAAAGTATGAATGAATGAATGGTAAACACATTAATTTTTGTTTTCAGTTGTTGGTAATGTTTTGAATTTTTTTTTTTTTTTAAATATACAATTTAAAATTAAAAACAATGATCCATGGTGTAACTGCCTGTGAGGATCAGGGCCTACCTACCAACTGCACTCCCGCCTGCCAAGGTGGGAGATCAGTCAACCAGTTACAGGGCAATGTGTGGTCAGCATGATGAATGCCCAATCGTTGTTGTAGGTTTCTATGACCAAGCTATGCTACTCATTTGTAGCTCCCCAATTTCCTCATGATGGTGGGTGGCCACCAGTCCCATGCACGGGCCAAAATCTCAGGAGAAAAGTTGTTGTGCTTCTCCCAGGAGACTTGAATCTGCGCATGTCCCATAGTCAGAGCCCAAAGTGTGATGCCTTAGACCGCACAGCCAGGTGTGTGACACAATTTAGAATTATAAAGTTTTAGTAATTAGCTCTATGTGTACACATTTGATAGGGCTTTACTTTCAGAATATCAAGCAACTGACTGACAGTAATGGGAACAAACAAGAAAGAAATTCATGTACTCACTCGGCAGCTAAGAGATTCCCCATACTTCAATTTATATAGCATGACATGCTGTGTGTTGAAATTTTTATTTATTTATTTCTTAGCACAACTTGATATTTCATGCTACTTGATAACTAACTTTAATTACATCATAATTGCTTTGTCATTCTGCAGTATCCAAGCAACAATTTCAATAATTTTAGGATTTATTATTGATTGTATTGTTTAATTATTTTTCTGCAAGTTTTTTTTTTTTTCTTTTATAAAAGTGCATAGTTTTAGCACATTTTTCTTAGTCTGAACTCTGCACCAGATCCCAAGGTCTCTGGCTAGACTACTTTTTTATAATCAGGTGAAGCCAGGGCTCAGTTGATAGAACAATGGCACGGTATGCCAGAAATGCAGGTTTGAGTACTGAAATTTCCAGATTTTAGTTTTTGAAGTGTGGCAAACCTTGTAGTACTCAAAACAGCAGTTTAATTATGATCAACACATTTCAAAATCATGAACAAATCCAAATCCAATTTTTAGGGTATGAGCTTTAGCATTTTCTCATATTCACCCAGACATGTATTCCCAGATTAAGGAAGGAAAAATGCCTCTCATTTTTATGGTTCTCTTGAGCTATAACTTTTTGCAAGAGTTGTGTAATATAGTGCATTGTTTGGGAAGTGTGTTCGGGAAGAGGAGAGGATCATATCAGGAGCTAGTGACTACGATAAGTGTTTTTAATCGATGGTTCTTGAGTTGAAATTTTTGGAGAGACTAGACTATTTGAGGGAATTATTCAGCCTGATTTTGGAACTGAGATATCAAGATAGGAGACAAGAAATTCTGCTGATATTTTCAGATTGATGATGTTTGCTCAAAACTTGAGGCTAACTAAGGTTAATTTTTTTGTTACTTGAGTATGTGATTCCCATCAGCTTCAAGTACCTTGAATGACATTTCTGCAATTTGGATCGTGGAGTAATAGTGTGCAATATGCTTGATTTTGAATGATACTCTTCCCCATAATCTTTCTGCTCAGTTTCAACTTTCTCCGACATTTTGAACTAGGTGAATATGGAAACTTTTTGAACTCCCCTCGTATTCTGGATTACTTAATGTAAACAGTTCGTAGTCATCATCATTTCATTGGTTCCCACCAACATTAGCGATTTCCAGCCAAAGGTGTTGAAAGTTGGTTCTATTGTTTATGTTCCGACATATCAACTGTAATCCTTCTTTTCATTCTTCAGGAAATTATGTCCTATATTGTCACTTATTGGATGTTTTTTTTTTTTTTTTTTTTTTTTTGTCCTTACACCTCCAATGGTATTATGAGACCATGTGCCTTGGTTTCCAGGTGTAGCTTTAAGGTATTTACATGACAGTATGAGGTTTGGAGATTAATATTGATATGGATATCAGAAAGGACGTTTCTATACATTGTAAGTTTTTATATCTGTCTGTATATCTGTCAGTGGCGGCTGGCCAAGTGCAACTAGTGCAAATGTTTTCACCTAATTTTCAAATTAATATTGACATTTTTTATTTGCTTGTTAAATTAAACCATTTCCCAGCAGAACGCAC
This sequence comes from Lepisma saccharinum, assembly GCF_977018435.1. Classification (NCBI taxonomy): domain Eukaryota; kingdom Metazoa; phylum Arthropoda; class Insecta; order Zygentoma; family Lepismatidae; genus Lepisma; species Lepisma saccharinum. The sequence goes on from NC_139253.1 coordinate 42,334,596, forward strand.
ATGATAATACTCAAATAATACGCCGCTCGGAGCTACGCACGTGAAGAGTTCGTCGTAGCATAAACAAACCAAGAGCAGACGCCACCAGGTTGCGGAAGACTTTAGCCGGTTGTCATGGCAACGGTGGCGTCACCTAGCGTTGGAATTCAACGGGTGTCGCCATCTAGGTGCAGCAGTTCTCTCGTCGACAGAAAACATTGCATCCAGTGGTTGTGGCAAAATCGTTGCCTTCTCGCGAGATCTTGTTCCGCGTGTGTGTTTCGCATTTCCTATCGTGTGTTGTGTTCATGTGTTGAGCTGTGGTTTGTACAATGAACCCAGTAAATGACTTAGTGTGTAATTTGTTGCAGACGCCATTTTCCAGATGGACGGATGAAGACAAAAAAGACGTTTTAAATTTTGGGGGGCCCACTGACACTTACTATTTGTTTTTCATTGCCTATAAATGTACTTCTTCACCTGTTATTTTAGGCACGAGCCGCTACTGATATCTGTGATGATGATGTTGTAAGTGGTGTTGAAAGAACAATTCATTAATTGATTTTAGAGCTTATCTCCACTGGTGGGAAGTTTGAGGCACAACTTGTAAATGTGCAAAGTGTTGATCAACTAAAACATGACCTCTACCAGGTGTAGAAGTATGAAACCGGAATTGGCCGATAGATGGTGCTAGCCGGCAGTGGAGGGCGTGGAAGATCGCGGAAGCAGCGCCAGCTGCTGCCCGCCACTCCCGAGGACGTTATATCGGAACACAGTAACCCGAGTGCCAGACAGAGGAAGGTGTTGCACACCCGGAACATGTCGAGTTTTGTGCCTACGAACTACGATTTGCGGACAGCATTGGTGTTCTGTTATCATTTGAAGAAAACCGCCGCAGAATCGCATCGAATGCTCGTCGAAGCTTACGGCGAACATGCTTTCGGGAAAACACTGTGTTTCGAGTGGTTCAAGAAATTCAAAAGTGGCGATTTTGACTTGCGAAACGAGGAACGTGGGAAACCTCCGAAAAATTTCGAAGACAACGAATTGCAAGCTAAAACCCGGTGAAACCGTTAACGCAGATCGCTACCAACAGCAAATGATCAATTTACATCGAGCATTACGTGACAAACGGCCGGAATATGAAGCAAGGCAACACAAGGGCATCCTGCTCCATGACAACGCCTCACCACACACAACAAAACGGGTCCGGGAAACGATCGAGGCTTTCAAATGGGAGATACTAGGGCATGCGGCGTATTCTCCCGACTTGGCTCCTTCAGATTATCATCTATTTGCCTCACTGGGACACGCACTTGCAGAACAGCGCTTCAATTCGTATGAAGATGTACGAACATGGCTCGCAGACTGGTTCGCTTCAAAAGAAGAACGTTTTTTTTTGGCGTGGCATTCATAACCTGCCGGAAAGGTGGGAGAAATGTGTAACTAGCAATGGAGTTTACTTTGAATAAAATATTGTTTCTCAGTTGCAAACACCAGCCGTTTACTTCTTGCAAACAAATTCCGGTTTCATACTTCTACACCTGGTATGCATTATCAATATAAACACAATCACTGTCTGAGGTATAGATTCATGTTTTGATACCAAGGTTGATATAAACAGTTCATTGCAGATTTAGTAAGCAGTTAATGAAAAAAAAATTGACAAGAATACAGGAATGAATTGTTGAGAATTGAATATTTGTTCTAGAAATATCAAAATCTCATAAATTGCATTTTGTGTCACCAAAATATTTTAATTAACCCTTTCGGCATGCATGCACAGAAATGGAAATACAGTCCAGCCATGGAAAACAAAACTGGCTGGAAAGGTATATTCCAAATGCGAGAGGGGAAGCAGGTAAAAGCACCTACCAAACTACCCTGTAATCCCTGTGTTCTGTTTGTGATTTACTCTTACAATTTGTAACAAACAGTTTTGAAGTAGATCGATCGTTTCTATAAAATGAGCAAGTCAGATTGTTGCCATGTCATTGTCTGTAATAAATAAGATTCATCATGAAGCAGATATTCTTAGTGAATACTAGCTTGATTGATGATGTGTAAATTTGTGCTCATTATAATATTTGCTAAGGAAATCAATTTAAATTCAATTGTGTAAAATAAAGTTTCTGGTTTTCAAACAAGTTAATCTACTAATGTGACATGATGAATACTTTCCAGACATGTTCCATTTGCTAATATATTTATGGATGGTCTTTTTTTTTTCATCTAAACCCTTCCATAATTTGTAAACATCTGTCTACTTACTTTGCCGGTGATTTTACTATGCTTGAAAGTTCATGTTGTTTCCACAACAGATGAATTTCACGGAACCCCTTCCTTCCCCAAATGACACTGCTGCCATCACCCCTATTTTGACACTGGACAAGCTCAGTTGGCGCATGCACACTTCTGTGCATTGTTTCGGCTAAGGCAGTCGGACAATAGCCAACATACCATTTTAGACACTTTTCTGAAAATGAATTACTCAGTTGCTATGTATACTGTTCAGACATAAAATTTTGTTTACGAATACAAAATACTACAGTTTACAATATAACTTACAAAAACTTTATGTAATTATTTCAAGCAACTGTTTCCATCCAAAAAGATATTAAAAAGTGTATAAAAATTATTTTTTTTATTCATTCTTTTTATTACTCTGTTACTATGTTCCGTACAGCCCTGAAATTTTGTATACAAATACAAAATACTACTCTTTAAAATATAACTTACATAAACTGGATATAATTTTGTTCAAGTATCAGTGTTGCCATCCTACCAAAATTTAAAAATTTCTAATTTTTTCTTTATTACTCTTACTATGTACCATACAGACCTAAAATTTTGGATACGAATACAAAATACTACTGTCCAAAATATATCTTACAAAAACTATGTGTAATTTTCTTCAAGTGTCAGTGTTGTCATCTCTCAAAATTCAAAAATTTATATTTTTTTCTTTATTTTGTCTTTATTACTCTGTGACTATGCACTGTAGAGACCTTAAATTTTGTGTACAAATACAAACTACTACATATTACAAAATAACTTACAAAAACTTTATGTAATTTTCTTGAAGTATCACAGTTGCAATCACATAGTACTCAAAAATCTGTTAGTTATCTGTATTTTTGTAAATATCCAGGGAATGATATCATTGCACTGCACATGATTCTCTTCTTCAGTTCAGACAGAATCATTCACAAACTCCTCCACAAAATACTGAATATCATTCTGGGAAAGTTTATGCTGGAAACAACCTTAGCAACTTTGTGAGCCATTGTGTGAAATGAGAAAATTTACAGCACACATGTCACATGGATTAGCAGAGAAGGAACAGGGAAATAGCGCTTGTACTACCCTCAGGCAGCAAGTTATGAACTGAAATATCAAACTTTTGCACTGGGCTCCATGGCAGAGTGGTTAGCACATCGCGCTACGACACCCGGGGGTCCCAGATTGAAAATCCTGGCCTGGGTTTTTGAGTGTCCCTTCATCAACTTTATCATATCACTTGTCCCCTTTAGTGATTAGCCAAAAGTGGCAGAAAAGCTAAGTAAAATACATCAAATCAAACGAACCTTTGCAGCAAAACATTAGTCAAACAACGTAGAAGCACACACATATTTTCAGAAGCACTCACAAACAAAGAACGTATATCTACATTATCTGCAATATGTCACCATAGAGGAAAATGTAGATATACATCAATATTTTCACTACTTAATTTGGGAGGAATTGTGGTTCAACTGTTTGGTAACATTAATTGTTTCCTCATAATACTTATCCAAGCTTTCTTGATGAAGGCATAATGCATAGTAGTTCAGATCAGTAATCAAGATCACACTATCTAAGCATATCCTACTGAAAATAAACCAATTTTATTTCAAATTTGGATAATAATAATAATAAAAATAACTAGGGCTGAGTTGATATTGATATCGATGTATTGGTATCGGCTGATACCAGCAGTATTGGTATCGGAAAGTATCGTTTGAAATTTTTCCACCATTACCATTGTTTGTTAATCCCTTGTCAGAGGTTTGTTTGACTGGTTGGAAGGCCAGCACATGAAGTTCTGCATAGAGATTTTCCTAGGAATGTTTGACAAGCTTCACCTTCCTGTGAAGCAATGATAATTGACAAGATCAAAGGCATGGGTAAAGTGAAAGCTGCCTCCTAATTTCTCGAAGGCATGCAACTACATGGTAAAGGCAATGTGGAAATAAAAGAAATCATTAATTTCCAATTCTTGGTCACAAACTCCTGGGTTAAGAAAGGGTGAACATTTCTAAAACCAGCATTACTATCATGCTGGGCTGTTTCTGGACCAGATGATTGCAGAGTTCTTGGGAAAGAAAGATTAAGGTTGCTGTGGAGAGAGGGTTGTGGCATAATCATTTCTTCTTGTGTTCTGTGTAGGGAGTAATTTATGTGATTGTATCGGCCAAAACCACAGTGACTTGTCTTTATTGCAAATGAAGAGAATGAGGGAGAGCAGGACACATTTAGAACTGGCCAGGTGAATGTTATTATAATAACTGCATCTTTTCTCCCTTTTCTGTCAAGCCAAACGACAAGAATGTATAGTATTTGCATGAGACTGAAGAGAGACAACATCCACCGATCTTTTTCTTTATGTAGCTGTAACACTTAAAAAGTCTTGCAACCTTTCAAAATCGTCTTTCTTTGCATCCTCTAGAGAGAAGTTCACATAAAAAAGAAGACTTACCAAATGTCACAAGATAATAATTTAGGAGTTATTTCCAGGGTGTTTGGAATAAAGCACTGAAGTCAAAAAATGAAATTTTAAAGCTGACAGTTATTTATGTTAATTCCTTTAGTAAGAAACATTACAGGCATGGTATAGATGTTGAATGACCACTGTTAACTATCTTTACACATGCCCAATATAAAATTATATTCATAATATTTTATTTCATAACTGATTCAATGCATCTTAAATGAAGCAACAAAAAATTGCAATTTGTGGCTTACGTGCTTTTTATCGAACACCCTAGATTTAATGTCATTAAAGGAATGTGATGCAATGAGTTAGTATGACTCGGTGACTAGCCTTTCTTATTTTAAACTGAAATTATACAAGTATCGGTCTCTGTGGGAAGCGGTGGAACTATCGGCTCAAAGTGGTATTGGCTCAGTCCTAATAATAACACATTATTCTTGTAATCATCATTCTTGTCATTACATGATTGAGAACATTTTTCTACTTGTTCCAGAAACGCAATATTTCTGCTTTCTGCTTTTTTCTAACCTGGAAAGAAGGATACCAATTTCCAGGTTGTTAGGAAGCTGACAGACGGGTTCACTAAAGTTTTTTTTTTGTTTTAGTCATGACTTCATCGAAAAAGAAAACTCATTCAGGAAAGTTAGAAAGAAATTTTTTCATAGTGCTTACGTTCACATAAAACTTTAATTTTTGGAATTTTGAAAACTTTGAAACCATGATTTAAATGGTAGAATAAGAAACTATAAACTGGTTCTGGTATTTTTACACTAAACTTTTTCAGGCATTGCCATATATACAAAAGCGAGCCTAACAGATCAAGTGGCTTAAACCATTATGCATTGAAATGGTATTCGAAGCAGCTGGAATTGAAATCAATATACGTGTACATAATCATATTTACACAATAATAACCTTATATTGATCCCTAAGTTGTAATATCAATGATTTTCTCTCAAAATTGGATGTTGTATTACAAAGGCTAATAGTGCCAAATTGGAATATCATCATTCTAGGTGACATAAATATTGATTTCCTTCAAAACAATACAAAAAGTAAAGAGTGTAGTGTTTGCCGTGCTAGCCGGAGCAAGAGATAAGCGAGGTATACCGGTGTGGGTCAGAGGACATACTGCCTCAGGCACTGGCATAGTGCAGGTTTGATTGCCTAGGTGGCAGCACTTTACACACCACCCCCTTCTTTATTGAAGCTATATATTTTGTTTGCATATGCCACATAAATCTTACATCTTATTACAAAACATTTTAAACAAAGTTCCTGACTCTTAATTCAAATTGAAGAACAGTAGTGGGGGAGCATGTAGTTTCCCGTGGGATTTTTGTGGTACAATAATGGGAGTTAGTTTTTCTGAAAGGTATTGGCACAAGGAAAACGAATATGGATGTTGCCAGTCCCAAAAATTGTGCAGGGGTGGGGTGGGGGTGGGGATTCAAAATGGCCGACAACTCGTTTCACCGAAACAGCAATATCTTCATCATTTATACGACTACAACAAATTTTCAAAGCTTTAAATACTTCTTGATGCAGTTTATACAATTATGATTATTAGGAATAATGTGAATTGTGTAAAAACTAGCGGTAACGCTACATATTTATTTTAAAAAAGCTTTAACAAGCTCATGTTATGCATAATTAAATACAAAAAACTCTTTTTCAGATGGATCTCAGTGAACCAGAAACGAGGCTAAAGATGGAAATCAACTATGCACTGTGTATAATATGTCAACAGAAATTAACCGAAGGACTAATCACAAACCCCACCACACATGAAAAGGTTTTACAAAGTGCACAAGAGAATGCTGAATACGAAAACGTGAAGTATGTATCATCTAATATTCGTCTATGTGGAATGATTGCTGTCATGCTGGCAGACAACAGGGCATCATGTCACCAAAGTTTTTATCAAGATGTCACTCACAAGGGAAATTTGGAGCATATGAAAAAGTGCTATGAAAGCCACAATCAGCAAACACCAACTGTAACGGAAAGCAGCACACCAAAATTAACATGTTCGCATTGCATTCCATTCAACAAAGATGAAAGCTTCTTCTGTAATGGTGGTCAGACATGTGCAAATTCCCTCAGGAAGCTGTCGGTTGATCATTCTCAAAAATGCCTGAGTGATGCTATTGCTAAAAGTGGAAATGAAGCCCTCCAGATAAAGCTCAATACAGCAATCAACCCTGAAGATGGTCACGCTATCGACATTAGATACCATTTGCCGTGCTGGGCAAATAATGTGACACATGTACTACGATGTCCTGATACCAGTGCACCAAATATCTCTACAGCCCGTGAAGCATCATCAGAGATTGAATTCATCTGTATGATTCAAGAGTGTTTAAAGACTGGTTCCTTGAGTATGGCTGATGTGCAAACCACTTATGAAAACATTCGTGTTATGAATAATGTCGTTTATCCATCTATAACAAGGAAAGAAATTAAGAAATTGCTGCAGAAAAATGTTACAGATATTGAATTTCACCGTCCATCACAAGGAAATCAACCTGAAATGTTAGTATGAAGCATGCACGAGATATTGCTATGACATCACAGAATGATGATGAAGATTTGGACTTGACTATGAGGAGTTTGTATGATGCTGCTAGTTATCTTCATAAGTCTATAATGAACACTATGAAGTGGGAATTCACAGGATCATTAGAAGAAACAGAAGAACATGTGCCACGAGAAGTGTATTCTTTTTTCAGATGGCTTATTTGTGGTACTGTTGAACATATGTCTTCAGAACGCAAGCAATCAAGTGTTAACAAGGCTGTCATGAGCATATCACAAACTGCAATATCCATGACATATAATGAGAGACAAGTGAAATGTACAACAACTACAAATATTAAGTCTACACGTGTAATGCCTCAGCAAGTAGTTGTAGGATTATCAGTTCACCAATCTGTAAGGATCAAGAAGGTCATTGAGCTTTTGCATGGTATGGTCTGTCAATTGGATACGATCGACTTCGACGATGTGAAACACAAATAGCTAAGACGATAATACAAGGTAGATGATGTCAGAAATAACCAGGGAGTGTATGTGCCGGCAGATATCATCAAGGACAGATATATTTTCTTCGCAGTGGACAACGTGGATTTCATGGAGGATACATTAGATGGGAAGAATACCACACATGCAACTGCCCTTGCCATTTATCAACAGAAAGAACCAGATGATAATTCACCAGCTATACACTTGATCAAATCATCAAACAATAGAGCCATAACAGAAATTCCAGACAGCGTCACATTATTGAAAGAATGCAGTATTCCAACCAAACCAACCCCAAAATCTCCAACATATACTAATTTTTCATCAATGAAAGACAATCTAGGTGTTAAGGAAATGAAGTCATGGCTCATAGCAAAGACATTACATGCTGCAACAGAAGATATTGCTAGTGAAGAAGACATTAATAGTGTCAGTCGTGATTGCACAGTTAACCTGATTTCTACGTGGTCCACATACAATTCCCACATGAGTAATGTACTACCACAAACCAGAGTACATGTTGCACCACTGATTCACGCACCATCAAAAGAATGGAGTACACTGCTTACCGTTTTACTTCAAGGCTCAGAGCATTAATTATGCAGTAATGGGGAATGGTAGGAAAACAGTGATTACATTATGGGTCTGTATATACCAGCAAAACAGCTACAAATGAGCAGAAGTGACCTTCATCATATTGCGCTCAGACCAGGTGAACTGCACATAGTAATGGCAGCACTGAGGTCTATTGGTGCTTTTGCAGAGAATAGTGGATTGGATATGGCCTGGATTCAGAGTGGCTTGTATGGATCTACAACAACAAGTTCAATTCTTCTTGGAAAACACGTGAGAAGAGGAATTGAAGCACATTTGATAAGTGTCCAGGCACTCTTTTCACAGTACATGGAAGAATTTTATACTCAGAACCCAACCCTGAAAGATGACATCTAGAACATGATGTATTGTAGTGAGTGGTAAGTTTTAGTTTTAGTTTTAACTGTACCATATTGTTTTAAATCCTTGACCTAGATCCTCTCACCTACCTTTAGGTCTCTTAAATGTCTAACTCTGTGCCTTTTGTTGTAATTGTCAGCTTGTTTGTTCTTAAATTCTTATTCTTGTACAAAATTTGGCTACGATTCAACACTTTAGGTAGTAATTTTACAGGTAACATCAGTAAATCTTATCTTAATTTCCTGTTCAGATATAATTCTGCAGGAGAATAACCATTCGCTAATGGAGTATTTCTATAAGCAAGCAAACCTTTATATATGTCATCATTCTTCATTAACAAATGTTTAGCAATTTTAACAGTAGCTTCTACTTGTCCTTGAGACTGACTATGATATGGCGAACCTGTCTGGTGAATAAAGTTATACTCCTTAGCAAAACAGCAAAATTTGTACTGAAACTGCGGTCCATTATCAGATCTAATTACATTACAAACATCATATCTAGCAAACATTTGCTTCATTTTTGTGATTATGACATCTTCAGTCATTTGTTTCAATGCAAATATCTCAAAAAACTTTGAATAGTAATCTGTGGCAATAAGGTACCATACACCTTAACATTTAAACAAATCTACTCCCACCTGTTGCCATGGTCCATCAAGTAAACTTTTCATTAAAAATGGTTCTTTACAGTTACCTCTCATTTCAATACATTGAGAGCAGTTTTTCACTAAAGCATCAAGTTGTGAACTAAGTCCTATCCGCCATACTGACATCTGTGCTCGACGTCTACATTTCGTTATACCCTGATGACCTTGGTGTATGAATTTTAAAACCTTCTCTTGTAGCAAACCTGGTATTACAATACGAGAACCTTTTAACAATATATTATGTATTATTGAGAAATCTAATTTATATTGATAGTAAGGTAACAGTTCAACTGCAATTTTACTCTTCTCAGGCCAAACATTCATACGTAGTATAGTACTTAAGTTTCTTCCATATGTTATCATTTACTTGACACTGTTTAATTTTGTCTAAGTAATAATCTTTCACAGGACAGTGTTGAATAACAAAATTTACAAAAGCATGAACTTCTTCACCTAATTTCTCTCTCTCCCAGCTATCAATAGGATTTCTGGTCAGAAAATCTGCTAATATAAGTTCACGGCCTGGTACATAATTAACTGTATAGTCATACCTCATTAACCATATTCTAAATCTTTGCAATCTAGGAGTTAATTCATCAATGTTCTTAGAACCTAAAATCTGAATTAATGGTTTATGATCAGTTTCCAAATTCACTTTTAGACCTGAAACATATTCTGAAATTTTTTCCATAGCCCATGTTAAAGCTAAAGCTTCCTTTTCAATCTGTGCATATCTTTGTTCTGTAGGTGTTAATTTTTTAGAAACATAAGCAACGATTTCTCTTTTTGTACCTTTCATTTGAAATAACACAGCACCTATGCCATATGAAGATGAATCTGCACTAACAACGCACTGTTTACTAAGATCAAAATATGCTAATGTTGGGGTTGTAGTTAGAGCTTGCTGTAGCATTTTGTAACTACATTCTTGTTCTGCATCCCAGGTAAATTCTACACAATCTTTAAGCAAACCAGTTAAAGATGTCAAAATATCTGATTTATTTGGAATACATTTTCCTGCATAGTTAACCATACCCAAGTATGTTTGAAGCTCTGATTTACAAGTAGGTCTTTCCATGTTTACAATAGATTTTACCCTCTCTGGGTCTATCGAAATATCTTTCTCAGACAGGATTTGGTTCAAATACTTAACTTTAGTTACACCAAAAATACTTTTGCTTTTGTTAATAGTAATACCTTCTGCTTTCAGTTTATTTAAGACTCTTTTAAGAGCTTCATCATGTTCTTCTACAGGGTGTACCAAAAGTCCCATTACCCCCCCCCCCTTTGAATTGTAGACAGACCTGCAACATGTTATTTTAACAGCATGTGTATGATGAGAGGATGGTTACCAATAAATCAGACCAATGACCACCATTTACTCCAGATGATCTGTGTGCACACCGCCATTTTCATGGCACAGTATTATTCGCCTCCAGGTGCGATGTGAAATCCTCCATAACATGGCAAGGGAGGCAAACGAACTGCGAACAGCTTCTTGAAGTTCCCCAGTTGTCTGATAACGATTATGGGCAACTTTCTGTTTGATGTGTCCCCATAGCGCATTATCACAAGATGTCAGATTTGGACTTTGGGGTGGCCATTTTAGAGATGCTGGTAAATTTGGCGATCCTCGTCCAATCCATTTGTCTCTGAACACATCATTGAGTATTCTCTTAAAATGGGCACCTGACATCCTATGTTACGGAGGATTTCACATCGCACCTGGAGGCAAATAATACTGTGCCATGAAAATGGCGGTGTGCACACAGATCATCTGGAGTAAATGGTGGTCATTGGTCTGATTTAATGGTATACCATCCTCTCATCATACGCATGCTGTTAAAATAACATTTTGCAGGTTTGTCTACAATTCAAAGGGGGGGGGGTAATGGGAATTTTGGTACACCCTGTATAGTACTCTCAAAGCACAATATGTCATCTACATGAAAAATTACATTTTTTTCACCTTGCAATAACATGGGAATTTGTGTTGTGAAACACTCCAGAGCACAAGAAATCCCAAATGGGATGCGCAAGAATTTGAATCTTCCAAATGGACAAATGAAGGTAGTTAACAGTTGACTGTTTTCATCTAATTTTACTTCATAAAATGAAGTATTTAAATCAATTTTACTGAAATACCTTGCTCCCTTTCATTGTGCAAGAGTTGATTCTACTTTTGGCATAAGGAAATGTGGCCTTAACACCCACTCATTTAACTTTGTATAATCACAACATAGCTTAACTTCATTACCTTTAGGCACACACACAATAGGGCTAACCCAGTCTGTTACTACTTCTACTGGTTCAATTATTTTCAGTTTTTTCAAACGGTTAATCTCTACTTCTAGTTTTTTCAACATTGGTATGGGTACTACTCTTGGTACAACCTGTACATATGGTTTTGCATTAGGTTTCATAGCAATAGAAACTGTTTTCCTAAATTCTCTAATGTTTCGAAACAATTTACAATATTCTGGTGAATTAATATCAACTTTTGTGAAAGATCGTAGGTCTTTTTGCAGATTATGTACATTTATCATTTCTAAAGCAGTAACTGCATTTTGACCAAGCAAAGGTTTTTGCAACCCCTCTACTACATATACCCTTGTACAAAATTCCTTGCCTTTAAAGCATGATGTAAAAATCGTAGTACCTAACACCTTTAATTGTGTACCATCGGGTCCTTTAAGGCCCGATTGCTTTGCATTAAAATTACTCAACATGTTTGGAAATAACACATTAGGTACACATACACAATCAGTACCTGTATCGATCAAAAAATTAACAATAGCGCCAAGTTCCTTAATGAAAATTGAATGATACCAATTGAACTGAATTAGAATTAGATCCTTTAATATTTCCTACAAAAATTATTTTCCAGACTCTATTTTTCATTAGTGTTTTGTTCATTCACATTACCAAATTCAAAATGATTGATTGTTTTCATGTTTTTACTTTTTTACAGTACCTGCACGCCACTGTTCTAGCTGGGCAATCCTTTAATTTTGGGTGAAATGGTCCACCACAGAAGGGACAATACTTCGGTTTCGCTAAGTTTGTGTTGTACTTACTCCGAGTTGGTGGTCGAGAATTACCTCTCCTGTTCGTTGCACTTCTGTTCCCGGTTCTACTAGTGTAGTACTTCCCGGTCATCTGTAGCATCATCTGGTCACTTGTTGCACCTGTCCTTGGTCGACAATTTCATGTGAATTCTTCTGTTGTTGTTCGTACTGCTTAACCCAATTAACTGCCTCTGCAAGCGTCAATTCTCGCTGCATCTGTAGTTTGTCGGACACACGTTTATCAGCTACGCCGACGACGATCCTGTCCCGAATCATGTCGTCCTTGAGATTACCAAACTCGCAATGTTCAGCCAGTATATGCAGATCCGTGATAAACACGTCAGCTGGTTCCCCCACATTTTGCACTCTGGTATTAAACTTATATCGTTCAAAACTTATGTTACGATGTGGCAGAAACACAGAATCGAACTTGTTCATCAAGTCACGCACTGAACATGGTTCAGGGAAATGCAACAAATATTCGTCACTTTGTGAACCCATTACGTATATAAGTAGGTTGATTTTTTCGTCCTCAGTTTTGTTAACCAAGCCCGAAACACTTAGATAACGTTCGAACCTTTTTCTCCATAATGGCCACAGTTCTGGTCGAACAAAGTCAAATTGTTCTGGAGGATTCACATTCACTAGGGAATGCAAAACGTTGCCGGTTACCGACGAATCACTGTTGTTAGGCATGTTTAACACTCACATTCGAATCCCATGTTCGCTATTTCACTTATTCGTTCAACCGAACGCGGATCCCACCGCTGCCACCTTGTAGTGTTTGCCATGCTAGCCGGAGCAAGAGATAAGTGAGGTATACTGGTGTGGGTCGGAGGATGTACTGCCCCAGGCACTGGTATAGTAAAGCTTTGATTGCCTAGGTGGCAGCACCTTACAACAAAGAGTATATAGATCTTCTTAAATCTCATGTTCTTAATCAAATTGTAAGAAACCCCACCAGGATAACACTCACTACTGAAACTCTTATAGATCATATTAGCACCAACTTGTCTTTTGACGTGGTAAAAACAGAGGTGATTCACAACTTAATATCTGATCACACAACACGACTAATGCAAGTAAAGTTGCCCACAAACCGTAATATAACAAAAAGATATGCAATAGAATGTAGAAATATGAATGAAGAAAATATCAAGTATTGATCCTATCTTCTTAAAAAAGAAGAATTGACAGAAGTGTACCAATCAGACACTACGGAATAAATTTGGGAAAATCTTATAAACACACTTGTATATTAGCTAAATATTGCATGTCCCATTAAAAGGAAATACATATATTTAAATAAAAAAGAGCAAAGCTTGGGCAAAAACAAAATTGTGCAGAAAAATAATAAACTAATAAGCATCCACGACAAATTCATAGCTACCAAAGATAACATTTATAATGATATGTATAAAAGTAAGAAAAAAGAATATGAAAAATTAATTAAATCTGAGAAAACTCATCATTTATCACAAAAAATTAAAGGTAATAGCAATAAGTCTAAAATCATATAGGATATACTGAACAAGAAAAGAGGGAAAGATAACAAAAAAGCTAAAGGAAATATATCACTAACTATAAATGGTACCGATGTAAAAGACCCACAAACTGTAGCAACAATATTCAATAACACTTTTCTGAATGATAACCCAAACACTAGATTGCAAACGAAATATGCTAAAAATTTGGGCCCATACACAAATAGCATTCAAAACTCTATCATTCTAGATGAAATAAGTATTATTGACCCAGAAAAAACTAAATTCCCTCAATAACAAGAAATCATGTGACATTGATGGTTGGTCTAAACAACTAATAAAAAAGTGTACCCACTATCTACTTCTGTCTCTGCAATTTGCTATAAATTCATCAATAAGGAATGGCATATTCCCAAAGACCTTTACAAAGCGTGTCATAAAACAGATATACAAAAAAGGGCCTAAAACAGACCCCTTATATTACAGACCAATAGCAATTACATCACCATTCTCGAAAATACTAGAAAAAATGATCTGCAATAAAATTCATGATTTTTGATCCAAATTTAGTATTATATATCAATATGGTTTTCAAAAAGACAAATCAACAAATTCAGCAACTGTACAATTTATAAAAATAATTACTGAAGCCTTGGAGGACAATGAAATTCCAAGTACGGTTTTTGTAGATCTGTCTAAAGCATTTGACTTACTCAACCACAACAGACTTATGCATAAACTGCATAGTCTAGGCATTCGAAGTGGCACATTCAACCTAATTAAGTCATTTCTTTCCGATCGAATACAATGCACTCAAATTGAGCAAATAGATTATACATCTATCAAAACCTTTACTCCAGTTTTAAATTGTCGAAGTGTCACCTCCCTTGGGTGCAGTTCTTTATATTTATGCCACGGCTAGTATCTACAGGGTAGGGTTCTTGTTAGAGAATGAAACCAGACAGTAAGCCTTCCAATGGAAACTTTTAAATGATTATATTATCTAGACAATGATACATGGATTTGGATATTTACATAATTAGCTACGTATTTCTCTAATTCTTATTTACATTCAATGTTGATCTTAACATGTGCTTTACGAATTTGTTTCTTCTTTCTAATTTCTATAATCTTCTTTCGTCTATGCTTCCTTCTGGACTTCTTTCTTTGTGGGCATTAGGGTATGGACTTCCTTCTTTGTGGGAATTCGGATATGGACTTCCTTCTGGACTTGTATGTAACCCCTGGAACATGTATCCTTTATTCCACTCAGTTTGGCATCTTCATACGTGTGTTTTCCCTTTTTACTAAGTTCAATTCTCGCAAACTGGTAAGACCTCACATTTTCTTCATTCACACCAAGTCCTAGAGGGTTACGAGTTTGCTGCCTATCTCTGCTCTTTGCTGATTGAGAGATTACTTTATCCTTTTCCCCACTCTCTTCTCTCCAGCTTTGGGCAATATCCCAAACTCTTCCCTTGAGGGGAAGACTGGAACGCGCCAACACTAAATAAGTGCAACAAAGTGTATACTTGGTGCCAGACGACTGAAACATGCAGCCAAGTAGGTGCAACAGCTGTGATGCACAACCAAAGGTAATGTGGTTCGTGACTGGTATAATCAAAATTTCCACTATGGGGATGGTAAATGAAGCTAACAGATTCAAGATCTGTTAAAAGACACACATTTATATCAGTCTTTTAACTTCTTTAGATTTCTGGTCTATTTACATATGATCACCAATTTAATTTATTAAGTATTTACATTAATTTATTGTTTTTATATCTTTTCTTTATCTTCTTATAATGGATTCTATTATTTTTCATCTTTCCAAATCACTTTGCGCTAATTTACACCGCCATTCGCGTATCTTGTGTTAATCTTCAATATTGCACACCTCGTGCTGCCATCTCTATTCCACTTTGGCAAAGCATTTACATGAGTTGGTCCCATTGGGTACGTAACAAAAGGTAGGTATCCCTCAAGGACATTCATCCTTTACATCAATGACATACCGAAGAACAACATTGAATTGAATTGAATTGAATTGAAAAGTCTTTTTATTTACTACAGAGCGAGATTCAGCCTTGGGCTGCTCTACCACCTAACTCTGGTGAATAAAAGTTACAATACATACATTTATAATACTGAATAATACTGAAATCGAATAACATAACATGAATGAATACGACATAAATGAAAAATAATAAAATTATAAGAGAGTACAATGACAGATACATTAACACACTCACACACACACACACATACACACGTGTACATACGCAATTTCCAGATCGATACTAAGATAGCATGCACACAGGTTGAAATATTCGTTGTGTCAGATAAGTGTTTGCAAAATACATGGTTTTACTTTACTTGATTCCTGTTGCTTAGCCGTACGAGCTAATGCTCAATTTTTGTCTTTGCAATAAAAATAATACGACTTGTTCTTTGAAGTTTTTGGGTGTTGTAGCAAAAGAAACATAATCGGGAAGAGCATTCCAAACCTTTGCAGACCAGAGGGAGAAGGAGCCTTCGAAACTGACAGCAGAGTGGCGGGGAATGTCGATTTTTCGCCGACCTCTAGTATTGTATGGATGTATGGAATTTCTAAATGTCAGTTTCTCGTGGAGATAGCTAGGTGTTTGCAATTTTAATACCTTATATATTGTAGAACACTGATGCAGGAGGCGTCGCCTAGACATGTTAAGGATTTTGTATGTATTGAGCAAGGGTAGGATGTGCTGATTTCTCCTGATCGAGAGAACGTAACGAATGCAAGAATTCTGTATTTTTTGTATTCTGTTCGATATTTTACGTTGTAAATTCGTGCCGTACACCACATCACAGTAATCGAAAATAGGATATATTAGAGTTTCGATGAGATATAATTTAGTTTCTCTAGTGAAAAAGTCTCTCCTCCTGTAGAGTGATCTCATTATTCTTAGTGCTTTTGTGCATTGCTCTGAGATATGTCCTGCCCAGGAAAATTTGGGATCAAAAGTAAGGCCTAGATTTTTAACGGTTGGTGCATAAATTATGTTTTGGTTTATAATTTTGATGTTAATTGTATCATAATTTACTTTTTCAAGATAATAGTTAGAGCCTAAAATTGTGTATACGCATTTATTCTGGTTAATTGCGAGCCCAATTGCAGTGAGCCATTTGTTAAGGGTATGTAGATCATTGTTTAGATTATCTATCTTGTTTAACAAATCCGATGGTGATGACGATATCATCAACTGCGTATCATCCGCATAACAATGTATATTACAATGGCTGATGGTGTTTGATATATCAGCGACGTATAAGGTGTATAAAAGGGGGGCCAGAATGGAACCTTGCGGGACTCCTCCATTTAATGTTATCGGTGTTGATCCGGTGTCGGCAGGGTAAAAAACCCTTTGTCTTCTTTCGTGTAGATATGATTGGAACCAGTTTATTACAGGCTTCGAAAAACTGTAGTATTTCATTTTTGCTAGGAGAAGGTTATGATTGACAAGATCGAAAGCTTTAGAAAGGTCTAATAATACTAGTATAGTTAGTTTTTTATCGTTAATCGAACGTAAAATATTGTCCGTGACAGATAATAATGCCGTGGTTGTACTATGAGAAGTACGGAAACCTGATTGAGAATCAGGTAAGATTTTATATTTTGCAATGTACTCTTTTAATTGTATAGATACTATCTTTTCTGTGACTTTTGAAAATATTGATACAATGCTGATTGGTCTTAAATCGCTTAGAGAGGTTAATGTCTGCTTTTTGGGGAGCGGAATAACTCGAGCTTCTTTCCATGCATTTGGAAATTGGCTGGTTTACAGAGAAAAATTTATGGTATGCGTGAGTGCCGTAAGCATGAAGGGAAGGGCCAGTTTAAGCATTTTGCACGTAATGTTGTCCACTCCTGCAGCATTTGATCGAATGCTGTACACTGCCTTTTCAACCTCAGAATCTTGAACCTGGCGAAAGGATAATTCTTTTGCATCGTTTTGAAAGCAGTTCTCTAAGAAATACTTGCACTCCTTTGCAATAATGGCGTTGTCTCGAAGAACACTGTCGTAGACATTTGCAAAATGTTTATTAATTTCAGAGGGACTGCTCAGGTGAGGCGGAAGTTCTCCCGCGTTCCGTTTGCTACCGATACCAATTGTTTTCAGGCTATTCCACATATTCTTTGAATTTCTCTTATTGTTATTTACAATAAAAGAAAAATAAGCTTTTTTCTCTTGCCTCATAACAGAGGTGGTAAAATTTCTTAATCTTTTATATTCGTCCCAATGTAAAATTAATTTGCTTCGCTTGTATTTACGCAGCGCACCATCCCTCAGTTTCATGAGCAGCTTAAGATTATCCGTTATTCACGGCGCTGGCTCTTTCGTCACCCTAACCGTTCGTAATGGGGCGTGAACGTTAAACAGGCCGACGAGATTTTTCTCAAGAAATTCTATTTTATAATCGATGTTTCCAAGTTTAAACATTTCGTTCCAATTAATGTTTACAGCATCTCGACAAAAATTTTCATATTCAAATTTCTTAAAATCTCGGTACGTAACGTACTTGGCTTTATCCCTGGGTTTTGCGCAATGCAGTGACACGCTCGTCAAGCAGTGGTCTGAAGTTCCGATTGGACTCGCGATTTCGAAAGAAGATAGAATGTTGGGGTTGTCAACAATTATTAAATCTAACAATGTTTCGGAAGATTCTGTTATTCTAGTGGGTTTATCAATCAATTGTGTTAAACTATACGATTTTATAATATCTTTAAGAAACAGGGTCTCCGCTTTTTGTGTGCTGAGCATGTCGCAATTAAAATCGCCTAGCATAAGGAAAGCGTCTACACTGGCATAGTTATCTGAAATAATTTCTTCTATGATGGCGAGATTTGTATAGGGTACATTTGGTGGACGGTAAAACGCGCAAATGCCAACTTTTAAGTCACTTACACTAACTATCATGCTAATATATTCAATATCATTGGCTTCGAATGGTCGGAAGTCTACGAATTTTACTGCCAGCGCCGAGCGGATAAATATGGCAATGCCCCCGCCTTCTTTCTTGTTTCTGTCGTTACGGAAAACCGAGTAACCGGGGATGTTGATTTCGTTCGTCCCGTCTGCGCTACAGAGCCAAGTTTCCGTTATTATTACGATATCGTAAGCACGTTGGCGTACCACGAACCTCAGTTCGTCTATTTTCGGGATTAAAGAACGAACGTTTGCGTGTGCTATGCTGAGGTCGGATAAATTTGGCAACCTCTGCTTCCGAACCAGGGTGTCGTGGGTCTTTGACCGAGTAACGGGGGTTGAGACTGTTTGATGGTCAGGCGGGTAGGGGTCGCTCTCTCTCATGACGTTTTCACCCATTCTTGAAAGAAAAAGGCGCTACTGTTTCTCCTTCCCTCCCCTCTCTCTGCGGCCGATCGGAATACGTAGCTGTGGGGACATTCTTTTATCGAAAAAGCGAACAATATATCAAGGAAAGCACTTACCTGACTTACACGAAAATTTCTAAGACACACATCCAGGTTATTTCTTCTCTTCATCGGGTGGAAACGAGTACACAAACAACGACACACAATCACACACACATTTACACACACTATTGCTTGAGACGAAGACACAAACACATAATATTTTAATGGCAAAATAGAATTAAACATATTTAGATTATTTGTTTTCATGGCTCTTGTAGAATAATACACTTCCTACAAGCGACTTGCTGCTATCCCAGAGTTTTTTTCGTGTTTTTTTTTCTTTTTTCGCGTATTACGGCTAGATTGTTTTACAGGTTTGATAGTTGTCTACATGATGTGACATAGTGTTTCGTGTTACCTTTCCTGATCACTATTTTCCCATCTTCCGTGTACACCTGTTTGAGACCGAACTTCTCGATGGCCTTCCTGAGAAGCTGCAGCCGTGCACTGCAGAGATCTTCTCTTATGGAGATTCGAGAGTTTTTTAGTTTTCTTTTGTTCCTGAAAACTAGCGACCTTGCCCTGTAATTAGTAAATTTCACGATGATGCCTCTGTGCGACCCGGGAGACTTCGGACCTACCCTGTGGGTGTGGCACAAATCACCGTTGCTTACGTGAACCCCTAAATGCTCCTCAAAAAGAGACAGGGCGATGTTGTCGGTACTTTCCCCTTCGGTCTCTGGAATTCCGAAGATACGTATGCTATTTCTTCTTTGGTATTGTTCCAGATCCTCTGTTTTTTCTTGTAAATTTCGGATATTTTCGTCTCTGTCCGCCAGTTCCGCGCGAAGGGAGTTGACTTCTTCCGAATTGAACTTCATCGTTTCTGTCAAACGATCCACCACAGCTTTTGTGATCGATTCAATTATGGAATCTGTGATCAGTTTTAGCACTTCTGGGGTTTGCACCGCTGATTTCACTTGCTCGCAGATCTCCCTGACGAAGGCCGCTGTGTCCTGCAGGGGTGACTGACCTCCAGCTGCTGCTGATGCTCCGCGTTTTCTAGGCGCCATGGCTGCTGGCTGCTTTGTTCGCGTTCACAAGCGAGAGAAACTATTCAATATTTCGATAGAGTGACTGGGGTGGGAAAGTATCTCTATACAGAAATCGTTCACACTATCACTTAGTATGACTCAAACTATCACCTATGCAGATGACTAGCATAATATGTAGGGCAAAAACAAAAGAACAATTAGAAATCCAACTTACATCTCGATTAATCAAATAACCCAGTACTTAAACTCTAATAGCCTAAATGTAAACCATCATAAAACAAATTTCATGATTTTTAACCCCGACAAAAAGAAGAACTTTGATAACTTGATGGTCTACTTAGATGAAAATGAAAGATAGTATGTTAACCAGGTAAAATTTCTAAGATTGATTATCGATGATAAACTAAGTTGGGCATGTCATAATTCTGATAAACTCACCAAAAACTTATACCTGTTGAAAATCCTTTCTCAGTATCATATCAAGGAAATCAACATGAATCTATATTATGGAGTTATCTATCCTCGCTTAGAGTACTGTATTACAGCTTGGGGAGGAGCAGCTCACGTACATACAAAAAGAGTATTTACACTACAGAAAAGGGCTGTTAGGCTGATATGCAAAATATCATCCAGATCCACATGCAGAATTACCTTTCGCGAAAACAAAATGTTGACTATATATTCACTGTATGTTTATAAATCTATTATTTTCATACTAAATAATGAAACACAAGTTAGAAATGAACACATCCATGGACAAGACAAAGAAAAAACTTTTATGTCCAGACAAACAGACTAACTCTGACAGACAGATCACATTCTGCAGGTGTAAAACCTTACAACAAACTTCCTTCTTGACTAAAAAATATCACTCCTTTTAAGAAAAGTAATGCAGTTAATCAAGCAATATCTTGCAGAAAGAGTGCTGTATGACATAAATGAATTGTAAAATAGATTGGCCACAACTGTCAATTATGTATATAAAAAAAAACTGCTACTAATCTCATAGACCTTAGTGTTTATAAATACTATCACATAAATTTAAGGAATAATGTATCTAACTTAAGAGAAAAACATCATGCATACACTATATATTTTTATCATGGGCATACCTGTTTATCATTGTTTTTAATAATGTACCAGGTGTGCTGGTTAATAATTCTTAATTTCGTCACTGGATGGTGCTGGAAGCAAGGGTTGGTGCACAGTCTCAACTGTTACGTCAGTGTGTTGCCAGGACAGTAGCTGTCAAAATGCCGTGGATGTGCAACCGAGTGCGAGTGATCGTGATATTCGGTTTGTGTGGGAAACATGTTGACCTTCAAACCAAATAAGGAGCATGTGCGGCACGTCCTGCTTTTCTTGTTCAATCAAAAGAAAAATGCGAGTGAAAACTGACGTATCTTTCTTTAATGAGCACTGCATCGTGTAATTTATCGAAAGAACAGTGAAGTGCATTAAAAACTAAAAGAACAACAGACAAATGGAAAAGGGAAAAACGGTGTGTGAAGTGTTGCTTTCTCGGCATGAAAGAAAGTCTTTCTTGCATCGGATAGTGACTGGGGACGAAAAATGGATCTACTTCGAGAACCCAAAATGCAAAAAGTCATGGGACGACCCAGGACAACCTTCACATCGACCGCAAGACCGAATCGCTTCGGAAGGAAGACAATGCTGTTCATTTGGTGGGATCAGCAGTAGCGTAGCATCCTAATACGCCCATACGCCCGGCGTTCCCTGATTTAAAATTTTAAAAATGCGTAAATGCTGTAAATATAAAGTAAAACGTGACTAATTATATACATGTTTGAGCATAATGGCATTATAAAAGCTATTTTTCGCGATCCGTCTACAACGCTCCACTAACAGCTCTCCTTCTAGCATTTCTCTAATGTCTTTGCTTGCCGGACGCCGGCTAGGTTTGGCATACAGGACCATACCTGCCTGTAGGCAGAGAGAAGGAGGGAAAGCTTGTGGCTTGGATCTCTACAGCACGGGCGAAATGCTCTCACCATACGCGGGCGTACGGAGACCTGATTGGTTCTAGGGGCCATGTGACCTTTCCTGCCTTCCGATTCAAGGCGCTGTACTTACGATGCAGACGACAGAAGTAGAATTCCTACCTGGTTTTTAGCGCTCGTGCCTCTGCTCATGCTGTGTGATGCTACAATAAGCAATATTGACTGACGTATCTTTCTTTAATGAGCACTGCATCGTGTAATTTATCGAAAGAACAGTGAAGTGCATTAAAAACTAAAAGAACAAAAAAGTTTTTGTCAAACAAGTTGATAAAGTCCTCGTGGTAGAAGTTCAGCCTGTGGCTGCTCTACCACCTAACCCACAAAACTATTTATTTAAAAAATATATTTTTTCGTTAGTATCTAACTGCCTAATATTGTGCCAGTGGAAATGTTTAGTATTTGTTTCAAAACTCTTAACATTGTATGATCTCTTGACAAAATTATTTTAAAATGTTTATCAGCATTCTCAAGATACAATAAACAGTGGTCTGAAACTCTGAATTACTACTAATAGGCACTGTTACGTCAGTAGAGTGTACGATTGTTGGATCATCCAACCCCCTTCGTGTCAGTGTGTTTTGCACAGCGCGAGAGGTTTCCGGTTCGAATCCCGAGCCTACGCATGTTTGTTCTTTGTGAGTGTCTCTTCATCAACTTCATCAATATCATCACTCATATTCATATTTGCGATTAGCCAAAAGTGATAGCAAGCGAAGTAAAATAAACCAAATCATTCAATAGTTGTATCATCCACAACAATGAAGTCTACTGTTGTTCTAAAGGTGCTTGTGATTGAGGTAGGTTTTTTAATTACTTGCGTCATGCCGAAAGGTTTCCTTGATTATAAAATACTGTTTTGCTACACATATGTTACGAGTGGAACAAAATACTCCGAATGGTGTGCGGTGTTTCTGATTTGAGCAATCTAATTAAAAATGGTATAAAACACCAGTGCTCCAAGCATTTATTGCACACTGAGGCATCTTATTTTCTAGATAAAACAAGCATGGATCATGTTTTATCGGAACCCGGCTGACTTAATGTAATAAACACAATGAGATTGTGATTTTAAATAGACAATACATATGTCGGCTAATTCCATAAGTAAACTCTTAAGCAAAAAAAAAAAAAAAAAAAGCCTACCCTTCCTTCTAACTTGGCGTTCCCATCCGAAATGCTCATGCTACGCCACTGGGGATCAGAAGGGTGTGGTGTACCATGAGCTTCTGAAACCAGGTGAAACAGTGAATGCCGTTCGGTACCGTCAACAACTCATCAATTTGAACCATGCATTGATCGAAATGAGCCCAGATTGGGCGACAAGACATGGAAAAGTGATTTTGCAGCACAAGAACGCCTCATCACACACAGCGAAAGGCGTCGGAGACACCATTTCTGCACTTGGCTGGGTATTCTTGCCCCACCCGCCACTCACTCACTTTCCCATCAACACTTCAACAATTATGAAGATGTCGAACAATGGTTTGCTGACTGGGTCACCTCAAAATGTGAACAATATTTCTGGAAGGGCATCCACAATTTGACAGACAGATGGGCACAATGCATAGCTAGCGATGGCGCATACTTTGAATAAAGCATTTGTTACCTTTCTCCCCTTGTTTTCATTCGGATCAATTAAGAATTATTAACCTGCACACCTGGTACGTGTTCAATTTATGTAAATTTGTGTATCACATATGTGCTTTATATAAACATCTTTGATGTTTTTATACTGTAATATCACATACTATTTATATTTACATGTATCTGACGATATCCATACTCATGGAAAAATGGATCAGTGGCAGTGGCGATGCTACATAAAGGGCAACTAGGGCACTGCCCCACAACAATTTAGCATAAAAAGTTCATCTGAAGAGACGATTGGTATATACGCGTAACTAAATTTTTCTTTTTTCCCTCAACCCCTATGTTGCTGCAACCAGACTTACAGGGTATGCACCCTGTGCGAGGTTAATATATTTCTCCGTCCTGTTGGAGAGAATCCAATCTCAGCTCTGCCCTGAGACGTGACGTCACTGACTGATCCAAACATTTACAGCATAGGCAAGGGACGGTCCCCTCACAATGGAAAAGCGCAAAATTCGTAGCCGTCTCTGGGCAGTGAACGAGGTGCCCTGCCCATTCATGTTTGCCTCGTTCACCGTTCAGTGTTTCCAACGCTTGGCAGGCAGTTCATTCGTTCTTCCAGCCTGCAGCAATAAGATAGGAAAAAATCCTTCGAATGCTTTTCTTCGCCCTTGTTCCAGCGACCTGAAAAGTTGACAACACTTTTTATTGCACAAACTATTCCCCCTTTTTTTAAACAAGGATCCTCCTTTCTTCCCATTGTAATATGGATTTGGACTTGAGTTAGTGTGTGAGTTTGCGTTGCGTTCTGTCTGTGCCAGTGACGTGCTGTGACGTCGACACTTAGGTAGCAGTCAGTGGCGTGCTCAAGGGGGTGGGGTTGGTGTGGGTCACACCCCTCCTCCCTTTAGGGCCAGTATTCCTACAAAAAGGAAGAATGTCAATAACAGGAAAAGATTGCAAAATTATGAATGAGTACTAGGAAAAAGTACACGTAACCCCCACCCACATTCGAAAATAAAAAAAACTATTTGATTTGACTCTAAGCCAGAGATCCTGTGTTTGAATCTCGGATTGGCCATTTGTGTTCTTTGTGTGTGTCCCTTCATCAATTTTGTCGTACCAAAGGTGGTGGAAAAGCGAAGTAAAATAAACCAAATTGAGCAATCAATCAATGATTTGATTTCATTTTTGTTACTTAGCATCGCTTTTTTGTCACATTTGGTTAATTGTGAAGACGATACGATGAAATTGATGAAAGGACGAGCACAGGGAACGCCCATGCCCGGGTCGGGGTTCGAACCCAGGACTCCTGGTGTCGTAGCGTGCTGTGATAACCACTCCCCCACGCTTGGTTGATTTGGTGACAGGTAACAAAACACAACACACTTTTTTGTAGTTTCTTCAATGATATTCATTTGACTTTTTGAGTTCTGAGATACATTTTTCATTCCAAATTATTTCATTATTCACTGCAACACATAGGACAAGAATGCGCACTCATCACGAGTTCGAATCCCGACCTGGATTGTTCATATGAGGTCCCTTCACCAATTTCATCATATCATCACTCAATCCTCATTTTCGCGATAACCAAATGTGACAGAAAAGCGAAGTAAAATAAACCAAACCAACAACAATATGAACACGCGTTCTCTTGCCCAAATAAATACATCCGTATTTATGACTGTTAGAGACCAAGAGTAGTATATTTAAATAAAACACTACTAAAACGAGAGTCAGAGAGAGCCTGAGCACATATTTGTAATTTAATCATTATATATTCCATATTTGAAAAATAAAAAAAAGAAAGAAAGCATAACATTATTGTCTGCACATAATACGTTCCCATACATACATACACACATGTACAACGTGTAAAAGATTGTGTAAATACAGAGAACATAAGTACTGCAGAAAATTTTACCCTGTGTTCTTTAGAGGATTTACAAAAAAAAATATGAGAAACCAATCCCCTATCTGCCCTATAGGAGATAGACTAGGGGACCTGAAAGCCTGGGCTTTCAACCATTGCAGCGGGGGGCGAGGGGACAAGGGAGGTAGAGAGAAATCTTCCTTTTTCCTTGGGCTGGCCGTTTCTACCTGAAAACTGGTCTGGCGGAAGAAGAGCGAGCTAGGGTATCCAGCCAGCTTTGCCCGCGGAGAACACCGATGGACGAGAAGCGTGTGGAAACGAAAGTGTTGCGTATGAGCTGTGGTGGCTTTAACAAGACAATAAATATTGTGATTTAAATATAATTCGAGATGTGAGATTGATTGATCTATCTCTGCTAGACTAGCTACTCCTCAGTGCGTGTCACTGGTCTGTGCGTATTGGTCGCTTATTGGTCGCTTAGGAACTCCTCTCAAAAACCTTAAAGAGGAATAGAGGTTAACTGCCCCCCCCCCCTCTCCACCCAAAATAAAAATGTGCCCTGCCTGACTGAAAAGGCACGCGCCGCCCCTGGTCAGTGGATAAATATAGATTATGATTATGATATGAGGTGCAATGCAGTTTTTACTCTAGTTCTTCTATTAGAATATTAACTAAGTAAACTTTATTTCCATTATTAATAAAAACAAATATTTTTTCTGCTTTTTGTAACCTGGAATGAATTATGCATATTTTGAAGTGGTTGGTTCATTGATTCAAGATTTTTAAGTGCATTTGGCACCCTTCAGCATATACAGAGAACAGTAAGAGGATTCTACTCCCGGTGTTCGCTCTAGAACCATTACAAAACTCAAGAGTACAAGAAGATGCTTTCTCTATTTCAACCTAACGGATTATCACCTTAAACCCCCCCCACACACAGACACAAATATATTAACAATATAAAGGGTCTGTGTGATTCCAATGTGTTAAAAAATTGTAGTTCAATTCAATTATATGACATATATATTTAAAATATTTAATTTAAAGTGCGGAGTTTACATTTGATATTTTCACATACTCAGACTTAAAATACATTTGCAAGCACACATCACAAATGTTATGGGATATACTAATGCAGGAAAAATTGTAAATTGTACAAGAATTTCGAACTCGAATTTACCTAACCAACTTCAAGATATCTTATCTTACAATAGTCTCCCGCCTGTCAGATATATTGTTTTCCAGACACTAACAAAGTAAACGGATTGAGAGAAGTTTGTTTTATTTTCCATGCAACTTAATTTTCCTAAAAACCTGCCTCAATGCATTTATAAATATGTATAAATTCAATGGGATTTGGGTTAATAGAAGTTGCAATTTTTCACTCCTACTGAGAAAAATTCATGCAGAATTCACACATAATTACCAGAGCCAATAATTCATGCATAATTCTTGGAATTCAAGGAATTCCCAGTGAGTAGCCACCCTCTTAAATTAAAGAAGAGGATAAGGAGCCCATTGAGAATGGATAAAAATGCAGGTTGTAAAGGGAGCTGCATGGACAAAAACAACACACAAAGAAATGCAGGGGAAGTCTAGATTGTACCCCAGAAACAGTATAAAAGGCTGGCTCTTCTCAAAGAGCTAAACGCATTGGTCAAGACACTGTCATCGTCTCCCGAGTTGTTGAGAATGTTAATAACCTGTCGGAGCTAACACATAAAATTAATTTGCAAGTTTGGCACAGTGAGGGTGCAGCCCTTGCAGCAAATTATGATGTAGTTGGGGAGGAATGTTTGAAGGACCAGTTTGACAGAGCTGGTGTAACATAAACTTTTTGTTGGTGTTGTTGTTGTAATACTTAACACCTAAAGAAAAAACTCTCAAGCAGTAGTGTTGAAGATATGCATCTATTGTACTTCATAATTACATTAGAGACCAGTGTTAACAAGAATTAGAAAGACATTTTGGTGAATAATAAGTTGACGGAAATTGTGGCTTTAACTTTCCAATCTAACATTTACGATGAACGTCTTCTCATTTTTTCCCAGAAAACTGCTTTGGTTGGAATGGTAGCCTTCCAACGTGACTTATTTTGTTATAGTATTGAAGGAAGTAATTTAATTGTTCTTCATTTTCCAAGAAGATTCCTTGAAATATAAAAAACTGTTTGATACTTGGAGATTCCCTAATGGCACATAATTTCTGCAGGAAATCCCTGGGTCTCTCAATTAAATTGTCTGCACAGAATATTTCTAAGTTTGGTGCACACTCTATGGCACTCAGTAAACATTCGCCAGTTATACTCCCAATTAATGCCATTATTGTTAGATATTCCAATGAAAAATATTTCTGGTTTTCTCCAATTAAGTCTACATTAGACCACAAGAAACAGGAGGCACATAATATCAAATACTTTAGATTTTGGCATGCCTTCATTATTAATTTTAAATTAAATATTTCTGCATCATTTGAAATACACAAATCTGTTAGTCTTGATCTCAGGTTCGGTGCCAGAGTCCATATGTCTGTGTCCTGGTAATTTGACTCAGTTCCTTCAAGGATAATGCCTTTGAGAAGTGGGAATGCATTTAATGTTGCCAGAGGTAGGGACACTGATGGCGATATCCTGAACTCTTTTGCTTCTAATTGCTTTGTCTTAGGGCACATGTCTTCCACAAGGCTGAAGATCTCTGTGTCAATATTTTCAATGTTTAAATGCTCAAAACTTAGTGATGGTAGACTTGGTCCTTTGATTCCCATGCCAGCATCTATCCTGGCTTGCCTGAAGTTCCTAAAGAATGGCTCCAGATCCATCATAGAAAATGATTTTAGGTTCGGGACCAATTCCAATACTGCAATGATTCCAGTGTAGTCTATGTCCATGCACATGGTCAAGTCCAGAAACCTTAGTGTGCTGCAAAGTGCCCTTTTCTTCCTCTTGTAGCACTTCTCAGATTCTCCAGGTGGTAGAAGTTCCTTCAGAGGTGGGAATACATTCGGTACACCCCATACAGTGCTATTCCAGTCAGTTTTCACCCAACACACCTCATAAGGCAACTTCTCCAAGGTTTGAGTGAGAAAGTGTAGACCTTTGTTAGTTACATGGGAATTCCGTACATTTAAATACTGGAGATGATCACAAGTCTCACCTACAAGTTTCATAATATCATCATCACAGATTCTAGTCAGGCACAACTTACACAGATTGGATCCATTTAGTACTTCTCTCAAACGGCTAATGTCTTTGAGTCTTGAGCTAAAGGTGTTATCAAAAAAAAATCTCAATCTTACGAGATCTCTTCCAGTCTCTGAAAGCAGGTTCAGCAATCCATTGAGATATTGCAAGTCAAATTCCTTTGTGAATGTCAGTTCTAAGCCATTGAAGTGGTCTGCAAACAGGACTTCAGCAATATACAAACTTATAGGATGCCCCTCTAAGTCATCCAGTTGCTCTTCTTGTATGATATTCAGTGTTGTCTGTAGGAGTTTGGCTCGTACAGTTAATGGTAGTTGTGAACATACATTCCTCACTGCATCTTTGTTTTGTCCAGGCTCTCTTTTGTGAGTAGAAATTATGTGGTGTCCAAACTTGTTGTACACAATATCTTCTAGAGATTGGACTAATAAGAATTGTGGTTTGAATATCCAACCATTGGGTTCTTCCAGTACATTTCTGAAACATAATATTAAGAATATGATAACAAGGAAATGAGAGCACCTGTAAGAAGAATGAGTATGCTTGAATGGGTAAGAAACATGGAGATTAGACTGATGATGCATTAAATTAACAGTGTAGAAGGTGTGTGTTGATCAGGTTGAACAGTTTAATATTTACCACCTTCTTTCTTGCCACATTGCCAAACACAGGATCAGATGCAGAAAGCTCTTAAGAAATACGTACACCTGGTGGGGTCTAAATGGAGAATTGTGATCACAATTGACGAAGCATATATTTGCCTCAGTGTCAGTGGTCATATTCTGTTGATTACATACTGTAACACCTATGGCAAGGGACGCAGAAACTTAGTTCACTACTGCCAGTGCACTTTTCCAAGGGGCTTCATGCTTGTCAACAGATTTGGTTATGCGTGGAAGTTGCCAATGTGTAAGGTGGACAGAAATGTGAAAGTGAATGCTCCCAACTTCCAGTTATCTTGTATGACTTCCATCTTTCATACGTACATCCCTAGTTTGTACGGCAGGGACACTCAACAGGTGTGCATTCATATGGACAAGTTCTCAAGCCATACCGGCCGAACATCTCTCTGCTTTCATCAGGAGATGGAGCAGGAAAGAGAGATCCATGTTATCCCATTTCAGGACATTCCTATGAAAAGCCCTAATGCCAGTCCTATTGATTCCTGTGAATTCAGACTTTTGAAACTATGTTTGAAACATCTGCAGAAAGCCTTTAGAGAGAAATGGAAAGGATTTCCATGCCTGTTCTCCAACATAGTTTTCTATAATGGGAGCTCCAATGTAGGACAATAGTCCACGATGCTGGTGGTGGCAGCATGGCATTTCATGAGGTCAGTACACCTTGGAAGTCATTCAGATATATCCTGAACAACCTT
Organism: Lepisma saccharinum; assembly: GCF_977018435.1. Lineage (NCBI taxonomy): Eukaryota > Metazoa > Arthropoda > Insecta > Zygentoma > Lepismatidae > Lepisma > Lepisma saccharinum. The sequence continues at coordinate 42,365,042 of NC_139253.1, forward strand.
ATGTAGTTGCATCCACTTCCTGTATGACCCAAGCATTCTAATAAAAACATTATAGAGGGATTGGGGTTATGATGAGGGGCTTCACAATTTTTGTTCTCACGTTTAGACTAGTAAATAAATTAATTATATTCTTTGTAATAAAACCTCATGCTGAATTAAAATACTTTAATTTTAGTAACAATATTATGAAACATGTGATATTTCAGACAACGTTGTATTTATTATCTTTGAATTATGTTATTGGCAACAAAAGCTTGTGACGTTTCCTTTGGTGCACAACACTGGATTACCACGTCACGGTAGTTGACCAATCCCCGTGCACAGCAGAGTTATGAGAGATTTCTTTATGTCGACTCTGAGTCATCTCAGGACGTAATGTTGAAGAAATGAAAACATAATTCCTTACCTTTATAATGTTTATCGTAGTTTCATCTTAATTAAGATCAATCACATCGTTATAATAATATATAATGTAACCACAAACACATTCAAAATCCAAAGAACCTTTCTCTTGTATGTTTTGCTGTAACTCACATACACATCTTTTTACATTTCACACTTAACATTCTGCCTTCTTATCCTTCTTCGTTGTCATGGCAACCCAATCAACAACAGATATATCTGTGCCAGACTGAATAGTTTTACAAATGTATATAAACCGGAAATGACTTCTTCTTCCAATGTCACTTTTAATTACACATAAATAAAATAAAACTATACATTTGATAATATTAACACAAACAAATAAAACATATTCATATTGAAAATTAACAAGTAACGCATTACATATGGGTAAAAATAAACAAGGCGTATCAAACTTGAGACATCAGTAGTACAATGCGTAATGGTTAGCACTCTTGCCTTTGGTATGAGTGATCTCAGGTTCATTTCCTGGTAGAAGCTTCAAAATTTTGGTGTTGTCAGCAGATAAAAACAGAAGTTACTTTCTGAGTAGCCCTCGTATATTTTAAGGTGACTATCCACCTAGAGAGCGTTCTGTCAGTTACTAAGGGAGGTTATTGCAGCATGACACCGCAAGAGCGTCGGCCGCTTGCCGGCCCAGTCATGCAACAGGTGCCGGCAAATTGCGTAACAGATAGCCCGTTACACAAACCGCTTGTTTTGTAATGTTTCCACTTTTCACAATTATAGTTACAATTACAACTTAAATAAGCACGTACCTTGTCGTAAGGATGCTGGAAAAGGTGTCCTCTAAAATACAAATATTTCTGGCACTTTATTTTTGACATGTAATCTTTCTTAGACACCGCGAGAGCGTCGGCCGCTTACCGGCCTTGTCATGCATCAGGTGCCGCCAAATTGCGTAACAGATAGTCCGTAACAGAAACAGCATCGCGGCGCATAAAGCAAACCGAAAGTGTAAAATTATATTTAAAACTAATAATAATGATGATCACTAACCTTCTGTGTTATAAATGATGTTGAAAATGACCTCCTTCAACACCAATACATTTCCGGCATCTGCGTATGAAATTCCTCTGAACATCCATAAGCTCCTCAGGTGTGATTCTGGCAATTTCTCTTCTTATATTTTCTTTTAAATCCTCTATTGTACGCGGGTTATTCTGATACACTTTGTTTTTTAATGTTCCCCATAAATAATAATCACAAGGAGTAAGATCGGGGCTACGAGAGGGCCACAACTCAGTACTGATAATTCTGTCCTCAAAAATCTCGGCAATAAAATTAAGTGATTCATAAGCAGTGTGAGCAGTAGCAGAGTCCTGCTGAAAAAATGACTGCTGGCATTCAATGTCCGTTAATTGTTCAAAAAAAGGTTGTAGTATGTCTCTTCGATACCTTTCACCATTGATAGTACCTTCATAAAAAATAGGCCCTATTATTCTGTGCGCATTCAAACCACACCACACACCAATTTTTGCAGGATGGAGCGGAACTTCATGCACAAGGTCAGGTTTTTCTGCGCTCCAATAGCGATTGTTTTGTGAAATTACTCGGCCATTCAACTCGAACCAAGCTTCGTCTGAAAATATGATTAATTCTGGATTTACTCTGCCAGCAACAATATTATCCAGCATCCAGTTACAGAATCGAACTCTAGTCGCGTGATCGCGCGGTTGCAATTCATGAACCACTGTAATTTTGTAGGGTTTTAATCTAAGTAATTTAGTGGCATTTCGTGCTGAGGATTTTGAAATGCCTGTTTCCTGAGCAAGCCGACGGAGGGATTTTTTTGGAGTATGTTCAAGTCGTTCACCAATTTCGTCTAGCTTTTCTTCCGTAAGAACACGTCGTCTGGAAACACGTTTCTTAGGTTCAAGAGATCCTGTCTCTCGTAATCTTTTAACGAGGTTGTAAACAGTATGTCTGTCCGGAACAGGATTGCCAGGAAATTTTCTTGCGAATCGCCTGACTACTTTTCTGCAAGAGTTCGTTTTCACGTAAGTATCGTACATAAAAACTCTTTGTTCAAGACTATATTTGTTTGGCGGCATAACTAATGAATGAATAACAATTAACACACGATAAAGCACTAGCACTGAACAACACGAGTACTGATAAACGCAAACCGAAGTGAACACGTCTAAACAACTGGTAGCCGACAGCTGTCGCATTCGCGTAGTATCGAGAGGCTTCTCGCGGCTTACCACTACTCCGATAAGCCGCTGACGCTCTTGCGACATCTGAGGAATTTCGCTTCTAGCGTCGGCTCTATAGACACTGGATGGACCAAATTTTGAGGGAAGCACAACAAAAGACTACTCTATGAGGATATGTAATGCTCCTGCCGCAACTTTGAAAAAAAAAAAAAAATATGGAAATTACGACGTTCAGAAATTTTGCGTAATTACGGGGAAAATAGAACTTTGGGATTTGGCCCCCGTTTCCCCCTGGACTCACAATTGTCGGAATTTACATAAAATGTTGCTTTTTGTTCATTCTTACATTTAGAATTTAAATTTCTTAAAAAGATGCAGTTGTTGAGCAGTTATAGCCTTTTATATTCAGTTTATCCCATAGTAGCAAAAGGGGAAAAGTGCTTATTTCAAATGGCGCTCTCAGAAAGAAAAACGCACACAGTGTATGATCGCTACTTTACTTCAAAAATATTCACACGTTAAAATTAAGTGACACTGTTAAATAATTCGTTTATCTGCGCTTTCGTTTTGCATAATAATGTATACGTAAGCTCCCCCCTCGAAAATCTTGGGCACGCCACTGACTCTAGTGTTCAAAAGGATTAATCTTGTGTTATCTGCTGTAACGACCCTGCTTGGTCGTTGAAGAGAAAAGGGAAAAAGACTTTGAAACTCTCCGAGCTTTAATTGAGAGCCTAGAGGAAATAAGAAAGAAAGAGAAAGAGGAGGAAAAAGCCAAAAGACAAAGAGAAAAAGAGGAAGAAGAAGCCAAAAGACAAAGAGAAAAAGAGGAAGAAGAAGAGAAGCGTAGGAATGAACTGCAAGCACTCTTTGCCCAGCAGAGGACTGACATAGAAGGTCTTAAGGCCGGAGTAGAAAGTATTCAAATTACTTCTCAGCAAGATATAGTAAAGGTTGAGGAAAGATTAAAAGGGGTACTTCAGGAAAAACTGGAACCATTATCTCAGTGGCGCGGACAAGTAGAGATTACAGTGGAGTCCATTGAGAAAGCTGTCCAAAATTTGGGAGAGAAGACCGAATCCATCGAGAAAGTCGTGCAGGAACAGAAGGAAGTGATGGAGTCAATGACCGCAACTCTGCGGAAGGACGTAGAGCAGGCAGCTGAAGAGAAGGTGAATTCTCTTAGGGTAGAGACAAGGAAGCTTGAAGTATCTCTGCGAAGAGAAATACAAGATCAGACAGGAACATTTGTTCAGAGGGTAAGCGAACTTCAGGTTCAGTTCCAAAGATTGAATGTTCAGCCAGAACCCACTCCAGATGTTCATTCCAGCCCTTTTACTCCGGATAGAGATCTGAATCCGGATGCTACTCCTTATGAGCCGCCCAGGTTAGCTGAGAAACCTCTATTCGCTGCCAACAGAAAGAAGGCTGACGGAAGAAAGAGGCCTTGATACGATGATACTTCAGATGGATCGCCACCTAGAAGAAGGCCAGATTTTAAGATGCCTAGAATGGCGGATATCGCCCACATTCCTAAATTTAAAGGCGACATTGAGGCTCAGTCAGCTGAAAAATATCTTCGGGAGCTCAACGTCAGCTTTGAACTTATGCAGGTACCCGAGCATTATAGGCTAGAGTTGCTTCCTAGAGTCTTCACTGATAAAGCTGAACACTGGCTTGCAGGAAATATTGATAGTTTCGTGAATTATGCTGACTTTTGCGCCAGGTTCAAAGAAGAATTCGCTTCTGAGAAGGCTAGACAACGGCAGCTAACAGCTGTGAGAAACAGGAGATATTCCAGACTTGTCCACGAAAGTATGGAGAGCTTTGCCTGGAGCGTTTATGCGGCCTATAGAAACCTGAGTGATAACTTTAATGAGGGAGAAGTACTTAATTTGATCATCGGACAACTTCCTTATAGAATGCGAAACCTTTGTTTAGCACATGCGCCCAGAACGGTAGATGACCTAACTCATTTCCTGAAGGATTTTGAAATCTATGATGAGCCAGATGCATGGAGGAACAAAGATGAACCGAAGGGAAAAGAACAGAATCCCTCAAGGAACTATAAAGTCCGGAACATAGAAACGAGGCCAAAAGGTAATTATCAGCGCCCTCAACGTTTCACTAATGAAAGAGGAGGCAGGCGTGATTTTAGAAGAAACTCTTTCCGACCTTACCAAAACCAAAGACGTAGATCTCCTGACCCAAGAAGGATCCGTGAAGGTAGAAGTAGCCCTAGTCCTCCGAGACGAAGATTTACGGGTGAGCAGAATGAGATTCGCGGACCTCCATCTCCTAGACAAAACATTACATCGGAGCAGGAGGAGGCCGTAGAAACAGCGCGGGTTTTTCATCAAAATCAAAGGTCCCAGTCTAGCCAGACAAACTAGGACCTTGTCTAAATGCTTCGTTCCTGTTTAGGCAAGGGACTTCGATGGAGCGGCCCAAATTAATAGATAAAGATGTCCAAGAGTTACTAGTAAATTTCCAGCTAACAGAAACTGAAGAGACCATTTTACAAAAGGAATTGAAGTCTGCAAGGGAATCCAAAATTAGATACAGATCTCCAGTGGTGAAAGCTAAATTAATGGACTTTACAGTAACCTGTGTGATTGATACTGGAAGTGAATGCTCGATCCTTAATTATTCAATCTGGACTAAGTTAGTGGATAAGATACCTGGCATACAGATCCAGAAGGTTCCAGAGGTGCGATTGGTAGATTTCTCTGGAAGTCATAAGAAGCGTGTATGTGGAAGCAGGCGTGTGGAATTAGAAATTGGTGGTTTAAATTTCAGTACCGAGGTTTTCATCTTAAAAGGATTTGGAACTGATCTTCTGTTAGGAATGCCTTTCTTGAAACAGCACGAGGCTGAAATCAACTTCAGGAAAAATATGGTAACGTTGTCGTTCGGAAAAACTTCTGAGCAGAGAGAGGGGAATCCTTTAAATATTGATATAGTGCGGTATATCCAAAGAATCCAAGATGAAGAAGTGGATTGGATGTATAAACCCACTGACCTCAGAGAGAAGGTCGAAACGATAAATATTTTGCTCGATTCCCAGAAACAGGAGTTATTCAGTGTGCTGCTGCAGTATCTAGAGGTATTCTCAGAGAAACCAGGAACCATGGAAAGTGCTGAATGCGAGATCGTACTGAAAAGTTCTGAACCAGTTTACCGCCACCCATACCCAGTACCGCTTTCCAAAAGAAAAGCTTTGGAAAAGGAATTAGATCTCTGGAAAGCTTGGAATATCATCCAACCATCTGTGTCTCCGTATCTGAACCCATTATTAGTGGTCGACAAGCCTGACGGAAGTGTACGGCCTTGTCTGGATTTTCGTCAACTCAATGCAATCATGGTGGTTCCTAAGAGCTCCATTCCACCAATTGACGAATCTTTACAACGATTCCGAGGATCACGATACTTCACTAGTTTGGATCTGGCCTCAGGTTATTTGCAGATTCCCCTAAGAGCAGAGTGTAGAAAATATACAGCCTTTTCCTCAAAGGTCGTCAATATGAATTCCTAAAAATGCCCTATGGCTTATCGAATGCAGTTTCTACTTTTGTATCTGTTATGCACCGTGTGTTTGGACCTGAGACTGAAAGGTATTTAACGGTGTATATTGATGATCTCCTTATTTTTGATTCGGATTTTCCAACTCATTTAACACACATAGAAGAAGTTCTTCGCAGACTGGAAGAAGTCGGTCTCAAGGTGAAATTAAGAAAATGTAATTTTGTGAAAGGAGAACTAGTGTATCTCGGACATTTAATCTCTGGTGATCAGATCAAGGTAGATCCAAAGAAGAATGAAGCCATTCTAAGGTTCCCTCGCCCTAATAGTAAAAAGGACATTAGAAAGTTTTTAGGACTAGCAAACTGGAGAAGAAAATTCATAAAGAACTTCTCTGTGAAGACAGAACCTCTGGTGCAGCTGCTTTCCAAAGCTACCAAATGGAATTGGAGTCCAGCTCAAGAAGAAGCTTTTTCTCAGTTAAAAGAAGAATTGGTAAGTACTCCAGCGTTAGTGCAGCCGGATCTAGATAAAGAGTTCTGTATTCAGAGCGATGCCTCAACTAAAGGTTTAGGGTGCATCCTATTTCAAGAGCAAGGAGAAGATAAAGCTGTTGTTCAGTATGCTAGTCGAAAATTAAAGAACAATGAAAAGCATTATTCAATTCATGAGCTTGAATGTTTGGCCATTTTATTTGGAGTGAATAAGTTTGAAATGTATTTGAAGGGTAGACATTTCAAGATTTATACTGACCACCGTGGATTAGTATGGCTACAAAACTCTAAGAACTGGAATTGCCGTCTTACTAGATGGTCCCTCAGATTGCAGTCCTACTCTTTCGAGATTATTTACATCCAAGGAAAAGAAAACTTAGTTCCTGACGTGCTTAGCAGATATCCAGCGGAAGATGAAGATGTGGAACCAGAAACCAGAAATTTCCATGTGAACTACATCTGGCAGGAGCGAGATGAAATAGAGGAGGTGGAAAGTTGGATAGAAGCTCAAGAAGCTGATGACTTTTGCCGGCCTGTCATCAAAATCCTAGAACAAAAGGAAGAGCAAGATTCGCCTGCAGAAACAAAAGTTAAGAAGTTGTACCAAAGGTATGGTAATCTTTTGTTTAGGAAGAGTTCTGGAGATGAAGTAACGTGGAAGTTGTGTGTTCCAGAAAAGTTCAAGGAGAAAGTTAAGAAAGAAAATCACGACGAGCAGGGACATTTCGGCCTAGCCAAAACCTTAAACCGAATTAAGACTCGTTATTTTTGGCCAAAATTGAAGGCAGATGTAGTTAAGCATGTTAGGGATTGCCTCACGTGTGCTAAGACTAAGATGGATAAACTAGGAATCCTTAAGGGCAAGCTGCACATAAATCTGAAGGATCCTCACCAGCTGCTGTCCATAGATTTAATTGGAAAGTTACCTTCATCTCAGGGATACCAATACATCTTGTCCCTGGTAGACGTTGGTACAAAGTTTGTCTCAGTTTATCCCTTACGGCGAGGGACTGCAAGAGAGATAATAAATATAATGGAGAGAGGATACTTTTCCCACTTTCCAAAAGTTAAGGCCATATTGTCAGACAGGGGTACCCAGTTTACTTCAGGACTATGGAAAGACTACCTTGACCAGAAAGGCATAAGATATTTCTTCACGACCGCCTACCACCCAAGCAGTAATACAATCGAAAGGATGAATCAAGAAATTGTAAGGTTACTCAGATTGTTCTGCCATCGTGAACATCAAAGTTGGTCTAAATTTTTAACTGAAATCTGTTGGCTACTCAATAATTCGGTATCTGAAGCCACCGGCTATGCTCCTTCAGAATTATTCTTCAACAGACCCGTTCCTAACGAAGTCCTTGATCATTTCAACTGGCCTATCAACGAAGTAGACCCGCAAATCAAACTGGAATCAAAAGCTGTTTCTAGCCAAGTCCAAAGAGCGCACTAGAAATATCAAACGAAAATTTAAGACTAAAGGCCATGCGCTCGAGCTGCACGAAGACGACTTGGTTCTTGTTCGAAATCATAAGCTTAGTTCGAGGAAGAATAAAACAATAGCTAAGCTCTTCGAAGTGTATATTGGACCTTATTTAGCCACTGATCTTTGGAACAACACAGCAATGTTAGTTCACCCCAGGACCAGGCAACCCATCGACCGAGTCAACTTCGACAACCTTCGCCTCTACAGGTGTTCATCGGAGCGAAGAAGAGAAGTGGTAGGGGAAGAAGATGACCTAGTGACTAATGTGTAGGAGAAACAGACTCTTATTACTGTCATTTTTTTTTTCTGTTGAATTTGAAATCAATGTTTCATGAAAATTTTTCATAAATTGTAAGATTTAAATTTCTTCAAAATTTTCGCCCGAGGAAGGGGCATATGTAACGACCCTGCTTGGTCGCCATTTAATTATTATTAGACCTTGCGTGGTCACTATATTCTTTTTAATCTGATGAAAGAGTTAAGCGGAATGTCCCTGCGAGGCGTACGCTTTTAGTTTAAATGTATTCTGAAAATGTTAACGGTTCCACCTCTACGTTTACGAGCTTCACTCATTATTAGACCCTGCGTGGTCGCTATATTCTTTTTAATGTTATCAATTATTATCATTTACATTGTTCAACGTGTTGTTTAGAATAGCAGAGTCCTGCGAGGCTCATTATTAATTGTATTATCTGAATGCACACAGTTTTAGTTTATATTTTCACGTGCATCTAGTAATTTTCCCACTAGTGATTTCTCAATGTCAAAACCTTGATATTTCTCAGTACGAAGTTTGCAATATGTAAAAAAAATGAGTTAGCAACGCGTACTTGTAGTTAAAATTTTCACCACCCATGCGCCACCGCGACTATAAAACCCAGCGCAGTGAGACCGGAGCTCAGTTGGCTCCCGGATGTCAACTGGCAAACATCTTGGGAAAAACCGGCCATCCAGCCAGAAGCCTAGCAGCCATCCCAGAAGGAAGGAAGGAGGAAGAAAGAAGAAGAAGAGCCTAGCAGCAACCTAACTACCCGGTCTAGGTGCCAGGTTCTACCTGCCTGGCTTGTCTAGGAGCACCTAGACCTCCTTCCTAACCTGCCGCCCTTGTACAGGAGACACCGGTCGGCTTGCCGATTCCTAGCTAACGCCGGGGGTGTCGCGGCATCCTTAAATCCTTTACCCAGCGCCCGCTTGTCGGAGGTGCCGGCTGGCTACGGCCAGTTCCTAGCTGTGGTTGGGGGCACCGCGCACATACTACTTTCTCTTACAGGGGAGTCCGTGACGTCAGCAGCGAACAGCGCCCTAAATAAAATTAGGTCCCTATACTCCCCCTGGCGCCTCACTGCGAGGAATAAATTGGATGGTCCCTTCCCCCCTTTTGAATCCAGAAGTGGTGAATGCACGTGTATGGCAAATGTAAATGCACTTGAGTGATAAAGGTTAAAGACTAGTGTGCTAACAGACTTTCTTACGATAAGTTTATAATAAACATATATATATATATATAAAGCTGTTGTTCACGTTTTACCCAGCAAGCCCTGAGATATCTAGAATCTGTGTTCAACGACTGGTAAGAAGTTAGCATTTATGGGTAGACTTTTGCCGTCCTCCTAATTGAAGTGTTTAGAGTGTGGTGATTTTGTGTAGGTGGGACGTTGCACTGCAAAATAAGAGTCATGGTTTTGTTTATTCGAAGGCAAGACAAGAATGAAAAATTGAATCCTTTATGTTGGATGAGTCATTGCTGTCAGAAGCGATATGGGCAGAAATAAAGTGCCAGAAATATTTGTATTTTAGAGGACACCTTTTCCAGCATCCTTGCGGCAAGGTACGTGCTTATTTAAGTTGTAATTGTAACTATAATTGTGAAAAGTGGAAACATTACAAAACAAGCGGTTTGTGTAACGGGCTATCTGTTACGCAATTTGCCGGCACCTGTTGCATGACTGGGCCGGCAAGCGGCCGACGCTCTTGCGGTGTCATGCTGCAATAACCTCTCTGTATGTACAGCAGGAAAGTAACTTCTTGAAATAATTCAGAATAATACACTCTCCTTAAGTAACTGAAATTATCTTCCATCTCACCAGGAAGTCACTAAATATTTATTTGGATAATAACAGTAGTGAAGATATAATAGAAGTAATGCCAGCACTGCTTGCACTATGAGGATCATTTCAAAAAAATATGATTAGATATTCTTTACTGTTTACTTATGTTATTGTGGATGTCGAAGTTACTGCATTCCTTTATAATAGCCTTCTGCATGTCAAATTCCTGGCAATTTTCTCATACAGTCAACCAGAGGCATCGCCTGAAGGGGGTTCATGGAGCACACAAACCCCCAACTGAAAACGGAAAAACTTCAATTTGTTTTCTTCTCTGCTTTATAAAACACTACATTTCAAGATACTTATTTTACAAAGCAGCTTTTTTAGTTCCTAAAGTCTTCACAATGCTTCAAATTTACCAATTTCCTCCGACTGTTGACAAGAAAAGCTCAGCAGGTTAGACAGCGAGAGTCCGGGGCACATCTGGCACTATGAACTCCCTCTGCTGTACTCTTCCTGCTCCACTGAAGAAGCCGAGAGAAACCAAGGGGGGAAGCTGGAAATCGGAGCATGTGCTCCTTCTGAAAGAAACTGTCAACAGATGGCAGCAACTGTTAAATGTGCGGATATCGGCAGAGGCACAATTTTCTTTACTATTCCCAAGAATCTTATTTTTCATTTCCTTAACTTTTGTATTGGAGAAAAGTAAGCAGTATTTAAGATATAATGCAAGCAAGCACTGTTTGCATTGTTATAGTAATTCCTAAAATCTTCGACCCTTTTGCCTAATATCTTTCTTTTCCAATACATTTCACCAAAAATTAAGGCCGCAAACTTCCTCAACAACTTCATTGCAAAAGGTTGTCGCGCACACAAAGCTTTTCAGTTGCATGGCGAAGGTTTCGTTTTCAAACACTATATCACCAAAATGAGCAGATTTACACTTACATCGACATTTTAAATGTAGACGAGTCAAAAAGAAAGTAGATGAAGACACTGCTAGTAGAAAATAATATTTATGTTTGTACACATGTAAACGAGTATGGATAAATATCCATTATATTTTTATTGAAAAGAAATTATAATTTTTATAAACTCCTACAGGTAAACTTTAAAACAATAATTTTTAGTATCGCAAATTGCAATTCACATCATGAAGTTTGAGCATTGCCAGAGACTTACCAATGAAATATAGGAAAGCGGTTGTAAAATTACAAATTGCTATTGAAATTATTATTAACAATAATAATAATAATAATAATAATAATAATAATAATAATAATAATAATTCATTAGTATCATGGTTATTGGGAATGGTGGCGTGGTTAATTCTTAGCAATAGGTAAAATAATTTACAACACTAAATAAGGAGAGAAGAAGGCATTTCAATAATTCAAATTGTTTACCTTAGTATTTTATTTCCTTGTTTTCGAGGATATTGACAGGCATGGGGGGTGATAAGCGGAAACGATAAATCGAAACAGAGACGGCGATTAGAGAGGTGCCCCACATTTTCCTCCCGCACTATGCTAAACCTTATATACAGAGGGAAATATACTGTCTTTGCCCCCCCCCCCCCTTGGTTCTGGAACTCAACCACTGAATCGAAATAAATTAAAATGGACTTGTGTTTCGTAAATGGACTTTTGCCGGGCTCTCTGGTGAAGTGGCTAGCACAATACAAGGTCCCAGGTTCATATTCTTCATAAAACGTGCATTATTATATTCATATGTCTTGTTTTACTTTATTTTATTATTTTTTCCTTGTACTCTACAATTTGTAAACTTTTTTCTATGCTCAATTAATCAGTGTCCACTCACATTTAGTGATTTCTTCTCTGTGATTGTGATCAACGATTGATTTTCTTAATTTTCTAAGTGTTTGTATCCCATCTCGGTCTGGAAGGGGGGGGGGTTAAAATTTTATTTTAATTTAGGCTGCTTGTGAACACCCAATGATTTTCTTCACGCAACGCCACTGCCGTCAACAGAATTGTTTTACTGTATATTACTGAGGGACTACCCTATCGCCTGTACTAGGTCATGGATGGTCTTGAAGAAATGCCCCCATAGTGGATATTTAGCTTCTGAAACAAGTCGGAGTCCCAAGAACTCATGTCCAGACTATAGGGGCTACCCACGAGTAAACAAAAACATGTCGAACGGCACAATCGATTGTTGAACTGTAGCACAACAACTTCCGGTTCACGGAGGCCGGGTAATTCAAGCGCATACTTGTGGCCTTTCTTCTCGTTTTGTATATCGGATGAAATGGAACATATAAAAGCACTTGACAACGAGGAGAATAAGAGATATCAGGGCAAAGTAGAGGCCTTTGCATATCAATTGGATGAGCAACTAGGAAGTAATACGGCATTATTCCAGGATGAGATCCATTTGCTGATCGTCGTTGCATTGGTGATATATGTAGCCTACATATTTAATAGCAAGTAATTTTTTTCAACAGAGCGAGAGCGCTTAAAGCATGTAAATCTTTGGATGAATACATTTAGCCTATGTTTTAAGTGAAAAAGTACAAGATATATGGACATATAAAAAACGGAAAAAGGAGCTTTTTTCATCTTTCTCCAGTCATGGCGAGTCAGAGGGATGCGGTAATGCACAGTTGCTGGTTTCGTTCCCGTTTGAACGCAGAAATACAAAATGCTCATTGTTATTTTAAGTCAGTTTTCTGCTGTTTGTGTTAAACATGACGATGAAGATGAATAATAAACTGGAAAAATTAATGATGGGACAAACACAGTGACACACCATTGCTTGACCATGGTGTTCAAACCTAGGATCTTTTCTCTATCAATGTTGAAAAGATTTCCATTGCAAAGACGAAAATTAATAATAGTACCCGCACTTAATTTTCTGGTTACACAAAAAGATAGTTCCTCTGGTTGCACAAAAATGTATTTCCTCTGGTTACACACACACAAAAAGGAATCTGGTTCCACAAAAATTTAATACAGTTCGTGTGTACTTCAAGAACGTAACGTGTAACCTATCTGACTATGATCGAGCATCTTTTGAAAGGAAAAGTAATATTTTTGCTCATATCACTAAAACAGAGAGAAAAATTTGGTTGGGAAGGAAACAGGATGGGATATTTTTAAAGTCCTGATGTTCAAAACAGGAAAATTAATGTTATTTCCCGACTAAATTGGGAGATTATAGGGGTGGAAAATATTCAACATTAGCCGATACTAAAATAAATGTTAATTATACACACAAATTTCATCCTCGGGTAATGATTTATTTTTCATTTCTGGAATAAAAACTGCTTATTTCAATAAATTTCGGACATTTAGTACAAAAAAAAATATGTAGGGAATAAACTACTTTTAAACTCTATCATTTTTTCCGAAGTCTGGATCGGAACAGAATTTTTTTCAGGTCCCGACTTTTTGGGTTCCTGCACGTCCATTGTCATTACTGCGGAGTCTAATCCTGCTTCCAATTTTCACGCCTGACAGCTTGAATGCAATAATTTTGGTGCCTAGATCTCGAGGAAATGGATGAAGAAAGATCCATGAAAGATTATTTAGCCCTGATCGTAGTTTACATCCTCCTCGTACACACCCATTCGTTCCTTTCATACATGACACAATCTCAGCTCCCTTTAGCGGCATGTTGTGAGCCTACGAACTGGAAGTTCTTGTGCTACAAGTATGGCATCCATGCGAAGGCACTTCCTTCCGGTGGATAGCCCCTATAGGATGGTGCTCTCGCACTTCCCAATCCCAAGCATTCTCTCCACTGAATTTGCAGTATGGCACCTTGAGTTGTGGTGCAGCACAACTGAATGTCACCAGAAGTGTTGATTGTTTCTGACAAATAGCTGGGCGAAGGTGATTCTTCAGAAAGTTACCATAATATTTATGGTTCGCAGTAACTCTCTTCAGCATTCTGTGACAAAGGAAAATGATCTTGTAAGTGTAGACAATGAGAAGCCTCACATTAATGTTGGTAGGTGCTTCTTGGCAAATCAGAATGGCAAAGCAGTGAACCACTGTTAGATATGGAAGTGCCTCATGACCATAAACTTGCTCAAGTTGTCTATCACACGCACACAGAAAAACTGGGCTAATTGTACAATATAATTTGCTCCCACATATGCTCTATCTTCTTGAGACCATCCTTTGCCACTGGTTAATAATACTAATACTGTTTATGAAACAGTAAATGAAATTCAAGAAAACGTACCCCACATGCATTTCTTAAATCAAATATTGCATATATACTAGGATCATTTTTTAAAACAAGTGATTACTCAACAATATGCCCACTGTTTGTCACTAGTAGATAAAATTAATCATAGATTCAGATAATGAGTTTATTCCTGCCTCTACACATGACATGTCATAGTTCCACAGACTGACGTGTGGTGGCAGCACTGAGCTGACTGTAGCCATATTAAGTAGTGCGCTCTCAAACAATATTCTTATAAAAAGAACAAATTACATTTAACAAAATTCAAGTTGCGCTTGAAAGAAATACTGTTAAGTGTCACAAAGAACTTGTGCAAGCCTGTGATGATATCCCACAGTGGTTAAGTGGTTTGCCATACTGATTCGTCAAGACAGCAAAACTTCCTACAAACACCCAGCAACATTAAAGTGAGGATTCTTGTTGTCTGCGATTACCAGATTGTTCTCCTTTGTCACACAATGCTGAAGGGAGTTACTGTAAACCATAAATATTATGGCAACTTTCTGGAGAATCACCTTCATGCAGCTATTCATTGGAAACTTGGCTGGAGACTATTATGAAAGGAATACAGTAACCTTGTCTGTCACAATTATATAAGTAGCCAGTTATGAGTATGTAATAACTTTTTTATTTTTATTTTTTAAATAATCCTCATATATGCACTGAATTTCTGGGGCAATGCAAAACTAATTCCCCCACCATATAATGGAAGTCTTGGTACTGGTTGATATGCCTTTGAAAGCATTTGCCCCATTATACAAGTAAAACAATTCCTGTGTGTATCTTTGTACAGAAATAGCGCAATGGAAATGCAGACTATAAATTATGGACTTTTTAAAAAAGTGGTTTCCTTTTGTTTTAAACTGAGTTGGAAATCGCCAAGAAGACTGAATGACAAATGTAGTTCCCTTGGAAATTGAGATATTTTACCATTTTAAAGTGAAAACACCAGAAGGTTTGCCTAAATTGGAAAACACCATTAATTTTTGTTTTCTGTTGGCGGCAAAATTTTGAAATAAACTTCAAAAACAATTTTATGAACATACAATTTAAAATTAATAATGATAACCTGTGCAACAGCCCATGAGGGTCAGGTCCTACCTACTGACTGACAAGATTATCCAAGCAGTTACTGACTTGTGGTCATCACGATGAATACTCAGTCATTGTTGTAGGTTTTAAAAACCGGGTTATGCTACTCATTTTGTAGCTCCCTAATTTCCTCATGATGGTGGGTCACCACAAGTCCCATGCATAGGCCAAAATCTCAGGAGAAAAGTTGTTATGCTCCTCCCAGGTGACTGGGACTTGCACACTTCCCACAGTCAGAGCCCAAAGTATGATGCCTTAGACCAGTGTTCCGCAACCGGTGTGCCGCAGCACACTAGTGTGCCGTCACAAGGTGAAAGGTGTGACGTGAACTTTTACCTACTATTGTAATATTGTAAGAAATTAATTGTCGATTTTAAGTAAGAAGGTGCTTGTTTATTCTTGCTGATAACTGTTATATTTTCATAGAAATTAAATGTAGTTTATTTACTCAATATTGTTATAGTTTGCTCATCTTATATGTATTCTAGTCCTGTAATATTGGGCCGGTTTGATGGGTTACAGGCGGCAAGCTTTGTGTTCACTGCAAAGAAAGCCGCGTAAGACTTTTAGCGGCCCGCACCAATCATACAATAGAGCTATTCAAGCGAGTTCTTTGTTTGTAACACTGCATCTTTTGTGTACGGCTGGCTGTTTTGTGCCTGTTTGTCGGCGCTTCTTAAACTTTATTGCTCTTTTCCTTCGCCGAAGGACCCACACATTGTCAGAAACAATTACAGTATTTCATCAGTTCAGTTCTGTCACAGCTGTGCTCTGCAGTAGTGCGAAATTGGATTGCTACACCAGTCTTACTACAATGGATAAGTTCCTTGTACGGAGTGGTCCGTCCTCGAGTGCAAGTAGTGAAACCATCAAGCCCGAAAAAAAGAAACTGAAAGTAGTTCACCGGCAATATAGTGATAACTATTTATCTTATGGTTTTTTTTGGTGTGGTGACAAAACATGCCCAATCCTTGAGTGTGTTGTGTGTGGTGAAAAACTCAGTAATGCTGCTATGGTTCCCAGTAAATTGAAACGACATTTGTCAACAAAACATTCCTCTCTGTTAAGTAAAGATGTGAATTATTTTCGTCGGTTGTTGAAACAAAATAAAAAACAAGTGACGCTCATGACTACGTTGGTACGTGTTTCGCAAAAAAGTACAAGAAGCTAGCTATAAGTAGCCGAACCTATCGTAAAAGCCAAAAAAACACACACAATAGCAGAAACGTTGTTAATGCCCGCATGTAAAGAAATGGTAAAAATAGTCCTGGGTTCAGAAGCTGCTACTGAAATTTGAAAAATTCCTCTCTCTGCTGACATAATCAGCCGCCAAGTTAGTGACATGTCCAGTGACATCGAAGACGTTATGAAGGAGAAAATAAAGAGCAGTCGAAAGTTCTCAGTTCAGATCGACGAGTCCACCGATATTGGCGATCACGCACAACTTCTTTCCTTCATAAGGTATGTTGATGGGGATGTAATTGCAAGTAATTTCTTTTTTTTTTTTTGCAAAGAACTACCCGAGCGAGCAACCGGTGAAGAAATATTTCGTACGACTAATGAATATGTGGTCCTTAATGAATTAACATGGGAGGACTGCGTTAGTGTTTGTACAGACGGAGCCGCTTCTATGACAGGCCGAGTGAAAGGATTCGTGGGTAAAGTACGTGAAGTAAATCCTAACTTATGAACCGACCATTGCCTCATTCACCGCGAAGCCATTGCTGCTAAGTCTTTGCCATCTCCTCTGAAAATTGTGATGGACGAAGTAGTAAAAGTCGTGAACTTAAACAAATCACGGCCCTGCGGCTTTTTAACGTTTTGTGTCAAGAAATGGGATCAGAGCACACTACACTTCTGCTACATACAGAAGTACGATGGTTATCTCGAGGTAAAGTGTTAATGCGAATGTTTGAACTTAAAGAGGAGGTACTTTCATTTTTGACTATTGAGGGGCATGAGTATGCTGATATATTTGCAGATGATGAATGGGTATCTAAGTTGGCATATGTTTCCAATATTTTCGTACACTTGAATGAACTAAACAGAAAAATGCAAGGTAGAAACGAAAATATTCTCACTATTATGGATAAGATTCAAGGATTTATTAATAAGTTGAACTTGTGGATACAGACAATTGAAAATGGATCGTGTGAGATGTTCCAAACTGTATGGCCCCTTGCTGACGATAACAAGGTGTTGATGGACTTAATTAAAGAACATTTAGTACTCTTGCAGCAGACTTTCAAAAAAATATTTTGGAGAGAGCGTTGAAGATTTTGACTGGGTTCGTGATCCATTCAGTATGAATTCGAAATATCTTCCGAAAAATTTACGCTTACAAGAGGAACTGGCAGATTTGAAAGCAGACAGAACATTGAAATTAAAATTTTTCGAAGTGCCTTTGGATACATTTCGGTTGTCAATAAGCAGTGAATACCCGGCTATCTCCAAGATGGCAGTTAATGTGTTATTACCATTTTCAACTACTTATTTGTGTGAACTGGGCTTCTCGATGTTGAATGCAATTAAAACATCAAAGAGAGAGAGACTCAAATCCATCGATGAAGAAATGAGGCTTGCTTTGTCATCGATTCCGCCACGAATCAGCCGTCTGTGTGCAGCTAAGCAGGCTCAAGTATCGCATTGAAGGTATAAGTAGAGTTATTTACTTTAAAATTCGTATTAGAAATGTGTATTTTCTACAGTGAATTAAAGTTAATACATTTTTAATAAATGCATAAGTCTATTCATGTTTTATAATAATAATAATAATAACTATAATAATAATAATTGATTACATAACGATGTAATATTTCGTAATTATATTAAGATTCATATGATTTTGAGGGGACAGACATTTTGGTGTGCCGTGTTGAGTCTAGGCCCGTCTGGGGTGTGCCGCGAGTAAAAATAGGTTGCGGAACACTGCCTTAGACCACACAGCCATGGTGTGGGACAAAATTTAGAATTATAAAGTTTTAGTAATTAGCCATATTTGTATACATTTGATAAGGCTTTACTTTCAGAATATCAGGCAATGCATAATGGGAACAAACAAGAAAGAAATTCATGTACTCACTCAGCAGCTAAGAGATCCTCCATACTTCAATTTGTATAGCGTGACATGCTGTGTGTTGAAATTTGAAATTATTTATTTTTTAACACAACTTGATATTTTATGTTCTGTGGTAACTAACTTTAATTACATCATGATGGCTTTGTCATTCTGCAGTATCCCGACAACAATTTCAATTGTTATAGGATTTATTGTTGATTATATTGCATAATTATTTTTCCTACAAGGTTTTTTTTGCTTCTACAAAAGTGCATAGTTATAGCACATATTCCTTAGTCTGAACTCTGCACCAGATCTCGAGGTCTCTGACTAGGCTATTTTTTTTTCATTCAGGCGAAGCCAGTGTTCAGTTGTTAGAACAAATGCACAGTATGCCAGAGATGCAGGTGCGAGTCCTGGTTGAGCCTGGATTTTTTGCTGAAATTTCTACATAATATTTGTAAGTTTATGAGGTGTGGCAGACCTTGTAGACGGACACGTGTGGCCTGTAACACCACTTGAAAGTAAATGTGATAATTACAACCCAGAAGTGTTGGGGACTGTACTACCAAAAACATTACAAAATCATGTATGAAACCAACTGTTTCCCTTTGTTCATGAATTTCTAAATCTACTCATCTTCATCCACTCCACATTCAAACATTAAAGAACAAAAAATATTACTGATTTTAAGGGCTCACTCGAGCTATAACTTTTTTAGCAAGAATTGTGTAATATAGTGCATGGATTGAGAGTAAGTAAACACTAGTCTGACTATAACTGTTTTAAATCGCGGCTCATAAGTTGTAATTTTTGTAGAAACTAGAAACTTTGAGGATATTGGTCAGTCTGATATTGGAATTGGTCAACACATTGTAAGATAAGGGACAAAAAATGACTTTTTCTATGTTGCAGATCCTCTAAATTCTGCTGATATTTTGATATCCATGGTTAGATCATATTTTCAGATTGATGATGTTTGCTTGAAACTTGAGGCTAACTGGAGGGGATGCTTTTCATAAATTTTCTAGCTAGTGAATACCATTCCCCATATAACCTCACCTTCCAGTACATCTTTTCAGGAATTTTGAGGGAGGGGAAGGGGTCCCAATTTGAATTGTGGAGAGAGATGAACAAGTAACTGATGCCATGAGATTAGATTATATGGACAGTAAAGTTATTTCTTTTCATTGTTTTAAATATAGAAATTTTTACCTTTTTATTATGTTTGTATTTTAGTTAGTGCTTGGCAGGGACATCGGAACCAGGGGGCAGGGGGAAAAATAGTATTTTTGCCCCCCACCCCTGGTCGCATGCTAAAAATGATACTCCCTCTGTCCCATAATTATAGTCCGGTATGCCAAAATGGTAGTACAGGAATTACAGACGAAGAGGCAGATGGAAAGCACACGGATGAGGAGAGGCACAGTAGATCAGTCTTCAAGATTGTGAAGAGGAACAACGTGACCTTATGGCAACGAGCAAGAAATACCGCCCAGACGATTACCAAAAAGAGGCGCTGGGTTGCAACACACCGGTGTGGCACTGTATGGCAACCGGTCTAGCAAGGCACGCTGCAAATCGTTAGTAGAGCACTCCTTCAGTGAGTACGTGTGAGAAGAACAGCCACGAACACACAACCCATGATATGAAGCAACAGGGGTAGCAAGAACCTCACGGACAGTAAACGACAGGCAGTGTACGAGTTTGTCTTTGAAAACAGTACGGCTGGCGTAGTGAAGAAAGGTGCCATGACAAGTGCGGCTGAGAAATTTCATGTAAGTACGAGAACAGTACGTCACATTTGGCAACAGGGGCGGCAATCGTTGAAAAATGGGGTCATTTGTGCTGCTGCTGCATCTCGGATGAAAGGCAAAGTCGGACCGAAGAAGAAGGATCTCGCTCTACAACGACTACAGCACCTACCGCTGCGAAAGCGGCAGAATATTCGTTCAATGGCAATGGCGCTAAATGTTGCTAAGAGTACCCTACACAGGCGTGTGAAGGCAGGAGAGATCGGAGTGCATACGAATGCGATGAAGCCATTATTGACTGATAGCAACAAGACAATCCTACCACAGTCACTTGTCCTGTAAGCGGAAATCCGAAGTTCAACATGATGATGGAGGCAGTTCATGTGGATGAAAAATCGTTATACCTGATCAAGGACGGTCAGAAATTGTACTTGCTGCCCAACGAACCAGACCCGCAGTGAACATGTAAAAGCAAATCTTTTATTCCCAACATCATGTTTCTGGCTGCCGTCGGCCGGCCTCGTTGGGATCCTGGTCGCAAGCAGTGGTTTAATGGTAAGTTAGGCATTTGGCCGTTCATCGGCAGGAACCTGCCAAGAGGAACAGTAGGAATCGTCCTGCTGGTACAATGGTCACCAAACCATTAACTGTTACCAAAGATGTTCATCGGGACATGCTCATCAACAAGTGAATCCCAGCCATAGATGCACAATGGCCTCGTGGACTGCGTGCAGTGAGATTCCAGGTGTCCGTTCAGCAGGACAATGCGCGTCCACATATTGTTCCCAATGACCGCGCCTGGATGGATGCTGCAGCGGCCAGTGGTATCACTTTGGATCTCGTATGCCAACCGCCAAACAGTCCTGACATGAATGTTTTAGATCTGGGGTACTTCCGGGCAATTCAGTCTCTCCAGCATCAGGCAGCTCCACAAACTATTGATGAGTTGATCGCCGCAGTTGAAACATCTTTCTCTGATCTGACACACGACAAGCTCAACAACATCTTTTTCACTTTGCAGTCCTGTCTCATTGAAATTATGCGCCTCCAAAGGTGGGAACAACTACAGGATTCCCCATATGCAAAAAGCACACTTGAACCGCCGAAACGTCCTGCCATCTCGCTTGGAGTGTCCTCGAAACATTTACGACGAAGCTACAGCAGCACTCCAGCACTAGATCTAGCTCGTTGATGGGATGACAACCTTCCTGGACCAACCATCTCTTTCTTGTCAAAATTCTTGGTCACTTTGTATTGATCCTGGATTGATTTATTTTTATTTAGGTTCTTTTGGATACTTGATCGGCCAATTTGTACTGATCCTTGAGTAATAAAGTTGTATGACTTATTCCCGTTTTCATTTTCATCTTCTGTATACACCAATGTCACTTTTTGCCTGTCGGACAATTATTATGGGACAACAAACGAAGGTGTACCGGACAATAATTATGGGACAGAGGGAGTACTATTTTTTCCAACTTGTGTTCCGTTTTGAAAAAAAATTGGAAAAATATTTTTGCACTAGTTAAATGAAGTACATGACAGAAAGATCCATCTCAGCCACATCTCTGCAAATCAAGTGAAAGGTGTAATTATCTCCTCTAGAAATTTGCCTCTTCTATTTTACGTATAGGCCACACGTTTACTTCTTTAATGTCGAAGAACTGAAGAATGCCGCCAGCATGAACGTGGGTAAGGATAAATAGTGGGCGAGTTGTTTTCGTCCAATCACACTCAACCTTCATCCAATTGGCGCAGCTGTCATTCTGCTCGTCTACTCCACGTGGAGTCTCAGTCACATGACTGCAGATACGCTGTTGCTGTACTTTGCAACTTCAATGTGGAGACCGGGAAGATGTTTTTGCGCAGAGGGACAAGGTGGTGTAGAGGAGATGTGGAGAGTAGATGTGTGGCAACACTGTGCCTTGAATGTGATTTTTGCAGCTGGTGGGCATGCTTCGTGGACTTCAAAGTCAACCGGTCGTTTACGTAGCTAGCGCATCGACTATACAGATGCAGTCGGTGTGAAACAATAAACCAAGCATACCCCGATAGGAAGGAGGCAGAGAGCAGCCTAATTTTAAATCTCTTCTTTTCCATCTGCAACTACATTGCATGGATGCAAGCAGGGGGTAGGTGGAGCTTGAGCCTTCTAGGTAAAAAGTTGAAGGTGGGGAGAAAATTCGAGATGAATGCGAGACAACGCGGTGGTCTAGTCAGTAGGGCATCTGACTGCCACGTGGAGACTCTGGTTCGATTCCCGTGGTGAGTGATCTAAGGTCGAAATTTTCCAGCCTTGTCCCTGCAAAAAGCGGTTCCCAGGCTCACTCAGCCTCAAATGAATAGGTAGGTACCTGGGGACAACCTGGGGGGTAAATGCAGCCAGAGTGTGGTTCTGAGCACATCACCTCCAAAATGTCTGAGATCGAGAATATGTGGGCCCTACCCCCACATCCCCTAATTGTGCCTACATGGCATGGTACTATATGCACGGGTTAGAAAACAAAATCACACGTGAACATAATAATGAATGGTGTTACCTTTCTCTGAGGTCTAAAACTAAGCCATCAGCCCTGAACATGACGTTTAAAACAAACAGTAAACATTTAATAAATGTAAATGGCCGAGAAATGAAAGTTCCTCTCTTGGATGTTCCGCCTGTACCCGCAAGTGCTTTCAGTATTGCCTGATGTGAAGAAGCCACAGAGAAGGGGCAAGATTGTATTTTTGCACCCCCCTCCACCCCAGTCACACCCTAAAAAATGAGACTTTATCTCTTTCAACTTATCTTGGTTGTGAGGAATATTTGGAAAAATATTTTTGCACTAGATTTGTGAACGTGCACTCGAGTTTCCGTTAACAGCAAGAATCACGTGACATCGCAGTCAGGTCTCTGCAAATCAAGTATCCCCGCAGGAATTCGCTGCTTCTGTTTCCAGTTTTGCTTTGAAGCCTGCCAGGTTTTGTACCTACAAGTGCACTCGCATATAACAATACACTGGGGAGTTGCACAGAGGACAGCTTAACTTTAAATCTTTTGGTGCACTTTCCGAGCATGAGCTTTCTTTAAAGACCTCTTGCTGTCAAAAAGGGTCATCGGCCATGAGAAAAGGTGCACCTTGTAAGTTCTTGGCAATTCAAGTCTAGAGGCTAATCTCCCTCCCTTTCCAAATTTAGACTTGGTCAGAGGGCACAGTCATTGTTTAATGTTCAGGGTAGAATAACTGCAGAAGGTGTGTCTGCAAATTGTAGTGATGAGTTTGGGGTTTCCTTCCGCACCAAGCGATATAACTGTGCATATATAGTTTATATATTTTTAAATCATTTGCAGAAAGTAGACTGACTGCAAGATCGCGTCACTGCACTGCAATTAGTAGCCTGATATAGAATCAAGAGACAGGTAAGTTTTATTACTTCTCTCCTTAAGTTTTCCTTACTAATTTATATTTTCTGTGTGAAAGGACAGAAAAAGACGAGACTAGAGAGAGACAAGTATCATCCCGATACATCATCAGTTCTCTGCCCTTTCAGGCTTTAACACTGCAAACTTTGGAGTGTATGAACCACCCACCTCCTCTCATGCAAAGGGAGAACTTTTATTCTTGGCCATTTAGATTTATTAAAAGTTTACTGTTTGTTTTTTAAACATCATGTTCAGGGCTGATGGCTTAGTTTCAGACCTCAGAGAGAGGTAACACTATTCATTTTTATGTTCACATGTGATTTATTTTTACGTTGGGAGGTTAGTTTTAGGTGGCAAGGTCGAGGTATGATTGATATTTTAGACTTCTCGGTAAAGGGGGGAGTGGAAGTATCGCCAGTCTCGCCTTCAGTCTTAGGTTCATTCAAATCTGAAACATCTAAGAGGGACCATTGATCTGAAAATACATGTAAAGTTCAGACTGATTTCAATCAAATTCAATACCAGGTACCTTGCTGCTATGATAATTACAGATCGAAATACCTAATTTTAAAGCTGTTGGCGTAGCACGGTGACTTAGCCCATATTTGACACCTCAGCCCTCTCGAACATGCACTATATTTGAAAGTCTTCGTTGCTAAACTTTAGCCTAGAAATGCTCTAAAATTACTGATAGTTTCATTTCTTGATCTTAATCTCTGAATAGCAGTCTGGGATTTGAAAATATCAGTAAAAGATGAAAGAATAGTATTGTGCGCCATTTTAGAAGCAGAAATGTTGTATATGTTGAAATATGAAAAATATAGCACTTACAAAATGAAATATAGCATATTGCCCCAATCTCATCAACTGCTTTCGTGATCAGCCGAAAATGGTAGAACAGTGAAGTAAAATAAACTAAATCTATTATTAAATTATTTGCTTTTAACTCTTTCATTCATGTAATTCATCTTCCAGAGGCAACTTTCTTTGCAACACATTGATCAGAAAGCTTCAGAAACATGGATTTTCTCAATACGTTTGCACATGTACTTCGCCCCCTTTTAAAAGTAGCACATTTTCAGTTATGTTACTCATCATTAAAGCAATACCTCAGTACCATCATGCCTCACTGCATGCAAAGATCGAGTACCAGGCAGGGATGGAAATTTGAGGTAATTATCATAAGACCTAAAATTTCAGTTTTTATGTATTAATGGCCATTTAATGGAATTATAAGTAAAAAATATTCTGTAATAGAGGTATCTGTGCCTCCTCTTATCTCCTATGAGTCTTCTCCACTGTGGATATTCATCTATTCAATATATATATGTATATATATGGGGGGGGAGATTGTAAAAACTGGTTGATGGATTTGAAAACCTGCCCCGCCCCCCACTCCAAAATAAGTTCCGATGTGTCTGGTGCTTGGTGTATATATTTTTGGATGTGAGGATGTTTGCTTCAGTCTTCAGGCTAACAGAAGGAATACTAGATGAGGCATATCATCTCCCGCTTCCCAACCTCGCCTTGAACACTTATGTTAATAAAAACCTGGAGAGATATTATAACAACTAGTGGTGGCTGGCTGCTAGTATGATGGGTAGTGCCAACGTGATCAAGAAATCGAAAAATTTTCACTAGCATATGTCATAGAAATCTAATCAAAGAGGTGATTTTAATGGAACTTTGTTTACTAAAATTGCAGACAAAAATTCAGGGTTCCTAAGATTGGTTTATTTTACTTCGCATTTGTACTACTTTTGGCTAATCGCGAAGATAAAGATGAGTGAACACTCACAAAGAACACCGATGCCTAGGCCGAGATTCGAACCTGCAATCCCAGGCATCGTAGCATGCTGTGCGGAGGTCGGCCAGAGTTTCTAGGAAATAAATGCGACTATTAAAATTTCGACGCCTATCACCTTTACCATTTTTTTTTTTTTTGCTATTTTTTAATAGAATTGATGTTTAAATCTGGTGTGGGACAGCCAAGTTGTTTAACTTTTAATTTAATATTGTATAGTACCTTGGAAAACGGTGCATGTAATAATGCTCTAATCTGACTCATCTTTACTAACTACCCTTCCTTTCACACACCATCGGACACTTTCACTTCACTAAAAAGAAAAACACTGAACAATTAGAGACACCGAGTCAATCACGGTATTCTCGCCTCGCCTTGCTTTGTTTATAATTTGCAACCCCAGCACAGCAGACGGTACATCAACAATCGGTGTTACTACCAACTGAAATATGAATATCTGCTAAATGAACTGTAGATCTACAATTTTTAGAATTCAATGCAAGAAATTGAATTATATCTCCAAGTGAAATTCTTATACTGATAGATTTTCCGTGTGATTTTTTACAAATATTAAAGTAAAAGTCCCCTGGTGATGCGAATTTCTTTGATATTTAGGCAATTCTTTTGTACAGAAAATGTCTTCAATGTTGTCAACGTCAGTTGCAACACGTGAGTGTCTGTGTGCATGAGAGCAAGGGATATATCTTTTCTTAAGGAAGAAATCGATAAGAAAAAAGTCTGCATGGCTCTTTAGATGCATCTATCTAAATGGTTATATAAATTTGGGGAAGATATTATGTTCGTTCTTGCCAAGTATGCAGGAAAGTATCTTTCTCGCATACTTCTCCAACGAGTATTACAAATCGGTTAGGATTAGTCACTTCTCTGTGAAGTTTGCAACTATGTCAACACAATGCGAAAGCTCTCGCGTCGTGCCACGACACGAGCTGGCATGGCTGGTTGTCTTATGGCTACAACTGGGCTACCACCTCCTTGCTCGTTAACTGCGGAGACTTTTTCATGCCTCCGCGCATGCCTCTGCACACAGGCCAGACTATGCTGGCCCAGAGCAAGTGAGAGAACAGCTGGGGATGCGGCGCAGGAATTGAGGTGGCCATAAGCTCGAACGCTTACGAGATTCGAATCTCCTCGTTCGTAAATGTATTAATTTAACTATATTTTGGCAAAGCAAGTGCTTTTTCATTTTCTGAGGGTAGAGCCATGGCACAGTGGCTCTCCCCTTAGAGTCGCCGCTGATAACAACCCATGGTGCAACAGCCCATTGAGGGCTCGGGCCTACCTACCACCCTCACTCCCACCTGATCCTACTCACTCACTCACCCAAGTTGATAGATTATCCAACCAGTTATGAGTTTGGAGGGGGGAGGGTAAGTTATAATTCGTAAGGTTGAAATAGAGAAAACATCTGCTTGTCCTCTTGAATTTTGTCATTTTGGACACCCTGGAGAAAAATCCTCTTATCTAAAACTTTTACCTTAAATTAAAAAAGAGGATAAAGTTCACCTTGAGAATGGATAAAAATGCAAGTTGTAGTTGGACCTGTATGGACAAATACAACACATTAACAAATGTAGGGCAAGTCTAGAAACTACCTCAGAAACAGTATAAAAGGCCGGCTCTTCTCGAAGAGCTAAACACATTGGTTAAGACACTGTCATTGTCTCCCCACATAACTGCGAAGTTTTTGAGAATGTTAATACCTTGTCTGAGGTAATTCAAATCGGCACATTCGAGAAGAAGCATTTTGACAGAGCTGACGTAACATTAACTTTTGTTGTTGTACTTAATACCTAAAGAAAAACTCTCAAGCAGTAGTGTTGGAGATATGCATCTATTATGCTTCATAATTACATTAGAGACCAGGGTTAACAAGAATTAGAAAGACATTTTGGTAAATAATGAGTTGACGGAAATTGTAGCTTTAATTTTCAAATGTAACATTTATGCTGAACGTCTTCTCATTTTTTCCTGAAAACTGCTTTGGTTGGAATGGTAGCCTTCCAACGTGACTTATTTTTTTATAGTATCGGAGGAAGTAATTTAATTCTTCTTCGTTTTCCAAGAAATTCCCTTCAGCTATACAAAACATTTTGATACTTGGAGATTCCCTAATGGCACATAATTTCTGCAGAAAATCCCTGGGTCTCTCAATTAAATTGCCTGCACAGAATGTTTCTAAATTTGGTGCACACTCTATGACACTGAGTAAACATTCGCCAGTTGTACTCCCAATTAATGCCATTATTGTTAGATATTCCAATGAAAAATATCTCTGGTTTTCTCCAATTAATTCTACATTAGTCCACACAAAACAGGTGGTAAATGATATGAAATGGTGGAGGTTTGGGCATGCCTTCAATATTAATTTTAAATTAAATATTTCTTCATCATTTGAAATCCACAAATCTGTTAGTCTTAATCTCAGGTTCGGTGACAGTGTCCATATGTCTGTATCCTGGTAATTTGACTCGGTTCCTTCAAGGACGATGCCTGTGAGAAGTGGGAATGCATTTAATGTTGCCAGAGGTAGGGACACTGATGACGATATCCTGAACTCTTTTGAATGTAATAGCTTTGTCTTTGGGCACATGCATTCCACAAGGCTGAAGATCTCTGTGTCGGTATTTACAATGTTTAGATGCTCAAGACTTAGTGTTGGTAGACTTGTTCCATTGATTTCCATACCAGCATCTATCCTGGCTTGCCTGAAGTTCCTAAAGAATGGCTCCAGATCCATCATAGAAAATGATTTTAGGTTCAGGACCAATTCCAATACTGCAATGATTCCAGTGTAGTCGATGTCCATGCACATGGTCAAGTCGAGAAACCTTAGTGTGCTGCAAAGTGCCCTTTTCTTCCTCTTGTAGCACTTCTCAGATTCTCCAGGTGGTAGAAGTTCCTTCAGAGGTGGGAAGACATTGGGTAGACCCCATACAGTGCTATCCCAGTCAGTTTTCACCCAACACACCTCATAAGGCAACTTCTCCAAGGTTTGAGTTAAAAAGTGTAGACCTTTGTTAGTCACATGGGAATTCCGTACATTTAAATACTGGAGATTATCACAAGTCTCACCTACAAGATTCATAATATCATCATCGCAGATTCTGGTCAGGCACAACTTACACAGATTTGATCCATTTAGTACTTCTCTTAAATGACTAATGTCTTTGAGTCTTGAACTAAAGGTGTTATCAAAAAAAAATCTCAATCTTACGAGATCTCTTCCAGTCTCTGTAAGCAGGTTCAGCAATCCATTGAGATATTGCAAGTCAAATTCCTTTCTGAATGTCAGTTCTAAACCACTGAAATGCTCTACAAACAAGACTTCAGCAACATGCAAACTTATAGGATGCCCCTCTAGGTCATCCAGTTGCTCTTCTTGTATAATATTCAGTGTTGTCTGTAGGAGTTTGGCTCGTACAGTTAATGGTAGTTGTGAACATACATTCCTCACTGCATCTTTGTTTTGACCAGGTTCTTTTTTATGTGTAGAAATTATCTGGTGTCCAAACTTGTTGTACACAATATCGTCTAGAGATTGGACTAATAAGAATTGTGGTCTGAATATCCAACCATTGGGTTCTTCCGGCACATTTATGAAATGTAGAATATGATAATAATGAACTGAGAGAACCTGAAACATGAATGAGTATGCCTGGATGGGTAAGGACTAGGGTTAATATTGCAATTGCAGAAGTTGTTAATTTCTAACTCTATAGTTAGATCAGAAAATCTTGGTAACATGGAGATTAGACTTAAAATGCATTAAATTAACACTCTAGAAGGTGTGTGTTGATCAGGTTGTACAGTTTAATGTTTTAAATTACATTGCTCTTCCATATACAGAAGGTTGTTCGGTGATGCCACTGCAATCTGTAGGATTGTGGCATGGCAGCTTTGTATCAGAGGTTGCAGGTGCCCGAGTGTCGTGCTCGTGGCTGTCAAAGGATGCCAAAAGTTAACCGTTATTTTGAAGGGTACATCATGCTCTTTCCATGCACATTTCTTGTATGACCGATTAGAAAAACAGTGTCAGGAGAATGGCTTCACAGGGAGGAAAACCACATTGAAAGAGATAGTGGCCCGTTGGTAAGCATTCACCCACAAAAGTGAAATATCGCCTGTTGTGCTCTGAGAGATTCGCAAATGGCATGACACGAAAATTCACCAACCCAATGTGAGATGGCCAGGATAGTTACATATGGCTCCTTTCACTGTGTACACTACCATCCATAACTGTCTTGGGCTATGTTCATAAGGCTCACATGCACCACCTCGTCCCTTGCCACATTGCCAAGCACAGGATCAGCTGCAGAAAACTCTATGAAATACGGATACCTGGTGGGGTTTAATGGAGGACAGTGATCACAATTGACGAAACATATATTTGCTTCACTGTCAGTGGTCACATTCGGTCGATTACATACCATAACACCTATGGCAAAGGGGCACAGAAACTTAGTTCACTACTGCCAGAGCACTTTACCAAGGAGCTTCATGGATGGTTGTCACTGGATTTGGTTATGTGGGGAAGTTGCCAACGTGTAAGGTGGACAGAAATGTGAAAGTGAATGCTGCCTACTTCCAGTCATCCTGTATGACCTCCATCTTCCATACAGACATCCCTAGTTTGTACAGCGGGGACAATCAACAGGTGGACAGTCACATATGGACAAGGCTTCAAGTCATACTGCCTGAACATCTCTCTGCTTTTATCAGGAGATGGAGCAGGAAACAGAGATCCATGTTATCCCATTTCAGGACATTCCTGTGAAAAGCCCTGATGCCAGTCCTATGGATTCCTGTGCATTCAGACCTTTGACACAATGTTTGAAACATCTGCAGAAAGCCTTTAGAAAGGAATGGAAGAGGATTCCCATGGGGTAATTCCACGTCAAATCAACAAGTGCATAAACCTTTGATGTCATGGATTTGGCTAAATTTTGGTATACAGTACATGTTTTTTATCGTCTGAATTATAGAAAATGTGAGTTATGAAATTTGAAAATTGACAAAATTGCCCAAAAACAGCTCACCGCTGAAACTTTAAATACAATTTGCAAGAGACCTGTTTCAACTACAGGGCTGGGCATGGTCTCATTTTAAAGCTTATGAAGTGGGCTTTTATTTGATATACAACATATTTGGTTTTTTGCGAAAAACAAATTCTAAAAGTTTTTTCAAAATTTTATTTTACAATTTCCAAAACTCAAAATTATCAAAACTTTTCAAAAATTTTACGCATATTGGTACACATCAACTGAAGGTTCAGTCAAAATTTCAAGGTGATATCTCTTTGGTACGATGATTGAGAGACAGTTAAAGCTCAAGTGTGCGTCATCCCTTTCCTGAAGTGTCTTGCTTATTCCTGCTCTTCTATGCTTCTTTGTCCTATTGGATCAGTTGTGGTGTAGCTGTCAGAGTGTGTACATCTCAGTTAATTTCTGTGCTGTGAATTGTTTGAAACTTGCTTTATTAGTGTCTTCATTTTTTTAAAAAAAAATCTTGATATGGACAAGAAGTGGTCCATTTACTGTTGTAATCCTTTGAAGAAAAAGGGACACTGGTGTTGTAAATCTCTGAGGAATGTGGCTGCTTGGATGAATTCTTTAAATTACGGAATTGAAGAAAACATGAAAATTTGCACTTCCTGTAGACTGCAGTTGGGGAAGGAAAAGCAGGCTATCGTTCCAGAAAAAGAAAATCCTTCAGGGTCAGATGATAATGCTGGTCCTAGTTGCAGTAACCAAAAATTAGAATATATGGATGTTGATACAGGGTTCAGCCACTTGAATGCATCTTTGATCTCTCTTGGTAAGTCTCCAGTGAGTAAGAAGAAACTGAAGAGTTTGAAAAGGTATTGCAGAGAAAAGATAAAGAAAATAAGAAATACTTATACCCAATCCCTTTTTAATGCAGAAGGTGATAAAGATGAAGAATAATGCCACTGTAGCAATTCAGAATCAGAAATCTTTGAGCAACTTAAATCATCGCATGGTCTTAAAAGGAAAATTATTTTTCATATGATACCAAAGAGATACCACCTTGAAATTTTGACTGAAACCTTTAGTAGATGTGTACAAATATGTGTATAATTTTTGAAAATTTCGTTTTTTGGAAATTGTAAAATAAAATTTTGAAACAACTTTCAAAATTTGTTTTTTGCAAAAAACCAAGCATGTTGTATAAAAATTGAAAGCTCTCTTCATAAGCTTTAAAATTAGATCATGCCCAGCCATGTATTTGAAATAGGTCTCTTGCAATATGTATTTAAAATTTCAGCGGTGAGCGGTTTTTGGGCAAATTTGTCAATTTCCAAAATTCAATAACTCAAAAACCGGCAACATGAATAATCTTATCTGAGATTGGCCGAAACGGCCAACCCGGTTCCCGAGAGCAATGATCTGCGAATAACCGAAGGAACATTTAAATGGTTAAGTTTCAAACCGGTCGCCTCTAAACACTTGAACAGTCATTCGAGGGTGGTCAATAAGACCGAGAACTTGTCGGCAAAACAGTACAGATCATCCATGTAGGAGGCGAACGTAGAATAATCCATTTGGGCACAAGCCAACTGAAGGCACCTATTTAACCCTGCAGGCATAGGCGCCGACTCCATGGGGCTTGAGGGGACTCGAGCCCCCCAATGTTATCGATGTGGGGGCAGAGCTCGCCAAATAATTTTGCTTAAGATAATCTAATGTATTATTTTGCTTCTCTTGTAAAGTTTACTCTGAATTGTGCCACATGAACTTATCTTTAAATACACATTTGAAATGTTCTAGACCAGGGGTTTCCAACTGGCGGCCCGGCCTGCAATGCCTTCTTTTGCGGCCCGCGAAGCCAATTAAAATACATTATATTTTTACTGAAGAAACGGAAGCTCTGTGAAGAAAGACCATATCACAGGTAGAATTTATTTTGCAGTCAATAATGATCATCAGAAGAATCTAAAGTGACGTAACTTTCTCTTCACACCATGCATTCCAACCCCTTCGCTATGCGGAATGAACTCACCCGTGAACGTTTGAAAGTGTTTTTTCTTCAATGAAGTTCATCAAGAACCGCTATAGAAGCCGACTGGCAGATTCTTCACTGCTTCACCTTCTGAGACTTTAAAATACAGATATTGAAGTGGACATTCCAACTTTAATAAGAGAAGCATATCGGCCTCAATTTTCACATTGAACACATACTATGAAGGATTCTCATTTGTATGGTGTGTTTTTCATTTCTTTCAATTCATCCATAAGTATTGTTTTTTTTTGTGAAATGAATTGTAATTATACAATTTTGATTTGTGATTCCATTGTGTTTATTGCCTCATTTTAGAAATTTAGGTCATGCGAAAGTACTACATTTTCAGTTCAGTACTTACAATTTTTGTAATTTTTAATCCCCCCCCCAAAAAAAAATGCGGCCCGCCAATCAACTGCTGGATATAATTTTGGCCCTCAGACCTTTTGAAGTTGGAAACCACTGTTCTAGACCATCAATTTTGGGGGCTGAGACCGCTAAACCATCAACTTTGGGGGGGGGCATGATCAGAGACAGCAAAACACATGACTTATTACTATATACTAAGTATATAATTATGAGTATTGTTAACATTTTTAATAAAAAGAGTTTCAAAAGAAGATGTGCATGAACTAGGGGAGTGGATGGGACGTTCGGGCTACAAATGGCTCTCACATGACATTCAGAACGAGATCATTGATATATTAGGGAGATCTGTTTTGCGCTCCGTGGTAGCAGATATTAAAAGTCGGGAATATTTTGCTATTATGATTGACGAAACTTGTGACATATCTATCCGTGAACAATTGACATTTTGCATTCGAACTGTAAATGAAAATTTTAATATTTTTGAGGAATTCATGGGCTTTTACGAGATTCCGAACACTGAGGCCAAAACTTAAAAAAGGGAAGGAGTGAGTCATTCATTAATTGATTTCAGTGATCAGAGCCCCCCCCCAATAATTTTGACAAGTCGGCGCCCCTGCCGGCAGGACTCGTGCTTGCGCCCATTGCAGCAAAATTGAGTTCAAAATGCCCTTCCTGGCACTGTGAATGCCGTATACGACTTGCTGTCTTCCGACAGGGGTAACTGAAAATACGACTGGTGCAAATCAAAATTACAATAGAAACGTTTGCTGCCCATTTGGTATAGAGTCTCATTGAGATCGTTCATGCCAATCGCATCAAAGACTGTATTTGAATTTTGAGCTCTTAAATCCTGTAGAATGCGGTATTTCCCGTTAGTTTTACACACAAGAAACACAGGCGAGTTGTAAGGGGACGTAGATTTCCGGATGACCCCTTGCCGTAAGGAGTCAATCTGTTCATTCATTTCTTTTCTCAAATGAATAGGTACCGGTTAAGGCCTTGACCGGAAAACAACATCGTCTTTAAGGCTAATCCGGTGTATGTAATTTCTAGCACGACCCCTTCAGTTTCGGACCAAGAAAAAACGTGGGAATACTTATTTAAGAGCTGCAATAATTGATGTTTTTGTATGGGCGTAAGGTCCGGATTTATGTCGAAAGGTTTGTCAACCAGAGGTACTTGACTTGCATACTCGGTTTCTGTCGTGACATTCACCTGAGCCGGGGTGGGAAATATCCCAACGGTGTCACGCGCACTTTCCCCGGTCGGTTTGACCGGTGCCCTGGTCTGGGTAACCGGGACGGGGAGTTCCCACCTTAGGCGTAGCTAGAACTTTATATTTGGGTGTGCACAAAGAAAAAAAATAAGGTCTTGCACCTTTTTAATAGCATATTTTGCAACACAATCACTTGGCTCTTTAACTGCACTGATGTTTGTAAAGGAATATAAATTCACTAAATGACAGTGTTGGAAATTTCTGAATATATGTAGTAGAAAAAATCAAATTGCATAGAAATTACACACACACAAAATGTTCATAAATGTTACAAACAAATACATCAAAATACACGTCATCTATAACAAGAGACGTCTGTCAAAAGGTACAATGTTCTTAAACTCATCAATAACTTCATTTACATCAATAGACTAAGCTCTCTCCTGTTCCAAAAATAGCAAGAGCAGGGCTTCCAATCTATCCTGCTTCTGAGTTGCTCTTAATTTAGTTTTAACTTGGGTAATCTTGGAGAAAGCTCTCTCACACGTGCAGCTTGTGACAGGTATAGAAGAAAAGCGCTGTAGTACAGAGTAGAATGCAGTAAATATCTTCTTTCTCCAATGACATCAAAAAATCGAAAATCTATAGACACCCGTTTCATCAACGATAATGCACACGTTTGTACCAAGTAATGACATTTTCAACTTACAAACTGACGCTTATTTTCTCTCTTATTGAAATATCTGTCTTTAATTCTCTTTGATAAAGCAGCCCATTAGATACACCTCCCACGCTTCAGCCGCACCGATACGCTGACCTTTCGGAATTGTAATTCTATGCGTCAATGTATTGCCAATCCAGAGAAGGTTGGTCTGTGCATTTAAAATAGCCCGAGGTATTAATAAGCCAGATTTCTGTCGAAAATGCACGTCAGGTTCCAATAATGTGTCGGAATCGGCAATTCCATTTACCAAGCGTACGGGAATACAAAGGAGAGAGAGAGAGAGAGAGAGAGAGAGAGAGAGAGGTTTCACTATTATCTTCCGCACCACGACAAATTCGGGAGTAAGATTAGCCCTGATCATGTGTGTCAGTTTGATAGACACGTCAAAGCCCTGTGGGTAGTAGCCCGAAGATGAGATTTTACTGGAGATCCAAAACGATATAGGGTTAGACGATTTGTGTGGAAGTCCAAAGTAGAGTTTGATTACTTAAAAAGTCGTTCACCAGAATTGCACCCTGTTCAAACGTCGGCAGAACGCGAAAGGGAGTGACGGAATGTAAATCCATCTACGCAAAAGGTTAACAAGGCGATCTCTTTAACAGCAAGGGGTGTGTTCGACACACCCTGTATGAGAGTAGGAATCTGAAAACGTGGTGCACTGGCTGGAACGTCCTTGGCACAAATTATCGAAATCATAGAACCCGTATCAAGAATGAAATTATACGGTTTACCTGCCTGCAAGACGCTAATATGTACCAACTCTGCATTTGGGAACATCTGAACGGATAGGCAGTTAACAACTGGGGGGTGTTGGCACGTCTCTTCCCCCGGTTGCTAGTGGCCGTTTTAAGTTATTTTCCCTGGCCTGGCAAACGGCTGTGCGATGGAGGTAAGAACCTCGAGAGCACTGAATTCCATCTCGGATTTCCCCTAGCTCCACTCGCGGCGATGATGATTGAAAACGTGGGGGCTGAATTTCCGCCCGGCCACTGCTGTCTTCGGTCATGTCGGGAAGACCTGTTAAAATCGTTGAACTGCAGGCGAAACTGGCCTTGGTTATAAAAAGAACCTCTAGAGGACTGGGCGCGGTAGCTATGGAGGGCGCGATAAAAATCATCGTGCCTCCTTACACCCCTTCGTATTTACGCTTGAGCAAGTCAAGCTCAGCTGCAAGGGTCGCGACCTTCCTTTCCAGGTCCGGGTTTTCACCGGTCCATGGGAGATCCTGAGCCAGCGTGCAGGTGTCTTGAAATTAGTGTTGCCCACGAGACGAGACTTTGGCCTGTCTCGTCCCGTCTTGTGAAAATGCCATCTCATCTCGTGTCTCGTCTCAAAAATATATGTTTGTCTCGTCCCGTGTCTCATCTTGAAGGGTTCTGTCCCGTCTCGTTTTGTCTCGTCTCGTCTCGTAAAAGTAATGCAGGATATTATGCCAACAAAAGTTAAAACTGGAAGACATCACAAAATATTATTAATGAAAGTGGGTAAAGCCTTAAAATATTTTGTGCACTGTATAGTGAGAATAAATAAGGTTCGTCAACCAAAAGGACATTAATCTAATATATAAAAATGGATGTATGTGTGTGTGTGTGTATGTTTCTTCTGCCATAACTCTCGAACGCCTGGAGCGTATCACTTGAAATCTCGAAAGAAATACTGTGGGGGGGTTAGACAGCCCTGGAGGTGGGAGTGGGGAGAGGGTGACATGTAAAAATAATCGAAAACGACTGATATTAGTGTGGAATCCATAGTTTTCGGGGTCTCTAAAATGAATAGCGATACTTCTAACGCCGTTCAACTCCAAATTCATCAAAGTCGGGATGGGGGTTGAGAGGGGGTGAAAATTAAAATGTAAAAAATTACCAAGATTAGTGTCGAATCCATAGTTTTTGGAGTCGCTAAGCTAATTGGTGACCAAACTTAGTACACATATGAACTACACTCTGGAACTACTGTGGGGGTAAGACACCCCTGGCACCCCTAGGGTCGGGGGTGGGAAGGGGTGACATTTAAAAATAATCGAAAACGACCCATATTAGTGTGGAATCCATAGTTTCCGGGGTCGATAAGATGAATAGGGACACTCCCAATGCCGTTCAACTCCAAGACACCCCTGGCACCCCTAGGGGTGGGGTGGGAATGTGGTGACATGTGAAAATAATAGAAAAACGACCGATATTACTGTGGAATCAATAGTTTTCGGAGTCGCTAAGATGAATACTGACACTCCCAATGCCGTTCAAATTCAAGACACCTCTGGCACACCTAGGGAAGGGGGTGGGAAAGGGGTAAAATGTAAAACGACCGATATTAGTGTGGAATCCATAGTTTTCGGGGTCGCTAAGATGAATAGTGACACTCCCAATGCCGTTCAACTCCAAGTTCATTTTACACTATAGTTAGAATTCAATGTTTTCCTGTTTGATAGAAGATTGGGATAAATAAACACCCGAACAACGACGGGCAATCAGCTAGTATTTAATATAATATTTGTTAATTGCCAATAGGTAGAGAATGAAATCATCTTGATACGCACCCACTTATTGTATCATTTTAAGTGTTTAATATGTTTAAGATGTTAATTGTCTGTGATGACGTAATTTGTTTTGTTCAAATGAGTAGTCTGTTATGGTTATGGACTAACCTTAAAACATTCGATTGTGAGTTGTTAGGAGAGAGATATTATGAATGTTGCTGGAATAATGGAAGTGATTTTGGAAATGTGAATGTGGTAATTTGTGTAGTGAGGAACAATTATGATCTTAATACAATTTTGTTTCTAATAAGGAGTTTAATTGCGAGTGCAAGTGTAATATATTAACTTTAACTGACTTCTAAATATATTTTTGTGTGCGAGAGTTAGTAAGGTTTACGTAAGCATAGCCTTATCTGATTTCCCACAACCTGAGGGCTTCATAGTAGGCTGATAAGTCTCAGGCTCGCCGTTGAGGAATAAACGTAAGTTGTTCCATTGGGAATAATCCGGGGAACGTAGCAATCTTTGTTGTTTTTCTGCCTTCAATCAACTATTTTATCCATCGTACACTAAGGGAGCTTTCAGACCAAAGCAACAAGCGACAGGCGACAAGCCGCATGGGGAGTTTGCACCGAAGTTACGATCAACACGAGCCCCTTCCGTATATAGGCAAATATTCACGCCATAGTATGCACTACCAACTAACAGACCGAGGCTACACTATGCACGATATTAAGTTTCAACGATAAAGAACACGAACACCTTGTCGTGTTACTTCGGTTCGGGAGGTCACATTTACTGAGTGTTCGATTCCAAGCGGTTGCTTGTCGCTTCTCGCCTGTCGCGTGTCGCTTTGGTCTGCAAGCTCCCTTGAGGGAGCGTACAGGACGAAGTGACAAGCGACATGGTAGTTCACACGTGACACAGGCAACTTCAGTTTATTAGCAAGCATTCACAGTCCGAGGCAACATGACACACGGTATTCAGAAAACGGTCTAATCCGTTCAACAATCGACCCAGAACTGTTTGTTGCGTCGCTTCGGTTGCAAGGTTTCATGTAAGGGAGAGTTCAAACTGAAGCGACACGCGACACATGCTGATTGGGAACTAGCCCATCAACAGCAGTTTTGCACACTGTGGCGGCATTAGACGCCGTGCAAGCCTGCGTTCGATCGATGGAATCTCCAAGCGACACAAGGGTTTCGCACCGAAGTGACAAGCGACACAAGATCCTTTAGTCTCTAAGCAGGCTTCCCCCACGCACGCGTTACCAACGGATAGAGGCAACACGATGCACTACATTAGAAAACGGTCAAGTCCAAGCGACACGAAAGCGACAAGCGACACGTCCCGCTCGTCATGTCGCTTCGGTTCTGAAGTTTATATTTATTACTGAGGGTTCATTTACAAGTGGCAGGCGTCGCTTCTTGCCTCTTGCATGTCGCTTTTTACTTCTTTGACTTCAGGCAATATAGATTCTTTACGTCAACGCAGAGTAAGTAACTAAAATATATTGGCCTATTACCAGCTTTTTGTTGCGAAATCTTTAGAGTTTCCAAAAAGTACTGAGGATGGAGCTGTTGATTTTGAGAAGAGGGGTCAATGAATGAACTGTTTGTGCTGGCGATAATTTTATGACGATTGTCCCCAATAAGGCTGGAAGAGGACCTACACTAAACAATGGCAGTGGCTACCTCCACATCGTTTGGCTCAAGGATGAATGGAAGGAAGCCCTTGGGGTAGCAGTTGTTGAGGAAATTTCAGGATTTTTCAACTGGGCAAATTCGTTACGGGCATCGTGTGGCAAATTACGTTTTGTGAGGGGGAATCTTACAGAAATAACTCGAAAGAGCTTGCTAAAGAATCGAAGAAATGTTGGAACATCCAGAAATATGGAGAAATAAGAGAATGCTTAACCGAAATGAGATGCTGATATGGGCAGTGATAAAAAAATACCTTTTCCCAGCGACACGTGCAGCTGGTTGTGCTACTTAGGTTCGGAAATTGACATAGGTTGTTACTTTGGTCTGGTCACTTCTTACTTCGGTCTGACCTATGAGACAAACAACACAGGACAGGCGATAAGTGAGAAGTGTCGCTTGCGAACGAACCAACAGTAATAAATGCAATTCTTCGTGCCGAAGCGCCGCGACAAGCAGGAGAGGATAACGATCACCCAGGGAAGTTATGCCACAAATTGATTACATTTCCCCACAGAATTCAGGTGTT
Organism: Lepisma saccharinum; assembly: GCF_977018435.1. Taxonomy (NCBI): domain Eukaryota; kingdom Metazoa; phylum Arthropoda; class Insecta; order Zygentoma; family Lepismatidae; genus Lepisma; species Lepisma saccharinum. The sequence continues at coordinate 42,404,558 of NC_139253.1, forward strand.
TTCTTGCTCCAATTTTAGTTTCCATGTCTTCCCTTTTTGCCGAATCCCGTTTCGCCCAATTGCCCAGAGGCGCATTATATCATATTTCCCATCCAAGTAAAAATTTCGGCGAAAGGGGAATTCCCGTTTCGCCGATTATTTTGAAGGGAGGGAATTCTCCCTCCACTAGGAAATGTCATGTTTAAACAGACAGAATGCTTAATAAAAAGTTAAAAGGTGAGAAATACCTAGAGAAAATGATTACTGACCGCGAGGGGGTTTGGATGGGGAAATATTACAATTAGCAAGGGAGGGTACATGTCAAAAATCACATCACTTCCTTCCATGAGAAGACTACAAAAATTGCTTTAGGTCCGTTCCTTAGATGGCACGATTTTATGTGGAATATTCCTTATTCCTTGTGCGGAAATAATCGTATTGTGAAGATAACAACTATTGTATGTCTCACTTACATAACTGCTCAGTGTGGTATTTAAGAAATTTCCAGTGGGAGGAAATTCTACTGACTGTCTAGGGACAGCATGAGATAATGAATTTTTGCCATATACCATTTCCCCCCATGGATAAAATTTATCAACCCGAGGGGGGATACAAGTACCCGGGGGGGGGGAAATCCCCCCATTCCCCCTACAAATACCACTCTGCGCGTTATAGCAGTAGTTTTTACTTTAAAGGCGTTAAATATCTTTAAGCTGTTTTAAGGATAAACATATAATAAATTTCGTTACTATGGAAAAGCAAACAAAGCCCGTAATTTTTGTAATTTTCGTCAGGTTTACAATATTTTTCATAAATTTTCCATTCAAAGAAATTATCGAGAATACTTCTCTCTCACAATATTTTTATATAGATAGATATCTGAATCGGTATCTTAGTAAAGTACTTCTATCTGGAGTACTATTACAGCTTAAAATTACTAAGCTTGAATACATTGAAAAATGGATTTCGGAAGAGTATAAAAACTAAATAAGATAGCCTTTTTATGTAATAGACGCTGATTTGGGTTTCCAAAGAATATCCTTTATTCGCAACTGATTAATTATTTTCTTTGTATTTTTTTTCGAGACTTTCGAAACGAGCCGAGACTTTTCACGAGCCGTCTAGTCCCATCCCGTGTCTCATCTCGAAAACGAGATGAGACAGGTGGTCAGTCTCGTCTCGTCGTCGAATTTTGAAACGCTTGTTCAGTCTCGTGTCTCGTCTCGTTTTCGAGATGGCGCAGCAGGGAATTTTTATGAGCGTCGGACAAAAGCTCCTGAGCCTTACGTTTTCTTATAAGGAACTGAAGCTTCTCGACTTCTTTTAAATCCCGTAAAAAGTCCTGGACGGAAGCGTATTCTCGCCTGTACGTCTCGCGCATAAATTCCGGTTGGAGACCCCTGGTAAAGTGTTGGATAACTTTGGCCGTGGGCATATTGGGATCGAGACGGTGCAACATGAGTTGCTTGTCATGAATATACTCCGTGACAGATCCGACGTCCGTGTGGAGGTGACATTTAATTTTCATCTTCAGCTGTAATTTATTTTCCTGTAGTTTACGGTTATTACAAGCATAAGAAAAACAGTTTTTTCCTTTGTGTAGTTTTTCATATAAACTACAGGAAAATAATTTTATCATGCAAGCAATGCGTACATACAAGAAAAACAGCTGTAATTTATCGGCCGAATTTGTAAAATCGTCGAACAACTGGGTCTTAAAATAATCGTAGGTCACTGTTCTGTCTACCTGTACAGCTTTTCAGCCCTCGAACCAACGAAGGGCTGAGCCTGCCAAAAAAGCAGAAACCATTCGCAACTTTTTGCCGGTTTAAGTGTCGCGAAGCTATCTACGCGGTCAAGAAAACACGTGACATCCTCCCCGGCCATTCCATTGAACTGGAGACCCTCTAGTATAAGGGGGTTCATAAAACAGGAGAAAGTCATTTTCGGACGGCTGTGAGCGCGAACTAAGGAGTTACAGCGGGGAGCGTTCGGGTGCAATTACAAGTCATAGTCGGGCTGTGAACAGGTGGCTAGGATACCGTGTCGTCAAAATTAACACGTGTGAAAAGTCAATAAAAAAACAAAACAAGGAAGGTTTGAAAAAGACTCAAAAATGCAAAAATAAAATTGAAGTTAACTGATAGCGGTAAAAATAATAGAAGGTTAAGTTAGTTCGTAAACGCGTTAAAGCTCAGGGGTCAAAAATAACCACGAAAAATTAGTCACACATTTTGCGAGGGGAAATGAATGAAAGAAAAAGCCGAGCACCTCCACCACATATAAACAAGAGTGTGTTTATCTTAAGGGATCGTTGATAGGCTATGTGAAAGCCTTTGGCCACTCGGTTGCTAAGTGAGAGGAACGTTGTAAGAGAAAGAGGGGTAGCCCTGAGGAGCTAGGTGTACACTTAAACTGAAAGGGGACTAGCCCCGTGAAATAAGAACAACACTCACGATTAAATTTATACACTTCAATTGACTGGTCTGGCAGGGGTGTGAATGAAAGACAAGGATAGAGGAACGTTCGTTACCTGTAGATCTCGAAGTGACGATCAACTCGCTGGTTCGTTGATGAAACTCTGATGAACTCTCCTGAAATAAAGCTCCTTTCCGATAGTGTAACACTCCTCGCTGTAACTCCTTTTGTAACGTTCGGTAATCTGAATTTAAGTCGGAGGCAACAACTATTCAAGCAATAACTTTCTTTGTACAACTGTTTGTATAATTCCGAGGCTACGACTGTGCACGCAATAGATTTCAGATACCGACTGTGTGAAGAAATATTCTCCCGAGCTATTTAACTGAAATTCGAACTTCGGCCGTTGAGAGACCGCGTCTCTCAATAATGGTGCTTTCAGCGTAAAGCAGTGTTTGCTATATATTTTTCCTGCGATTCCGGAAGAATTCGTATCAGCTGATTTTTACATCCGCTGAAGATCGCAGGTTACATTTGCTTGAAAGAAGCTCTTTCCAGCTTCTTTTATTCTTTCATACTCACACCCTTTTTTTTTTTTAATGATTAGACTATCGGACTATGGTGCCCGGGGTCACGGATTCGAGTCATGCATTCGGCATGATACGGATTTGACATGGAATTACCCGATGCATGTTCTCCAACGTAGTTTCCTACAATGGAAACTCTAATGTAGGGTGATAGTCCACAATGCTGTAGGTAGCAGCATGGCATTTCATGAGGTCAGTATACCTTGAAAGTAATTCAGATATACTGTATATCCCGAACAATCTTATGTATGTTGCAAGCTTTCAAATAAAATAAACTATACACTATGTTGCCATTCGTCACCGGACACCCCTCAAAAAGTGCTCGGGATCGTCTGCACACATCATACAACCTATAAACGGTGTTGCTGGTTGAGAATACACTCATAGTAGTAGTCGGGATTATACTTAGTGCCAAACAATAGACCCTTTAATTGACATTAATGGCTTTTTTAATTCATTTCGAGGGTGACGCTATTGTTATTTAATCTAGCGCCACGTGTCGTGGGTGGAGGAGGAGATGAGTCATCGATGACTCATGCACACGTGTGAGTTTGAAATTAATGGTTTTCCATTAGTGCACAAAAGACACTATTATGGAGTTCGTTTTCGGACTATTCTAACACTATTGTTGTATTTTATTAATGCGTTTCTGCCGGATATGAGTCATGGGTGCTTTATGCACACGTGGGAACTTGGAATTAATGGTTTTTCCATTAATGTACAAAAGACATTTTCGGCCTATTCTAAGGCGTCACGTCCGGCCATTTTGGCGTCGGTGGTGAGTCATATTTGGTATAATTAACGATCCGGATTTACCCGTATTCAACCGGTGCCGACGCGTTCGATCGGAGGTAGAAGATATTATAACACATGTTCGCTTTAAAGGCGAAGAAATTGAACGATGTAGCCTATATGCAAACGAAGTATGCGGACAGAAGATATGTTATTAATATTAACCTGTTACGGAAGAACCTGTTATGTGGTTGCATTCATCGGCACCCTCAAACCGCGAGCGTTCATGGACACGCGTGGGGGAAGAAAGGTTCTCCATTGTTACGGCCCTCATCGCCTGGCCTTCTTCCGAAGTTGAATGGAAGTCAAGTGTCGCCAAATTTTTACACACGAGTATTGATTTTCTTTGAGGTTCCAATTTTATTTGGTGGAAGTAATCTACGCGGTATTTCTGCCGCCTTTCGTAACATTGCAAAGACTATTTGACCAAAACCGTAAGGAATTTGGCTGAACTAGGAACATTCAGTTCCAGTATCTACAAGTTAAAGTGGATGGCATCCACTATTTGCCCTTATTTCGGGGTTGCGAACCACGGACCATTTGATTATTGCCTTATAAACATCAGGATTCACGTAAAATTGAATAGATGTTTTTACTGTTAGGGCCAATATTTCGCATTTTTTGTGTATTTTTACTCTAATATCACAATTTCTTCTATTCAGGCAACATTTTTTATTAAATTTTGGACTCACAAAGACATTTTTCAACTTTTAACTTGCTATTTTAAAAGTTTATTTCCATTTTTTACTCTAATATCACAATTTCATCTATTCTGCAGGAGTGTTTATTCCAGTTTAGACTTGCAAAGATAATTTTTTCAACTTCTTTTATTAATTTTTCTATTTATTGCCTTTTGTATCTTATATTTATTAATTCTTAACTTTGAGTTTTGTTCTTTATTTAAAGAATTTCTCTAATCACTAAGGAAGAAGTACTTTTAAGTAAAACTGTACCCACAAACTTTATTATTACTATTATTATTATTATTGTTGTTGTTGTTTTTGTTTTGATGTAGTTGTTGAATCTTGTTGTTGTTGTTAGGGTTTATTGACTTCCACTACGGTATTTTTGGTTTGCTTCGTAGGAAAGTTTGTTTATTTTAGAGTTTCCTCGGTATTTTCTTACTGTTAGGGTAGGTAAAGTTTCCTAAATATATGAGTAGGGTTCCATATATTCTTGTTCTTGCATGTTTTTCATATGATGTGATCTCCACAACTCTCCAAGTGCTTTTGCTGCATGTTTCCATTTTTATTGAGGTTGAGTGATTCCTAGAGCCACTTTATGCATGAGAGAAAGCTTGAAAATTTTGATCTCAGATAATCACCAATCTTATGTCAGAGTATTTTCGAGTATATTTTAGACTTATTATGGGCCACTAGAATATCACGGCTTGCTTAATTTTTAAGTATGTTGCGCAGTTATTGTATTTTTGCTTTTGCTTACTAGATAAACTGTATGAAATGTTTAATATTTGTACTTTTTTTTTTTTTTGCACTTATAAGAGGCCAAACTTTTACTGTAACTAAAATTATTATGTCTCTAGGCACTGTAACCCCTTTACCAAGAGTACTATAACTGCATCTTTATTAATATTGTTTCTTTCATCCCTTAAATATAACAATTTAACAATATAATGACAAATCACAGGACAAGTCGATGTTAGCAGATGACAACGTGGCTTTTAAGTCCACCGGCCAAACTTTTCTTACCATGCTATTTACCCTTATAGTCTTTTATTCGGGGCACGTTTCAAGTACTATTGACTTTTTGAGTGTTTGATTAACACCAGGGGTTATTTGTATTTGTTATGCTGTATTATTTGAGGCTTCTTTTTTTATTCTACAATCACTATATGTCCCTGAGAACTAAATTCCGCTGACTGAAGCTTAAAGCTTAGGCTCTACAGCATGTTGAATGGTTAAGCACTGGTCAATATGAATTTTACAGAGGCTAGTAGGAGGCATAGGAACACACGCCAGAGCCTTATTAGCGTGCAAGAAACACTTTCAGGGAGTACTACGAGGAAACGAAGTTGATTTTTTTGAGTGCTTTACCAGTTACACAGCCAATATTTGTTATTTCAAGTAACTACAGGTACCAAAACATTTTACAGCCCAACACTAACTAGACTTCAATTTATACTTTATTAGGTGCTAAATGTAGCAAGAACTCTGATTGTACATACTTTTGAGAATCCAACTATTTCAGGATTTTTTCTATGTAAGCATATTTTTATTGATTACTAACTTTAACAGACCAATCAGGAAGACGCCAAAATTCACTAAACTTAGTACTATAGTGTAGGTGATTGCATGAAAAGTAGAAATTATAACAACCACAAGATTTCGCTTTTTTGCTTTTGTGACTAATTGTGACGCTGAGGATGAATGGATGGCCAAAAATCTTAAGGACTGGATGTATTTTACCACTACAGACGCCTATGTAGAAACACTAGAGTACTGTTAGCTTTCAAAATTGAGGTTATACTGTACTGTTTCTTAAATATTTCGTATTTGGCACGCTTAACAAGTTACACTTATATCCATTTCAGGATAAATATTGCTAAAGCTCTCAAATTAATGTGTACAAGTTGATATTTCTGCTATCAAAGGGATTAACAACCCTATTTTACAAACAAATGGTATTGTTTACACTTTATTTACTTCAATCTGAGACTAATATTTTACAGTAATTGAATCATTCAGCCCTAGTCAATACTTTACTGCATCAGAAAGTTTGTTATTAATCTAATAAGTATGCTATTTTGTGCTATTCTAACGCAAACGTTGTTTAATTCACTGGTTATAATGCAAACTTTTGCACAAATTCGATATATTCACTACCTTCAAACCAAACAATTGTACTTATTTAGCGCATTTCATTTATATTTCTTGTAATTAACTTATGTTTCTTATAATTAACAAACTAAACTAATTACTTTGGCATGTTAAAAACCTTATTTTTTACTATTTCCTATTCTATCAGGTTCTATATTGCTGTTTTTATCAATTTATGTAAGACCACACTCTGGTAAATGCACATATATTCTCTTTTATACACACGCACGCACGCTACACACACACACACACACACACACAAAACAGCAATCAACAATAAAGTTAAAAAAGGATAGTCCTGAAGTCAAACAACCTAACTCAGATAACAAGCAGCAACAAGGATAAACAGAAACCAACATGGAATTCAGAAAGGGACATCAATACCCACAGCCATAGCAAAAATAATAGATAGTCAAACAAGCTAACTCAGATAACAAGCAGCAACAAGGATAAACAGAAACCAACATGGAATTCAGAAAGGGACATCAATACCCACAGCCATAGCAAAAATAATAGATAGTCAAACAAGCTAACTCAGATAAGCAACATACCTCAGATATCTAGCAGCAACAAGGCATAGAATAGAGTAAAACAGGACATGCTTATGGAGAAACTCAACAACATAGTAATAAAAGGGACAGCCAACACAAATACGCTACATCATACATAGCCCCTGCGAATAGAAAATTAACAACATCAGCAGTAACTACTTATACCTGCTAGAACAACTAAGCGACTATAGTTAATCAGAAAAATACATATTTTCACGAACTAATTTACCTCTACGATAATAATACTGTACTAGCAGAATGCTAAGGCTTCAAAAGATAGCTCCCAGAACAAAGTACAGCGTGAAGTATAGGGTCACATGCAAATGATTATTCAAAGGAGCTTCGTAGATCAATAAGACAATAGCGATTATTCTAAGTACTGCAACTTGACCGAAAATAGGAAACCTACACAAGAACATCAACACAAAAAGGAAAGATACTTACTACCATTACAGCACCCACTCAATATCACAAAAGACCATGCAAAATATTCTACAACAATCTGCTTCATAACATAAAAAACTGCTAAGTTCCCTACTGCAACTTGACCGAAAATAGGAAACCTACACGAGAACATCAACACAAGAAGGAAAGATACTTACTACCATTACAGCACCCACTCAATATCACAAAAGACCATGCAAAATATTCTACAACAATCTGCTTCATAACATAAAAAACTGCTAAGTTCCCAAAAAGTATCCAATCAATGAAAGAAAACTGGTTGAAAAGGGAGAACTCTCTACAGTCTCGCAGAATTATAGGAAAATAACAGCAAAACTTGGAAGCATACACACTCAATAATGCTCAATATGCATACACTTCACATGCAATCCCCTGCAAAAGGCACATAGCAGACTCTCATCTGAACTTGGACACCAAAAACACCACTTTGGGATTACTAATACTCATAAATACTACATTGCCTGCCCTTGTTTGAATAGCGTGGATGCAAACTTCATAGCAAAATATTGAAAAACGTCAGATGTATGTTCGTATAAGTGTGTAAATGTGTGTGTATGTATGTATGTATGTATGTATGTATGTATATATGTATGTATGTATGTATGTATGTATGTATGTATGTATGTATGTATGTATGTGTGTGTGTGTGTGTGTGTGTGTGTGTGTGTGTGTGTGTGTGTGTGTGTGTGTGTGTGTGTGTGTGTGTGTGTGTGTGTGTGTGTGTGTGTGTGTGCGTTGGTATACCCGTCATTAGGAGGAACAAGATCAGAAAAATTACCAGCATTAAGAGGGACTTTTTCATTGCGAGGTAATTTTGGTGGTTCCTCGGAACGAGAAAGCACATTATTTAATATTATGGCCGAACCGGCAAAGGAAAATTTAATGTCGTGGAATTAATCGACGAAGGGGACCAAGATCTATATTTTGATAAAAGGTAGAACAATGTCCGACAATTGTACTCGGAGTTATGCTACAAAACAGTGCATTTTTCTGGTTCCTCTTTTCGGGGCATTGTGCCTGTACGTGTGTATCAGGTGTTTATCGGTTCCTCTCAACGGGGCTCTGTGCTTATCACCTACACACAACGTGTGTGTCGTTTGTGCGACGCCAGAGACATCTGCAGTGTGTGAAAAATTGCGGAACTACATCAGCGGTGACTTCAAGGCGGAGCGAGGAAGATCGTAGGGGGTGGGGCCTGCGGTTGCAGAGAACAGCGTTGTCGGATCTCCCCCTCAACTTACATGACTCAGCATTTTTCACTGACGGCTCTGAACGTTGCATTGTTCACAGTGCTGCATAAGTTGCAACGCTGGAGAATGCAGCGTTGCTACATCATTGCCTACATGGGAAATGTTAACGGCGCTTCACGATTGCGTTCTGAGAGGGTTCGTTGTGTGATAGTAGCCGTATTTAATATATCGGTTTGAGCTTGGGCAATTATGTCTCGTATTTCTCGGAAAATATATATATCAACGAAGAATTGTAGCAATCTGCCGGAGGGCGCGTGTGAGCGAGCAAAGAATATTGTAGGAAATGCTTGTGTATTTCCTCATCAAGAAAGCAAACTAGTAGGATTTCTTCTTGTATTAATTAACAAAATATTCAACCAGAGTTCCTATGCTAGAATACTGGAAATGATTAATCTCACTAAAACACAAAAGCCAGATACAGGACAATATAGGACAAAAACAACATACATTTTTACGTTCTTAATTATGGTCTAACTATTCGTTTTCTCCGTCTACTCCACTCGTTAAAAATTTGCTCCTCCTCTGTGGTGACAGTGGCGTATTTAAGAGTACGACTTTAATCTCCTTCCCGAAATACCTTCCACCCTTAAAATGTTTCTTTCGTCACTAGAATGCAGATGCATATGTTCAAAAATGGCAAAATACGTAGTTAAACATTAATAAGAATAGGTTCTTCACTAACATTTCAATATTTTTCGTAATACATGTCTCTAAACTAAGGTAGAATTCACACCGAACTTACAGGCGACACGTGTTGCTTGAGGATTTCACCAATCCAACGCAAGTTTCTGAGCCCTATTATGCCTGCCGCTACGTTATGAAACGTTGATGTGGATTGACGCGTTTCCAATCGACATATGTCATTTGCACTTGCTGTTTGGAGTGAAATCCACGTGTTGCTTGACGTTTCGGTCTGAAAGTTACAGGCGACAAACAACACGGAGATGCCAAGCAGCTTTCAGACCAAAGCGACACACAACACATGTCGCTTCGGAACTAGTCAATCAATATCAACGTTTCACACCTTAGCGGTAGCCCCAGAAGACTGAGTTCGACTGGTGAGATTCACAAGCACCACATGTCTCTTCAATGTGAAATCTCTCAATGAGAGAAGAGCCCAGTTCGAGAGACATGTAAAAGCTCACTAAAGCAACACATACACCGCGCACAAGTGAACAGACCAAGTCAATTTGATGCACGGCCCGAGCGACATGGTGATTTCACACCCAAGCGACAAGCGACACGAGACCCTTCAATCTAATGCAAAATATTCATTGCGTATGCGGGAACAACAGAAACAGGTGACACGATGCACCGTATTGAGAACATAGTCCAGTCCAAGCTACAAATGCATCTTGTGTCGCTTCAGATCAAAATTTTTGTTTTCAAGAAGCACGTTACATGGGGATTTCACACTGAAACGACACGACACGCATGATTTTGTGCGAGCAATAAAGGTTTCGATTTCCTGTGGGGCATAGCACCTTACACAGGGGGGAGCTGATGGGGCTACTGCCACCCAGAAATTTTAAGAAAATCCAAATTTTTAGATGAAAATTTGTTAAGAACTCAAAGAAAGGAAAGATGTAAACGCAAACCTCCCTTAAAGTTAAAATGACACCCGATAACCATTTCTGTCTTCGAGTACAATTTTAATAGAGTGAAAAGTTCAAAATGTACGATAGCCTATATATTTTATTCGGTATCCCACAATTCTAGAACAAAGCTATATACTATACACCTTTACAATTTCAGCCCCTCCAGAACAAAAATCCTGCTTACGCCAGTGGCACCGTGAGAACAATTGGAGCAGACTATGATATCGAAAACCAGAAAACTACGGCGACTCAATTATATTTAACTTAGTATATGGCACATGTTTTCCCTCTTCTCGAGTGGCAGCAACGAATCGTCCCCTAGGTATGGCCAGTGCATCGCCCACTGGCATATACATGATGGAGGGATGAAAGACAGGCCTGTGGCAAGGAGTAGCAAGTCTCCATTTTGACTTCACAGCCTAACAAAGAAAACTAAAGGTGGCCAGGAGGAGAAATTTCCTTTGGGCTCAGGATCGTGGTGTGTGTTGCAAGGCGTGCTGTCGACAGTGGCGGCGATTGGGTTCCAAAACTGGGTTGGGCAAAGAAACTTTACTTTTTCTTTATAGATAAGCTTTAGCATAGTATCGGATCAAAAGTGGCTAAAAGTGGGGGGGGGGGGCAACTGCCGCCCTACGCTCCCTCAGTCAGTAATGAATATTCGACTGTGAAATCAGTTGAAATATTGGAATCAGATTCTTTTCTCATTCATCCATACACATTCTATTTCATTTCGCTTTGTAATAAAAATAAGCACTTGATAAATTTTAAAAAATATATATTTTTAAAATTGTTTTTAAAATCAACGAAATTAGACAGAAATATGACTGACACATTTTAAGAAAGAAGTTACAGTCCGTGAATTACTTTTTCACAGTGTTCAATAATTTTATTAGGAGGCGCTTTTCTGCCATTTTATTTAACCGCAACGGTGCGGATGTGTGGTGTTTAGAAGAAATTTAGGAAGGGACACGTCATGCCCAGGCCGGGATTCAAACCCGGAAACCCTGGCGTCGTATTACACTGAACTAACCTCTCCCCCAGATTTTGGAGGACAGAAAGTAAGTTATTAATATAATATACAAGATGTAATATATTATATATTACATATTATATAATATAATATTCGAACCAGTGTATAGGGCCTCCCCGATGGCGCAGTCGTTGCCTTGTAATCAAGGGGTCCCGGGTTCGATACCCGGTGGAGGCACATAGTGGTTCGGATCCCACTTTAAACTGTAGGTCCAGTCCCTATTAGCCTTACTGTGCATAAAGTGGACTTAAAACACCAAATCAAACCAAACCAGTGTATAGTGCACCTCCACTGCATATCGCCAGTTTACAAGGCGATTCTCATATTCTCTATACCCTGTACTATTCACAGTTACAATACAAGTGTTAACCCATTGAGAAACCTAGGTTTGCCATTTTGGAATCTCTCTCTCCAGGAAGTAGTGTAATCAAGGGGTCCAGAGTTCGTTACCCGGTTGAGGCAATTGCATGGACGTCCGCAGGATTTTTTCCAGGGAGGGGCAAGGAAGGTATTTTTTTCCAGGGGGGGCAAACGAAGGCTAATTTTCCCCAAAAATTGTGTTGTTCCCTAAAAAACATTGCTTTAATTTGAATTTATGGTGTTCATACAATAATTAAGACATATTATTGCGGCTAAAATGAAATTATATGTGTGAAATACATATTTTTAGTTGACTTTCATTTTCCAGGTGGGGCCACGGCCCCCCCTTGCCCCCCCTTCCGGACGCCCATGGGCAATTGTGGTTCCGATCCCACTTTAAACTGTAGGTTCAATCCCGATTACCCTTTCTAGGCATAAAGTGTACTTAAAAACAATCTTACATTGAACTTGATTGAAATTACATTTTTGCTTGCAAGTTTGAATATGTATATTAATATTAATAATATTAACAATAATTACTTTAATTAATAGAGTACGTAATGAAGTACGAAAACATTGAGATCTGATCAAATTGTCCTTTGCTTATAGAGATGTTACTGACGCAAGTATTGATGGAATGAACTGCAATGAGTTATTTGCTACCCTTGAAAAAAAAACGAACCAAAGGAAAACGCCGCCCGCCTCCCCCTCCCTGTCCTGTTTAAGGGGAGAGAGTGGTCAGACGTTCAGACCAGACGCTTGGCAACTCTGAACTACCCTTTCTTTGTCAGTGCCGGGGGGGGGGGGGGTGCGAAGAAGTGTTTGCGCACCTTTTAATTTTCTTCCGCACACATTTTTCAACCAATAACACCAACTCTTAAGAGTGCCATCTCCGGTGGAGGCACACTTTAAACTGTAAGTCCAGTCCCGATTAGCGTTACTGTGCATAAAGTGGACTTAAAATACCAACTCAACAAGAACAACTCTTAGAGTGCCATGCTATCTCATGTCATATTCACCGCCGAATGTTACGTTCTAAAGTGAGACCGCTGTTATTGTTTACAACAGGTAAACACCGATCGCCGATTTCTTTCCTGTACTGTCGGCAGTTTATAAAGGCAAGCCGCCATTTTCTTTCTTTTGTCAGCATTGTTGTTAAGAATTGTTTCTTCTTATGTTTCACGTAGTCTGTGTTTGTCGATAAGTGCCTATAGCTCAGTGTCAGGTGCTTTGTGTTATCCTTTGCGTTGTTGATACACCGTTTTTGTTGTCTGCCTACTGTCGGATCAAAAATTATGTATACTCGAGTTTTGGACTCCAATTAAAAATTAATCAGTAGACCTACATAAAAACGAGTTACATCAAAATTTGACTGTTTCAATTCTGTATTAAGCTATAGTAACCAATTCTTTTTCGAGTATGATTCGATTTTTAGTCGTCTTGAGAATAAAAAAAAGTGCCGTTTTTTGCTTTTTCCAAACAAGAAATCCAAAAAATTTAAAAAATCGTCCGATCGTGATCGAATTTAAATATGCAGGTAGAAAGGTTGTAAATAGAATTCTTAATTTTCAATTTTTTTTATTGGGTAAAAAGTCAAATGTGTCTTATCAATTTTCTGAAACATATTCCCTCCCATCCCGTGGGAAAATACCTTGCTTGCATTTCCTTGGAAAAAATCTTCCAATTTTTCATGTATGTCATTGGCCTCCCTTCAACAAGCTGTTCTTTTCAATTTTTTGGCCTCTCCGATGGCGCAGTGGTAGCATCCTCGCCTTGTAATGAAGGGGTTCCGGGTTCGATTCCCGTTGGAGGCATATAGTGGTTTGATTCCCACTTTAAACTGTAGATTCAGTCCCGATTAGCCTCACTGTGCACAAAGTGTACTTAAACACCAACTCAATCAATCAATCAATCAAATTTCTAAACATGTCTTGTACTAAAACCGAGCAAGAGTGAAGCAGTTGGAGTTTTAAAATCCACTTTATGCACAGTAAGTCTGGACCTATAGTTTAAAGTGGGATCCGAACCATTGTGTGCCTCCATTGGGTATCGAACCTGGGACACCTTTCGCTAGTTTTATCCACTTTCATTGGCATATTATTGGAATTTCAATTAGTGGCTAAAACATGCATGCATGTTTCATGTTTTCTTTATTTTCAACACCGCGCCCCTTAAATTTCATTCCACACCCTCTCAGCACTTCTACAGAGCATTCATTCCCCGACATTCGCTACGAGACTCGGCGGCTAGCGGCCCGGCGTCAGCGCTTGTCTTTCCCAGTGAACGGGTCCGCGACAGTCGCACGCTAGTCTGTTTTTTTCGCTCTCCCTGCCTTCGCTCTCTTTCCCTTTCTGTTGACGTTGCAGACTGACGCCAGTATAATCCTCCCTCGGAATTTGTGTTGTGTCGTGTCCGTGTGTTGAAGATTGTGGCTTAATATGGCACAACAAAAGTTTACATTGCAACAAAGAATTTACGTTGTCGAGTATTACTTCGGAAAGAGGAATTGTGGAGAAGTGCGACGACGTTTTGCAACGAAATTTCCTGGTGTTCCCGTTCCACATAGAACCACTATATTAAACCTCGTAAAAAAGTTTAGAGTAACAGGGTCAGTTCTGAATAAAAGTGGAAAGAAAAATGGGGAAATCTAAAAAATAAAGTATACAAAGACAATCCGCACACCATCAGTGAGTTAAAAGAGAGTATTGTACGAGAAATCGGGACAATTACAGTAGACGAACTTGCACGTATAAATGCCAATTTCATTCGGAGATGCCAGGAATGTGTTGCAGCAGAGGGACATCATTTTCAACACCTTCTGTAGTCAAGGTTAGTACACAATATGAAAACTGTAATTTTAATAGCCGACTCTAGCGACTGTCGCGGACCCCGTTCACAGGGAAAGACGAGCGCTGCTACCGGGCCGCTTGCCGCCGAGTCTCGTAGCGAATGTAAGGGAATGCTCTGTATATAATTAATTCTGGCAACGCACCAAGATTTACGGTTGTGGTTTTCTCTCCGTTGGGGACAACGAGGACGTTTATGTAAGCAAATAAATAAAATAATAATAATAAACAGTTGTGTTTATATACGTACGTATACGTATATAATTTGTATCCCCTCCTCCACATTCACCTGAAAGTGGCAACAGTTGTGATTCGTGGGACCGTCTGCTCAGTTGATATCTATGTTTTGGCTTTTTGAGTGTGTGCAGTATTCCCCAAGGCCCTCTTCTCTTGTTGTTGCTGTGCAGAAACACAATAATCCTGAAATCGCTTGTATAGCTAGGAATTAAGTACAATGTAAGTGACAGCGTTGAAGAGATTAGAGGGAAGAAATGGTATGGCAATGAGTGAAGTTGCCAAACGAAGAATGTGTGTATGAGAAATTACTATTGTTTTTGCATGCTTAGTTCGTCATTAACTTCTTTCCTTTTGTTGCAACATATGATTTTTACTTCGAGACTTATAATAGGTCTGTGTGGGCCTCCCTGATGGCTCAGTGGCAGCGTCGTCACCTTGTAATCGGGGGTCCATGGTTCGATACCCTGTGGAAACACATACTTGTTCGGATTCCACTTTAAAATGTAGTTCCAGTCCCGATTAGTCTTTCTGTGCATAAAGTCGACTTAAAACAACAATTCAATTCAATTATAATGAATGCTTTCATTATACTTTAATAATCCTAATTATTATGCATTGAAATATATATTGATACAATCAACTCCATAAAATGCTGAAAATTGATATTGGAAATATTAATAGATTGAAGAAACAGGTGTATATAACTTTACTCTTCTTGTTTAAAGTAATCGAATTTTGAAGGAAAATGTAACTCACTTCCCCTTTTGTTATTTAGTGTCTAGTGGAGTGACCTACTAATTCTGACAGCAAATTCAATGAGTCATGATATTCATCCTGGTCAGGCAGGGTGTGGCTGTCTTTAGATTGTGTTTCATTTATCACATATTTAATAGTTCATCCTCATGCCGCAATTAACCTGGATACATATAATTTTGACCATAAATAGCAAAATGCAAGTAAAAACTTTTTGAAATTTACGATTTTCTTCGCATCAAAATTGTGGACATACGCCTAGTAGGCTCCTGTTGTCTGCAAGAAAAAATCTGGAATTTTATGAAATTTCTTGCCGCGTCTCATCGGGCTTGAAATGTATTACTTCACAAGAAAATTTTGAACAACTGTACTATCTTGCATTACGAGTTATAAAAGTAAGTAAATTCATCAAAAACTTTCACAAATCGTGTTTTAATACTGTCATAAACAGAATAGTGAATTGAAAGTGTCTGGGTATGGTTTGTGGAGGAGGTTTGTGTCTTTTTAAAAGTATCATTATCGTAAAATCTGATAATAGTCATTTAAATGTTTTTAGTGAAAGAATAGCCTCACAGTTTCCATACGTCTGAATTACTGGCTCTACAATGGCTTTTGTGATAGTTCAACGGTTTGAGAGCTTTGATAAGTATTGATTGTGCCAAGCTCGCACTGGCGTACCCATGTAGTTGATGGGAGTTACGGCCCCGTATTTGACCCAGGTTAAAACAAAATAGAAGTCGAATAAATGAGAAGATGGCAAAATTTTAGACTGTGTGCTAAGAAGAATAAGCCATAACCAGTGGCCCAACACCCCCGCAACCCCGTCGTGCGGGGAAGGGGGCCGAGCTTCGGGGGTGCATTAATTTTTGTTGATTTGGAGTTTTTTTTTAAGTCCACTTTATGCACAGTAAGGCTAATCGGGACTGGACCTACAGTTTAAAGTGGAATCCGAACCACTATGTGCCTCCACCGGGTATCGAACCCCGAACCCCTTGATTACAAGGCGACGACGCTACCAATGCACCATCGGGGAGGCCCTGAGGACGCGTTAAGAATGACCGATAGTTCACAAGTTTTCTTTTTGGCGTTAAAATATATTTTCAACCAAACATGTATTTTTATGCATCTGCAACTGCAACATAAAATGTTAATCACTAGAAAAGTAGAAAGCGAATTACCAGATTAGAAGAAAACCCTTCATTAGCTGTATATTTCAACCTCCGATTATTATACCCTAGTACTTAAACCGGACAGAAATGTCGTCGCCTTGTAATCAAGGGGTTCCGGGTTCGATACCCGGTGGAGGCACATAGTGGTTCGGATCCCACTTGAAACTGTAGGTCCAGTCCCGATTAGCCTTACTGTGCATAAAGTGGACTTAACACACCAAATCAATGAATTAAACCGGACAGAAAAGAGAGATTTTGGTTATGCTACTCCTCTATTTTAGACGCTGTTTATTGTGTTGGTTGGTTTCTTGTGTTTATTAGTTGTTTGCCAATAGGTTCGATAAACACTTTAATGGTGCATGGTGTAAAGGTAAAATTAATGATTGGATAGGTTTAAGTAAAAAAGAAATCAAAGAACACCAAACCGATATCACATGATATATTTGATGTTGCGATATTTTTGCAACTATTAGTTACAAGTACGAAATTTGGTGATTTGAATTAACTGTGAATTATCAAGTTGATACAATATGATATGCCTATTCTAGATCAGCCTGTCTGTTTGCCTGTTTTACTCGGCCCAACAATCGAACCCAATCTGAACGTAGCTGTCACGATCTACATTCGTTCATACGTAACTCAGTTCTGCGTAATTCGGTTTTATACGTAAATTACTGTAGGTCTCGGATAATATAATTTTAAAACGTGTTAATTAACCTTTACTTGTACGTAATGCATTTATAGGTAATTCTGTGTTATATCTATAACATCCACTTTAAACTGTAGGTCCAGTCCCGATTAGCCTTACTGTGCATAAAGTGGACTTTAAACAACAAATCAATCAATCAATCAACCTATAACATAAAATACAGTTGATTTGTACGTAACCAAGCTACAACAATGTCACACAAAAACACAAATACGCAACAGGATAGGTGGATATGGCGGCGGTCGGTCTGGAATTGCGAGAAAGGGTAGTGCGGCGCGGCGGTGTCACAGAGAAGACAACAAACAGAGGCGGCACGCGGCATGAAATCAGAGGAGATTTGAGGCAGTTGTTGAGAACAAGATACGAATTTTATTTTGTACGTACACTAGGTTGGCCACGTTTTCTTAACAGAAAATTAGGACATTCATGGATGCTAACAGGGGGGGGGGGGGGGTTGTAGCTATAACTAAAAGAGCACAGGGTCCAGTACACCCCGCCCCCCTCTTTGGCAAAGAAAAAGTCATGCTGCTTATATGTTTCCTGAAACATTACATAATTCTCTTTAATCTATTTTCCTCTTGATTTTATTTGATTTTTGTTATTTAACACCGTCTTATTGTCACTTTTGGCTAATTGCAACAATGAATATGAGTTTAAATTCATGAGAGAGGAAAAGTTACCTGCTTGGTCAGAAAGTAAATTGTATCCGGGAAGTCAACGCTAATCCACATAAAACTATTCAAGTGACAAATGTAATGCACGTAAGAATTAAACTTTTAACTTGTAAATTCGTTAATTTAGCACTTTATTACAGAAATGACCTGTATTATACTGTATGTTGTAACTCAAAATAGATGCAGTTATTTTAATAATGGCGTGTTATGTAAATCTGATTTCTAAGTAATTCTCAGTTATACGTATTATTTTCTCTTCACCTTGACATACGTATAACTCAGGTTCAACTGCATAGCCATTGTGTTTTTCAACACCCGTCAATAGTAGCATCATGTATCTGTTGGGATCAGATTCAATGGTAAACCATATTGCTCGAGGAGTGATGCCCAAAATAATCAATACCACCCTCTGTGAGGCAAAGGGTCATAAGATGGAGGGGGGCGCTAGTTGTCGTGGTGGATTCATTCTTGTGTAATATTCGCTTATTTCCAAAAAGTAACCTCAAGAAAGGTACCAAACTGGAATGTGCGATCTCACGTTTGGAAAGATGGCATTTCTTGCTTACAATTTAACTGTTCATTTTATTATAATTTTTACACTATAAGGCAGAAGTGTTTGAAATTTGCAACGGGAAGGTGAAGATTAGACTATGTACTTAAGTAAATAGTGGAGATGGGTCAGTGCTTCGAAGTAATTCGTTACTTATAATGCCGCCGTTTGCAACTAATACTTAAATTCATCGAGTACCTAACTGTAACGCAGTTACCTTCCAAAGGGAATAACTGCAACTCTGTTACTTTTTAGGTAAATGTAACAGTTTTTTTTAGTTACTTCTAAAGTTACTTTTCCCGGTAATTATATGCTAACTTTGCGAACAATAGGACGAAAGAGAAAACATGACAACTCTCTTTATGATTGCTTGTGTCTCCTGGAATCTGGAGTAACCAGATATCGACGAAAATACGATACAGTCAGTACCTTTTCATTTCTATGCTCAATTTAGAAGCATGACGTACGAGTATCGTAAGTAGTAATGTAGTATAAAGATAATACAACAAAAATTGTGACATGCTTAATTATCTACATCTGAATCTAGAACTGTAGATTCGGATCTTGTATGAAAATAAAAATCGGGTATCCGGAACCGAAAATCAGAACCGGATATCAAACGCTAGTTCCTTTCCTTGCGATAGATCCGGCCTCAGGGTTGGCTGCGCCCTGTTCGAGGAAACAAGCTGGCGCCCACCTCTTCATTTTCAAGGATTATGTTGTGAATTACATGGGAGTACATTTTCGCTAAATTCATTCCTCTGATTCAATGTCACGAAATCTGTTTTTGTGTCTTGAGAATATAAAGAAAAATGCATGTCTCATTTCAAAAACATGTAAGTTCATTTTGTAGGAATATTCATTCCTTTTTGAGGAAACCTAAACTTGAAGGAAAGTCTTAGCTAAATATCTCTACATCCCGGCAGGGATGCCCATTCCCCAAGGCCTTTGACGCACTCCTTCCCCCATAAAGATATAATATTTCCCCCACCCCCACCTGTATGCCGAATTATTTACTGAAATTATTTTGGTCACAAAAAATTTGCGGAACAATACAATATAAACAAATGTAAGCACTACATGTTTACTTTAGGTATTGTTTTCAATATATACATTTATATGTTTATTATATGTTACTTTGACATCGATTGGGGGTCTCGGGTTCGAATCCTGGCCTGGGAATGGATGTTTGTTAGTGTTCATTCATCAATTTCATCATGATCCCATCTTCACAAATTAGCCAAAAGTGGCACAAAATGCGAAGTAAGATAAAGCAAATCAATCAATCTATTTGACGTTGAGTGAAATAACAATTAGATAAATTATAATAACTTCTGACGTTACAAAGTTGTTGCAGCAAAACTATCGATAATTTCCTCATTTTGTACCACTTTGAAATATCGGACACACAGGATGGATTTATGGTAGACTTTAACCACTCATCAGCAATTCACGAACGTAGTCTGCTTTTAATGATTCTTATGACACTCCTTGTGCATTTTGCAGAGCAACTTGTCACTGGTATGGTGATCAGAATATTATACAATACCTGCACATTTGGAAAGATCGAAAACTGGACAACAACAATGTATGGTCTAAAAAGCGATTCTTAAGGGTTAATGCATTTCTGCTGATCGTACATAATCTTCAGAACCCTTCATGTCGCCTGTGCCTGAACTGAACTTTCACTCTCTTTTAAGGAGTTGTGCATAGAGACAATGTTTGCCACTGGTCGAGATGCCAGCAATCGAAAGGCGCATGGCATTCGAAACCTTTCATTGCAGTTGAAATTAAAAGACACAAGATAGAAAAGGCACGGCTCACTTTCACGTTTGCTAACATAAAACGTACAAAACTGCTGAGTCTCACTGCCATTGTTAGTGTACTGAACCTTATTATTATCAGTTTGTTTGCTTGACTAACCTTGTATTAATGAGAACAGCATGTCCCCCACCCTTCCAAACCGATTCTAAAGGCATGAGAGGGGTGTTTCATTTCTATCCCATCGCCGTGATCAACCACAGGTAGGTAGATAAACTGTACATAATAACAATCATAACTAAAAATCAATAACAAGTGAATCAAACGAAACGATCCCCACATTTTTGTGTGAAGATATGTATAATTGGTAGCTAAACTATAAACTGTTGTCCCCCCTAAATATTCAAATTACTCAGGCACGCCATGAATCCCCCTTGTGAGCACTCCTGGGTCCCGATCAAGAAAAGAATTCGGCGCCACACATCAATTTTAGGAAGAAAAATCTTTTAGTTCTGTCGGAATTAGTTTTAAGAGAAGAAACATTTGATTGATTTATTGAGTTGGTGTTTTAAGTCCACTTTATGCCAATATGGCTAATCGGGACTGGACCTACAGCTTAAAGTGGGATTCGGGCCATTTTGCGCCTCCACCGCGTATCAAACACGAGACCCAAGGCAGAATCATTTGATGATGCCTAAAATGTTTTAGAGTGCGAGCAAGATTTTTTTTGGCAAATATGTTTATTTGCAAACCAAAAACAACATTAGTTTGATAATGCACCAATATTTTTAAAGTAATAGGCCTAAGTATAAACTTGGTATGACCCTTTTCAAAACATTTGTATTGCGAGTGTAGTGAGCAAAAAAAAAAATATGATCTCTCAAACATTTCCCACATTTTTATTTTTCGTTCATGGATTTGGGGATGCTGTAATCCCATCAGCCCCTTGCATCTGTCTCTTACAAATATGACATGCGAAATTAGGAAGTATTCCGTCATATCGCGAAATATATCAGAAAGGGTGGTTTTAGTGCAGAGGCAACACAACAATCAAATTAATCTTAACTGACGCGCCACCACAGCTATAGCGCCTTGATGCGGTGGCACCGTTTGCATCGCCCTAAAGCCGGCCCTGCCTTGCGATCTAGCTCAAATCGTATATCATAAGGAGAAAAAGTGTGCGAAGTTCAGCAGTCTGCCAGTGACGTAACCGATAATATGGCCCATTGATTTAGTTCGTTAGTTAGCAGGATCTTAGAAACTGCCTGGATAAATTTAACCCAACGCGTGCTCACACGTTTCAGTTTGGTGTTTCAACATGTTATTTTTTTCTCGTTTTTATCAATTGTGTGATTCCATTCAAATGTTCGAAATTAATAAAATTAAATTAATCAATAAAGGTATTACTAAGTACAAGCTTTAAAACAATTAAAATTACACAGCGTGCGTCCTGCCGGGTTAACAATTGCAAGAAAACAACTTGCAAGCAGAACAAATACGTCTCGATTCTCCATAGAGGCACACAGTGATTGGGATAGCACTTTAAACTGTAACCCCATCTCGAATAACCTATTTGAGCATATAACGGACTCAAATATTGACTTGGAGATCGCCCACCTTGCAAATCAAATCCGTGTTCGCCGCGTGGGAGCGTAACACACTCCCGATAGATCCACCACGGGTACATAAGATTAAGCTATGATTTAAATACGCAATCATTATTTTTCCATAATTCACTCGTTTCATAACATGCAAATCGCATATAAATGGTACTGCGAATTTATTTTTATGAAGACACGTCAACTTTTCCAATAGTAGATTTACCGCTTCTGGTGGAGAAGTATTTTCAGTAATCAACTCACGACCTATTACACAGGAGTCTAGTACTAATTCCGGCATGCCTCATCATAAATTCCATCCAATCATCGCTATTAAACTAAAAAAGGGAAAACAGCAACTCAGAAGAATACAAATTACAACAATCAAGCATAAACCACCCAGCAATATACGTGTTTCTGTCTGAATATAAATAACTTCTCTTTGGAATCGGATGTACATGTATCTCGATACCCCACCCCCCCCAATTTTCTTTAAAGCAATTCACGGGTTTGCTTGTCCAAATTTTTCTGTACCCCATACAGTGGTATGTCAAGGATTTTCATAAGGGAGGCTGATGCCTTCACTTTAAAGGAATGCTGTGGCAAAGGGATGAGGGGTATGGCCCAACCAACACCTGCTTTGGCACTCTACTGACACTAGAAGATTAAAAGCATGCTTTCTTGTAGATGGGATTGGAAATAATATGTAAATGAGAAGAAGAGCATTGATCCGTGCAGTGCTTTTGTAAGGGGTCTGTGAGAGAAGCTACCTCTGGATAGGTGACCCCAGTGTCTTTGAAGTAACTACCCGATAAATATGATATGAAAGGATAGATGAAAAAAAAGTTTTTATATTTTCCAGGACTTTTTACTACATTACCATGAATTTTGAGTAGCTGATTTTATTTCCTTTGAACGTACGTGTATGAAAATTCGTTTTGTACTGGAGTGTTCCACGTACATAAGAACATGAAATAGGTGAAAAATCTTCAACGGAATTGCCCAGGTACGATTTATCTCAGTGGCGCCAACTGTGGAGCTCAAGACCATTCAGCAATTTGTATCTTATTGTTATTATATTTTAGAAATAAAGTCCCAGCATTTAACAAAACAAAAATTTTCATAATTACAGCATACCCTTAAAGAATTCTCACAACTTAATTACTGCTCATAATCATCCGTTAGATTTTCAGTTTGATACTTGTCAGTGTTCTATATTATTAACACTGTTCGTGGTCATATCGTCATCATGCAAATAAGGGAGAACAAGAGCTTAGGGCATGTATTATGTGTAGGGCCCAGGACTTTATGTCCTATAAAACTGTAAAATATGTGTGTTATTATGTCATAAAAGTTGAAAAATATGTCACACGAAATTAGAAATATGTCATAAAAAATGTAAAATGTCAGAAAATGCAGAAATAGGCTATTCCCTGTAAAACTAAATATATGCACAACAGTACTTTCAAATTTCTCATTATTCGGGGAAGATGGATTAAGGTGGGGTATTAAATAAAGACAGAATTCCTTTAACCGAAGAATGTGGTGGGAAAATATAGGAAATGTCGTGAGGTTCACTGCAATTATTCTAAGGAGGGACAGAGTATACACACTGGCTCCAACGACAAGATATCTTGAAACTCCTGTACTCGATTGCCGATAGAGTAGGGGCTGTAATGTACAGAATGCTATTTTTGCTTTTGACTGATTATTATGAGAAGCGAAAAAGGTAAACAAACGAGAACAGTTGACACTTGTTTACTGTGAGTCTTGTGCATGCACAACAATGACAGAGTACATTCTTTCCTCAATAATGTTCGCAGGGCTATCAACTGTCGCGGGATAAAAAAAAATCGGGATAGGGGGGGATATTATTGTTCTGCATTAGTTGGTAAGAAAAGACGGCATCTTCTTTTAATTTCTTTGTCCTTAATTTAATTATACTGCCATCGATAATATAAACTATCCGTTGCGTTAAAGGTACGAAGAATAAATTATGAAATAGTGATGGGTCGTTCGTGAACGAACCGTTCCTTGTTCCAGGAGTCGTGAGCTTTGCGTGTATGTTCTCTGGTTTTCTTGTGGGAAGTCGAGTAGTAGTAAGCGCAGTTCCTTCTCCCCTAATCCTTTTCACTCAAGCTAACTCCAGAAAGTCCTCCCCCACCCCCTTCACTTCAGCTGCACGAAACCAACATCGGGAGGAGTTGGTCGTTCGTTCCTTTGAATGGCTGCTTGAGTGAGCGAGCTCCGGTGAAGTGCTTCCCGAAAAGGAACTGCCATGACCCGTGGTAGTTCCTCAGAAGTCGTGAGCTTTGCTTGTATGTTGCCAACGCTCCTATTGGATGACTCACTCCTACGAACCTGAGAGAGAGAGAGAGAGCGAGGTCCATTCTTTTGTTGCTGATTGTTGATAGTGGCGGTTTTCCGCGTAGCTATGCGTTCAACTCTGTTTACAGTAATGCTGCAGAAGCTCAACAATGAGGGAGGGATGGGCAACTAATTCACCTTTAATCCTTTTTGTGGCATGTTTTCGCAAGTCGCATTGCAAGGAACTTGATAGATATAAGATCATCATATCAAATGTTCCGTTTCCGTGCTCTTCCATTTTCTCAAAGTAAAAGTGGGGCCGGGAGGCGGAGAGAGCTTGAAAAATACGAATGCATTCTTCGTAGTCAAAGATTTAGCGTCCTCTCTTCCATTCTCTTACGGGTGTTTGTTTGACCGTGTATTCATTTAATTGCATGAAAGTCTGTAATGGTGGGGAGGGGCGACGGCCACCCTAGAAAATAAATTTCAACCTACAATTTGTACATTTTACACATACGTATAGTTTCATTTCAATCTCAATTTGTTAATTATTAGAAGGGCGTTACAGGTGCATGCTAACTTCAAACTGAACTCTTTTTTTAGGAGATTATACTATTTTGGAAGAAAATATGCCTCGTTTGACACCTTGGAAAAATACATTGTTTGCCCTTCCCTGGAGAAAATACAGCGGACGTCCATGTTTAAAATATTTACAATTATTTTTCCTAATCTATCACCAGGCGCTGTAATGCACTGCGACAACAAGGGGTAGGAATTCATTTTTGGAAAGGAGAGAACTTGTCCAACTTTTCCTTTCCGATGAGGACTTTTTGTCTGCTAAAGTTCAATTATCCATTAAAATGTATTTTCATTCACCCCCACCCTGAAAGCAGCTCCCGAACCTCGGTCGGTCAGTCGATACATTGTTTCCTATAGCTGTTTAATATGTGCACGAAGACGGATTCCTCCCCTCTAATTCTTTTCACCCACTCCAGAAGCAGTCTCCCACATCCCCTCCTCCGCCCACGAAATCGACTTCGAGCTGTGTTGGTATGGCTGTGAACGACTCCTTCAACGAGCAAGTTCCAGTGAACTGCCTATCTAAAAGGAACTGCCTCGTCCGAGAGCATGCTCTGTGGCTTCGTAGTTCCTTTGAATGACTTCCGGTGAACGCTTCCTTTCGGTGAGCGAGCTCCGGTGAACTGCTTCCCGAAATGGAACTGCCATGACCCATCACTATTATAAAATAACCGATTATGTGCAAGACAATTACGAAATTATACAGAAATATGTCTTATTATGAGAACATTGAAGAAATACGTTGTATAGACGCGAAATTGGTAAAATATGTTAAAATATGCCTTGTCAAGTTTGTCTATTTCGGCTGATTTTCATCAGATAAGTGTAGATAAGTATTCGATTCGATGCCAAATGAAAAATATGTTATAACAATAAAGGCCCTGGCCGTAGTTACGTGTTGTATAAATTTGTAAAACAAATCTCAAGAGTACAGCCCACCATAGGCGTGGGCAAGGGGGGCAGTTGCCCCTTAATACTGCCGATTAGAAATTTAGTGTAGAGGAATATTATCGACAATATTATACTACTAAAGAAAAATGATATATCTTCATGTCAATGAGAGTTCCAAGCAATTACGTAGGGGATACATTATTTACTATGTAATTGGACTTTCCCACTTTATACTCTAACAAATTTATTGTCATTAACATTCCAGAAAATTTCTTGTTTTTAGCACTCCCTCATACTTAGGTGGTTGAATGATTCTGATACTACGTCAAATGCGACATGTACATTTTTTCTAAAATTCTGTCCACCTTAAATTATATGTATTTCACACAATTTCATTCAGACACACTAATTTTTTTTAATTATTATTAGGGCATTGAAGGAACATGATAATTTCAGACCAGGGGCGCCGACTTGTCAAAATTATTGGAGGGGGCTCTGATCACTGAAATAAATTAATGAATGACTCGCTCTCCCTTTTTTAAGTTTTGGCTTCATTGTTCGGAATCTCATAAAAGCCCACGAATTCCTAATAAATGTCAAAATTTTTATTCGCAGTTCGAATGCAGAATATTAATTGTCCACGGATGTATATGGCACAAGTTTCGTCAACCATAATAGCAAAATATTCCCGACTTTTAATATCTGCTACCACGGAGCGCAAAACAGATCTCTCTAATATATCAATGATCTCGTTCTGAATGTCATGTGAGAGCCATTTGTAGCCCGAACTACCCTAGTTCATGCATATCGTCTTTTGAAACTCTTTTTAGTAAAAACATTTAACAATACTCATAATTACATACTTAGTATATAGTAATAAGTCATGTGTTTTGCTGTCTCTGGTCATAGCCCCCTCAAAGTTGATGATTTTGCGGTCTCAGCCCCCCCCCCCCCAAGTTGATGGTCTATAACATTTCAAATGTGTATTTAAAGTTCAGTTCATGTGGCACAATTCAGAGTAAACTTTACAAGAGAAGCAAACTAATACATTAGATCCTCTTAAGCAAAATTATTTGGAGGGCTCTGCCCCACATCTTTAACATTGGGGGGGCTCGAACCCCCCCAAGCCCCATGGAGTCGGCGCCTATGTTTCAGACTGAAGCAGTGTTTTTGAGGGGTAGCACTATTTTGGGGAAATATATGCCTCCTTTGCCCCCCCCCCCCCCGCTGGAAAAATTACCTTGCTCCTCCCTGCGGACGTCCATGACCGCCACTGCTGAAGATACTTTGTTTTTCCTGTGACAAAGTTGTTCGTGTGAATGGGTGTTCTCTAAGATGGTGCAATATCAGATACCCGTTTAAACAGCTTAAATTATCTGTTGTTGCCTTATGTTGAGCAAAATTTTGTCGCACAGGATTGTGTCAGTGACATAGTGGAGGCGTTTGAAACTTCTACCAACTGTAAGAAGACTAACGTTGTAGTATAAGATATTCTCCTAAGACGGCAAAAGTTCATTCTAATCTTGGACGATCAGTGTTTACGTTATCCAATATTTGTAAATATATATGTAAAAATATGAGCCTTTAATTTGCAAACGTGTGCGTAGTGAAAGGTTTAGTTAAAGAAGGGTCGGGAATTTTGTTCAGATTCGGCCAGTCGTCTCCATCAGTGTCCCGACTTTCATTTTAACTGCAATGGTGCTGCGAAAATGCAAAAATGTTCTATTGGTTAACTCAGAAATAGACATTGTTTTACTAGAAGAATCATTGCTAATGCGCATCATTTAATTTATAAATATATTATTATCTAAACCTAGAATTATCATGGTTGTTCAATGGTGCTGGTGTAAGAAAATTAATGGAAAATTGAAAACACAATTTGCGGAGGAAAGTACTAGTAGAATACTTCTGAGAATTGAGTGCAAAAATAATCACTCAGTTGTACGCTGTGTGACAGACTTTGTATGTGAGCGACTGTGCTGTTTATTGCCAGGTTTATTGTTTATTTTTCTCGTTACTTTGGACCATAATTTCAACTCTACAATTATATATCTCCTTGCAATACCACCATAGCATTGATGGTGACATCTAATACTCCAACAGCATTTCGCCTACAACCGTGGCAGAGTGGCTAGCGTATCACGCTCTGACGCCAGGTTGGAATCTCGGTCTGGACATGGGTGTTCTTTGTAAGTGTTTTTCATCAATTTCATCATATCATCACTCATCCGCATCGTCACGATTAGCCAAAAGTGGCAGAAAAGTGACGTAAAGTAATTTAACTCAACTAATCCAACTGCATTTTCGGCCCTTCTCTTTGTTCCACATTTTAGGATCTCCCCCGCCCTAAAAAAATCTGGGTACGCGCCTTTGATATGGAATGAGGTTTTAATTTCCCGACTGGATTTTCATCAAGGCTTTTGCCCCCTCCCCCTAATCAGAGTGTCTGCGCACTCCTATACAGCCCACAGACGAAGTACTCGTAACGAAAAACAAACACCGCTTCAAATGCCCTGGCTGTAGCTTGAGCAGATAAAAGAAGGGAGGGAGACTTTCAGGCGGCAAGGCTTTGATGAAAGGTGAGAAGCCGCGATGGAAACAACCAGCCAAACTCTCCAATAACACTAAAGGTGGGAGGTTATGTTACGATTGTTGTGTGGCAGCTAATGTCTCCGAGAAATTTAGTTACAAAGGAAGCCTGCCGATATACTTTGTCAGTAATCCATAAATCATTGTCACTGTAGTGCGGTGCATATGTTTGCGTCTTTCATTTCATTCAATATCTCAAAATCCAGAGTATTTGAGTAGTGCAAAAGGTGTGATGAAGTTTAGCATTAATATGGCGGTTAATTAATTAATGAGAGGACGTGTCACGTAAAAAGGCCTTGCGACGCCAAGGAGTTCACATTTAAGCTGATTTTATTCATCTGTTGGGAAAGGGGGGGGGGGCTACTGCTTCATTCATAACTCTTACGAGTTTCACTCCATGAGTACATATAATTTGTTCACTTAATTTTCCTTCGATATTGTTTCTTTGTTTAAGTTTGATTTTAAGCCCACTTTATACACCGGAGCCCAGTAAAAACTATTGAATGATCAAGAAATTGATGTATCTTCACCAAAAGTGATTCTGATATTCACAAATTACTTATGTGCATTATTGTATATTTATTTTATTTTAAAAGAACACTGATTTTTGTCAATCACACAATTTAAATCAAAGTGATTTAAACAACCTCGAAATTTTGTAAGCATATCATGCAATTTGTCATGTAAAGTCTTGCTCAAAATTGTAAATGACTATTTACGTTAATGGTTTTTATATTTTTCTTCACGAGTAGCTTGGAGAGAGAAAAGGAAACATTGGGAACTACTCTGTACTTACATTTAAATTGCGCACATAGGCATGAACATGAAAACTTGAAAGAGAGAATGTTTTCTTTACCAAGGAATCTTTCGATTTTTAAGCCAAGACCTCTCCCCGATGGCGCAGTGGTAATGTCGTCGCCTTGTAATCAAGGGGTTCTGAGTTCGATACATGGTGTTTCGGATACCACTTTAAACTGTAAGACTAGACCTGATTAGACTTTCTGTGCATAAACTCAAACTCATTTTCAGCTGATAACCGCGATGATGGGAACACGAGCACTCAGATTTCATTGTTCCATTATTAATCACGGAACTCCGTAAATTGTTACTTAGAAAACAAACAACTGTTGCAAAAAGTGGAAAGTATAATTTTCCTTTGCATTATGAAAAATTTCCATTAATCCAAGGAAAAACTAAAACACGATCACAAAACTTTATGAAGAAAATACGGTTTTACCAAGTAAGAAGTTTGAAATATGTAATTATGAAAAACGGATAATTCATGCCTCCATCCAGCTTGATTTTAATATGCAACGACTGTATCTTCAAATATCTCTGCAGTTTCGATCTCTTTTCACCAACAGCGGCGCCAGAATTATTCATCTACGGGTGCTGAGGGGTTGCGGAAAGAAAGTTAGGGGGTGCGATATGTATTACAAGAAAGTGGTCATTCCATGCAGTGTAAACATTCAGATACACGTTGCAGTCTTATTGAACTATGTAGTGAAATACAAAATAAATCCATCCTGCCCTTAAAAAGACAATTTTTGAACCTTCTCAATGTAACCAATGAAGGCACCGTCTGCCACAAGACAAAACGCGAAGAGCACAGGAACTGTGTCATCTTTAAAATCCCTTCTGCAGCACTATCCCCAACAACGAACTGTAAAATTTCTTCGTGAACATTGAGCCTCTCCCTAACAGTTTTTGAAAAAGCTTGAAATGGTACGTTTACTGGACATTAAACGTGGAACAAATATATAGAACGTATTAAGAAGAACAGTACCCTTCATGTTACAACTCGCATTAAATAATTTCCAGAGCACGACCTGATGAGGTGATACCTTAAAAGTACCTGAATTTTTTGCTCCAGTGTAAGGAAGAACAAGTAGACGGAAAACAAACCGTTTATGAACAATGCAAGAAAGAAAAAACATAACTCACATTAATCTATAGCCAATTATCAAAAACCACGAACAGACCACTTGAAGAAACAAAAGAAGAAAAAATTGATAACGACAATGCTGACGAAAGAAGAAAAACGGCCGCTGATCTTTACAGAGGCTGCAGTACAGAAAAAGTATTGGTACCTCTTTCAGTGCTTGCCTGTTGCATACAATAATAACCTATCATTCGGCCCTCAATATGACATGACATAATATTACATATTAATGTTTTCAGTTGAACGTAGGGTGTGCTGAAGGGATGCGGAAGAAAATTAAGGGGCGCGCAAGCACTCACTCACGCACCCCTGGCGCCGCCACTGCTTTTCGCCTAAAATTTTGTCTCAATTCTCCTGCCCTGAGGGAAGTTTACCTTCGCATAGCAACACTAAACCGCAACCATGATTTATACCAGTAGGATGGGTGAAAAAAAACGAACATTGCTTGCCTGCTCATCTCTTTCCTGGCGACAGGAACGTACGTTTAAACGTGAAAGCTTAAACCCCCTCGCCGCACTGTAATGGACGAATCCTGAAAGGCTGGCCTTCGTGGTGGATGGTTAGCACAGCACGCTACGTCGCCAGGGGTCTCGGCGTTCGAATCCCGCGGCCTCGTCATGGGTGTGTGAGCATGCGCGCCGACTACGTGGGTGCTCCGGGGCTCGAGCACCCACATAAATAATCTTGTGGGTGCGCCGCACCCACAAGATTTTTAGTTTGATAAATACAAAATAAAATAAATATTTCTCACTTGCCATTATCAAAAAAAATAATAAGCAATTAAAACATTGAGATGGAAGTTCAAATTTCTAACCTCTAAAACATAATTGTTTCAAATGTGTTTGTTTCAGTTTTCGGCAGGATTGAACAACTTCATTCTTCTTTTCAGAAGAAATCATTGTCATACCGAGAAATCAAAACTTTCGTGGAAACTTTGTCTGCAAGTTTAACTTCACAAAGGCATATATTTTTTGAGTTGTGGAATGAAACCATAAGGAAAGCGGAGGAATTGAACATTGATGAACCAGTTTTGCCTAGAAAAGGAAGATGTCAAAACGCTACGCTCATACGTATCAAACGCCGGAGGAAATATACAGACAAATATTTTTTGAAATAATTGATGTGGCTGTGGATTCGCTAAATCGTAGATTTCAAGCAAAGGTTTTGGAACTTATTTCACAACTTGAAGCTTTTGCTATCGGTCAAATTGGTGCTGATCGAATTCTGCAGTTCTATGGGACAGACTTTGATAAAGACAAGCTAACATTGCACAGGGCCATGTTTCTAGATGTGTGCAGAACGAACAAAGAAAAAGTGGCCAACTTGTCAGACATTACAAATATTTGAAGTATAGAAAACAGTGGTCCGATGCGTGAAATGCTCACAGAATTTGTGAAGTTTGTGCGGGTGATTTTAACTATACCTGTTACTTCTTGTACCTCTGAGCGGTCATTTTCAGCACTTAGACGATTGAAAACTTTTTTGCGTCAACAATGACCCAAAAAAGATTGAATGATTTGGCAATTTTGCATGTTCATAAAGAAATGACTAAACATATTGACATTACCAAAATTGCAAACAAATTCATAAGTGCAAATGACGTAAGAAGGAATGTATTTTATATTGAAAGTTAACATGTCATGATTATTATTATTATTATTTGGTACATAAAGTTAGTCATTTTGTAGTTTCTGTTCACAACAAAATCCTTGCAAAGTTCTTTCTGCAATACAATTAAAATTATTTGCATTTATGAAGATTTTTTCATTTTAATTTGTATGAATGTGGTATTTTATTTTAGTAACGTGTTGATAATATCATTGCCTCTTGGTCTTGCAATCATTGTGCATGTAAGTTGTTTAAAGTATACAATACTTGATAATTACAGATCTAACCGCCATTGATATGCACCCACAGAAATTTTGGAAAGTCGGCGCCCTTGTGTGTGAGGAGTGTTCCTTCATCAATTTCATTGTATCGCCACTCATCCTCATCTTCGCGATTAGCCAAAAGTGGCACAAGAGCGAAGGGAAATAAACAATATCACGAATCCTGAAAGTTCGAATTGCTTTGTAATTTTTGTGTGCATACTTCTTTCCAACGGTAAGGGACTCAGGGTATAAAATATATAGGATCACAGTTAGTCCAGTGGCTAGTGAGAAAACTCTAGGAAGGAATCTCTTCACTTACGCCAACAGCAGTTACAGCATGCCATCACAGGTCGGACAACCCTAAGCCTGCGTTCGATTGGTTTTATGTTTACAAAACAAGTGTTTTCAATGTGCAATGCATATTTTACAAGTATGTAAAAAAAAACAATTTAATCAGCGATCAGCAAAAACAAGGTAATGCACACAATTAACAGTATTGGTCTTTTTAGGTTGCACCGCGTCCTCAACGATTGTATAGGTCGAAACTTCTCGACACTCACTCTCTTTTTCTTCAGTTATTTTCGTTGTTTTTTATCTCTTGCGGTGACGATGAGAATGCATTTACGAGTGTACAATGGGACAAACACAACTATACACTCTCATGTCTTGCACAAAATAAAAAATAAAATTAAAAGGGATTCTTCTTTCGCGCCTTGATAGCTTTGTAACGACTGGGGCAGCCAAAGAGACTAACTTTCCATTTAAACTTACAGACCGTCAATTTAGGTTTTAATCTTGCAAAAATTGTGTTAATCTGAAAATTTGCACATCTGTTCTATTTGATGTCAAAACAACATATCAACAGCCCTTTCCGCATCCTGAAATTCCAGGCGGTGGTAAACTTTGAATGCTGAATGCTGGAGAAGTGCAAGTTATCACTGGAATGAATGTTACGTGCAAGCAGCTAAACCCACGGATTTGAAATAGGGCTCCACCGAAAGAGGAATAAGCGGGCTTTAACTATGACTACACATATTGTCTTCCAGGACCGCACAAAAGGAACAAAAACTACCAAAGTCGATTTTTTTTTCTATTTATCATTCTTGACGCTTTCTTTAAACTTTCCGTTGACATCTTTGTAGACCATGTGCAGAACTGTTACGCCACGGAATTTATTAAGCTCGTGTATTATTCTGAAAAACAAAAAAAAAATCATGAGGCTGCTTCTCTGATATAGCCTAAGCAGCAACAAAGCTAGTGAAATAAAAATCAAGTGCAGAGAAACAAGAGGGAATATTCTTTTCTGGATATTACGTCGCATTAAAACAGTGAAATTCATTTAATTAACATTTTTGTCGTGCCGATTTATGTCGAAGAGTTTTTGACAGCAGGGGATCTAAATTGTGAACACTTTTCATGCAAAATACAAATGGATTGTCAATAATTCAGACATTTATATACATCGATAATACAGCCTGTAAGTGTAATTCTTGTTTACAAAGAAAGTTACTTCATCATTCTTTGAACAATTAATTTTTAAGGTATTCATGAATTCTAAATTAATGATATTACACTTTTCTAAAGCTGACGCCAAGCAGTGTTTTCAACTGTAGCGAGAAGTCGCTAAATCTGGCGGATCTGGCTAGCTGGCGACAAAAGACGTGAAAAAGTGACGAGCGACTTTTCTGGCTACTTCGTGTGCTCTTTAGCGACTAATTTGGAGAATTCACAAAATATCTGCGTAGGTACGTCTAAATGCTTAAAAATGTCCGTTTTATAGTTATTAAATAAGGAAATACCCTCGTAATTCACTTCTGATGCACAAAGAGAAACTGAAGCAAAGCGTACCCTCTTTTCCAGTATGGTTTGTGATGTTTGTAAACATCACTGTTCACAGCCCATTGTTATCAGACACTCCTCCTGGCGCCATTGCGGCTGCCTTATTATAAAACAGAACGTTTGACTTCGCGGTCGCGTCGTGCGTGGGTTCAGATTGGAGTTTTTTGGGTAGGGTGTGGTGACAAAGGAAGTGCTAGTGTAAATTATAAAGTTCGTGTGTGTTTGTGCGCAGGTCAGCCCAGGGCAGGGCAGTGTCCAGTGTGGGGAAAACCGCAATACAAGAAACATTATCGGAAGGAGTGGGAAAACTACAAATGGTTAACCCCTGTCGATAGTGACACGGCGAAAGCGTATTGTAAGTACTGCAAAGTAGAACTATCTGTATGCCCAAACTACTGATCTGAAAAAAACTTTCGAAACACAGAAACATAAAGTGAGATCTGGTTACTTCTGTTCTGCAAAACAGAAGAAAAACAGCTCAAACCGGAAAATTTAAATACTTCTACTGCTGAAGCTATTTTAGCTTTATTCATTGCCGAACACTGTTCTTTGCTAAAATAACCGTGAATCACTTGTCCGAATTATGTATGAAAAGGTTTGGTGACTGACAGCTGCAGTGCACCATGCATTCGCCTGCATAAAACCAAGTGCACAGAAATAATAAAGAACGTTCTTGCAGTGCATTTTCTCGATGATTTAGTATCTGACATCGGTAATCAGTGTGAAGGTTCAGAGGAAGAGGAAAGTAACGAGGAAATGTTGCTTTTATAGGCAAGTACTCGATTTTCTCCACCTTTTTGCTATTTTTTAGAAGTACATTTCATTTTGCGACTTTTTCTAGAGCCTTTACATTTCATTTAGCGACATTCTAACGGATTTTCTAAGGACTTTTCACGACTTTTACGTTCAAGTTATTGGCAATACTGACGCCAAGTATACTCCAGTCAAGGTCACTCGCTTTCGGAGTTTCCCCTTGCCTCCTCCACACCCCTGGCCCTCTAGGGTTGCCTCGCTTGTTCTAAGCTGTTAAGTTGACACTTTGCACGTTGTACAGTCAGGGACACTTCTGGATTATAACAATACCATTGACTTTCAATTAAATCATTACAACCGACAAGTGTCCGCGACCGTACGTTTGCGGTTGATTTCGTTTTCGATGTTGTTTTGTGAAAGGGCTATTTGGTTACGATTGGGAAGGAGGCGAGGGGGGGCATTTGCCTTCCACTTCTCGCCACTTTTGCCCTCACACTATGCTAAATCTTATCTACAAAGGGAAATATACTGTCTTTGCCCCCCCCCCACCCAGTTTTGGTACCTTGACCCCGTTTTGGAACCCAATCGCCACCACTGAGTATTGAGGATTGAGGAGCAGCGTCCTACGTGTGGAACATTTGCCGGTGAAAGTGAAGCGAGTGCCTCCCGAAAGGACACTAGAAAGCAAAATTTATTTTACTTCGCTTCTTGTGCCACTTTTGGCTAATTTGTGAAGATGGGGATGAGTGATTATATGATGAAATTGATGAATAGACATCACAAACGTTCATGCCCAAGCCAGGATTCGAACCCGGGACCCCTGACGTTGCAGCGCGATGTGCTAACCACTCCGCAACGGGGGCCGACCATCTTCTAGGTCAACGTGACGGTACACATATTTTATGTTAAATAAATAAATATAAGTAAATATCAACATGACTTAACGGCGTTCTAATGGAAGTTAAGAAAAAACAGTTTTATCTAGACATCCCAACTGACAATACTAACAGCGATCAGCCTCCAACGCATCACAATATCCATCGAAATAATATTATCTGATGCCATGCAATGGTGGTGGTAGATGCACATTGCACGGTGGTTCGGTTTCCACTTTAAACTGTAGGTCCAGTCCCGATTAGCTTTTCTGTGCATAAAGCGGTGTTAAGAACTAACCCAAACAAGTAACAATTCCATGTGATGAAAATTCAAATATATTCTTTTTATAAGAATAATTTTTCATTCTACCACAATTTAGTCTATCTCCCTAAGATACAACTCCCCATTTATGTCCTTTCACCTTACGTCGACTAATTGCGCGAGGTAGAAAATGGCCACCGTACGTACGTTCCTCGCCTGTCGTACCGCTTGCACCGTTACTAAGCCATCCGAAACCAGCTTGTTCCACCCCTTTTGGCGCGGAGACGCTCTCGCACATTGTTGCAACATTTATTCCCATATGATTTGGTATGGAGGGCGGTGCTTGGGTTGCCGCGTGATCGACGGCAGATTGCTGACAGGTAGCGCAGCCAATGGGGGCCGAGTTAGGATCGTCAAACACCAGCGCGCGCTTCGAATCACCTGTCACTCATCATAACGTGACACGTAGTTCCTCTCTATTCACGTTTTACGGACACTATTGTGTTTAGTTGGTTCCTCGCTTCGGGGTTTGGTGCTTGTGGCTTCCTCTTACATAACGTTTCGTCAACGCAGTGTGTGACCTAAGAAATAACAAATGAATAACGATTCCTCGCAATACTCTTAAGTTTGCACCTTCCTCTCTTGGGGGTGCTGTGCTTGTCCGCCCATTCATTGTCAATATCTCAACTTCCATGGAGTGTATAGCAGCCACACCCAGATTCCCGCTATCCTCGGGAGTACCTCTATTACGTATAAAAATCTCAGTCCAATCAGAGCACTTTTAAAACTTCCTCGCTTTGGCGTGAAAAGTCCAGCTTCCTCTTAATGGAGGGTGGGAAAACAGGGGTGTGTGTGTGTGTGTGTGTGTGTGTGTGTGTGTGTGTGTGTGTGTGTGTGTGTGTGTGTGTGTGTGTGTGTGTGTGTGAGTGTGTGTGTGTGTGTGTGTGTGTGTGTGTGTGTGTGTGTGTATTAAAGAGAATATATGTGCATTTACCAGAGTGTGGTCTTACATAAATTGATAAAAACAGCAATATAGAACCTGATAGAATAGGAAATAGTAAAAAATAAGGTTTTTAACATGCCAAAGTAATTAGTTTAGTTTGTTAATTATAAGAAACATAAGTTAATTACAAGAAATATAAATGAAATGAGCTAAATAAGTACAATTGTTTGGTTTGAAGGTAGTGAATATATCAAATTTGTGCAAAAGTTTGCATTATAACCAGTGAATTAAACAACGTTTGCGTTAGAATAGCACAAAATAGCATACTTATTAGATTAATAACAAACTTTCTGATGCAGTAAAGTATTGACTAGGGCTGAATGATTCAATTACT
The DNA here is from genome assembly GCF_977018435.1 of Lepisma saccharinum. Taxonomy (NCBI): domain Eukaryota; kingdom Metazoa; phylum Arthropoda; class Insecta; order Zygentoma; family Lepismatidae; genus Lepisma; species Lepisma saccharinum. The sequence continues at coordinate 42,441,967 of NC_139253.1, forward strand.
GTAAAATATTAGTCTCAGATTGAAGTAAATAAAGTGTAAACAATACCATTTGTTTGTAAAATAGGGTTGTTAATCCCTTTGATAGCAGAAATATCAACTTGTACACATTAATTTGAGAGCTTTAGCAATATTTATCCTGAAATGGATATAAGTGTAACTTGTTAAGCGTGCCAAATACGAAATATTTAAGAAACAGTACAGTATAACCTCAATTTTGAAAGCTAACAGTACTCTAGTGTTTCTACATAGGCGTCTGTAGTGGTAAAATACATCCAGTCCTTAAGATTTTTGGCCATCCATTCATCCTCAGCGTCACAATTAGTCACAAAAGCAAAAAAGCGAAATCTTGTGGTTGTTATAATTTCTACTTTTCATGCAATCACCTACACTATAGTACTAAGTTTAGTGAATTTTGGCGTCTTCCTGATTGGTCTGTTAAAGTTAGTAATCAATAAAAATATGCTTACATAGAAAAAATCCTGAAATAGTTGGATTCTCAAAAGTATGTACAATCAGAGTTCTTGCTACATTTAGCACCTAATAAAGTATAAATTGAAGTCTAGTTAGTGTTGGGCTGTAAAATGTTTTGGTACCTGTAGTTACTTGAAATAACAAATATTGGCTGTGTAACTGGTAAAGCACTCAAAAAAATCAACTTCGTTTCCTCGTAGTACTCCCTGAAAGTGTTTCTTGCACGCTAATAAGGCTCTGGCGTGTGTTCCTATGCCTTCTACTAGCCTCTGTAAAATTCATATTGACCAGTGCTTAACCATTCAACATGCTGTAGAGCCTAAGCTTTAAGCTTCAGTCAGCGGAATTTAGTTCTCAGGGACATATAGTGATTGTAGAATAAAAAAAGAAGCCTCAAATAATACAGCATAACAAATACAAATAACCCCTGGTGTTAATCAAACACTCAAAAAGTCAATAGTACTTGAAACGTGCCCCGAATAAAAGACTATAAGGGTAAATAGCATGGTAAGAAAAGTTTGGCCGGTGGACTTAAAAGCCACGTTGTCATCTGCTAACATCGACTTGTCCTGTGATTTGTCATTATATTGTTAAATTGTTATATTTAAGGGATGAAAGAAACAATATTAATAAAGATGCAGTTATAGTACTCTTGGTAAAGGGGTTACAGTGCCTAGAGACATAATAATTTTAGTTACAGTAAAAGTTTGGCCTCTTATAAGTGCAAAAAAAAAAAAAAGTACAAATATTAAACATTTCATACAGTTTATCTAGTAAGCAAAAGCAAAAATACAATAACTGCGCAACATACTTAAAAATTAAGCAAGCCGTGATATTCTAGTGGCCCATAATAAGTCTAAAATATACTCGAAAATACTCTGACATAAGATTGGTGATTATCTGAGATCAAAATTTTCAAGCTTTCTCTCATGCATAAAGTGGCTCTAGGAATCACTCAACCTCAATAAAAATGGAAACATGCAGCAAAAGCACTTGGAGAGTTGTGGAGATCACATCATATGAAAAACATGCAAGAACAAGAATATATGGAACCCTACTCATATATTTAGGAAACTTTACCTACCCTAACAGTAAGAAAATACCGAGGAAACTCTAAAATAAACAAACTTTCCTACGAAGCAAACCAAAAATACCGTAGTGGAAGTCAATAAACCCTAACAACAACAACAAGATTCAACAACTACATCAAAACAAAAACAACAACAACAATAATAATAATAATAGTAATAATAAAGTTTGTGGGTACAGTTTTACTTAAAAGTACTTCTTCCTTAGTGATTAGAGAAATTCTTTAAATAAAGAACAAAACTCAAAGTTAAGAATTAATAAATATAAGATACAAAAGGCAATAAATAGAAAAATTAATAAAAGAAGTTGAAAAAATTATCTTTGCAAGTCTAAACTGGAATAAACACTCCTGCAGAATAGATGAAATTGTGATATTAGAGTAAAAAATGGAAATAAACTTTTAAAATAGCAAGTTAAAAGTTGAAAAATGTCTTTGTGAGTCCAAAATTTAATAAAAAATGTTGCCTGAATAGAAGAAATTGTGATATTAGAGTAAAAATACACAAAAAATGCGAAATATTGGCCCTAACAGTAAAAACATCTATTCAATTTTACGTGAATCCTGATGTTTATAAGGCAATAATCAAATGGTCCGTGGTTCGCAACCCCGAAATAAGGGCAAATAGTGGATGCCATCCACTTTAACTTGTAGATACTGGAACTGAATGTTCCTAGTTCAGCCAAATTCCTTACGGTTTTGGTCAAATAGTCTTTGCAATGTTACGAAAGGCGGCAGAAATACCGCGTAGATTACTTCCACCAAATAAAATTGGAACCTCAAAGAAAATCAATACTCGTGTGTAAAAATTTGGCGACACTTGACTTCCATTCAACTTCGGAAGAAGGCCAGGCGATGAGGGCCGTAACAATGGAGAACCTTTCTTCCCCCACGCGTGTCCATGAACGCTCGCGGTTTGAGGGTGCCGATGAATGCAACCACATAACAGGTTCTTCCGTAACAGGTTAATATTAATAACATATCTTCTGTCCGCATACTTCGTTTGCATATAGGCTACATCGTTCAATTTCTTCGCCTTTAAAGCGAACATGTGTTATAATATCTTCTACCTCCGATCGAACGCGTCGGCACCGGTTGAATACGGGTAAATCCGGATCGTTAATTATACCAAATATGACTCACCACCGACGCCAAAATGGCCGGACGTGACGCCTTAGAATAGGCCGAAAATGTCTTTTGTACATTAATGGAAAAACCATTAATTCCAAGTTCCCACGTGTGCATAAAGCACCCATGACTCATATCCGGCAGAAACGCATTAATAAAATACAACAACAGTGTTAGAATAGTCCGAAAACGAACTCCATAATAGTGTCTTTTGTGCACTAATGGAAAACCATTAATTTCAAACTCACACGTGTGCATGAGTCATCGATGACTCATCTCCTCCTCCACCCACGACACGTGGCGCTAGATTAAATAACAATAGCGTCACCCTCGAAATGAATTAAAAAAGCCATTAATGTCAATTAAAGGGTCTATTGTTTGGCACTAAGTATAATCCCGACTACTACTCATACCAGCTACAGCAGTCAATATGGACAGACGACGCGAACTGAGTGAGGTGGAAAGAGGGATGATCATTGTAGCCCACAGGTTTGGGCATTTGAACGTGAGATTTCCAACAAATTTCAGATACCTCGGTTGACAGTGAGTGATGTTATCGTGAAGTGGAAGCGAGAGGGGATCATGACATGCCGACCCAGACCCAGTAAACCGAAAATATTCACAGATCGTGACCATCAATGCTTGAAACGCGTTGTGAAGTCAAACCGGAAGGCGTCGTTACAGATGGTGGCACAGGAGTTTTGATCGGCTTCCAGTAGTGCTGCAAGTGATCGTACTGTCCGCCAGGAGATCGTCGCACTTGGTTTCATGGCCGCACAGCAGTTCACAAGCCGAATATCACAGCCCGCAATGCAACCCGTCGGTTACAGTGGTGCAAGGAACGCCGCCATTGGACTCTTGAACAATGGAAATCTGTCCTATGGAGTGATGAATCGCGCTACCAGATGTGGCGATCCGATGGACATGTGTGGGTGTGGCGTATGCCTGGTGAACGCTGTTTACACGACTGTATCGTACCCACAGTGAAATTCGGCGGAGGTGGCATCATGGTGTGGTCCTGCTTTTCGTGGTATGGTGTTGGTCCTCTTGTTTTAGTTCGGGGAAACATGAATGCCGATGCATACCAAAACGTTCTGGACAATTCTGCGCTACCGACATTGTGGGAACAATTCGATATTTGCCCACACCTGTTTCAGCACGACAATGCTCCATGTCATACGGCAGGCATTATCAACACGTGGTTCGAGGACAAGGGTGTGCAAAAACTTGATTGGCCAGACCGAAGTTCAGATATCAACCCCATTGAACACCTTTGGGACGAGTTGGAGCACCGCTTGAGAGCCAGGCCATGCCGCCCAAAAAACACCACTGAGCTGTTTACCGCTTTGCAGGAGGAATGGGGCAAGATTCCCGTCGACACATATCGCAAATTGGAGGAAAGTCTTCCTCGAAGGGTTGCCGACGTCATTGTGGCGAAATGTGGCCCTACATGATACTGATGTTGTGCTGCAACCGGATTAACGTACCGATATGGGGTGTCCAGTGACGAATGGCAACATAATGTAGAAGGATTGGGGCTGGGATGAGGGGCTTTACAATTTTTGTTCTCATTTTCAGACTATCAAATAAAATAGTTATATTATTTGCAATTAAACTTCATGCTGAATTAAATTACTTTCATTTTAGTAACAATATTAGGAAAACAATAGTCAGAGGCCCAAAGTATGATACCTTAGAACGCACAGCCATGGTGTGGGGACACAATTTAGAATTATAAAGTTTTAGTAATTAGTAGAGGCATGCAATGCATATTTCGTTTTTGACAAAAACACAAAATGTGAAATAACACACTTTAATGTTAATTTCTTATGTTTCTGAAAGGTGTAAGGTGCATTTTCCCCAGACTGCTTTCTCACGAGATAATGCGAAATGAACTGCAAAATGCGAAATAGACTCGTAAACGGGAAATTTAGAGTTTATTTACCGACACTACACTTTCTAAAGTCAGAATTATCCTGAGAGTTATGCAATTCACAGAAAATTGATTAATTCTGCTGTAAATATTTGAGAAGCAAAAATAGACCCCTTTATACTGGAATAAATTTAATATTCTGGTAACAACATAAATGTGCTATTAGAAGGTATAGCTCTATGTTTATTTTGTGTAGTAAGTGCAGTTTTTAAATCAAATTTGGGATTATATTTACATTTTTAAAACAAAAATGTCATTTTATATGCTGCTTTTTCACCGCTATAACAACAAAATTTTATTTTATTTACCGCTTTTGAATCTGAAATTGACTTGATTTTAGTACCGAAATATTGCTTTTTTATTTACCAAAAATATGTGCCTCTAGTAATTTTCCGTATGTGTACACATTTGATAGGGCTTTACATTCAGAATGCAATGGGTAATGGGAGCAAACAAGAAAGAAATTCATGTTCTCACTCGGCAGCTAAGAGATTCCCCATACTTCAATTTATATAGCATGACATGCTGTGTGCTGTAATTTTTATAACTAACAGTAATTACATCATGATGGCTTTGTCATTCTGCAGTATCCAAACAACGATTTGAATTGTTATAGTATTTATTGTTGATTATATTGCATAATTATGTTTCTTGCAATGGTTTTGCTGCTGCTGCAATGTGCATAGTTTTAGCACATTTTCCTTAATCTGAACTCTACACCAGATCTCAAGGTCTCTGGCTAGGCTATTTTTTTTAAAAAAAAAATTAGGCGAAGCTATGGCTCAAACAATGGCATGGTATGTCAGAGATGCAGGTGCGAGTCCTGGATTTTTTTGCTGAAATTTCTACATAATAGTTGTAAATTTATGAAGTGTGGCAGACCTTGTACAGTCATGGACACATGTGGCCTGTAACAACACTATTGAATGTAAATGTGACTTTTACAACCCAGAAGTGTTGTACTACTCAAAACATTTAAATTATGATCAACACATTTCAAGATCATCAATGATAATATTTTTTTCTCTCTGTTCATGAATTTCTAAATCTACTCATATTCATTCACTCCACATTCACAGATTAAAGAACAAAAAAATATTACCGATTTTAAGGGCTTACTCGAGCTATAACTTTTTTAGCATGAATTGGGAGCAAGTAAACACTACTGTGACTATGACTATTTTAGATTGATGGCTCACGAATTGTAATATTTGTAGAGACTTGAAACTTTGGGGGTGTTTGTTAGTCTGATATTGGAATTTGCATTTCAAGATAAGGAACAAATAATGACTTTTTATATGTTGCAGATGTTCTAAATTGTGCTGATATTTTCATATCCATGTTTTGATCATATTTTCAGATTTATGATGTTTGCTTGAAACTTGAGGCTAACTAGAGGGGATGCTTTTCATAAATTTTCATAGCTAGTGAATACCATTCCCCACATCCCCTCTCACCTTCCAGTACATTTTTTTCAGGAATCTTGAGGCAGGGGAGTTCTCCAATTTGAATTGTGGAGAGAAGTGAACAAGTAACTAATGCTATGAGATTAGATTATATGGACCGTAAAAGTGATTTCTTTGCTTTGTTTTAAATACAGAAATGTTTACCTTTTATTATGCTTGTGTTTTAGTTAGTGCTTAGTGTATATATTTTTTAGATGTGGGGATGTTTGCTTCAGCCTAACAGAAGGAAAACTTTGTGTAAATTTTCAGAGATGAGGCATATCATCCCACTCTCGCCTTGAACACTGATGTTAATAAAAACCTGTCAGAGATAGTATAACAACCCAAACCCATAATTTTGAATTATCTATTCTGATGAAAATTGCATAACTTAAGACTCAAATTACAGCCTACACATGACTGAAAAGTATGTTCTTTACCCCAAGTCTTTACAAGTAACCAGTGGCGACTTCTGCCTATTAGCACATCCACACTCAAATAGCCAGGCTCAGTTCATCAGTGGACTTTCGATCTCGCCACCAAAGTTCCCAGGTTCAAATCTTCCTGTGGGCTTGAGTGTTTTTTTTAAGTGTCTCTTCATCAATTTCTTCATATCATCACTCATTCCCATTGTTGCATTTACCCAAAGGTGGTTGAAAGCAATGCTAAGTAAAAAATGATAATAGAAATACAAGCACAGCCAAATAAATCTGTAACGTAATTAATGTTTATTATACTTACTTATTAAACACATCTCCTTCAAAATATCAAATGTTCCCATGTGACTTCACCTGCCATTTGCTTCAGTGATTCACAGAAGCATGTGGTAAAGAAAGGTGGGGCAAGTGCCGCTTGCGTTGTTTTTTAAAACACTTGATAAGTTTGTGTTTTTCAATGGCTTTATACACATTAGAATGGAATTTATTTACTATAAGATATTTACATTGCAGAATTTTCATTTCCCCTATTTCCTGTTCTTTTGGCTTGAAACATAAACTGGCTACATGCTTGACAACGCTGGGCGATGTGGCACGACTGACCGCGTTAGAAGAAGAGGACTGCCCACCTTTCTCCCAACTTTTGCAGTTCTTGCATGGATTGGGCTTCATGCTCCCTCCATGAGCCTCCGTTCACCAATAATATTACAAATGAAAAAGTAGATGACTACATTAAAAACAAAAAAATAGCGGAAATTCAAAACTTCCCCTGCCACACACTTGTGAAAATCATCACAGAGGCTGCTTCTTCAGTTTTCGGAGCCAGCGCACGTGATGGCTACATCAAAGCAAAATTGGAATCTAGAGAACATATGCCGACATTTTGAACAAAAACCGATTATAAAGTTCAAGGAGAAAACTAGAAGAAAATCTTGGCCTGCCCCTTAGTAAAAGTATGTTTGCCAACATAATTTGGGTGGGTGGAGCTCGCAGTCCAGCCACCTCATCGTGGTGAGCTTTGGGTTATTTTCAAAGCATAATAAGCTATGAAAATATGCGAAGCGCTGGACAGTAATTGAGGAACTGTTAGCAATTAGAAAGCCAAAATATTTTATTTAGTCTTTTATATCGGAAAACTTTCGTAAAAAACACAAAGTCGAAACCAATTGGAAACCATCAATAGAAAAAATGGAATTTTTAGCCTCAAATTGACAATTTTTGACCAAAAGCATAGGAAACCATCCCTGAGGCACGAATGTAACATATTTGCCATAAACAAAACAATAAACGACCATAATGCAGAAAAAAAGACATGATATAGCCAAATAATGACATTTTTGTGAAATTATTGTGCGTGTTGCATAACCAAATCACTATCAAAACTTCAAGGTCGATGCGCACCACCTAAACGACCTCCAAAAATCTGAAAAAAATCAGACGTCTTTTTGGTCACAAATGGCCACTTTTCCGCACTAGCCACCTTAACATTTCGAAAAAAAAAGTTTTTTTTTCGATACACCCTACTCCACAGCCTCCCAGTAAGCATGAGAATTGAACTGTTGGTAGCGTATGATAAACTGGGACAGTTTCTGCTGCTGACGGTGCATGTTGCACCTGTGTAATGTGAGAAATAAATTTATTAACTTTCGTAACCGCCCCATTCTTTTGTGTATGCCCTGTATATACACAAAATACATTACACTGTCCTGCACTCCTGAATGAATCTAAACGGCTTGCATGAGATTGGTAGCTGAATGTTACAATAACATGAGAGAAATCCTTGAATTGAATGATATTGAACACTGCAATGTTCCTGTTGGAACTAATTACAGTTCACTGTACTGGATTACTTCACTAAATTGAAAACTAATGCAGCATGGCAACATTAGGCCTATGCTTTCTATGTTTGTCCATGACGTGACGGCTGTCGGATTTAGCTGAAGTGGCTTCTCAATGGACACTGAACAGAAGCAAACTAGCTCTAAAAAAGAGGGTGGCAAGAAGACACCGCACCCAAACAAATTGGCCAATAGGAATTCAGGTTTTGAAAGTATTACAGATAAACTGAATAGACACAAAAGAAAAGCAATTGAAATTGAACAGAAACAAATAAGAGTCACAATAATGAACAACACAAAAGGTTCCTGCTATACAGGTTGTTTCAAAATAACTTCAACAACGCTTCGTTGCTGGTAGATATCATAAAAACAAGTAACTTTTCCTCATAAACTTTACCTCGAAAGTGCTTAGTTTTTGTGCTACAAGTGCTTAAAATTTTTTAACCTGTATGTATGCAACCCAACACAGCAAACAATTGTTCCGACATAAAATACAAAATAAAAGAATTGCAGTGCGTTCATTCCAAAATGCTTCCATGAAGAAATCGACAAACAAACAAATGCAAACATAATGTGTTGATTGCCTCATTTCGATCACACAGACTGTAATGTTATAACAATTTATTTATTTGGAAATTACACCCAGATATTTTAGTGCAATTTCTAATCGAGTCGTCACATAACACAAGGGCAATTCCCTCACTGAAAAGAAAAAACAATGTCAAGGGCTCTTGCAATAAGATGAAAAATGTCATTTAATATTAAATTAATTCAGAATAAAACTAATAAAGAGATGAAGTTCTTATTAAGAACTATAACCAAATAATCCATGCTTATGTCAAGCGCTGAGCTGAATAAGATAATAGCACTTGAAGAAAACTAAATTAGTATCATCCTGTTGAACAAAATATCCTATTCACATGCAAGTTAACTATTCTGTGGACATTTGGCAAAACTCAAGTAAATTGTAAAATAAATCTTTGAGTTGGTGTCTACAGCATAAGAAACACAGAGAAAAGCTTAATGAGGCCAAGGTAAAAAAAAATAACATACATATAATAGGTATTCTAGAAAACAGTCTCAGCAAAGATTCACTAAACAAGCACTGCCTAAAAACTTCATTGACAAGTTTAGTGTCAACTGATATGCATGTGAGGAAAATTATTTGGTGTTACAAAAGTGGGTTTCAATAAATTTGCACAGATATTTTCGGAAGGTGCCTGAATTTCAACTTTTAATTCACCCTGTTGCAGAAGACGAGCAAGCTTCTGACATGTGGATCAGTTTCCAGAATAATCCTTGTGTACTTCTATTTTTCTCATTAACTTAACATTTCTGCCTTTTCAGGGAAACCACAACGATGATGACAAATCATCCAGTGACATCTTTGTCCAGGCAGGAACATGAATCAGACACCTTCGATGGTGAGATCGTGTGTCGATCACTCACCATAATCACTCACTGAGGCGGCTCATGAATATTCCTTTGCAGGTTTCGCCCTATATAGCTCAGTGCATGACGTAAGTATGGATAATTTGGTTTTAGTTCCTAATCCTGAATAATTAGTGTTTAAACGGCATTTTACAGTTTGTTGAAAGAACCTGTAACATTATTTTCGTTTCAGGAACGGACTTGCCCAATGTTATATGAGGGGCTTGATTAGAAATTGAGCTAACATAGTATCTAGGTATAATTTCAAAATAAATAAATTGTTATAACATTACAGTCTGCATGTTCGAAATGAGGCAGCGAACACATTAGTTTGCATTTATTCGTTCCTCGATTTAATGAACACATATCACACGTAACTCTTGTGATGATTCCAATCCCGTTTTGGAATCCCGGCCTGGGTGTTCTTTGTGAGTGTCCGTTCATCATATAACAATTTCATCATATCATCAATCATCTTCATCTTTGCGATAAGTCAAAAAGGGCAGAAAAGTGAAGTAAAATAAACCAAATCAATCAATCAAGCTGTGTGATTATTGATATTGTATGACACTCGAAGCACGATGGAGGCATTTTAGAACGAACACACTTGAATTTCAATCTGCATTTGTTGGAAATTCTTTGCCTTGTTCTGTTTGAAAATACTGTAAATTCTTCTTACATCGCAAGAACAATTATTGTTTTGTATTTGTTTTAAGGTGGCCTTCCCCGCCTGGAAATACTTATTTCAAATGGTACATGTTAGAAATTTTTAATATTGAAGGAGCTAAGGTTGAACTGTTTCAACACTAAATAGATGATGATCATGCACATTCGCTGATGTGATTTATTTAATACTAGCTGATTACCCGGCATTGCTCGGGTATTTATTTATTACAATCTTCTATTACACAGGAAAATAATTAATTAAATGAACTTGGAGTTGAACAGCATTGGGAGTGTTACTATTCATCTTAGCGACCCCAAAAACTATGGAATCCACACTAATATCCGCCGTTTTCGATTATTTTTACATGTCACCCCCTCCCCACCTCCACCCTCTAGGGGTACCAGGGGTGTCTTTGAAGTTGAACGGCATTGGGAGTGTCACTATTTATCTTAGTGACCCCGAAAATTATGGATTCCACACTAATATCGGTCGTTTTCGATTATTTTTACATGCCACCTCACCCCTAGGGGTGCCAGGGGTGTCTTGGAGTTGAAAGGCATTGGGAGTGTCAATATTCATCTTAGCGAACCCGAAAACTATGGATTGCACACTAATATCGGTCGTTTTCGATTATTTTTACGTCACCCAATTCCCACCCCCACCCCTAGGGGTGCCAGGGGTGTGTTACCCCCACAGTATTTCTTTGCAGATTGTAAGTCATATGTGTACCAAGTTTGGTCATCGTGAATGTCACCAATTAGCTTAGAGACTCCAAAAACTATGGAGTCCCCCTCTCACCCCCATCCCGATAAGTGATGAACTTGGAGTTGAACGGAATTGGCAGTGTCACTATTCATCTTAGCTAACCCCCCAAAACTATTTATTCCTAACTAATATTGGTCATGTTTTATTATTTTTATATCACCCCCCTCCCACCCCCACCCCTAGGGGCACCAGGGATGTCTTACCCCCACAGTATTTCTTTCGAGATTGCAAGTGATACGCGTACCAAATTTGGTTGAAATCGCTCCAGGCGTTCGAGAGTTATCCAGGAACAAACACACACACACACACATACATTCATTTTTATATACTAGAAGACATATAAAGCAAACTGTCTGCATTTAAGTATTCAATTTAATATTTTATTTATTTAAAGTAATATCTGGTTATTTATGTTGAAATTTATACATACTATTGTTGTCACTATTCTTAAAGGGGTCCCAGATTCGATACCTGGTGGAGACCCATAGTAATTCGGATCCCACTTTAAACTGTAGCTCCAGTCCCGATTAGCATATCTGTGCATAAAATGAGCCTAAAACAACAACTCAACAAGATAGTTTATGCATGACACAGCATGAAACTTTTCAGATTCATTGACTTTTCGCCATCCACTGTGCAAGCCAGCTGGAAAGATCTGTGGATTTTTATGGAGATTTTCACACGCATATATCATCCACGGTTCCATGTCATTACAGGTGGTCATGAACAACAGGACCCCCTCCATACCGTAAGGACCACACAGTATTTCCAGAGCCCTGAAAACCTGGACAATATCTACTTCATAAATTGGACATTTAACCAATGTAGTTCTCTTTTCTACATTTCGGAGTATTTTCTGACAGAAGGAGCGATATTTCTGATATTTTTTTAAAGAATAGGAATCGGAGCTTAACCATTTATCCACAATTACATCCAAAGTGGACCTGGGGAAGGGGATGTATTCTGAATTATCATTATTTTTGTTCCTATATCCTCATTAAATAATAATATTTCTCAAGAAAACTGGTTTTGTGTTTTGGCCACAATTTCAGGCCTTTGAAAACTCTGTGTCATTGTGTGTGCAAAGTATGCAGTACTGTGAAGTTGTTTGCATGAATTTAGTTTCATCTTGCACAGTATAATTAAACTATTTTTTAGCATGTAAAACACATTGTCGTGGCAGCCTGTGAAATTTCTATTAATTTATTTTACAATTTGCTTGCAGCAACTTTTGTCACTGATGTTGAGCATATGAGCTCTAGTGCATAATGGTTCTCTTATTTGAGAAGAAAACTTTAAATAAGCTCAGCAACTGCTCATCAATTTCTCCTCTGTAAATGATCTCTATTCTTAAAATACAAGTGATAGAAATGCAGTAGTTTTCTGCTATATATGTTGAGAAATTATATTACCCAGCCACGCAAGAAATGTGAGCCTTTAGATGGGAATTCCTTCAATGTTTGGAATCATGCGAGATGTGACATGCCCCAAGAGTATCAGCGAGGTCATAAAGCATAGTAGTGGTAGTAGCTATATTATGTTTCGCAGAATATGTGTGTTGCTTCCAACCTTGGCACATACCAATTCACGACAGGAATTCACAGATGCGATAAAATGTGTTTGGTTGCCAGCATACAGGCAGCAAAATGGGTTTTCTTGAATGTCACCAAAACAATGCACCAATGACAAAAATGCTACCGAGAAAAATTGTTTGCTTTGATGTCCTCTATACTTTTCTGTGGTCCGTGAGTGCCATTCCAGCTCTCATATATTCTGTTTGTGTTTGTAAGTGTATGAATTGTTTACTATACTCAGTGTATAGATAATATGGTTACACAATTTACTCACTTGTTTTTCTATATTTTCGTCATGATAAACATTTCAAATATTTTTAAGGATGACTTTGAAAGCATGGTGATAAAGTCGTCAAGCATAGTTGTATTGAATGTGCTGATTATACTTTCCTCAAGACAAAGTTTTAATCTTTCCAACAGTTTATCATCCATGTTGGAAAATTATGACAGTGTTCTAACAAATGTTTTTAGCTTTTTGCGAAGAGCGAGCCCCTTACACTCTTTCTGAGGAAGTTTTTAGTTTCTCCTTACCCTTTTAAAGTGTTGCCTACATTCTGTGCAGGCCCATTTACAACTTTGCACTTTTAACTTTTCTCAAGTTCCGGCTCTCTTTTAACTTTAACAGATGAAAGGATTTTTCCTTGTACACCTTGAAGGGTGCAAAATAGCCATATGTGCCAATACACTAAACAATTTTAATCCATAGATTAATTCATTCCAAGTTAGGCTACATGTACAAAAAATGGACTCAAAACTCAAACAAGTACTTTTGGACTAGGTTAAATAAAAACACACTCGGAAGTCAATTATTGGTCTTTTTTATTTCTTTATAAGACAATTGAGATGTTTCACTGTTCATAGCAGAATTTCTCTGGGTAACTCATGCTCAAACAATCAAACTTATTCCTTCCTTTTCTGTATCTCAAAAAAAGTATTTCTTTGAAAAACATTTGGTTTATGAATGATTGTATTCTGGTAGCTGCTGTCTTTTTTGTTCAATGAACTGGCTGTGGTGGTATATTTGACTAGTAAAACATGCACTCATATGCAATTCATAGACTAGATATTATAACCTGTATACCTGTCCAGCAACAATATCTTTGAAGATTATTGCATTACAGTTAGGTTGCCTTTGAGTATTTTTCATTTGTTATTTCTTTAACCTAGCAATAATAATAAAATAGTGTCAAACAAACTGAGCTAAAATTAAATTTTGTTCCTTTAAGAGTAAAATTGACGTGGGACCAATAACATTAGTCTCATTAGTAAAATCAACAATATCTGATCACTCTCGCTATGAAGATCTGTACCTCAAACATATAATTTAAAATGTATATAAAACTTCTACGAAACAGAGTAGAAAGCACACACTATACACCTTGCACTGCTCTACATGAAAAATAATTCATTTTCTCCTTGATCAGATTCACACGTTACAACATAGGAACATTCTATTTTTTTTCCCATTACTCTTTTGTACGGCAACACTCACAAACCAAATTGCATGATAAAATCACTCACTCAAATTGAAAAGCCCATTTGATGGTAATGCTTTGTGTATAAAGATCACGTAATGAGCACTTGAGAATCATGGCTGCCATTTCACGCACTGGTATCTCAAATTTTGAGTTTTCGGTCTACATGCTATATGAGTTATGACCTTCAATAATGTGTTGTTTTTTGCCCTGGTCAAAAAATAACAGGCTGGCTATATTAGGTAACGATCACCTGAGGAGCTAGAACACTCGTATTGTTACGGGAATGTGTTACATCCTACTTTTTTTTGTCCTCTGTAGAGAAAAGGGGAGACAAAACGGATGAAAACTTGAGATACATAAAAATACCGCTATAGGATTCCTTTTTTAGTTATCACTTTACAGCTCGACCTGAAAATACATACTGGACATGTAATTTGGCATCATTCATCTGGCATTTCCTGTCAAGGCAGGAATCCTCAACACAAAAAATCCACTTTTTTCATGACTTCAAGCCAATTTATCGTTGTTGCCAGTACCATCCACAAAAAAAGGCCCAAATTCTAAACGCTCATTTGATGTTTCCTAAAACTGTCACGTCATCATGCCACTCCACTGTCCAGATGAGTTCTTTTCTTTGAGTCTGTTCGTTGCAGACGGACTTCCACTTGGTGATCTGGAGTGGACTTGAGAATGTCAGGTTCTGCACCTAGCCGTGGCGTAGCCCCTGAGCCTGTTCCACCTGGACGGGCACGTGCCGATCGATGAGAGCCATGTCGTGTCAGGGTTCCAGTCTGTGGAGTTCCAGGCAATGCATGGCCCATTGCATTCATGTAATCTGCTATCAGCAGTGTGAGCTCCAGAATCTGGAATGAAAACATTAAAAATATTATTTTGAAATATTTGTGTAGAATTCAAAAAGTTTATATTTTAAGAATGACAAAAAAAGGGCTAAATAATGGAACTTTGGAGAAGAGACAAGTTACATTTTTCCAAATATAACCTCTGAGATAGACCAGCAGCATCCGAAAGCACAGTAGCAAATGTCATGGTTACATTTCGTTTAAGTGTCCAGTTGCTAGAACACATGATGGCCATCATAGAACAGCTAGTGATGAGGAAACCAATACCATCCTCGAGGCCAGTTAATAACTTTCAAACTACCATTGACTGATTGATTTGGTTTATTTTAGTTCACTTTTCTGCTACTTTTAGTTATCGCGAAGATGAGAATGAGTGATAATAGGATGAAATTGATGAAGGGAGACTCACAAAGAACATCCTGCTCAGGTCAGGATTCGAACCTAGGACCCCTGGCATCATAGCATACTGTTCAAAAAACTAATCAAGATAGATGAATGAATTGAAATTGTTGGGTGCATCAGCAACCCTTCAATGTATACGGGGAAATATCCCCTAATCTAAAATTCTTACTGAAAATGTTAAAACGAGGGGTGTAAAAAGCCCCTTGGGAAAAGCTAAAGTGCAAGGTTGTAAAAGGACAAGACAAACACAACACATTAAAAAGCAAGAATTTTCTAAAAAACTTCACAGTCAGGAAGAGACCAGCTCTTCGTAAAAAGGTAAAAACATTGGATAAAACACTGTTATTATCGCCCAACGGGGATGAAAATTGATCAGTTCGATTGGATGTATTACCTGAATCCCTTCCCACTCAACCAAAACATGGGTGCCATATTTTATTTACATTACAAAAGGGAAGGCCCATCCCAGGTAATATGACACTTTCCACTTTGGGTTACCACCCTCATATGTAAAAGAAGCTGTGGGGGCCCAGTTGCTAGAACATCTGACTGTTGCACAGGAGGACAGAGTTTGAGGGTGTGTGATTTCTGGAGGGAATTTTTCCAACAATATCCCTGCATGAAGCACCTTTGGGATAAAGGTGTATGGTGCTGGTCATATCACCTCCACAAATGACCACATCCTCTGCCCCATATGCCTTCATGGCATGTTGCAAGGTGTACCTTTTACCCTCATATACAAACAACAAGGGTGGCTTTTGGCTTTGTGTATATTTTCATGAAAAATAAATATGACGAGTCAAAAATTTGAATGAGAAAGCACACATTCCTTGAAAGCTAGCATAATTAATTTGAACTTTTTATTTTGCTGCTCTTACTGAGCAGCAAAATGTCTGCTCTACGTTATTATAGCTCTTCTTTAATTATCTGGGAAATTGAGTAATTTTAAATTTACCCTGTCAGCAATGTTACAGGTACAGCAGGTGTTGAACTCACGATATATCAGCAAAGGTTTTGGGTTCAGAATCATGTCTTGAACAATGGATTTGTTTGCATTTGCCCCTTCACTAATTCCATCATCAATCATCATTCATACTCATTGTTACGATTAACCTGAAAAGAGTTAATTTACTTTGATTCTTTTTATGGTGCAGAATAAATTAGGCCTGAGCCAATACTTTTTCCAGCATCTTGGTCTTCCATTGGCTCTGCAAAAATTCTGCACAACACTTTCGCAGAGTCTAATTCTCCTGGAAATTATATGAAATTTATAGTTTCCATTTATTTTGCACCAAGATTGTGTGAGAAATTGTATTTTGGGAATACATAACAGGTGTTTTAATATTCTTATGTAATTATTGAATATTTTGAAGCAAAAAACTGATAAATTGATGAATATAGTTGGATTGGAATACTCCCTCACTAATATTAATCAATATTTTGAACAATTTTTAATGGCTATTATTTTGAAGGGAATCAGGATGGGCTCAGCCCTAGAAAAAAATGTTTCAGATATTGCAGATATCAACAAAGATGGGCATTGGTTAATGTTTCTGTTATGCTAGTGGCATTTGTGCATTCCTGTGTGGCTTATTTGTGGCCTGGCTCTCCACTCAACCTGGGGTTGACGGTAGGAAATGATGACACAGTTTCTGCTGGAAAGATCAACATTCAGCACAAGTGTGGGAACAGCAACAGCTGAGGCCAAACAGGGTTTAATTCAGAAGATTTCTTTGGCCACTTAATTTACACACCAATAGCCACTGTGTTCCAATATACAGTGGACTCTCTCTCTAATTCGAACAGTTTATTTCCCTTGAAACCATCTTTAATTATTTATTTTCCTGTAGTTTACGGTTATTACAAGCATAAGAAAACAGTTTTTCTTTGTGACATTTCAGGAGAACACACACTCCTGTCAAATGAAAATAAATGTCTGATGAAGGGAGCGTGTGTTCTCCTGAAACGTCACAAAGAAAAACTGTTTTCTTATGCTTGTAATAACCGTAAACTACAGGAAAATAATTCTACAATGCAAGCAATGCGTACATACAAAAAAACTATCATCTTTAATGAAGTGTCATTTCTTAAAATTCGAATTTTGGATAATTTGAACTTTTCTTGTGTTCACTAGTCGTGGTGGTCTAGTTAGTAGGGGGTCCTGCCATGCGGGAGACCCAGGTTCGATTCCCAGAGTGGGTGATCTAAGCAGCTCTAGAGCTCACCCAGCCTCAAATCAATAGGTACCTGGGAGGGGGGGGGGTAAAGGTGGCCAAAGTGTGGTGCTGATTACATCACCTCCAAAATGGCAGAGATCGAGAACGTGTGGGACTCTACCCCCAAATCCCCTTCATGACATGGTGCTATATACACAGGGAACTTTACCTTTTTTACTCTTGGAGTTCGAATTAAAGAGAGTTCAATGTATTTGTCAATCAAGTTAATCATGCTAATCAAGAGGAATTACAAACCTTTGGTTTGCTAAGGGAGAAGAGGAGCTTCTGAGAACCACCCTCAGCACTTATCACAAGCATGAAGTCATCCTGGCAGCCACCAAAAGTAACCACCGACGTGTAGGGGTACCGAACCACCGTCTGCATGGAAGCCAATTCTAAGATCGTCACACTGTCCTCCGAAACTGACAGCCACACCATCATGGGATCTCCATTCTTCAGCTGCAAGGGACATTCATGAGTTCAGGAATACCACAATACCAAAATTCTTCAGTTGAAATTTAGTAAAATATAACTTTCATACATAAACAAAAAAATGAACAATAAGTTACACTCAACAAATGCCACTGCTAAAATTCATTCTATCACTAGTTTCAAAACTCTGAAATTTTCTTGAAATTAATAACTAGAGACATGCATATTTAGTTTTTGACAAAAACACAAAATGTGAAATAAGACATTGTAATGTTAATTTTTCATGTTTCTGAAAGGTGTGATGTGCATTTCCCTACCCTGCTTTGTCATGAAATGATGCAAAATGCGAAATAGACTCTTAAACATAAAATTTAGAGTTTATTTACCGATGCAACACTTTGTGAAGTTTGAATTATCCTGTGATTTATACAATTCACAGAAAATTGATTAACTCTGCTGTAAATATTTGAGAAGCAAAAATGGACTCCTTCATACATGAATAAACTTGATACACTCGTAACTATATAAATGTGCTATTAGAAGGGATATGTTTATTTTGTGTAATAAGTCATCATCCTTCGCAGTTTCCTGCCTCTGGCTGGGTCGGCATAGAAGTCAAGCCTCTCCATTTTCTTCTGGTCATCCACCACTCCTCTCTTTGCACAGACATTTTGGTCTCCCCTTTGGCCTTGTTCCCATTCCTTGTGCATTTTAAGCTTTTATTGCCAGTCTTTCTACACCCATCCTCTTCATATGTCCGAACCATCTCATCTGTGTAGATTTACAGCGAAAAATGCAGGTTCGACCAGGTCTTGAACCCGGGTCTCTGACATACCGTGCCATTGCTCTACCACTGAGCTACCGAGTTAGCCTGGCTTCGCCTGATTTTTCGCTGGCGCTGTTTTACCTGTGTGGAATCGTCATTTTCGCTGAAAATCTACATAGTACATCTCCTGCGTGTGCCTAATTTAAAGCATCTCATCTGTGCTTGATCTATTCTGTCCTGAAACTTCACCACCCCCACTCCTCATTTCTTATTTTATCACTTCTAGTCTTCCTCAATACAATTACGTTCCTGGGTTTTATATTTTCCCGCTTTGTACATTCAGTCTTGATGGTCCCAACATAGCAAAATATTATAAAAAATTTCCTCGATTTTACATTTTCCCACGTTTTAAGTTTCTTCATCTTGGTCCCCCGAAAAATGTAAAATCGAGGTATCACTGTATATTCCTTAAAAATTTCATCTCCACCGCCTGCATCTTTCTGTTGTCTCTCTCTGTCATTGTCCAAGTCTCTGCTTCATTCTTCATGCTTCATAATTACTGGCGCATAGTATGTGTCATACAAAAGCCATCCGCAAAGTAGCAACCGTTCGCGCCGTGTGGAGCACTAGTGACATGAATAGCCGCCGCTCAAGCTCAAACGACTTCAGTTGACTGTCTGCTCAATATGTGCGAAGTTTTGTAGCACTGTCATTGTAGTTATTGTTTCTGTGACTGTTTACAATGTCCAAAAGAATTGAAAACACCACTACTTGTGAAGTTTGAACTGTGATCAGATTTCTCAACGCCAGGAATTTGCGACCATGTGATATTCACCATCAATTAAAGGAGGTTTATGGAGACAATGTTATTGATGAGTTGTCTGTTCAGTGCTGGTGTCGAAACTTTTAACTCGTGAAGGAAGAACGTCCATGATGACGAACGTTCTGGGCACCCGTCTGTCATTACGGACGAACTGCTGAGTGCAGCTGATGAATTCATCAAGAATGATCGGCAAGTCACACTGGATGAAATCAGTGAACAGTTCACTGATGTTTCACGAACAATTATTCATGAAATGTTCAAAGATCATCTGAAGTATGGGAAAATTTGTGCAAGGTGGTCCCTCGCTTCCTTACATCTCATACTGATGAGGAACTGAAAGACCTTGCTAGAAAGTTGAAACGTTACGTTTAGTTTATGATTTATAATAAAATAAATTTCTGCCTTGGTCAGCATATTTAGTTTTTATATCATGGAAACAAGGCTTAATGGTGTTATGAAAGAAGGGGTGACTACTTTTCTCAATGGACTGGCGGCAGAGGAATATGAAGCTGGGTTACAAAAACTCGTCACACGTTATGACAAATATGTAAATGTACATGGAGACTATGTAGAGAAGTAGTTTAAAGTTTGTTGTTAACAATTACAAAGTTTTTCAAAAAATATTTGTATTTTTTTTTTTAAAAATCAAAAAACGGATACTACTTTCCAGATGGCCCTTGTATATTACCTTCTTGCATTTCATAGGTACATCCCTGTTCCATATTACTCATCGAATGCTTCGATAGAGTCAACCACTAATTTCTCCTCTTCCGTTTACCTCCTCATCTATTCTTTCACTTCTCTCAATTATGCTTCCTAGATACTTGAAACTCTCCACTACCCTCAACTCTTCAGTGTCCATCTTTATTCTTGGTTCATTTCTGGCTCTGTTTCTTGTTGTCATTAGCACCTCACTCTTTTCTGCACTGAATTTCATTCCTGCTCTTCTGATTTCCTCATTTCAACTATCAAGCTGTCTCTGTACTTCTTCTTCCCTGTTTCCCCATATTATTAAGTCATCAGCGAATAACAGGGCCTTCATCTCTTCCTCTCCTATCTTCTTCCCCACCTCTTCGTTAATTGCATCCATTGTAATTATGAAGAGCAGTGGGGAGAGAGCACTTCCCTGTTTTAGTCCATTACTTACACAGAACCACTCTCTTCTTCCCACTGGTGTCTTCGACAGCTCTGGTTGGCCTTGTATGTGCTCTGCACTCTACACACTATTTCTTAGGTCTCTCTTAGAGCCTTCCAAATTCTTGTTCTGTCCATGCTATCATATGCCTTTTCTACATCTAGGAATACCGAATAAGTGCAGTTTTCATATCAAAGTTAGGATTATATTCACAATCTTAAAACCAAAATGTCATTTTATATACCGCTTTTGATCTGATTTTTCACCGCTATAACACCAAAATTTTATTTTATTTACCGCTTTTGAACCTGAAATTCACTGTTTCGTAACCGAAATTTTGCTTTTTATTTACCAATAATATGTGCCTCTATATATAAATGAAATGAGTTTTCTCTAGGGATGTGTTGAAAACCGATTTTCAATTAAATTTAGCTGAAATTAGTGTAAGAGATAAAAATTGGATTTTTTTAAACACCTTTGAAAGTGAGAATATTTATAATACAAAAACAGAATTTTACAGCATATATGCTGAAAATGCTGTTAAATATTGGACATCAGAATCAGTTAAAAATATCAGAATATGCCACAATCTATACATTTTTTGCTTCATCTGATCATTAGTTATCTTTACATTAACCTGGTAGGGCGCACTCTCTCCACCAGGATACATGGATGTGTGTTGGGTAAATATTACCAACAAGCAAAATTCTTTATTTTAAGTCAGAATTATAATTGCTTTAAAGCAATACCATCATTGATTAAATTAATTTTATTAAGATTGAACATTTTTATTGCATTACACAATTAATAAAAATGAAGAAAAAAAAATGTTGAAATGCCAATCTGAAACGTATGAGCATGCGTACGTGTAGGTAGTGTTTATGCAGCCCTATGAGCGGAACTAACAAAGTCTCACAGCTGATTCAAGGAAGAGTTAACTGGAAAGGTACTGAGAAGGGTGGCCTCAAGCACTCATTGGAAATGATCAAAAAATATATTTCCAAATCACCTGGGTAATTTTTACCCATGCATGCATCCTTACAGTTTTATTTTATTTATTTTTATTGCATCTTGTTCATCATGGCGAAGTTAAGACTTTGTAGCTTTTTCTACCACTTACCCATGTTTACAGCGAAATTTTAACACACGAAAATTAGAAAACAACATTTAAACCATTACATACAAAGGTAAATATGTTTAAATGTACAGAGCATAAAGATTCAAATACAGGGTGTCAGTCAAGAAATCACCAGATACGTCAAGAAAGTCAAGAAATTATGCTTGTGGTCAAGAATTTTTTTTTATTATATTATATATATATATATATATATATATATATATATATATATATATATATATATATATATATATATATATATATATATAATGAATTTGCATTGTTACATACCTGTACTGGGATTTGATAAAATTGAAAAAATTACGATTTGTTCACTTTGTTTCTTAAGAATTTCATTATTTCATTCTTGTGTACGTGAAGTTTTGTAAAAATATTAAATAAAGTAATGTGGCCATTTCCCATCCAGGATGAAGTCTGAAGCATTAATTGTTACATTGATTAATAATTAAAGCAAGTCTAAATCTAAGTACAGCTTCAGTTTTCGTATTAACCAGCTTGATGGTAGGGATTTTTCATTGTATAAAAATATTTATTTTGTTAATTTCAAACTATACCTAAGTAGGGGACGAATAAATAAATGTTAAGAAAAATGAAAATGAAAAAGTCAAGTAAAAGTAAAAAATAATAGATTTGTTATTTTGGTAGACACCCTGAAATAAAATTTTAAAATCCACTACTTAGATTACTTTTCAAATTGTTATGAATAAAAAATTCTGAATATTTACCAGCAGTTGCTCAGTTCACTCTTACCTTTGCTTGGAAGAGGGTTGCACCAAAGAAAGGCCACTTCCTTGTACATGTCAGATAAATACGCACACAATCCAACAAGCTACGGCCCTTCAATGAAGCCCACTTGGTCATCAGACTCTCCTGAAGCTCTCTGGAAAAAGGAACAAGTGGATTCAAAATATGTACTGCACAGTTTAAACGGTTCAGGCATTTGGAGGGGATGGGGCCAGATCCTGCAAGAAAACACCCTGCACAAGAAGTGGGTGAAAGGTCAAAGGGAAGACCAAGGAACCTGTGGAAATAGCAGATATTGGAAAGTGTGGCCAGAAAAGGGCAGGATCATAAACAGTATAAAGAGAAGAATGGATCAGCTTGACTATTGTGTCAACCCAGGTGCACACTGAAATGAAGGATGATGAACTAATATTATGCACACACATACATCACATTCTGAACCAGTAGTTATATAATGTCCACACTTGCTATATCTGTGAAAATAGACTTCTGAAATTCACATTCCCTTACATAAACACAGCACAGCATGGCCTTAAACCAAAATGCTTATGCCTTACCAATCTATTTACTATGCAATCCTATGCTATAAATGCTATTCCTAATCATAGTCAGTTGTATGTCGTGTACTTGATGTGTCCAGAGGTTTTGTTTCAGCGGATCAATGTTACTTCATAAATTAGCTAATAATATCACTGGAAACATGTTAGAAATAATAAAAGTCTACCTAAGAAACACACAAAAACTGGTTATACTTCCTGAAACTTATTCTAACTGGTTTCCTGTTATGTCCAGTGTGCCACAAGAAAGTGTTGTTGGTCCTCTAGAAAGTTGGATGATCTTACAGACCTCTTCAATTCCCCCATTCAAGCACAATTCTAATGTTCAGTAAGTACTGTACGATTATAAGAGAAATATACTTTCTCCAAAGTAACATCATTAGATTTTTTGAATGGTGAAAATGCTGGAAACTGTCCATAAACTTGTCTAAATGTTCTTACATCACAATTTCTTTCAAATAAACATTCTTGAAGGTGGTTAATCACCTACCTCTAATGAAAGAAGCTGAAAGGCAAGATCTTGGTATCCTTATCTACTCAACCATTACAGAAAAGGCAGTGTATGCTATGCTTACTCTACATCGCCAAAATCAATAACCCAAAAGTACTTTCCATATACAGTTGGGTCCCAGAATACTTTTCACCCATCTGAAACACAACTGTCCATTCTCATACTTCCAAGGTCGACAGTGTTCTCAGCTCTTTCCTTGCCATCATTTGATATAGAATACTGACCTTGGGACACACACCCAAGAGAGAAAACTTACACATTAATACCCCAGAATCTTGTAGATACATTGGAGATATGAAATTACTATGAAAGATCGTTAATGAAAAGTTTCCCTCAAAGTGTCTGGACATATGAGTTCATAAAATTTGGAGCAAGGAAACTTTTAACATTGCAACTTCCAGATGCACTCGTACAATGCTCCTTATTCCATAGGCTACTGAATCAGTTTAACATCTCAAACAAAATAGATATCTTCAGTTCTTGCTCATATTTAATCACCAACCTACAAAAATGTACATAAGCAATGGAATTGTGCAACAGCTCTGTTCAATCTTTTACTGTTTTGCTTTGTTTAATACTATTCAGTCTACTCCTGCTGTACTGGAAATTTCATTAAATAAGTAAATATGATATAAGAGCATAGGAAACAATACTCACTTCACAATTTCTTGCGTTACACTTTCCCTGTATCTTAGTGGATAGAACTTCTCCAGCGCTTGCTGAACTTGGTGATGTGGGTTTCCAGATGTTCCTCCGCTGCCTCGACCTTTGTCTGAATTGTATTCTCCAAAGTCAATCTGAAATAAATTAATATAATAACAAAGTTGTTCCTCATGAGTAATACTTTACATCTCTAAAATCACATGTTGTGATCTAGGTTTTTTCATAATGTAATTAACACAAAAATGAAAAAAAAAAATCCTCTAGAAATATTCCCAGTGCATCATATTTCAGTTAATAACCCATAGTGCAACAGCCTGTGAGGACAAGAGCCTACATACCGAATGCCGGCCTCACTCCCACATGCCTCAGCAGAGGTGGAAGATCATTCAACCAGGTACAGGGTGATGTGTGGTCAACGCAATGAACCCCCAATCATTATTGCAGGTTTCCATGACCGGACTATGCTACTCCTTTGTAGCTACCCAATTTCGTCATGGTGGTGGGTGGTCACCCATCCCATTCACAGGCTGAAATCTCAGGAGAAGAGTTGTTACGCTACACCCTCTCCCCCTCCCAGGACACTCGAAACCTGCATGCGTCCAATAGCCAAAGCCTGACGCCTTAGCCTACAAGGCTATGGTGCAGAACTCATATTTCAGTTACATTTTTCATATCTTATAACATGTTATGAATTCAATTTAATTATCTGTATGAAATATCTCATGGTAGACAGAAAAAATAATTAGGGTCGAGCCGATACCACCTTGAACCGATACTCTCACCGATAGTCACCGTTGCCGATACCGATACTTGAAAATTGCAATAATTAAAATTTGATAAAAATATTGATCAATATTGTTGTGTAAATATTCTTCTCCAATTATATGCATCAATTTACCAAGAAATTTGATTTAGAATATTCAAGAATTACATCAGAATATTAAAATAGATGTTATGTAGTCACAAAATACAGTTTTTTGTGGAAAATTGGTGCAAAGTAAAAAGAAAGTTTGAATTTTGCATAGCTTCCAGGATAATTAGGCTCCGCAAAAGTGTCCTGTGGCCCGTGAGACAAAAATGCCAGAAAAGTATCGGCAGATGAATTCCAACCGATACTTTCCTATATCGGTATCAGTTCAGCCCTATATATAATATAACTTACTGAAAATTTATGTGAAAATGTAGCTTATCTTCAACAGATCTAAGTTGTGTAAAGCATTGGGAGCCCATAAATTGGCTTGGTACATCAGTGGTTGAGCAATAGCATAGTATACCAGAGACCCAGGTTTGAGTCCTGGTTGAGCGTGCGTTGTAATTCAAGCTTATACCTTCATGTGTATATAATTGAAAAAGCAAATAGGAACAAAATATTAACAGTGGTAAATATTCACATGCTATTGAGACATGCATGTCCTGGCTGTTGGACAAGATCTACATGCACTGAAATATGCATCTCCTGCTCCTGTTACAATAACTCTTCAGAGTAGACTTCTTAACTATACCTGTCAATATCAGTAATTCTTCCTATCACTGGTTCACAATCTCCAATTTCTGCAGTTTGTAAATGAATTCTCCTCCTCCCTCCCTCCCCATGATAATTTTATCACTTCTTCATTCAACAAATATAAGAATTAGTCTAAATTTTCAAAGTTATCTGAACCCTTGACTGTCCCCTATAAATATATTTGAACATACATCAATACTACACAAGATCATTGTCACAGGAATTTATAAATATTGATAAACAGGTAGTTTCTTGGTTTCCCTGTAGATTGCAGTTGTCTATATCATCAACAGATGGCACCTAAGTGAAGTTTTCTGTCCATTGGATGCATGTGTGTGTCATCCCAGCTGTTTGCACCCCTCACATTCTACAGGGCCAAGCCCCTTAGCACAGATAAAATCAACCTGTCTCTTCGAGTTCTAAAATCTCCTTTCCCAGCTTAAAAGCTGAGACTATAAAGGACACTCAGTACATATAAGGACAAAACACAACCCTGTATACTGGCCGTAGGTTCAGATGCCAGGTGTATTACTTGCAATTGCAAGGTTAACACTTTGGTGCTTTCTTAAAACGTCACCTGTTTAACAAACATAATACTAATGAAACAGACTTTTTTTGCATAAAATTTGACTAAATTCCAAGCTAAGCAATGCAGAAACATTACCAAACATGAATGTATTATAATTAAATGAAGCTGCTGAATTCTTTACACTTAATCCTACCTGTGCCATCAGTGATGCCAATTCAAGAGCCAATTCTTTGGTAAGAGGAAACTGTCCCTGTATCACTTGCTGGTTGACTTGGTAGGAAAGAAGCAATCGCTCCTTATCAGTTTCCATTTTGGCACTGTTTCTCCAATACAGACGGTTCTTATATGTCAGTTGGATGACACGAGTATTCTCAAACTTCCCAGAACCTTTTTCTCTTAAGGCCGTTTCCCACTTGGAAATAACATCACATAACTGAAATGAGATAATTGTGTTTAAACAGAATACATATTTTATGAAAAAAGATTTGGAGAAAATGCTTTTTGGAAATATTAAATTTAGAAATAAAAATTTAGTCACATGTATTAACTACAACTCTAGTTTGTTACATGACATCTACTGCAACAACACACTTGTTAAGGTAATATTATTTCATCTTTAACGAACATATGTAGGGAAACAAATATAAATTAGTGAAATTTGTACGTACTCTTACATTACTACAGAATACTACTGTATAATTTCAGTGCATGAGAAAGTGAAATATTTTCTCACATTTGTCACTTTATTTGCAAATTATGATTACTGATCATATTTTCATATTTATGTTAAATTTCTTTTTTATTATTATTAAAATGTGATTTCACCTTTAAATACACAAATTCAAACACACCAATATGCAGGGGATATTCAGGCCCTTTGGACCCTGAATACATCCTTGGCCACTGACGGTACTCTTACAAATTCTCACTGATACTTGAAAATTGAAACACTTCAAAGTAGTTCACAATATTGATACATTTAATACATAAATTTTCCATTGCAACTGTATCATAGCCATCAACCAGAGTTGATTTAAAATATTCATAACTGCACATGAGATAACCATTTAAAAATCCATTTCTTTGCACAATGTTATTGTAACAACAGAGAAAACTATGCATTTGCATAATTTTCAGGATATTTTAGAACCCACAAACATGTCTGTGATGGTACGGACTGAAAGAAGAAGTGGGAAACCAATCACATCGTCCTCAATGTCCAAAATTTCTATGTATTATATTTTTGTTATTTAGTGTCCCTTATTGTTTACCTAAAGACAAGTGAATAGGCGCTCTCCTGGAAACATAATAGAATACATATAGGTAAAAGCACTGGACAATGGATAATGTCCAATTAACTTCTCTCTATCGTTCACCATCATGAAAGCTTCAAGAAGTAAATGCTTTCACAACCATAATTTTTCAGATATCCATGACCTTTGGATATTGGACTACAAGTTTTCATTCTTACCTTTGCCTTCAAATCGATGTAATGCTCCAAATCCTTCTCGATCGGATCATCACTGAATAGAGTAAAGCCAGACTGAGAAACTTCCCTGCAACCTATTTCTTGATTGAGTGTGGAAAGGAACTCTTCTATCGTTGTTGATCCATCAAAACTTACCACCTGCAAGGAATAAAATTATACGATTGTACAGGAGACATAATTGTACCAATTCTATTTCAGATTGTATATTTAAAGAATGAAACTGTAGGTATTGATTATAAGCAACAATGAACCACGATTTTATATTCTCAGATTTAATTTTTTATTCAATCTTGATGGACCCACATAGCAAAATGTTCTATATTTTCCCCATATTTTAAGTTGTTTTCACCTTGGCCTTCTGAAAAATGTAAAATCGAGGTTCCACCTTATATTCATTTATTAGCAAAGTGGATGATGACATTTACAGATCACTTGTTTCTATAAAAAAATGTATATAATCTGCTTTCACAATTGTGTTTTTTTATTATTGCTAATGTTAAATACACACCTGGTATGTTCCATTGAGTAGGTGCACTGGAATGGCATGGGGCAGTGAGTGATGGTAAGGATTTTTGAGCAGTATGGAGAGAACTTCCATTCTAGAGGGCTTGGCTTCACGACCTCCATTTTGAAGAGTTCGTTCTAAGGCACGCTGGCAATATGCTGCATATTTCCCAGCTTCACTTCTGCAAATAGAGCGAGTTATGCATAAAAGAAGGTGGAAATATGTGTGAATAAAAGTTGCACATTTTTTCAAACTTCAACATCCTATTCTTTGTGGTTTCACAAAATTTAAATTTTGTTACATACTATTACATATATGGAGCACTTTCTTGAGAAACTTGAAACTTCAAATTGTTCTAGCTTCGAAATTGACTAATTTGAAATAATTCTATACAAAGGTTCTTTATGTACATGTAGAAAGTTCTATTTGCTCCAATGAAAAATTTCACCAGAATTATGAAAAAAGTCCAGATGTTCTGAATTGAAGTAATTAAAATCGACAAGCTCGAATGTGAAGTTCATAAATTTGTTGATGAAATTCCATACATTTGATTATCCTTAGCTATTTTATTACACACTGTATGACATTAGGAAGGAATTGCGTTATAGTGCTTGACACATGTAGACAATGTTGTAATCCAACAGTTTGTATGTGCATGCAGTAAATGTTGACATGTCATTCTGAGTGGAGTGTGGAAACATAGCACATCCTTTGTTATTGCATCCAGAAACACTGATCTTTAAGGGAATGAAAACTGGGGTAGCAATTAGTATACCAGCATAAACTACTTATTTATCTGAAGAACTGATTTTTCAAAGTTCTATTAACATTGGTGGTCACTGCCACTTTCATCTTGGAAAGTTGTTCAATTATTGATAATGAACTTCAAAAATCAACTACTGCAATTTTTAGCTTGACAGAATTGAATCTATTAGAATTGATTTTTATAAACATGTTTAAAAAATTTACATGTAGTTTTGACATTTTTAGATTATTCATTAGTTGTCATATTTCCTTGACCAATCAATTTACACTTTGGTAGCTTTATCACAATTATGGGATGAATGAATGCTTGAAGAGAAGAAATTCAAAACCAACCCCTTGGTCTGATTTCACAGATCCAGGATCTCTTGCTTAGGAATACCAATCAGTTACACTGATTACTCTTTACACTGAAATGTAACATGTAAAAAAAAATTTAAAGCAATATGCTTAACTAAAGGCTTTGCCTTACAAAATTCCAAGTAACATTGATGACAAAGTTGTTAGCTCTGGTGCCTAAATGTTATGCATTATACTCGATTGCAAGCTATCTTGACAGTGACGTCAGCTGGGACCGCACTACAGCTTGATGTGAAACTAGTGTATCATTTCGCGTCAAGCATGAAAAGCTCTCTCTGTCACATTTGCATCTCCGGGTCCTCAGAGAAAGCACATCACAGGAATGGAACGTTCCTGTGTACAGATGATCTTCATGCGAAGAAATGAAAATGGTTGGCACTAACGATATTCAAAAGATAAACAAATTAAAAAGTTAAAAAATATATTTGAACTGGGAAAGTACGGACTTTTATTATTTTGAATACGTGTAATAACGAAGTACTGATATAAAGTAAACTTCATTTTTGCCAGTCTTCCACGAAATCCACTCTTGACGTAATTTTTTCTTCGAAGCATTGTTTGGTACATTCTCAATGCAAACAGAAGGATACGAAGCATTATCCAGGAAAATTACACTATTTGGTTGCAGATGAACCACGTCTCAAAATGCCGTCTCAATGTCTTTTCTCGAACAAAACAACATACAAACACTTTCCACAAAACCATCTTCGCTTCCTATATACGTGCTCAAAGCATAGAAGGAAAGCATGCCGATGTGAAACAACTGTTCTACCCTCCCAAGTTTTGTTTACAGAATGGCTGACATTAAAACTCATGTCTCATCCATATAATGAAGATTTTTTTTTTCATGGCGATCCGATATTGCTTTATTGACGTAGATATTGGTGGAGCCAAGCAACAGTGTGTTCTATAAACACTTCCTTCTCTTAAATACAAAACTCAGGTCATGCAAAATACGCCTCATTGTTGATGTGCTAATGGTAGGCAAGTTGGGATCACAATCAATGGTGGCTCTGCCCACTGTTGGAATTTCGTTTTTCCCATTGCCCCTAAACTTTTTTGTGACAATTGAACTCACTGTTTCATCACAAGTACGTCGCAAATACGAATATGTTTAACACATTTTGTTTCGCATTATTATTCGTGAAAAGAGAGGTGGAGAAAGAACAAAGTTTATATAACACACAAGCAAAACACCTGTTCGGATCTCGCTCGGTGAGGATGCGTGATAACCAGCAGACGAATATAGACTCACACATCATTTTCTTAGCTTTGACTTGCAGCAAAACAATTGTACCGAATACTCATCACTTGAACAGGTTTTTAAGTATCTAATATCTGTAATACATTTCTGTGTACTATATATGCAGCAAAGTGCTTCAAGTAAGGAACTATATTTTTGTGCTCAAAAATATAACTTGCTGCTAGAAGGTGTGTTGCCATCCCGTATTCATTATCCGATTCCAAATCAATTTTGGACATGCTCATTTTTATTATTATTTATTATAGATCATTATATTCTGCAAGAATCCTTGCATTGCAACATATTGAAGTTCCTTTCCTTGTATCTTAATCTACTGAATTTCATTCCCCTGTGTTTCTTTTTTCCCAGTGCAGACAATGAAAGTATGAATGCTGTAAGTTTGCAATGCTTGTACAACGTCACTATCAAGTAAAGTTGACTCCGAGTATAGTCACCAAGCAGCTTCATGCATTAGTTACTAAATGGCACAAAATGTCATACATGAGTCACCAAATAGCACAAAAATGTTATGCATTAGTCACCAAATGACACCAAAATGTTTTGTATTAATCACCAAATGACACCAAATTGTTGTGATTAGTCACCAAATGGCACCAATATGTCATGCATTAGTTGCCAAGTGGCACTAAAATGTCACACATTGGTTGCCAGATGGCACCAAAATGTCACACAATAGTTACCAATTATAACATAAATGTCGTGCATTAGTCACCAGAATGTCATGGATTAGTTGCCAAATGGTACCAAAATGTCATGCATTAGTCACCCAATGGCACAAATTCCAGTTCTGAACCCTGTTTAGAATCAAGAAACACATTACATTTACTAACAATTTCTCATCATATATCCATTATAAATGTAACTTACTTGGAATCAATGTTTCTTTGCAGATGGAGTTTTAAATACCACAGCAGCCTATTGTTCTTTGGTACAAAAAGAGAAACAGCTAGTGCCAGTAGCTGCCACCCTTGAATAAATACAAAGCTTGGTGGGTTGGTTTTGCAATCCAATGGAGGGAGAGTTGGTGTCTGAGAGGTTGGTGAGCCTTTCTGAGCATTTGACGAGTCGCACATAAACAATGACTGAGTTGCACACAAAAGGAGTTGCTGGAATAAAATTTAAGTACATTTTGAGTATAGTTTGCTTTTGTTATTTAATACATTGTACCAAGGAATGATACAGTTCCATCGCTGTGATGAATCTGAAAAATACCTGTACAAATTGTAAGAAAACATTTCATACCATGTCATGTTAAAACTAATTAAATTCAAATACTGTATAACTTCAGTTCCTTTGGAAATGGGAACCTTGATTGCAGTTATTTCATGGAAGTGTGGCAAAACTCTTAAGGTGGGAGCAGAAACTTAAAATGAAAAAGCTGGATTATGCTTATTTTAAACTATGATTTTGTGGTTTCATATGTTAATATAGCTGCAGAAATCAGAAGAAATATGCAATTTTGTATTTTTTTTTTTTTATGTTACTCTTCTACATCTCTAAGTTAATTGTGATCATGAGCGGTGAATAGATGAAATATGTGACAGAACATGTAACGAAAAAAGTTCCATGCCTTGCTCAAGAAATCCTGATTTACTGAACACCATAGACATTTGCAAGAATCAGAACATATTAATTTTAATGACAATAAAGCAACATTAAATAACCAATACGTACAAGCAAATAAAATTTTAACAGCATGGCATAGTCCCGCAAGAAAAAACATATTATACTGGTGTTTTAACCCCCACACATACATATTTGTTTTTGCTTCCCTCATTCACAAACCCATAATATAACCGGAAACAATAAACTATATGAGAAACAAAATAAGATATCCTCTCTTAAAATGGTCTTACATGTAACACAGAGATATAGTATCAGGAACAACTTAAAAAAAAAAAAATCACTCAGAAATAGCTTCTACTTTACAAAACACACAAAAAAGGAGAAGACATTAAATATTAAAAACTAAAACTGCTCCTAAAGTTTCATTATCTCCAGAAACAGGAAACAAGTAAATCTGATCAAACAAAGAAAACAAGATGATTTCATAATTTGTTTTTAAAATTAGCTACTTTGCTAATATAAAAAGGTCAAGATACATGGGATTCCTTTCCTTTAATTTTAATATACATTTCATATGTGTAGAATTAGGGAGAAACCAAGTGTTTTCTTGTATTAAACTAAATCACATAATACTTTGTATCTTATTAACATCAGCAACAGCAAATTGTGTAATGGTAAAATATTGTGGAAAAGTAATTATTTATAACTCAAAAGTTTTTTGTTGCATTAAAATATTTTGATTACTGATTATATCTGGATAGTTGAAAGCTATTGTTGACTCAGGTAAAATATATTTATGGTGTCAAATAGTTCATAAGCAAACAGCTATAACATTATTAAATTTAAGCATAACATGCAAAGTTATAATAATTTGAAAAATCTGTCTCCCCTCATGTAAGATTTTTCAAGACATTTTATTGCTGCTTTTCTGGCAAATTATTATATGTTCTCTGCCACAGACTGGTATATTATCAAAGTTCTGTAAATATAATAATGAATTTGTCTCTAATATTTTTTTTAGAAGAATGTAGAAAAGAACACAGTTCACTCTTTTGAACAACATGTATCTTACAAATAACTACTATTTCTAAAGACTTGCAAAATTTACCGTGCATAAGTCTATGAACATGTGTTTTTCACACTGATATACGACTATCATGCAAAAAATATATGTAATCATAAATTATACTATAACAAGTGGTCAACATAATAGATAACAGAATGGGACAAAAAAAGAAGCATAAAAACTTCCAAAGTCATCTCAATTAAAAAAAAAAAAGCAGTGACAAATTTTTATAACAATGCACAACCAACTACCTCTGTACTTTATTTCTTACAAATATACTTCTGTAAAATTGAAAAACATTGGACAGCAAATTACCAAGCCTGAAGCTGTAGCATAATAATTTAGAACTGTTAACCCTGAGTTGCACCTTATAATTATTGAGGTTATAAATAATATATATAACTGCATATTTGCAATTCTTCACATAACTTCAGCAGGTGATATATACTAAATATTCAATAATGATGAAAATATAATTTTCGAGAGTTCTTGCAAGGAAATCAAAAACATTTTTTAAAAGCAAATTTACATGTAATTTTAAAACTTACAAGGTGTATAAGCAGCAGCAATTTGTAATTTACTACTCAGCTCACAATTGGAAGTGTTATTTTGTATAATGGAAAATAAATTATCTTTTAGAAATTATGTTGCTAAAGAAGCCAGTACTTCTATATATTAAAAACATGAACCTTTCCAATCATCATTATTGTTGCTAATTCATAAATTCAAGACATTGCTCATAGGAGCCCCCCCGCCCCCTCCTGCTATCAATTTCCACTTCCAAGTCCTACGTGCTATGTAACAGGAAATTCAAGAATAGGTTTTTGTCAGAACTGAGGCAGGGGCAATACAGTTTGATCAGGGATAAGGTAGATTAATCAGAACTCTATCAGTATTGGCCTACATAGCATATTGGTGTATTTGCAAAATTACAGATTCAATATACCAATAATTAGTTTGCAAATTAGTGCAAAATTCTGACATTTGCTATTGCTATGAATATAAGATAATTTATATACCCTGATTTTGTAAATGTCAAAATATGCAGTTTCTTTTTCGAAGAAAGACCTATTCCAGTCACCCGTCACATACATTAAGAGGAATGGTTCACGTATGTATTCAATGAAATTTGCAAAGTTATATTGGAATGTTGAAATATCAATATC
Organism: Lepisma saccharinum; assembly: GCF_977018435.1. Lineage (NCBI taxonomy): Eukaryota > Metazoa > Arthropoda > Insecta > Zygentoma > Lepismatidae > Lepisma > Lepisma saccharinum. The sequence goes on from NC_139253.1 coordinate 42,476,679, forward strand.
CGCGTGCCTGTTTGGACAAACTTGCAAGGGCACTCGTCAAGCACACTTTCCAACTGGTACAATACTCTTACACTACATTGATCTCTACAGTGTACCTAATTCCATAATTAGTTGTGCGAATTACTCACTGATTTCAATTCAAGAAGTATTCTAAAATACAAAAATCTTTTTGTACTTACGATTCGTGAGTATCTGGTTTTCCAATGAACGATGTTTCGAGAACAACTGTCCCCTTCTTCAGGTTCTTAAGTTACATAGTCTATCCAAAATACACCATAGCCACGTCAATACTTTTCTCCCAAAATTCCAGGAACAACGATACAGGTTTGGAGATTAATATAGGAAAAATTGGAATCCATACTATATTTTTCCTATATTAATCTCCAAACCTGTATCCTTGTTCCTGGAATTTTGTGAGAAAAACGTATTGACATCGCTATGGTGAATTTTGGATAGCCTATGTAACTTACGAACCTGAAGAAGGGAACAGTTGTTCTCGAAACGTCGTTCATTGGAAAACCAGATACGTACTCACGAAACATAAGTACAAAATGTTTATGTATTTTAGAATACTTTTTGAAGTGTACCTGATATTTAAAAGGTTTGAAATGTCTATTTGCAGTGAAGCCTCCCTATGGTATTGTTTATAATTCTGGTTATTTTTCTTGGTTTTAATGCATATAAATTAATAATGAATGGAAAAGTATTCCCTACTCTGTAAAGTACATTGGTCAACTTAGACAATCTATACATATGATAGTAAAGGTTGAAATTTCACTACAAATCTTACAGTAAGTTGCAAATGTGAAGAATGGCTACCATCAAAATAGGAAAATACATATTGGTTGCCTCTGTAACTTACCACGTTGAGTAGTAGATACAAACTTGTCATCATCAAAGGTTCAGGATTTCAGTCCTGATCTGAGAATGAGTGTTCTTCAGTGAGTGCCCCTTTAACAATTTTATCCAATCACCACTTACCTTCAACATAGCAATTGTGGCAGAAAAGCAATCTAAAATATTAACCAAAAATGTAATTGTGTTCTAATAGAGGTGCCTGCCTATACTTTGAAGACAATTCTGATTACCTTAAAATATTGAATTTCAAGTTAGAAATCATCAATAAAATTATAATTTTACTATTTTCTACAAAACTAAACTTGCACAGTACGTATTTAAAAAGTGCTAAGTTAAACTTTCAGGAACTCTGCCTTATATAATACATATGAGCATGTATAAGCTTTATACATACATAATACGCTTTATTGTTATACGTTTTTAATTTTACTGAGGTTGAAAAAGTTTGTGAAAAGTAAGTTTTCACTTGTTCTTTTGCTCACGAAATAGCCTTAGTATAATTCAAAATTGGTAATATAAAAGTGAAAAAAGCTTTAACATTTGTTTTAAAAAAAAACTGACCAATATGTAAAGTTCATCAATTCACAAGAACATAAATTTTGATTCCCATTAACACAAGTTCCAATCCTTTATTCATGTAATGAAGTATTGTTGTTTCATGGCATACAAACAAATAATTTATTATCAAATGAAACTGGTGAAACGGGTGTTGGAAAATACTAGAGAAACAGTAGCAATTAAATTTCTTGTCAAAATTAATGCATTTTCGACTAAATTATATGAAGATATATTTCATTCATACAATATGTCACAAGTTATGCAGTGCTTTGTAGGTTGGTGGAGCTGCCACTTAACTGAATGGTCAGTTTGGTTCAATCAGTCCCACATCTGATTGCTGGTGGGAGGTCCAAAATTTCGGCGTTGACTCGACATCGTGAGGACACTTGGGGACATACTTCAAAACAATAGACCGACTTCCACAAAGTCAGAAAACAGTGTGATGGAACTTGATGCCCTGATCATGCTTCACCTAATGAAAATCTGCTTGGCACACAGCCTCAAAGGGCTGTGACGTTATGGAGTTTATAGCAGATTGGATTGATGCGATATTAATGATAGTATGATTTTTTTATAGTTCGTTAACATTATATCTTTGAAAAATCCCTGTATCTTATATCAACATACATGTCAGTGGTTTGCCTACAACTTAGGTTGTGACAGGTTAGATTACTTTATATTGTAATGGAAATGAAACAACGGGTAAACTATTTTCATGAATGAAATGAAACAATGAACAATAATATTTTTCAAGTGTTTAAATCTTATTATCAAGGACACACATTTATGATAAATAAATAAAAAAATCAAAATTTTGGTACTGAGCACATTTTGGGTTCAAAAGTAGTGCATAATAAGCACAGAGAAAAATCAACTATTTTTTTTAAAAAAAAAAAAATGTTCTGGAGCTAAGCTGAGAACAAAGCATTTAAGTATATGCCTAAATGGGCATTTCTCAGCAATTTAAATTTAACATGTGTGTGTTCAACTTTTGTGCATAATAAAATTTAGTTGTCTTTATATCTGTTTTATTTTGTGCCTCCCGGAGGTCGATTTCCGAATAGCCCTCGTATGCATGTCCCTAATTATTATTCTACATTGTTCAATGAATATAAAAAAGGAAAGTTAAAAATTGTACTTACGTATGTGAGTATAGTGCTCTTATAGTAGAACGACGTTTTAGAGATTGACTATCTCTTTCCTCAGGTTCATATAAAAAACTAAGTACTTGGCATAGTACTGCGTCAAAAATGTAATATGAGGATTGTGGTTAAGGGTTGGTTAGGATACATTTAAAATATTAAGTTTTTTGCTATTAGAAGTACGTAAAAAAAAAAAGTCGTTCCCTAAAAAAACTTGTACAGTAGACCTATTCACAGGTAAAAAAGTTAAAAATCTAAAAAACCTGCATGAATCACAATGCAACCTGCAGGTTTGGCCATTCCTACCCAAATGTCTTGTTTTTTTAATTTATTTTTTACGTACTTCTAATGGCAAAAAACTTAATATTTTAAATGTATCCTAACCAACCCTTAACTACAATCCTCATATTACATTTTTGACGCAGTACTATGCCAAGTACTTAGTTTTTTATATGAACCTGAGGAAAGAGATAGTCAATCTCTAAAACGTCGTTCTACTATAAGAGCACTATACTCACATACGTATGTACAATTTTTAACTTTCCTTTTTTATATTCTGGATTTGTGAGTAACATGCGACGAACCTACAAAATGCCACTGTTCAATGAAATTTAAGTTTAATTAACCCTCAGTGTCTTTCAGATTTCCTCAAAATATACATTAAAATTAATACTCATTTTTTTTGTACACTAATTATTATCTTTTCATCACTGTAAAATGTTGGTCACGATTAAAAACTTAACAGCATTCAATAATAAAAATTCAATAACCTTCACTTAAATACAATTTTACTGATTTGTTTTTTCACTTTAGATTATTTTTCTATATATTCCACTGCCATACATGTTGATATTGGTAGAAATTTTGCATAACTATTGATTAGATTGTAGTACAAAAACCTCTAAATTTAACTTTGTAAATTAAATAGAAGTCATGCCTTGTGAATAAGAATAACATTAAAATACCTTGGTATTCCGTAGTAACACACATAAATAGAGGGGTAAAGTATGGATAGAAATTTAAGACCTACAAGTTGATAACCTTGCACTTAAGAATTAAAAATGCCTATTTTACACATATATTCATATAGGTATTTAATTTTGTGTTTCTTAGCACAGGTCCTTCCAGTCACCTTCAAACTTGGTAATTCATGCTTTATTAAATATTAGAACTGTCTAGGAAACATAAATGGATAAAATCTGTAAATGTAATGTAGAATATAGATATAACAATGCAGACGAGATTTCCATCATAATGTGCTGCAATTGGATGACTAGTAAATGAAAACTCATGATATTAATACAACAAAAAAATCCTGAAAATATATAACATTTAAAAAAAGATTATTTTGAAAATACAAGGCAGAAATTTATCAACTCTAACCGTGATGTAAAATAGAAGTTTAAGAAGTTGGAAATGTTTAATAAAATAGGTAATGTAAAGGGTATCAACTATATATTGATTTTAATGTTATATCCCAATATACTACATGTAAATTGTCTCAATATGTGAAAATTGGATGAAATTTTGGGATGTACATAGATGAAGAAATGAAAAGAAACTTATATTCAGAAATCAGATGTTAATCTTTAATAGGTCAGTAATGATAAAGTACCACAGGATTTTTGTATTTTGTTCTAATGCAGAACCTTGCACATCCTGGACTGATATATACTATACAGGGCTAGAATAAATGATTCATTCGTTTTGAAAAGGTTATATTTTCAAAAGTATTACACGTACACACATGAAAGATATATGAAAAGAACCACAAACTCAACAAGTTTATACACCCTCTACAAATGTTCGATATGTGCCCCTTTGGTTACACGACACACGTCCAGACGATATTCGAGCTCATTCCATACATTTTGTAGCATAGTCCTGTCAATAGCCTGCACTGCAGCACTGATGCGTTATTTGAGCTCGACTAAGGATTGCGGTAGAGGGGGTACGTAAACAAGGTCCTTAACGTACCCCCATAGGAAGAAGTCGCAGGGCGTTAAATTAGGAGATCTGGGAGGCCAGGGGAACAAAGCTAGGTCATCCTCACAAATATGCCCAATCCAGCGATGCGGAAGTTCATCGTTTAGGTAGTCACGAACTGGGATGTTCCAATGAGGGGGTGCCCCGTCTTGTTGGAAGAAAAAATCCCTGAAGTCAGCACTGAGTTGCAGGAACAACCACAACTGCAACATATCCAGGTAACATTTACCGGTCACAGTTTGCTCAGTGTAGAAAAACGGCCCATACATCTTTGTTTGTGACACTGCACAGAAAACATCACCTTTGGCGAATCTCTTTCAACTGTCACGACTGCACGTGGATTTTCTGTGCCCCAGAATCGCACATTATGACGATTCACGTTCCCGGATAAGTGGAATGTTGCTTCATTGCTGAATATCAACTTGGCGGCGAAATAATAGATAATAGAAAAAGACAATGATCTCGTGCTGCCACCCGTAATACACAGTACAAACTTGGTGAGTTTGTGGTTCTTTTCATATATCTTTCATGTGTGTACGTGTAATACTTTTGAAAATATAGCCTTTTCAAAACGAATGAATCATTTATGCTAGCCCTGTATATTCCTTAGCAAAACAGAGAAGACCATTCATTTCACTTTACTGTTGAGGGCAGCATTATTTTATACATATTTGGGTGTTAATCGGTTCTTACTTGGAAGAACAGGAAAAGCTTTTATGATTTCCAAACATTTAAAAGCATGTGTACATTTTGGAAGAGGCCACGCTGTTCTAGATGGACATACAAGTTGGATCTGTATTTATGGCTTTAGTTATGTAACTGCAATATCCCCTTAGTTATCAGTGTTGGATGCAAAAACAGACCCACCAAAATGTATATGCAAGTTAAGATGGTCTAGGTGATTCATGCCAGGTTAAAAAAAAAAAAATGTGTATCTATAAGTATAAGTATCTTATAAATACTGTACAGGTTTAATGAAATATGTACATTGAGTTTTGCATTACTTCCAAATGCCGGCCTCCGTGGTGGAGTGGTTAGCGATGCTAGAGGTCCCAGGTTCGAATCTCAGTCTGGGCATCGATGTTCTTTGTGATTGTCCCTTCATCAATTTCATCATATCATCACTCATCCTCATCTTTGTGATTAGCCAAAAGTTGCAGAAAAGCAAAGTAAAATAAATCAGATCAAATCAATTACTTCCAATGATTATGAAATTTTGGATTAAATTATTATTAATTACAATTGTACGTTAAAAAATCAATAACAATTGTAGATCTTGATATGTATCATTTGCTAATATGATTAGATAGACTATTTGAATTGGCAAAAACTGAGACTAAGGGAAGCTGTTTTCCCCAGAAAAGCTTTTCATTGTGGATTGAAAGTATCAGACAGACAAACTTCTGCAAGAGTTATTTAGCTCTCAGTTCCAGGGAGACTCATATTGTAGTTTCTGAGGTTTTAATGTTTGGATGGTACATAGTAGGTGGACTTTCTTTAGAAATTTTAGTTGGTATAGAATTTTAACAGCTCTTGACTATGATTGCATTTATAGTAACGCTGAGCTAATACCACTTTGAACCTATACCCATGCTGATGTCAATACTCTTACCGTTTCCCACCAATACTGATGCTTAAAAATTGTAATAATTTAAAATGTTCAAAATATTGATTACAAATACTGACTAAGTATTTCACTGCAATTATATGTATCAATTTTCATCATTTGCATTCATATACATCAAAATACTCAGGAATTGCATCAGAATATTAAAATACCTGTTGTGTGTCTTGATGTAAAATACAAGGAAACTTCGAATTTTGCATAACTTCCAGGATAATTGTCCTGCACTGTGGCAATGCGTACTAAGGTGCCAAACTTCGGGCTCGAGCTACGGGATGCAGTTTCGAGTCTCCTGGGGGAAGGCGTAACTTTTCTCTGAGATTTCGGCCAGTGTATGGGATTGGTGGCCACCCACCATTGTGCTAAAATTTGGGAACTACACATGAATAGCGTAACCCAATCATGGAAACCTACAGCAGCGACTGAGGGTTCACTGTGCTGACCACATGTTACCCCGTAATGGGTTGGAATATTTTCCATCTCTGGTGGGAGTGAGGCTGGCCCTCACAGGTTATTCAGGATAGTTAGATGCTGTGAATGTATTGTGTGGCATTTTCACACACCCTACGAGAGACCAAAAATGCCATCAAAATATCAGCCGGTATCTATAAATAAAATCCAACTGATACATCAGCATCAGGAATGGTTCAGCCCTAATATATAGTGAAATCATTGGAAAGAATGAAATGTATTTCTTGGTTTGAATTTGGTAAGTGTGTGTGTGTGTACCTCTGCTGATACTATAATTTTTAACAATATAGTGGCATCACACAATACATTTGACTTTATAAATACATTACAATATCATGTAACATCTAAAATTCAAAAAATCTTCTCAGTATATAAAAAATCATTCTATATCTAAGTAGATTTAAATGAAATTAGTGGCGTAACAGTTTCACAATAATATGTAGTGTCATAATTTGAGTACAACATTTATAATTTTAGGTAGAGCTTTTCCTTTTGAACACCGTTTCAACACAAAATTGGACTGCTTGAATGCAACTATTACACCACCGAGAGGGAAGATTTTCATGCTGATGTTCCTATCACAGCTATTATAAGGGCACAGAGGGTTAACAGCCTATAAACTAAAACTAAACTAAAAAAGGGGATAAAAATGTCAGCCACATCTGCAGCCAAGCACACTTACGCGTGAATGCTTAAATTTGTTGAGTGTCCGGTTTACCTGGACCCCGATTTTATGATGCGTATGCCGAGACGTTTGCTTGATGAGGGCAGATATAAGCTCAGCCTGCAGCTCTGGGACATCAAGGCACTGCTGCAAGGCGTTTTGGGCTAGCACCACGTGGTAGTCGATCCCCGCTGAGTCCAAGTGCACGGAAATGAACAACTGACAAGACTGAAAGAGAAAAAGCACAGTTAGAAAGTTACAAATTAGGGCTTGGATAGATTAATCAGTTGAGTTTTTGTTTCAAGTTCACTTTATGCACATACAGGCTAATTGGGACTGGACCAGTGTCGTATTCTGAAAATTCGACCTGTTTTATTGCAACATTTCGTCTTTATTGCATATATTAATTAGATTTAATAGAAAAAAACACCAATGTAGGCATTCAAGTGAAACAAAACAGAAGTCCGACAACTTCTAATTTTCCTGCAATTTCTATATACAATATAAAATGTTAGTTTACCGGCAGTTTAAAGTGGGATTCAAATTACTGTGCAATGTGCCTCCACCGGGTATCGATCCCGGACCTTTTGATAACAAGGCAACAACGTCATCTGGGAGGCGCTAATCAGTACTCTTATTAACAGTGCTTTTTTTCTGGTGGTACGCAACGGTATGCCATACCAGAACCTTTTTGTAGGTGAGAATGAAACTAGTGATGTTTTATTGCAACGAAATAAATGAGTGTGTAACTGCATAGGTGCACAATCATTACGGACACAGAGCACAATATTTTAAGTAATTCTTGTAATGAACAGAGCAACATTATTAAACCAACTCGAAGATTACCGGAACCTTTCTTCTGAGAGAAAAAAAAGCACTGCTTATCGGTACTGACTGATATATTTTAGCAAAATTGTCAATAATTTTAGCAATCCAATATTTAGTGCAATTTGAGCCAATTGGTTACTTTTTTTAATGAATACAAAAGTTTTGTGAAGTTAATGTCTAAACAATGTCCAAGTAAACTATTGCAGTTTCATGGTCAAGTTCATTAAATACAAGGGCCAATATTCAATTGTAGTTCTTCATGGAATATTTGTAATTTTAAATCAAATTGGTAGGGTACTAGTTATACATATCAGTACATTTTACACTATTGGCAAACATTTCATATCAGTCCAACCCTACCACCTAACAAATTATGAACATTATGATAGTTATTTGTAAACTATCTTGATATACACAGCATGCATGGCATTTGTCCCTCACTACCCATTTTTGACAAATTTTTCCCATTAAACCTACAACAAATACAATGTATTTTAATGTTCTTTACAATAATACAAAGGAACTATGCCATATGCTGATAAGTAAAGTCAGAATACAAGAGAAGAAAACAAGCAAGCAGCAGGACTGCCACATAACAATTATTACTCTCCAAAAAGAAAACTAATCAAGCAAAAGCTTGCACACAAATTAATCCACGTACCTTAAATAATTTAATTGCCTCTGCCTGCAGAGCTTCTGAGGATAACGTTGTAAGGGGAGATGCTATACTTTCTTTACTGTGAAGTAGGTGAGGGTGCCTCCATAATACGCAGTCTGAAAATAAAGTGGACCAATTACAACAGAAAGAAATAAAATGTAGCGTTCCGACACTACAGATTGGCAGATGAAAATTTCTATTTACAGCTTAAATGTGAGACTTTTTGGATGATTTTGCAGTGTTACCAACTGCATTATCCTAAGTGTAACAGTACATAAGTATAGAATGACTTTGCCTTTTCATTAATTACTGTTAAACTTAAATATCACATCCTAATTAATCTGCATGTCCTATTATTCTTTTTGGTTTAATGCTAGTTCCCCTTTTTCTTCTATTTGTATTTTTGTACTTTGTGTTTTGTATTTATCTACTTTGGTTTATCCTAATTTGTACCTTAATCTATCATCAAGCTAATCATCTCTAGCTTTACTTTTAAATATAATCTACAACTGCAATCCCACACAGCAAACAGTATAATAATAATAATCAGTCTTTACCAGCAAGTAAACCTCTTAAACCTTTGAAGTATTGCACAAATATGTAGATACATAGTTTAACTAAACTTCACTAGTAGTAATTTCTATAACATAAAATATTAATGTCTCAATTAACTTCCTTTCTATCACACCTAACTTTTACATGACAGAGACTACATCCAACACTAACATACTAGAAATTAAATTCAAATTTTGTTCTGGTACTCAGAGGCACGAGGACCCAAGTGCGTACCGATGAATGCAGGTGGGTTGGTGAAAATATTGATTAATTAAAAATAAAAATAAAAATTTGTGTTGTAACACAATAGGAGATGATCCACAATTTTCATCTTTATGATCATGGAGACATCAGCACAAGAAGATTGATGGAAAGATTTCCTTTTTTCCGAACTCAGTGCCCAGATGGACAGCAGGAGCTTGTTTGAAGATACAATAAATGACACTTTTCGAAGACTGGCCTCTTTTCAATAACCAGGCCTGTGCCAGTGGTTTGAGGATTATGGCATACATATGGATAGTGGTCCAGTGAGAATGCACTTCATTTAAAAGAAATACTGGAAAGAACAGCTAGACAATTAGGACCCATCTGAAATTTGTGGGAGTTAGCCACGCCTCCATTAAATGATCACTGGCCAGATGCCACCTGCCTTCATATGCACCTCTTTAATGCATTATTCCAGTATTTCAAGAAAGATTCTCAATCTAGCATTTGGAACTTTAAAAAATCAAGATTACTTCAGGATGGCCACTCTAGGATCATGATAGCATTCAACCATAATTCCCGGTTTTCAAGGTGAAATTTCCAAAAATTGAAGGGTACAAGCAGATATTTTGTTTATTTCTATCTTATGTATTACTGCCTCTCACCACCCGCACACATACATACACAAATACATTAACAATATAGAGGGTCTGTGATTCCAATATATCCAAAAATTCTAATTAAATTAAATTAAACAGTATATATATTTAAAACATTTAATTTTAGGTGCGGAGTTTACATTTGCCATTTCACATGTTCAGACTCAAAATACATCTACAAACACAACTCAAAAATCTTACGGGCTTTTCTACGAAAAGTTCTTACTTGCTTAAGAATTTCAAACTCAAATTTACCTAATCAACTTCAACATATCTTACAATAATCTTTCATCTGCTAGATACATTGTTCTGCAAAGGACACTAACAAATTGAGAGAATTTTGTTCTTATTTTCCATGCAACTTTCTTTTCTATTCCTTCCTCGATAAAAATACAGCTAAACTTTGAAAAAATTGCCTCAGGGCATTAATAAACATGTATAAATTTAATGGGTTTTGGATAAATAAAATTTGCAATTTTTTTTGGAGAAAAATTCATGCAGAATTCCAGGTGAGTAGCCACCCTCTACTACAATTCTCATACATATTTTCCCATGCAAAAATCACAATCAACAACACAGTTCTGGACTTCAATTAACAGTGTAAATTAATGAGTATTTCACTTACTGGGATCGCCATCCATTTCCATTAGCTTTTGTACAAGTTGCTCATACTGAGTGCCAGCATTGTGACCACCCCCAGACACAACAGTAAGATGGTACATCCACGAGTCCTGAAAGGACATGGAAGAACATGTTATACATATCCATAACTATGCAAAGAGATATTACTGATATATCATAACTAAGTTAACATACTTTGTCAGAGATTATGGATTCAATTTCTAATACGGATGGTCCAGTGTAAAGTTTGATCAATGCGGATAAAGTACTAATATAATGCCTGCTAATACCAAAATTCTACAATTAGAAAAAACAAAAACTGTACATTTAGGAATTAATTTATTCAATTAAACAATGCAATGATGTTATTGTCAATTTTACCAATATACAGAGGACCTTGATTTTACGTTTTTCAGGGCATCAGAACAAGAAAATTTCAAACGCAGGAAAATGTACAAATGGGAAATTTGATAACAAATACAGCTATAAAATATTATATAGCTGTTTTGGAACTATTGAAATCAAATGTATAATGTGGGATAATGAAAAATCCAGGGACATGAAATCAAGGTTCCACTGTACCCTTTACTGCTTGATTCTGATAGAGTATGAACTAAACTTATTCAATCCTTAGTCCTTGTCTCCCCAATGGCGTAGTGGTAACGTCGCCACCTTGTAATCAAGGAGTCCAGGGTTCGATTCCCAGTGAAGGCACATTGCACAGTGGTTCAGATCACACTTTAAACTGTAGGTCCAGTCCCAATAAGCCTTTCTGTGCATAAAGTGGACCTAAAGAACAATTCAGTTCAATTTGTCGTTAGTCTTTAACACAAATAAAGGGTCCGGCCCCGCATTGAGCATAAAACCGAGCAGGGTAGAGTGTAGCAGGAAGGATGCCATTTTAGTTACAAAGGAGCGTTGGACCAAGATGCATCGCGCTTTTGTGATTGAAGCGTATTTCAAAAGTGGTGACAGTGTGGTAGCTACGCAGGGGAAGTTTCGACAGCAATTCAACATTGGGAGACATTGAAGAGTACCAGAACGGCACACAATTCGGAGGTGGGTTGATCAGTCTCATGCTACCGCAAGTGCCACGAATAAGAAGCCACCGGGAAAGCCGAGGACAGTGTGGACACCAGAAAACATTGAGAGGGTACGAAATGCTCTTGACAGGAGTCCTAGGCATTCAGTAAACAAACATTCTGCAGTTTTACACTTGTCAGACAGAAGTGTGTGCCGCATTCTCCACAGCGATTTAAGTTATCATCCATACAAAATACAGGTGACCCATAAGTTATCCGAGCGTGACTATGCCTCCCGGAAACAATTAAGTACAGACCTTATCGACCTATTGGACGAGAATAGGGACATTCTTCCCAACCTGATTATGTCGGATGACGCACACTTTGAACTGACAGGCCATGTCAACAAACAAAACATGCGATACTGGAGTAATATGAATCCACAGGAACTCCACGAAAAACCACTCCATAGTGAAAAGGTCACGGTTTGGTGCGGTGTTTCGGCTTCCAGGATTATTGGACCCTACTTTTTTGAGGATCATAACGGAAACGCAGTCACAGTCAATTCGGAACGTTACAGAGGCCTACTGGCGACTTTCCTGATTCCTGAATTACAGAGACAGGGCGATGATCAGTTTATTTCTAGGAAGATGGTGCAACTACGCATACCACGATGACAACGTTACATACGGTGTTCGCGGGCAGAATCATCCTACGTTTTGGGGACATACCGTGGCCAGCGAAATACCCAGATCTGAGTAATTATTGTGTCATAAAACGGCATTATGTTATTTATCAATTACCACTCTCGTCTTTTACATTCCCTATGTAGTGTTACTGTAGGAACTATAATAAACTGGTACATTGTTTCTGCCTGACCCTGTATATATAGTTTTGTTTGTCCAATATGGTAACAATAAAATACCATACTTGAATGTGAAGAAATTGTTGACTGGTTTAGTTAGGAAAGTTAGTAGTGACTGAAATTAAAAGTTGACTATGCATTTCCTAATACAAATGTAGTACTAATAAGTAGGTATCCAACCCAAGCATATGTGGTAGCAAGGAATTAACCTGCATCCTCCTGAAAGGAACCTAATTTTTTCAAGATATAATTACAGCTCTTAACTAATTCGGTTCATTATGAGAATAAGACATTACCTTTTTTTAAAAAAAAAAGATCAAATGCAAATTACTGTATACGTTTGTTTCATTCCAGATTTATAGTATTTTAAACACATTAGTATGATCAACTATACTCTTAGAATTAGTGCAATAATAAATGAAATGTGTTGAAAAGTGAATACTTGTCATGTCATTCTGATGCTTGATTTGATTTGCTTTATTTTACTTTGTTTTTTTTTTTTGCCACTTTTGGCTAATTTGAAAAGATGGGGATGAGTAATATGATGATGAAATTGATGAATGGACACTCACAAATATCCATGCTCAGGCCAGGATTCGAATCTGGGACTCCTGGCATTGTACCGTGATGTGCTAACCACTCCGCCAGAGGCCGGCTCATTCTGATGTGAATCAGAGGCCTTGACAATATGAAAAAGCTTGTTTTGAGTCCATATTTGCCAATTTGGACATAACCTACAGTTTGAAGGAACCTGAACCAGTGTGAAATGTGCTTCCACCATCGAACTCACGACTCCTTGATCATCAGGTGACATCATTACCACTAGCCATTTAGGAGACTTCGATGAGATCAAGTCAACCTGTCATGTAAATGCTATGTTCATCCTTGGCATTTACAACTTTCACAGCCACTAAGAAGAAATTTTAAAAAAATATATATTTTTTGTGAAATTTTGAATTCAGTGGGCCCCCACAGAGGCATCGCCACAATGTGATAGTTAAAAATGGTACCAACATGTTTCTATATATGTGTTCTACTCATTCTGCAAAAGTTAGCAGTTGTTTTCATACTTTCAGAGAAAAAAAATATTTTCCAAAGTAATACAACATGTCTCGTATATAACCAAGAGTAAGTTTTTTTTTAATATAGCAAGAATAAATTTTCACTTCAATAATTACTAATGACATGACCTCAAGGTTCATATAACAATTCAAACATGTATCTTCGAACATTTTCTGAGATGCAGTATGTTTCAAAAGTAAAGTTACATGAATACATATCTTGGTACAAATTATACCAGCTGGGCATTGACGTCTCTTGGTGTACACAGTTTTAAAAAAATATTGAGACATACAATTGGTAATTTTATGAGCAAATGGCATATCGAAATGAGAATATAGCTTAAAAAAAAAAGACTCCACATTAGTGGATATTTGAGAATATCAAAATAAAATACATGTTGTGGTTTATTTATTTTATTGTTAATGATATTGACTTGTGCTGTAAGATATTACATGTTGTAAGAATAGAGTAATTCATACAGAATCAGCTATTATCAACTCACTATATAACAGGTGGCAATGATCTAATAAGTGATAATATGACTTTCAGATTTCTAAAAAGTATTACTGTCTCACCTTTTCTTGTTTACTTGGCATCAGCAGGTAAGTCGGCCCTTGGTGTGAAGGAAATATGCCTATCGTTAACTCAGAATGTTGTCCATCTCCTTCCCTGTCCTCGCTATCTGAGTCAGACACATGATCTACTTCTTCAACCCGTGCATCCCTCATATTAATTTGGCCCAGGGGATTCTGCAAAGAAAACTACATTATAAGCTGGTATCAATTTTGAAAAATGAATTTTAAAATTCCTTAGGATTCGGGAATATTATGGTTTTACATAATTTTCTACCAAATGGAATTGAAAAGGAGTACTTTTCAAATACTAGGACAATTGTCAGTTCTAAGAGTTGAAAGTACATAATGTGTAATTTGTCTGCAATTAGTTGAAACATAAAGTCATAATTTTTCAAAATAAATGTTGAAATTTATTCAAAAATACCTCATTAGTGTACAAATAGACTTTTGTGATTTCTTACTTTATTAAATTTGTGTAGGAAAGAAATATATACCAGAATTTACAAATTAAACACAGCAAGCACATACTTTAAAAAGAAATATTGTTTATTTGAATGATGATGGCACAAGTCATAGACCATGCTGTAACGAAAATATTACCGTATTCTTCTTGTATGTATTACTTGCATTTTAGATTTCTTCTTCTACTTTATGGTTGTTACAACCATTTAAACATGTGTTATGATGTTATATAGCTGTAACACTGAGCAAATTTTAAATAAATGTCTGATGAAGGGAGCATGCATTCTCCTTAGATGTTACATCAAAATATGTGTTTAAATGCTTGTAACAAACTAGAAGAAAAAAAGATATTGCAAGAAAGTAACAAATGCAGATTTTGTTGTGCTTCTATAGGACTGGCCAAAACCATACTGAAAGGGAGGGGAGAGGAGGAAGAGGGATCTAATTAAAGCACAAACAGACATTTGAGATATTTATCAAATACTTACACTGTCATTTGGAGTCTTGAAATACAAGAACATTTTTCCTATTAGCACACACCAGCACTTCTTTGCATGGCCATTCTTCACTTTTGTTAACCATCCTTGGATGCTTGGTTTGTTATCTTCTTTACTCAATAAAAGTTTTGTTGCATTTCTCCTCTGAACATTCTAAGAAATGAGTGTTAGATGTATTACATTTGAATATTCATCAAAGCAAATATATCACATACAAATATATCCACTTATTTCAGGAAACCTTTAGATTTGAAATTTTTCACATGCCAGCATAACCACAACTATCCCTTCTCTTCCAAAGCTTTATACTTAACATTTTATGCAAAACAAAAATTTACTAAAACAATGAATACATTAGCATATGAAAAATAACAAGGAAGAGTCCAGGAAACAAATTGTGTAATCAATATATTAGAAAATTAATATATTGAGGAACAGATGACATGGTAACCTATTAGTCTTGGCTCATAACAGCATATTGGTAAATATGTTAAAATTTTACTGATTTGATTTTTCTATTAATAGCCTTTAACTGACATCCACAATTTATCCATCTTGATATAATTTGTAAAAGAAAGAAGAATACACAACATGTAGTGACTCATTGTTTCAACCAATAAACCATGGTCTTCTTCAGGTAAAATCATATGGTATTAAAATTTTAAAATGTTCTAGTTAAAATATAGAGGGGATAACACTAGGACAGGGTGTGTCCATGTTATTGAGAAGAAATGGAATCAATCTGTGGTAGAAATGTCTGGTGTCTTTCAGTCATGTTTTACTGGGAATGTTCCATGTTAAGCCATGGGAAGCTTTTATATTTTAATTAACAGTAATAATAACCCGTAGCACAACAGCTAGTGAGGTCCTACCTACTGACTGCCAGCCTCACTCTCATCTGCCAAGGTGGAAGATATCAAACCAGTTATGGGGCGACATGTGGTCAGCACGACGAACCCCCAGTCATTGTTGTGGGTTTTCTATGACTGGATTATGCTACTCATTTGTAGCTCCCCCAATTTCCTCACAATGGTGGGTGGCCACCAGTCCCATATACAGGCCGAAATCGCAGGAGAAAAGTTGTTACGCTTCCTTTATATTTTAACTAGAACAGTTTAACCTTTTAATACCATGTAATTTCAAAATTTTCTATGGCTTGCCAAAGAAGATCAATGTTTATTGGTTGAAACATTGAGTGACAACAAAACACGTTATTTTAATTTAATTTCCTTACAAATAAGTGATGACTATGGTGATACAAATGACTGGAATAACTTCCAGTTCTCAATACATAACATTTCATTCCAATGGAAAAATACTTCACAGGTGAATTTTGTATGCAGTATATCAGATTTTTAGCTAAATGTTTTTAGTTAAGAAATAGCAGATTTTTAGCTATTTTATATGCTTGATTGATTGATTGATTTGCTTTATTTTACTTTGCTTTTTGTGCCACTTTAGGCTAATTTACGAAGATGAGTGATGACATGATGAAATTGATGAATGGACAGTCACAAATATCCATGCCCATGCTGGGATTCGAACCTGGGACCCCTGGCATCGTAGTGTGATGTGCTAACCACTCTGCCATGGGGGCTGGCTATTTTATATGCAATCGATCCACTATTTGTAAACTTTGTGTACATACCATTAATGATATCAGCAAAATTCTGTTAGTAGTATATTACTACACCAGTATGTGGTCAAAATTAGCAATAACTATGGTACAGTATATTACAATGTTCCTTTGCATTAATTTCAAGCATTCTATTATATGTTGTATTATCCAGTGGCCTAATGCACATCTTTTGCCAAGCCATTTTTATTACTATTTAAACTAAAAGTAAGATGAGAAAACGGATTATGTGTTCATAACGTATAAGAAAGAAATAGTACAGTAACATGACTCCATTAATGAGAAAACAATGACAGCAATGTAGGTTCAACACCAAATGTACATTTAAATAATTCATTGAGAAGGATTCTTCATGACCATGAACTTTCAAGGAACTTTGAATTCAATTAACAAGGAATCCTGTCTACATTAAAAAATAAAGCATAGATTTCAACAAAAAATATGAAAAATCAGACACAAACTACATGCAATAAATGAAGGTTACCTGAAGAACCCGTATCCAATCCTCCATATTGGCAATAGAATCTGCTGTTAAATAGTATGTCTTTTTTCCTGTTGAGATTTCAAAAGTAGCTGCCCCTTCTGCTCGTGTAACTCTACAAACTTCATCTAATACTATTTGCCCTTGAGGTTTTCTATTGACATCATTCTGCAATAAAAATGAAAAATATTTTTACAAAAACAGTCTAAAGAGTGTATACCTTAAGTATTGAAATTGCATTATAAATAAACAGAGAAACATGCCAAAAATTCAGAAAATGTAGAATGCTGAACAAGTTAAATAATGAATGCCAGATTCTCCTCCAATAAATTTTGAAAACAGTCTTATTTGTCAGAGTTTCACTCAAAATGTAATTGTACTAGAACTCCTATTATAAGTTTGTTTTGTTTTGAAAAATGCAACAAGAAAGCCAATCAGTTTGATTAATACTTACTACTTTATTTATATTTTTAGGGTAATATTTACTTTCAATAAACGCTTTGTGGTGCAATCCTTTGAGAAGGCCAAAGCCTGACAAACGTCTTTCCATTGGGTGACACATGGTCAGCATGTGAAGTTGTATCGATGTGGGTTTTCTGGCTTTATTGACGAACCAATGAAAGAGAGAGACATGTCACAATCCCAATCCCATTATTTATTAATCAACAATTATCAACAAGTTATCATTGAATATAATCACACTTGCATTTGTCCATAAAGATATACATCACTACATGTGAAACATGATAACGGGTTGACATTTTCAAGTCATAATTTACGAGTAACACTTTTCCATTTTCGCTGGGATCTAGCATACTGAGAATGATTTGGGAGCTAATAATAAAAAAAAATGGAAAAGTGCCGAGTTCTGGATTTAGTAAATCAACAAAATTGTGATGGAATTCAAAGTAGTGTACACATGTCACTCAACCAAAAAATCAACTGGTTATCCTTTTTTCTCAAAGTATAGCTCCTGTGTCTTGGAAGCAGCTCGATACTGGACACTGACACATACGTGCTATTTGGTTCCTAATGCACCAAATTTAGTCAACAAAGTTGAAAACTTGGTCCCAAAGTTTACCTCAATTCATAAAGACTAAATACCAAAGTATGAGATACATAAAACATTACTGTCACTTGTGTAGTGATGAATTATAAAAAGTAAAATCAATAGTATTTGCAGCTTATTACTAATAGTTTGTTTAAGAATGCAGAATATTTAAGTAAGAATTAGACATATCTCAAATGATACACAACAGTAATGTTTCAAACCACACTGGAAGTTACGAACATGTTCACTAGACACGACACTTTCATCACAAGAAGATAATACTGTACACTAAACTGATGGTCAAGTGATTTATGCAAGTAATTTTTATTTGATTGAAGTGGTTACAGATACAACCACTTTCTCAAGACAGAACTCGACCGAGTACATATCACTTGCAGTACCTTCTCTGCAGTGTTACTGAAAGAGTTTGCTAGTGCACCCCTCCCCCTCTTTGGAAAAGGAATAGTCATGCTGCTTACATGTCCCCTGAAATATTACACAATTCTCTTTAATCTGTTTTCTTCTTGATTTTATTTTTGTTATTTAGAATTGCCTTCCTCTCACTTTTGGTTAATTGCTTCAATGAATATGAGTGATAATATCATTAAATTCTTGAATGGACACTCAAAAAAAAACATCCTTGCCCAGGCTGGGATTTGACCCCAGGATCCCTGGCATCCTAGCATTCAACCACTTTATAGATCCACCAACCCATCTGAAACCCTGGTGCAGGAGCAGTGGCGCTAGTATCACTACTTCAAGTTACAGGGAAGCCTGTAGTTTGCATATTTTCCGAGGTTTCAGAAAGCTTGGTGGATCTATAAAACGGAGGTCTTTCATTCTTACATATTTATCTTCTTCGAAGAAGAAGAAGAAGAAGAAAGAAGAGAGAAGTCCTATGAAAATCAGGATGCCTGGTCACCCTACATTCAACCCACTGAGAAAGTAGGATTTCTCTAGAATACCTCTGCAGTTTTAGACATCCTTAGTTTGAATGAAAGGGGAAGAGTACATGATGTTGAAGGGTTGTTTAAGACTAGAAAAAAAAAGTCATGGAGTAAGAAATTAGTGAACTCCTTTGGAAATTCTTGAATGCAACCATTGTTACTAATCTAGTTACTAAAAGTACAGAGTTTAGTTGTCACTGCAAAAAGAAATATTCTAATTGCATTTTGCAATGATTACTTGCAACCACTGCATTATATTCTTGCAGTTTTATTGTCAAATTTCTTGGTTTCTTCTGACTGAAATGAGACAGAACTTTCAAAGGCTGATGAGTAGAGCTCGGAAGTTGAGGAAAAATCCTTTTCTTTCCCCTAGTGTCCAAAGACGTGGCTCAACATAATATATGTTCATTTTGGGTTATTGTAGGCCAGAAAAAGGTGTTTTATTTGTTCTTTTTGCCTTTTTGGTCCTTTTTTAGCCTTTTTTTTTTAGGTCTAACGGCTTTTTTTTTGCAACTTCACCTTCTTTCGACTACGTTTTTACTGCCCATTCTCAATTCGAATCATCATCAGTTCATCTTAAACATCCTTTCTGTAGTAAAGAAATAAAAAAAAAAGAAAGAAAGAAATATATTTGAACCATCCCTGAAACGAGAGAAAAAACATTCTTGGACGACTGAAGCAGGTACGGTACAAGGTCCTTTAACCATAACTTGTTTGGAAGGTCGTGCTGTAATTGGCAACTTTCTCTTGTTTTGAAGCTTTCAGCATGGTGTATACGACCAGACAGCATGCGCTTGCAAAGATCTCAAGTCATATAAGGAGGTGCCGTGCAGAGGGAGGGGGCGTGGAGGTTGTCTTCAGACTTTATGTTTGACTTTAGTTTGTGGAAGAAAGCCAGACCGTTAACATGCCTAAAGCAAGGTCTAGTAAAACTTATTTTTTGCAACAGCTTGTGTCTGAATTTGGATCGGAGGTGTTTTCCATGGATGGAAGTATGCTTTCTGCAAATATTGTGAGGTGAGTTAGCGCAGAAAAGTGGTTCATATCCAACAGCATGTTGAGCATGAGAAACATGAGAGCAGCTTCCCGGGTCATGGAGAAAAGGAAATCGCAGCTTCCATTAGGGCAAAGTGGTAGTGAATATTCTAGGTCGTCTCCGTTTTACAAAGACCTTTGCAGTGCCTTAGTTAGACCAAATATCCCGTTAGTAAAGATAAACAATGAATCTTTCAAAAAGTTTTTGGAACAGTATACAAATCGTAACATTCCTGACGAGTCCACCCTCTGAAAGGAGTGCGTGCACCGTTGCTATGACACGATTGAAAATATTCGCGACTACGTTGCAGTTAAGTCGATTTTTGTGTCTATTGACGAAACATGTGATGAAGTGGGTCGCTCCATTGCAAATGTGATTGTTGGCACGTTAGAGAAGGACAAACCTGGGAAAATATTTCTCCTCACAATGGACATCCTGGAGAAAGTGAATCACCAAACAATTTGCCAGCTGTTTGACAGAAGCCTCTTTTTGTGGAAGATGCTGCTTCCATAGCCATGTCGCAAGATCTAATGGCTAAGCCTCAGTTGAAGGGCAGTTTGGCATACATTAACAGTAATTTCTCTCATTTAGCGACATCATTGAACTATCTTGAAAAACGTAATGAAGCCATTCATTCAGTGCTCTCAAAGGTGAGTGATGTACAGCAACAATTGCAACAATGTGAAGGTGAAATAGGAAAAGCCATAAGAAAAAAATGAAAGTAGTGCTTGAAAAAAAAAACAGGGGTATCAAATTATGTGCAAGATAAGTGAAACATTGAAAGGAGAAAAATTTTGATGTGAGCGTCTTTGAAGAGGAATTTTCACCACGAGGTCTCACTTGCTTCAAGTATGCACCCTTAACATGCGTTGATGTGGAGAGAAGTTTCTCGATGTTTCGCAACGTGCTGTCTGAAAACCGATGATCCTTTACACCTAAGAACCTGGAGATGACTATTGTGATATACTGCAATGCCAACTGAGGTAAGGTTTCCGAAGTCCTATTTCTGTAACCCTAGTGTGGTTAGGCCAAATATGATTCTTCAAATTATGTTAATCTAAAAAATATATAATGTCTGAAAGAAGATGCATTTAATTCATATAGTTTTTTCGAATTGTGTTTTCCATACCACCAGAATTTTTTTTTTATTCATTAAATATGTAATTAAAACTTAAGTTATAAATGAATTTGGATCACATTTATACATCCTTTTTTCAGTTTGGGGTCCTTTTTTTTTCTATTTTTAGGTCTTTTTATAGGTCTTTTTTGGCAATTTCGAGGTCTTCAACATCAGAGCCCTACTGATGAGTGAACATTTGCTCTTTTCAATATATTTTTACATTTCATACAGACATTTCATACAGTAAGTGTACTGAAACGCATAGATATTCTATTGAATTATCAACTTTCACACACCTCAATCAAGAAAAACGTTTAAATGTTAGGGGAAATTTTAATCACCAAGTTTATGTTCTGACTGTCCAGCGCACATAGAGATGACTTTTTTTTTAAAATTGTGTACCTATTTCTTCTTTGGTCTAAATGGTAGAATATGAAAACATACTGGTTCCTGTATTTTACACTCAATTTTTCGATATAACACAGTTTTTACTCTGGTTATTCTGTTTGAATACTAACTGAACAACAACAACAACAACAACAAAAAAAGGTTTTTCTTACTTGAAATGAACAATGTCAATTTCTAAAGTAATAAGCATGCACTCAACCTCCCCTCCCAATGACAATGCTCATGATTGTCTTTCAACTGCCTTTAAAAAAAAAATTAACACTGAATGTCCCTATTATAGGGGTTACAATAACAAGCCCACGCACAATTCTTTACCTGAGATTTCCAATATGTGAGTATACCGTTCTTGAGCACAAACCATCTCTTCCTCCACGTTTTCAATTTGCCACCTAACTTCGTCAAGTAGCCAGTCTTTTCTAGAGATTCTTTCTTTGGACTTTCGATGTATGAAGTCCTGATTAAAGATGGCATAGAAGAATCTATGCTTGTTGTTTCACAGGACAAAGCATCAGGTGGAATTGCATAGTCATCAGACATTCCAGATTCAAATGAAGTGTCTGCAATGATTAAAATGTACATATTTAATAGTAACATACAAAGCTTGTTGGAAAAGAGCTACAAACAATCCACTATACAGCTTACTATTTAAACTACATAGCTCTAACAATTAGTACTGCACATTGAAAAATCATATGAAAACTGAAAATTAAGCTAAGTTAAGTAAGCGAGTATGTTGTAGTACAGAAGTTAGATTAGGCAGTGAGTTACAACTCAATTTGCTAAAAAATAAGCAAATTAGAATTGAGACTGTTATGTTTGCTTTAACTGAACATGCATAAAGTGTTCTACAAATTAAGTATTGTACAATCTGAAAACAATAAACACTAAGAAATAATACATATACATTTCATTGTGTGAAGTACAAAATATCTTAAAGTAAAAATATCTTTCCTTATTAATATAATTGGATTGAATTATAGATTATGAACTAGATAAGGGCAGTGTTTAAAGAACACAAAATGGAAGTTACGAAAATGTTTGCACAAGTGTCGGAATAGGAATGGATAAGTGTGAAGAATGGTTCATATCCAAGCTTCTAAGTTATCGGATATGTTATATGAGTGTATTTCTGCAAAATGGTGATCTTTCTTCTCTGAGATAAAGAAAAATACATTTATAGAATGCAAGGCACACCCTGAATAATACTAGAGCATTGTCAAAATTTTTCTTTTCTAATTAGTTCATCTCTGTTTCAAATGTACCCAATCTTTACCTTTACTCAAACTAGTTTATATATATATAAAAAAAAACCACACATTCCCATAACTTACAGTTCATATACTGAAGTTGTACATAAATATTTAGCTCAAATTACAATAATGCTAGTATTTGTTCTCAGCAATGAACAAAATCATTTAACTCCATAGCACTTGGTCATTTCTGAACATTTTATTGAGTAATGTATGTGGATAGTGGTAGAATATCAGCTGTGTCACTTTATCTAGTACAGCTTTAAATAACTTTGAATAAATGGTGGTATTAATGGAGTACAATGATGTCAAAACGCTAATAGTTCAAAATCCTTTACATTTTCCAATATTAAAAAAAAAATCAACTTTTCAAATAATTATCTCATTAATATTCAGCAAAAAAAATTATGATATGGAAGAGAATTACATGTAAAATTTCTTATATTTTTTATTAAGACCACGAGAAATAGTTTCAGTGTCTGTGTGCAGATGGTTGTAAGAGGGGAAGGAACTTAACATTCCACTTATGGGAATATTATTTTACTTGTTCTCTTGGGAATATCAAACTTATGATGGTGTAGAAAGAAAAACACAAACGGAAAGAGGACAGGTTGAAGATTTTGTTTGTAGTGGGAAAAGACAAAGACAAAACTTCCATTTGATTAGCTGTAACTTGAAGTTGCTTCTCCATAAGGAATACATGGGATTCTGTAAATACTTATTCATCATATTAGTATAAATTGTTTGCAGCTTACTAATCAACTTGAAAAACCACATTCACTTGAAACATGGGGAGAAATTCACTCACTCTTGTACAATTCTTTTTTCAGTAGCATTGCTCATTCTGCTAATCTTCTATATATATATAAAATAAATATGGATGTATGTGTGGGGTGTGTATATTTGTTTGTTCCGGCATAACTCTCGAACAATCTCTGCAGCAATTTCAACCAAACTTGGTACACGTATCACTTGCAATCTGGAAAGAATACTTTTGGGGTAAGACACCTCTGGCACCCCTAGGATTGGGGTAGGGTGGGAAGGGGTGACATGTAAAAATAATCCAAAACGACTGATATTAAATTCCGAACAAACAGACATCTGTGACACTATGCAATCCTGCACAATGATAGTGTTTCTCGGGTTGTCTAACATTCAGGCTGTGTTGCGAAAACTACCAATATTAGTGTGGAATCTATAGTTATCGTGACACTCCCAATGCGGATCAACTTCAAGTTCATCACCTATCGGCATGGGGGTGAGAGGGGGTGAAAAACAAAATGCCACAAATGACCTAGATTAGTGTCGAATCCATAGTCTTCCGAGTCGCTAAGCTAATTGGTGACATTCACGATCACATTTAAAATTAGTTACATTTTACACCATAGTTAGAATTCATTATTTTTCCTGTCTAAAACAAGATTGGGATAAATAATACCCCGGCAACGCTGGGTAATCAGCTAGGATTGAAATAAATGCACACCTGGTGCGAAACTGTCACTCTTCGCCTTAATATCATCAAATGCTATTGAATTTATATGGTTTTGGGCTGGTCAAGTTCAAATATGTCCCACAAAACTATTCTTGGCTAATAAGTAATTTATGAAGTATCCTTAAAATATACAGATATAAAACTAATCTACTAAAGCTAAGCAAAAAAAAATATATTATTATATAATAGGAATTAGAAAATATTATCAACTTTTGATCACTGTTTTCTTCCATGTAGTTACAAATTGAAATAACCACTTGGTAACATTTTAGGAAGTAGAAAACAAGAATATTTATAAAATAATCAGATCTGTTTAATCATAAATCGATAAATAAATCAATTATTGAAGGATAAATATAACAGCCTAGTAAATGTGACTTTATGGAACTGATATCAGTGTTCCTATTAATTTTCTACAAATGTAGAATAGACAGAAATATAACACAGATATTATTGTTGTGGTTACATATTTATGTATAGATATAAGGTATATGAATGCATCTATACTTTGGCTGTACAAAAGAGAGATAAAGTGGAGATCACATTAAAGACCTTACATATAGAACATACAGATAACTTACAGAATAAATTATGATAAAAAATATCTAAGAATATGAAAATAAGCAAAACATCCATAAGTTTTGGCTCATTCAATGCTTTACCGCATGTCTAAGTATGTTTGCTTTGGCAAAGATACTATTATATACATGCATATGCTGATTACTTTTTCAGAAAAAGCATTAAAAATTGCAAAGAGTGCAGAAGCAGCAGTATAAAAATTTGCAGATCTTGGGAACATCCATGCTTGCAATGTCAGATAACATGCTCTGTCTTTTCGACACACGTCATAGTAGATTGCAGGATTTTTTATGGGTTCAAAAAAAAAAGTTGAAAAAAACTAGGCCTACTGAAAGAACTTTCTAAGGCTACCTGTAAATCATCTCCTAAGTCAAGGGCAAAATTAAATTATTGGACATGGTAGAAACTTTCATGAAACGATTTCACCTGAACGCATGCTAGTGCAGTGCAGAATACTCAAGGTGCATCAATAACGGAACACGAGCAGAAGTAAACAAAGAGAACGGTGGATCTTGCGATTGCAGCCCTTTGCTTCCGGCACGAAGCATGGATAATGGTTGCATCAGCCTCTCCAATTATCAGAGAAAGCTTGACGAGGTAAGGAACGCATTGGTGGTAAACATACGGGGGACGGAAGTGCCTATAATATCCCCTGCCAGTCTCGATCCATCCTGCAACCTACCTCGCTTTAGACTTTTTGAAGGAGAGGAGCTACTGTGTTTGGCTGGAGAAAGACTAGAAGTAGTTTTCATGCTCTTGCTCGGACTGGAACCTGAGCCAGATAGGGATGTGTCTGTATCCCCACTGCTGGTACCTCTTGTTTCTGCGTGATCTTCCCCGTCACTTGAATCTGACGAGTCTCCCGTGAATGGCATTGATCGGATCTGACTGGCACGCTGAAAGAACATTGGAGATTATTAGAAAAATAAAGATGCAATCAAACATGAAGCTATATGTCTACACATGTGGTCAATTGAACTGTTGCTCTCAACAACATAAACTCAACTCTCTAGATTATAAAATTTTATAAATTTTCCAAAAATGTCAACATTAATTATGCAAATTATGTATAATATTTTATTTATATATTTAATATAAATAATTACCTCTCATTCATTTGATTTGATTTATTTATTTGCTCATCACAGAACCAAATTTCCATTTTGTTGATCATAATATATGACCTATACAAAGGGGTTACAAAGATAAAGCTAATAAAAATGTTAAAATTAAAAATATTGGTGTAACAGCATATTATAAATACAGTTCAAATTCATTTCTGGCCAAATCCAATAAACTAGAATGTTTTAGAGAATTTACTTGAGCTTGAGAATACAATATTAAAAATAAATTTGAATCCAAGATGATGGACTTCAAGATGGTCCCTTTGGCACCCTGACAAGTTTTCTACCTGTCCGCCTTGTTTCTATACTTATGTCCGCTATGTTTCTATATACATGTATTTACACATGTATGTGCATGTGTGTAATTATTTATTTATAGAAACAATGTCCTCCCAAGTGATGACGGATTTAAATTTTTTCTGTACAGTAGTCAATAGAAGAAAAAGACTGCCTGTGAGTCTCAGCTAGAAATCCTTCAAATTGGCTAAAATTGTTTGAGAGATGATTAAGTACTATTGTGCAACTTTTACTGTACGTTCATAAATTTCAAAAAAAGTTTTTTTTCTTCCTATACAGCCTATGCTACATATTCACCCTGTCATTATATCTGTAGTGAAACTATTGATTTGGAGTGCTAATATGCTAGGCCATGTGTGATAATATGAAGAAGCAATGAGTTTTAGGCCATACTAAAGGGAATAATATTTCTATAAATGGACCAGTAATTAAGGTTCTTCCTTTGGTAACCAATGTGTGGCTTGCATTGAATGTAAGAATTGCAGATCCAGTGAATAAACTGAACTTAAATACAGCAAAATAAATATCATAATAAGGTACTTACTCCTTTGACAGTTGCATAAACAGGCACACTAATATCATAATAGCCAGCAGAGGCATTTGGTTGCGGCCGATTATTGTTAGTCGAGTCTGACTGAGCTCCATTGACCACCTGATCTGCAAGATGAAGTCCATCTGCAGCCACTTGGTAAATCCTGGACTCCCAAGATGGAAACCTATGGAGAGGGGGAGTGGGTGGTTTGGTATCACTAAGGGAAGCACCACTACTGCTACCTGCAGAATCCCTTGCACCGGGCTGCAAGTACCAAGGAGTCCGTTCTTTACTGGGTGTGTAGATTTCAGCATAATCGTGCACTTCGTCGGCGGCACGTGGGTGATTTGGGGCAGGGGAGGGAGTGGAATTTGGTATCAGGGCAAGGCTTTCGACGGCAGCCTGCAGATCTTCGGTGAGCGCGCGATACTCATTCCGAACTACCCCGTGGTCAGTTTCTGGTTGGATGAGGGGTTCTAAACTAGGCGCTCGGACTTCCTCGTTCAGTTTCCGGGCCCCGCGGGTTCGCGGCGGTGGCACCGGCTTCTTCTTGGGAGAGTCCACGGCGGACAGAGAGCGTGAGAGGACGGCAGCAGGGGGTAAAACGGCGTCCAGCACCTCGAGTGGACTTTTTGGGCTAAGGCTGAGAGGTGGAGTGTCCAGGGAGGCCGAGTCACGCAGACGGCGACGCTCCAGGGGGCAACGGGCTGCTCGAACTCTCTTCTTCGCTGGGTCTACTTCAGCATAAAGGGGCTCAGTCTCCGAGTCACTCTGAGGATGGGATCCGCCACTGTCTGACCGCCGCCTTGACAAGAGACCCAAAGTGGAGGATACTGGTCGTGCGGGCAAATCGGGGGCTAGAGATTCATCACTGCAAAGACGCTCAGCATCAAGGCTTCCTCTGGAAGAGTCCTGAAAGACAAAGAGTTGCAAATGAGTAACTTCAAAGATAAAAAAGTCCATCTAAGGCTGGTTCTTCAAAGATCACATTATTCTAGATGTTGAGGTTAGAAAATGCCAGTCATTAAGGCTTGACTGGACCTTTGGCCAATACCAGGGCAGCAGTTTTCAAATTTTCCTTTCCTTTCAAAAAATCACTATGATATTCCAAAATCTGAAAAATTACATATGCTTAAAATTCATTCTAGAGCATTCACATGAATGTTCATATGGTTTGCTTTCATTGTTGTCTAGATATCCTCAACAGTTTAATAGACTTACGTAGCCACGATACTATTGATAAAATCTAGACATTTAATATAGAATATAGATATTCCTCAACAATGGAAAGAAGCTATCATTGTTCCTGTGTTCAAAAAGGTGATAAAACAACTGCAATAATTACCGTTGAATTTCTCTCCTCTCAACATCATATAAAATATTATCTAACATTCTTTTAACAAGACTAACTGCATATGCTAATGAAATTATAGGTGATTAACAATGTGGATTTGAATGTAATATAAATTGCAATCAAATCAAGCAGTCATTGTGGGGGTCATGTTCTTCCGGTTGGGGTTTCACCCAACTGTCTTTTTGGCGCATGAAGTGGGCAACTGCCAACACTCTACAGTCCTGTAGCTAGACATTTTGACGTCTTAGGTAGGATTTTGTTTAGCATTTTGTAGGTTTGTCGCGTATTACTCACAAATCCAGAAAATAAAAAAGGAAAGTTAAAAACTGTACTTACGTATGTGAGCATGTTGTTTCTACTGTAGAACGACGTTTTGGAGATTGACTATCTCCTTCCTTGTTTTTGTTCAATCATACCCACACTCAAAGGTTTATATCCCCATTTTAAAATGTTTGGTGAAACCACCATTTTCCTGCATTGTTTTAAGAATCTAATCCTGATTAAACCCTTATTCAACTTAATCCTCTTATTTTCTAGTGCGTGCACTTTTCTCCCCGTATCGGAGATCAATAGCATTTTGTGGAGGAGATAGTCAATCTCCGAAACGTCGTTCTACAGTAGAAACAACATACTCACATACGTAAGTACAGTTTTTAACTTTCCTTTTTTATTTTCAGGATTTTGTTTTAGCACCCCCTACCCCAAACCATGTACAGGCCGTGACATCCGAACCCTTTGGTGGCAACATGGTGCGTTAACCACTAATTGTGCTGCATCCAGCACGGTGGCTCATGTTAAAAGTAGAAGCAGTAGTAACAATACAGAGTGGCTGAATAGGCAATAAATTACTGCCAGTATGCTTGTATGCACAGACCTGTTTTTTGATACAATCTTTTTTTTGTGTGATTTCTTAAGTAATACATGGATTACCATTCTCTTTCTCTTTTGTCACCACAACTTGTAGTAATTAATAATGTATTAAGACATTCACTACTCACTACGGCAGAAGTTCCTAAGACAAGCTGAGTGACGGATGTGTCATGTTTTAGTAAATAGATAATAATAAATAAACAAATAAATACACTAATTAGTAAGTTTACTAAGTACATTTTTAAGAATTTACTGCCGGTATGCTTTCTGGCATCTTAATTTACTACAGGTATGCCATACTGGCTCATACCGGCCCAATTCGATCACTGTTACGCAGTGGCGTATGCGGGGGGGGGGGGGGTATGGGGTTTAAACCCACCTTGAGCTTGTGAAATATTATGGAAAATGCTGTGGAAAAAATTCAAATGGCCAATTTATCACAGTCAAAGATCTGCGAAAATACTATCGTATTGGAGGGCAGGATGCATAATAAAATATTTCGTATTTTTGGAGCTTTTCAGTCTATGAAAATTCTATTCAAAGACAAAAATGGTAATCGGGACTCACTTTAAAAGAGGTTTCAAATTTACACATTTTGATTTTTTAAAGTTCTTAACGGATTTTTATCTGAAAATTCTGATTTTCTCAAAATTTAGGTAGGGTCTGTAACACCATCAACCACCCCTGTACGTACGCCAGTGTTCAATGAACATGTATTTTTTGGTGTGAACAATGAGAATTAACTAAATAAAGTTCTTGGTTCGTTGTAAGAGGCTAATGTATAGACAAAGGGTAGGCGGACAAGAATAGTCACCAGTCCGCCTTCCCATTGTATTGTTTACCGCAGCACGTTTGAATGTCTATCTTTAAAATGTCTCACCTTGTTGACTAGACAATTATTCAAACGACAATAAGCTTAACTATTGCAAAATGTTTTGTTGGTAAGAACAGAGAGACAATCCAGATGTGAATTATTGGGGACATTTATGCGGGGAAGAAGCCGGAAAATTTCCAACCAATTTCGGGAATCGAATCCGGATCTCCCGCATGATTGTCAGACGCTCTACCGTCCAGACCACCGCAGCTCCTTGGATGAGTTCCATACTTTGAGTATTTCAATTTATTTTAATATATTTTCTTGTTTTTCGTGGATTTTCTTCACACTTAAAATGTCTCACCTTGTTGACCAGATAATTATTTCGTAACAAAGAAACAAAAGAATGCTCCCAGAATTTGATAAAAATAGAATGACTAGAAAGTAATTTCGTTCTATTGTTTTCATAAATACTATATTTATGTAGATCTCTACTACTTAATACTCGTAGTGGTATTAGTAGTAGTAATTCAGATAATTAATTATGAGTATTATTATTTAATTAAAGTATAATAAGACAATGGTAATGTGAATTTGGAGAAAGTTTTAGAAATAACCCCCCCCCCGATAAAATCCTGAGTACGCTAATGCTGTTACGGTTTAACTGCCTCAATAACCGAGCACGTAGAGTAGCTGACCCAATGAAGGTTTTGGGTTTCAATTCCGAGCAAGGCGTGGTTGTTTGTGAGTGTACTTTCCATTTCTCGTCTAAGCACTAGTGATTCTCAACGCCGCGATTATCCAAAAATGGACGAAAACTGACGCAATGCAAACAAATTCTTGGTTAGTGTAGGAGTCTCTGATACTAGGGCCCTGCTTCGAACCCTCGGAAAGCGATCAATGCTTGTCTGCACATCTTAATAAGTCTACTATTCTTCACTTTATGCGTGATGGTCAACCTAACAGCAAATAAACGAAGTAAAAACAAAACCTCCAACGAAACTGCAATCACAATACTTACAAGTCCTCTAAAGGTATTAGGGATATGCACGCACAAGACGCACGAAACAGAACTGCCTGCATATAAACTTTGACGGAAGACTGAAGACTCCCTGGGATGGCTCCAGAAAGTGGCCGATATTAGGGGATTTCCCCCGCAGTCATTTAGCATTGGAAACATCAGAGGCGCCGCTAGTCTGCCTCCGTCACTGCTTCTGCAGAAACAACGCAATCTCCAGCAGAAATGCAGTTGGAGAACCATTATTCCCACCGCAATAATGACCTTTTGATGTCTCATTTGGAAATTATGACGAAGAATAGTGACTCAGCGAGAGATATCGGCGCCTTTCTGGTTAATCAAGGTAAATAAAGGCAGTGTGATTTTGTGACTTGGGACGCCTTTGATCCAAGGTTTGTGTCCCGGTCACTCTTCCCGCTTAACTAGCTCGACTTTAATTTTCATTTATAGATCTTTTATCCGTGAAAAAATCACCCAACATTTATAGTTCAGCAATTTATACATATCAATACCACAAGTTGTTCGGCAATGGCAGCGTTAAGTTAGTTTTCTGTACCTCCAGTGCTCGAAGTTGGTAGGGGGGGGACTAAGCCGCGCCTATCCCCAAACTCGACCAAGCACTCTTCAGCTAGGAATTTCCACTTTGAGCATCGCCGACGTTCGTGGAGGAGTAGTTATCATAGGGAGCTACAACTCCCGGGGTCTCTAGTTCGAATCACGGCATGGGTGTTCTTTGCTCCTTCATCAATGTCATCATATGATCACTCTTTCTCATCTTCGCGATTAGCACAAAATAACAGAACAGCGAAGTAAATTAAATCAAACCAACCAACCACGTCGAGCACTGTTCACCTCTAAAGTCCATGCAACCAAGGGTAGGGATCACAGACACTAAAAAGATAAATTAAAACAGATTCATGAAAGGTGAAGTGGTTGTTTTTTAAGACAATATAACAGGAGAAAAACATTAACGATTTGTCAAGGAGATGGAAGGAAAAGTTGGAAACAGAAATTCCTAAGGCACTTAGGAAAACACGAAAAGATTAAAATATGAAGAATAGGGGATTAACCCGACACAAAAAGAATATATTTGGGGAAATGTGTACTCGGAAAACACCATAAGCACATACAAGAAACAAAAACATTTAAAATGAGGGAAATTAACATACACAAAATGAGGCAAATATGAATTTTATGCAACTCGGGAAGTAACCACAACACCCGGAGAATTTAACGAATACAGTGAATATGAGTAAGGTGGTTTTAAAGCGGACACAAAGATCGAAGTAGCGTCACCGATAACGTACAGCGAAATTAATAATATCAAGCAAATATATACCATGTGAAACTTGTGAACGAAAATTATCGCCGTGCTATTGTTAAAGATTATACACTCACCTGAAAACCACCCCATGTTGGACCAGTCGCTCGCCCAGTTAACTGAAACTACCTTGTTCAGCCTTATAAGCGATACATAAAACCCCAACACGCCAGATGGTCGCTCTGATAGTGGGTTTGTGGCAGATGGCGACTGTAGGAAAGCAGGAGGGGGCGGGGTAAAAAAGGAAAAAAAACAATGCTTCGTGCAGAAGTGCGCCTTCCGCCCTTTCGCGGCAGTTAAAGTATGAAATGCGAGAAAACAGTGATTCTTCTTGACAGATCCGTGCGCATGAATCATGTAACTTTATATTATAAGTTTATTTGTTCCATGACGTACTTTTATTCAGAATTTGGAACAACAAGAAACTAAAAAGACAATTTGGTAGACAAACTACCTTACTGCAATTTGCCTTGCTGCTACTACTTGCATGCGATTTGATTTAACATTTATCTATTGATAACCCACGGACTATTATAGCTAGAGAACCAAGCAGAAGACCGTACAGTCATCAATTCTATTGATGCCTATTTTTAAACACAGCGTGTATAAATGTAAATAGTCATTAGTTACTAATTACTTGTAACCGGCATTAGACTCCATTTCAGCTATAGCACTTGAGAAAGACACATATGCTTTTGTATGTGCATTCTATTTTTGTTATTTTACTTCGCTTTTGATTAATCGCGACGATGAGGATGATTGATGATTCGATGGAACTGATGAAGGAACATTCTGAAAGAACAGTCATGCCCAGGCCGGGACTCGAACCTGGGAACTTAGGTGACGAAATCGAAATATGACTACTCAGCCACCGAGCCGGGGTGTCGAAACGTCGAGTAATACAAAGGTTGTCAATACAAGTAACTATTTCATTGATATTAGTTCTATTATGACCGTGATTACACAATCTGTAATAACAATAGTGTAGAAGAACGTGCCAGTCTAAAAACATTTAACCCATGTCCGAAGTGTATTGTGTATTGTGCTGCAAAGCCAAGGAAGGATTCGTATCCCGCGTAATACATTTTATCAGTTCAACTCAAGGGGTAAAAGAGCGATGAAAAGCGCGCTACGATGCCGAGGGTCTTGGGTTCGAATCCAGGCCAGGGCATGGGTGTTTTTTGGGAGTGTCCCTTCATCAACTCATCCTCATCTTCGCGATTAGCCAAGAGTGGTAGAAAAGCGAAGTAAAATAAACCAAATCAATCAAGAGCAATGTAAAAAATAACTACTATACAGTGGAGCTATCGCACGATTGCACTGTTATATTTTCTGGCTGTAATTAAAGCTAAAAACAATATTCTTCCTTTATTCCCAGCAGATTATTCAAACAATTTTTTCTAACTAGGCGCGTTTGGTTACATTGATTTTTGTGGCACAGTCCAGGTAACTGAAGAATTTCTTTGAAAACGTTTAGAAAAAATATTACTGACAGGTCTTCAAATCGAGAGTTTAATATACGATAAATATTAAAAATAAACGAATTATGACAAAACTAATTAGATCACTACAGAAGTAATTCAAAGTCCATTTTATGCTCAGATAGGCTAATCTTGGCACACAATTTAAAGTTGGATTAGAACTACCGTGCAATGTGCCTCCACAGGAGATCGAACCTAGACCATTTGAATGCGAAGCGACTGCGTTACGAAAGCACCATCGGTGAGGTAAAAGCGAAAAAAAAGTGATATTGGATAATTTCAGCCACTCTTTAAACCAAGGACCATGTATTTTTAGGAGGTTTTACGGGAAGATTTTAACTCGCAAATGACCAATATTAGGATCTGATTTGAATTTTGTTATTAAGCATAGATTTTCTGCCACTCTTGCCTAATTTGGCGATGGGTGGTGACATTAATGAAGGGATAATAAAATAGAACACTCATCCCAGCCTGAATTCGGACGCGAGAACCCGGGCATCGTAACGCGTTGTGCTACGTGACGGAGATCGGCACCAAAATTAGGGAATTGAGAAAAAAGTTTAAGGATCTATTAGAGGTGTGTGGGTAAATAACTGATCACGAGCTGATAACTCATTTAGTAAACTGTAAGTTATGTAATTTATAGGTCAAATCCTGGCATCATTCTAGGAAATGGAATGAAAAGAATATGCTCTTTAGAAATATGAAAAAGCGTGTAGATTACGTGACCAATGATTAGGACGCTAATGAGATGGAACGTCAGCAAAAAGACACCCGCCCAAGGGAGGTAGACGCTCAGCTCTAGTTTGGAGAAAATAAAAAAAAAATACGATGGACGCTTTCTATAATTAGCGCTAGGAGACTGTTCGCAAATAGATTACGCTAGCCTTTTAAACCGAGGCAGAATTGACGCACTCTGGCGGTGCTTATGTGTTTCCGTGAAATTCGATTAACCGAATAATTAATTTACAGGATGGGACTCGCCACTGCTTTCCAACGAAACGAGTCCCTAATGCTTTTCTCGTAGGGTGGTGGTTTTTGCGGCTCCTCGTGCAAGTGAAGGGAACGGGATGTCCGACGAAAGCTAACGCGAGATAAAAGCGTTCCTCCTGCTAATTTTCAATCATTTTGCTTAATTTGTGGTTTTCCGATGCGAAGCAATTCTTCTCGCGTCGCCAGCGAAATCAATTTTTACTTTCACTTTGGCAGTTTTGATCGAGTATGAGCAAAATATTGGTGCATTTGTGAGTTCAGCGTGGTCATGCTGGAAGAAGGAATAAATATCCTCTAATATTATTAAGCATTAAAGGTTCAGGGTACAAAACAAATTAAATAATTCGTGAGGGGTTATGCGTTAAAAAAATAAAATTAACAAATTAAGAAAGTTAATTTTGCTTGCATTATTTTTAGTACTGTTTCGAAGATATTTCCAGGGAGAAGTTGAAACCCAAAAACCCCTCCACCTACTGTCGGATTTAAAATTATAGATACTCGAGTTTCGACTCCAATTAAAAACTAACCAGTGGACCTACATAAGAACACAGCCGCCGCAACCGAATTGCGCACACTTTAGATACAGGATTGCTCATAAATCTCACTGACCGGTTTTGCGCACAGATTTTGATCGAACGTTGCCACTTTGATAGCTTTAAAGTCTGTGCGCAAAACTGTTTTTTTCTTTAGACAAGAAGAGAGAGAGAGAGAAATTAGAAATAAAATAGTAAATCATACCAATTTACTCAAACTCAAAAGTTAGGTTACGTTAGGTTAGGTTAATGACTGCAAAATCACATGTAAGTCCACACACACACACACACACAAACACAACAGAAGTGAGAACGGCTTGAGAAGATTTTACATCTGACAACATCGCCTCATTTTTTGTGCGCAATCCTCTACATTGTGACAGCTTGTCAACGGCTTATCAGATACCACTGATAAAACAGGAAAAGCGTGCGCAATCCGGCTGCACGGCGATATCCGACGAAGCGCGGAAACTGCCGACGGGCACTGGGAGTCAATGATTGCGGTGTTGCCACGTTTCACGTACAGATTTTCTCTGCTGAATAAAAATCTGTAAAAAATCGGTTTCGCAATGTGAACTGACAATGATAATGCATTTTAAAAACAGATGCAAAGAGCTTCAAAACAAGACCAATGTTGTATTTGTAGGACTACCCCAAAAAAAAAGTTGTTTCGCAAAATTGCTAAAAACTGATTTTTGAGAAATTTTGAAAACCTGAAAATTAATGTGTTTAAAACCTTTCTGTCTGCACCCATAAAAATTTCATAACGATCGGACAACCAGTTCTTGATTTACAGAATTTCAAAGATAGGGATTGTTTGCAAAACTAAAAAAGAACGGCCCTCTTTTTGTTCTCACGACGATAAGAAATAAAAGGCACACTCGAAAACAAATTGGTTAGCATAGATTAACGCAGAATTGAATAAGCTAAATTTCGATGTAACTCGTTTCAATGTAGGTCTACTGGTTAATTTTTAATTGGAGTCCAAACTCGAGTATCTATAATTTTTAATCAGATAGTAGGCACGCCATTGTGTGGCGGATCCAACTGAGGTTTATGGATGTTATACTCCATTTTAAAAAGAAGGTAAAGAAACACCGATCAGTACAATATATATATAAAGCTGAGCCCATACCGATGGCGATGTATCGGTATCCGCCGATGCCAGTGGTGTCGGTATCGGAAACTATCGGTTGGAATTAATCTACCGATACCAGCCGATACTTTTCCGACATATTGGTATTTCACGGTGTCCGTGAAATATTTTGCACAAATTATGTGAAAAAACTGTATTTTTTATTACATAACATCTATTTTTAATATTTTGATGTAATGCATTGGTAAATTGATGTGTATAATTGGAGAAGAATATTTAGACACCAATATTGCTCAATATTTTGAACAAATTTTAATTATTGTAATTTTCAAGTATCGGCATCGGTGGGAATCGGTAAGAGATTCGGTATCGGTGGCAATCGGTAAGAGTATCGGTATCGGTGGGAATCGGTAAGAGTATCGGTATCTGTGGGCATCGGTAAGAGTATCGGTATCTGTGGGAATCGGTAAGAGTATCGGTATCTGTGGGAATCGGTAAGAGTATCGGTATCTGTGGGCATCGGTAAGAGTATCGGTATCTGTGGGCATCGGTAAGAGTATCGGTATCTGTGGGAATCGGTAAGAGTATCGGTATCTGTGGGAATCGGTAAGAGTATCGGTATCTGTGGGCATCGGTAAGAGTATCGGTATCTGTGGGCATCGGTAAGAGTATCGGTATCTGTGGGAATCGGTAAGAGTATCGGTATCTGTGGGAATCGGTAAGAGTATCGGTATCTGTGGGAATCGGTAAGAGTATCGGTATCTGTGGGCATCGGTAAGAGTATCGGTATCTGTGGGCATCGGTAAGAGTATCGGTATCTGTGGGCATCGGTAAGAGTATCGGTATCTGTGGGAATCGGTAAGAGTATCGGTATCGGTGGGAATCCGTAAGAGTATCGGCATCGGTTCAAAGTGGTATCGGCCCAGCCGAAAAAATTCAAACACAGTTGAGTCATTCTCCTTTAGGAAATTCCTGTGTACCTAGGCACTAAATAAAACAGCAACATTTGACTGTTGTATCTCTTTCTTTCATATACGTTAATTTGTGTAACTATTAGCTCTACGTATACTCAAAGGAAAAGAAAGCACTGCGTCAGAAGGATATTTTCTGAAACGTATAGTTATAACTATCCTAGCATTGAAAATACGTCTACACTGAGGAAAAGAAAGTACAGGTTCTCCTAAAAAGTCTCGAGTGCATAAGAAGTGCATAGAATTTTACGAACATACACTAGCTCCATATTTCAGTTAACAATGACGCCTTATGATGCTAGAATTGGATTCCTTGTTTATCCAGGGAATTTTAGTATTAATTTAATTTGATTTCTATTATTTAGCGTCGTTTTGTGCCACTTTTGACAAATTGCGACAATGAGGATGAGTCATATGATATGATGAAAATTGATTAAGGCACACGTACAAAGAACACCCATGCCGGGACTCGAACCCGGGACCCCCGGCGTCGTAGCGCGCTGTGCTAATCACTCTACCACGGAGGTAGGTAATTTTAATATTTACAGTGCTAAATCTCAGGTCAGTGCAATCCTTCACACCGTACCATAATAAATGCAGGGTGTTTCAATTGTTCTCAACCCCTGATATTCGCTTATAAAAATCAAACTATTGGTCATAACGTAATGAAATTTATTACCAACATACCTTGGTGTATGAGAAGCATGGTGTCGTCATTGGAGATGACGCCACAGTATCTTCAGTCGTTGCGTGGACATACGTGTGCGTCTGGCCGATTCTTCCGTTAAAATGTCAATCGTACGGACGTGTGTTTTCAGTCTGAGTTCTTGGCCCTGCTGTTGTGACGCACCTGATAAGAGGTTCGTGCTTGTTCGGGTTCGTTTGAGACTTCGTGCTTACGTGGTTCGTGATTACAGTACAGTAATGAGTCGGTACTCAATGGAACAGGGTGTCGTTATCGTTGGCACGTACTGGAGAACGGAGTTCATAAAGGCGTTCCTGGGACAATTTATTGCACAGTTTAGCGTCCGGAAACCACCTGCACAGTCTTACATTTAACATTTGGTGTAGAAACTGGAAACAGGCATGCATTGATGCTAATGGCGACAATTTCCAACTCGCTGTGACGTCACCATGCTTCCCATACACCAAGGCATGACCGTAGGAAATTTCATTACATTACTTACATTTTTATAAGCGAAAGTCAGGGGGACAGGGGCCGAGTGCGAGTGAAACACCCACACAGGCATTCCATTCTTAGTGTCTCCCAACACATCTAGTGAACACAAATATATAAACAGAGTAGTTATGTGGATGTACCTCGGTGCTAGCTCGATCTTTCTGCCGACTGGCTCCTAGCTGGCTCAACTGCGCCAGGTGATTCCTAAGAAGCTCCAGCTGCTCGTTGCACTTCTGGTTCTGTTCCCGAAGATGCTGATTCTGTTCCTCGAGCTGCAAGGAGACAAAAGACTGAGTTAGTAATACAGGAGACATGCCAAAATCTGCTAGAGGAAAGAGACGAGAGAAAAAAAGAATGAAAACACTTTAATTAAGGGCGAAATTTAATTAAAGTACCGCCTTCACTGTGGCTCACGACAAGATAAGCAGGGATGCTGGGAGGAGGAGAAGGGAGGGGGCAGGAATGTTATCCTAGGGGCTGCAAAAGCTTATCTCGTTCATTATTCAAGGCTTTACTTTGACCTCATCAAGGGTTTTCCTCGCTCCTTTCGCAATTTCAACAACGATCGGGGTGGTGGGTGGGACAGAAAGCCCGGGGACGGACGGTGGACAAAAATTTAAACAATAAAAGGGAAAACAATGAATTTTGTAAACAAGGCCCCTTTCTGCGAATCCACTGCAGAAAATGTGATGGATGTGCCGATTTAAAGCAGCGACCACAATACTGTGGGTAAACAAATGAAAATAACTCAATTTATTTGCAAATAAGATGTGCTGAAGAATTCCAATAAATGATTCAATACGCCGTAAAAATCCATGGTCAACAACCTGATTATCAGTTCTATTTTATTGGAGATACATTTTACTGCCAGGAACAAAACAACATTGATGAAATCAAAATGCGAAACAATCTACAATTGAATAAAAATGAATGCCAATTTGAAGATGCAAAAAGTACAGCGTGTCCACAATGAGACTCCAACATTTTGAAAGTCTATAACTTTTTTATTTCAGATTGTACAGCTGTGATTCCGGAAGAAGCAGAAGCAGAAACTCAAAAAGTTTATGTGGTAACGTTTTAGTGCACGCAATAGCCGTAGTGGCGCTGCAACAATCGATTGTTTGCAAATGGAGATTCCAAATGAGCGTGTGCAAGTTGTGTGGTGGTATGCAGAAACAAAATCAGTTATTCAAGTGCAACGAACTTTGTGAACTGTCGACAGTTTCATACCAATTTCTCTCGCTGCTTGTCTTACTGACTTCTGTGGACTCCTTTCGAATGACTTCACACACATTTTCTACAACCTGTTCCTGGATTCTGGGTTTACCACCACCGTGTCCTTTCAAAACATTGCCAGTCGCCAAAAACTGATCACACCACTTCTTTATAGTCTTGAATGTCGGGGGATCCTTATTGTACACACGACGAAAGTTTCGTTGCACTTGAATAACTGATTTTGTTTCTGCATACCACCACACAACCTGTACACGCTCGTTTGGAATCTCTATTTTCAAACAATCAATTGTTGCAGCGCCACTACGGCTATTGTGCGCACTAAAACGTTACCACATAAACTTTTTGAGTTTCTACTTCTGCTTCTTCCGGAATCACAGCTGTAAAATCTGAAATGAAAAAGTTATAGACTTTTAAAATGTTGGAGTCTCATTGTGGACACGCTGTATATATTTCGTGTAACAGGGTGTCTACCAAAATAACAAATATAAAATTCTTGATTTTTTCATGACTTTTCTTGACCTGTTTCCGTTTTTCTTTAACCTTTATTTATTCAACCCTACTTACGTAAAATTTGAAATTAGCAATTAAGAAAATAAATATTTAGTTAATGAAAAACCCCTGCCAAAAGGTCAGCTAAGATGAAAACTGAAGCTGTATTTAACAAGAGAATTAGACTTGCTTCATCTATTACTGCATTTGGCAGACGAACGAGGCTCTGCAGTTTGGACTCAAAGCCAATATAATCTTATGTGGGGCTTGTGTTATCGTCGCTACATGTTTGTGACATTCCCTTCATCCATATCTTAGTACCATTCATCCGCATCTTCGCGATTAGCCAAAGGAACAGGAAAGTAAAGTAAAATAAACTAAATCAATCAATTAGAAGCAATCCTATGCATTGAATGGTTAGGTTCTCATATATGTATTTTATTTCTACACCATACCTCACTTTTATCGTCAACTCAACTAAATCTCCTCCACCCAAGAAACGAAAAATAAATGGAAATATTGTGAAAGAAAGAAATCAATACCAGAGTGAATGGTGAAAAAAGCATTTGGGCATTTATTCTCGACAATCGGCGTAATGGATTGGATCCGTTTTCGCAGTTCAACGGATTGGCCTGTTAGTGATCTGTGACGACCTAACCTCCGAGGACACAATGCTGTGCGTGACGTGATTAGCATCCTTTGGATCCCGGCTTCCAATTGGTTGATCGTAGAGGGAAAAGTTTCCTTGCAACGTACACTGAGTATGTAAGAGAAAAGTTCCATAATATCTGAAAATAACATTCAAGACTTGCGGGTATTGTATAATATCAATGTGTTTTTGTTAGTGCATAAAACTGAACCACCATGAAAATACTCCATATAAACAACACATCAAGGCAACTGAAAAAAGTTTCTATGTAAAGAAATGTTACAGCATCAATTTATTAGTACAGTAAAATTACACATATCCACAATATTGAAATTATCAGCTATCAGAACGAAATAATGCTTTTGTTTTTGGTTTTGATAGTACATTATGTAGGGAATTTAGAAAACCAAAAGAAAATTTTCGATTATATTCACTAATTTACTGTCACGCATATGGAGTGCGTATTCTACGTATTCAGTGCGTTTGTTTTGGCTCTGGGCGGGGATAGAGCGTGCCTGCAGACGGCGCGGCATGGCGCGGATGCCGGCATTTTCGAACCGTGACGTCCCGCTTATTTTTACGCACATATCTTTAGCATACAATTATATTTGCATTGCATAACGAGTACTAAGTAACCTGTGTTATGAGAGTTGTTCAAACTGGTGGCCAACTACATTCACGCATTCCCGCCATCTTTTGATGAAATTTTTGTTGACGTATTTGTTCTGTTTTCAAGTTGTTTTCTCGCCATTGTTAACCCGCTGGGTAAAAAAATACCCAGAAGAAAATTGCTTCTTCAGTCCGAATTTAAATTGTTTCAAAGCATGTTTCAAACATGTAAATAATAATATCTTCAACGAATACGTAACCTGAGTTTATTAAATTTGAACATTTTTATTTCATTACGCAAAGTTAAAGTCGAGAAAAATTAGAAAGACTAAGAAGAGCTTCTTCTGCCATAACGTAAGGACACACGAGTGGTAAAAAATGTCCGGAAGAAAAATGACTTCAGTACGAATGTTAAT
This sequence comes from Lepisma saccharinum, assembly GCF_977018435.1. Classification (NCBI taxonomy): domain Eukaryota; kingdom Metazoa; phylum Arthropoda; class Insecta; order Zygentoma; family Lepismatidae; genus Lepisma; species Lepisma saccharinum. The sequence goes on from NC_139253.1 coordinate 42,518,973, forward strand.
TGTTTTAAAGCATGTAATTTGTAATATCTTTCATTGATTAATATAATTTTAATTTTGAACATTTCAATTAAATCACACAATTGATAAAAACGAGAAAAAAAATGTTGAAATACCAAACTGAAACGTATGACTGATATTCAATTTTGAAGGGAAATCAATGTATAGGATATTTTTTTAGTAGGTAAGCAATGAAATATCAGAGCTATAACTTTTTTAGAGGAAACATGTACATCCAAAATTTCAGCAATTTGCATTATATGTGGTAAAAGAAAATTACGGAACATAAAATGTAGCTTGAAATGTACTGAAAACAATGTTTTTTACCCCAGAATTCTATAATTTTTCTTAGCTGAGTTATCGTAATTATCGCAACTGTCTGCATAGGCCAAAAATGTTGCAAGTCATGAAACTAAAATGTCCGCCATTTTCAAACAAAGTCTAGTTTTAGAAAAACAATGCCGGTTTTGAACTACCCTTGTACAGGGGGTACAACGACAAACAAATGAAAAAAATAAAAATGGTCGAAAGACCAGTGCTGGACCATTTGCTACGGATTGACCATGAAATTTTAGGCAATTCCAAAAAAACGTAAAATTTTCGTTAGAAGGAATAAAAAAACCAAAAAATTTATTTCTTGTAGAGAAAGAGCATGTCTTTGCAATGATTTTCAACATCAAAAGTTTTTGGTTCCATCATACCCACAGATAAAAATTCAGATTTTCGTAACCTACCTTTCCCACCACAAAAATTAGGCTACAAATCCATTATTAGTCTTTTTATAGGATTTGTAAATTTTTTTGGGTGCTGATGTATTTTTTTCTGAAATCCTAATTATTTCATTGAACTTTGTGTAAAATTTCAAAGAGATCTGATGATTGGTTAAGGAGGAAATAAATAAAATGTAAGCAAGGGTATCTTGTGTTGAGGGTCTCAATAGTGACAGACAACACTGATATAATGACATTTCAAAGTGCTGTAAAATGAAAACCGTTTGAGATAGACTGAAAAAAAATTAGGGGGGTTCTCTCAACCATAAAGGAAAGGTGTATACCAAATTTCATCGAAATCTGAGTTGGTGGGTGTCAAAATCTTAGTTTTTTGCGTTGATTTCATGTAGAATGACCCATATGTATTTTCTCACTACTTGACTGTTAAGCCAGCCACATTTATGTTCAAATGTTGTCAGGTGCATAACGCTTTTACATTAATGCGTAATAATGTTGTAGAATACTACATGTTGAAACAATTCCTTCCCATTAATATGTAAAGTCTTCCTCTGTACATTGTAACAAGCCATGAAGGCTCATGGGGGAGGGATGGAAGTGATGTAATTAGCACCAAACTCTCACCGGCTTTACTCTCACAAGGCACCCATTTGATTACAAGCTGGGTGAACTCCAGAGCCGCTCCATCTAGGAACATTCTCACTTGATAACACCTACCGTAGAAATCGAACCCTGGTCTTCCGTCAGAGAGTCAAACGTCCTACCTATTGGGCAACCGTGGTTTCTTTCACGTTAATGATGGTCTCTTGGAACAAGAAAAAAACTGCATTGGCATTAGTTAGAATTTTGCGCTAATTTTCAAAAATCTACAGACAGTATCCAGTATTTCTCACTGCTGAATCTATTAATTCCCAAGACTCATTGAGGATCTACTGTACTTCTCCGAGTTTTATAAATTCTATCACAGCTCCATGAGTCTACATTTAAATATAACACATGTACCTAGAAAACCTCGAGCTTGGGGAAACTCTAAATTAATGTGACCAATTTTCGTAGTCGAATGCAAAGTTTTGGGCAGTAAAACAAACTAAGGACGGCAAGTGAATTAGTTTCGCCTTCAGGCAGTTCTTGACTATTCAAAGTGTTTTCCGTGAATAAGAATATTTTAACAATATCTGTATTTAGAATTTCTGCCAGAAATTCAACCAGAAGCAAAATAGGCTGTTCCTTTACAATGGATACACCCATCTCTTAGAGTGATGATATTGATTCACAATGGGTAGGAACCTTGATTTTCGCAAACACGATAACTTCGAAAAAAAGTAATAATAATTGTTGCAAAAAAAAGTTTTCATATGTACAGTGACATATTCTAAACACATTTCACATACATTTGAAATCGCGAATTTCAACATATTTTAAGTTTAAAGAACTAAAAATGTCGCGAAAATACAACATTCTTGCGTTTGAGAGTTAAAAAAATGAAATGTATCACATTTACGAGCGTATAATGTGCATGTTTTTCAAAATTTTATACCCCCCCCCCCCCAAAAAAAAAAACAACAACTATGATACACATGGATTAATTCCGACAGCTACATAAAGCCACGTGTAAGTGCATGTTTCCCACGATTTTTCACCTTATATGGAAACGTTTTGAATCACCGAGCAAAGTCTGGTTCTGACGAGAGATCGAATGGTCACCTACCGTCACACGGGAGCCGTATCATGGGTATTTCTCGAGGGAGAAACGTTTTGCGTTACCGAGCGCAATGAAAATCTTTTAGCGGAGAACGAGTGCCCACCTACCGTCACATGGCTGCCTTAATATCGGAATTTTACGCGCGAGAAATAATGGAACATGACTTGCTGAAAAATCGTTTCCAAAGTATGAAACTGTTACGAACAAGCGTAGGCCACGTGACCTACAAATTAATATACTAGTTTGAAATCACAATGAAGGTGTAATTTCAGGTCTATTTGGCAGAAAAGTGTGTTAAAATAAAAACGCGAATTTTACCGAAAAGTGAGAAGAAAAACACACCAATTTTGGAACTTCACGACGCTGAGCGAACAACGAAATTTAGGAACTCGAATGATGCACCGCACTGAAATCAAAAGTGTTGACCTTATGGCTACGTGGGATCTCTGGTTCACATAAAAGTTTTAATTTATTTTATTTTACTTTCGTAAGTTTTACAGATGAACAGGAACTCTTTTGACAAACTTTCTTTTGTTATTTTTTTTTTTTTTTTTTTTTTTGAAAACACTACAGCTCCTGACCAAGGAGTTTTATTATAAACTAAAATCACTTAACACGTTACGTTTCTACCCAATATCAGGCTCTTCTTCACACGGGGAACTATAAAAATCATGTTTAAATAGTTTCCCGTGTGAAGAAGACCCTGATATAGCGTAGAAAAGTAACGTGTTAAGTGATTTTAGTTTATAATAAAACTCCTTGTTCAGCAGCTGTAGTGTTTTTAATATGGACAGAAGGCTATACAGTGTTAGAATTTTTTGGTATCAAAAGCAGTTCATATTCCATTCCTTGGACAAGGAATAAGCATTAATAACATTTGATTTGTCATTTTAGTACAGCTTTGATTGTTGAGAAGGCGAATTTTGAGAAAAATAACGCGACCAGCTTACATATATAAAGCGCGAAAAATGAAAGTTCCTACCAATGGGACACAACGTAAATGTTGAAGAAGTCCAAATCCTTGTCTTGAGACGAGGTAGTTTTCATCTGAGCGATGTCCATCTCCAAGCTCCAAGAAATTTTGGGCTTAATTCGACAGCCTTAATGCACGGGAAAGGAGAGGGGGAAATTTGCTCCCCCTCTCAATCAACAGAACTCGCTCGCCGATTAAATGGGCAGGAATTTGTTCCGAAATTAGTTTCTTGGTGAATATTCGAATTGTGTTTTCGAACCAACACAATTCCTCTCGGTACGGTTCTCCTTTTCTCATTACCAGGTAATTGATAGTTCCCATCTTGCTTATCCCCGCTCATCGATTGCCCATTAATTACAAGAGGGAAGTGAGAAAATACCACCTCCAGTGCTGCAACACGAGGAACAAACGGTAAAACTAACGCAATCAGCAGCCAACTTGGACCCCAGAGGGGAAAGTTCCCAGATATTATCACAACTTTGCACCTGATTGCGAGATCCAAATTGCATTTCTCAGGCCGGGTTAAATTATTTGGATGTTGATCAGATTTTTGTTAGCGTCCGTACGCTAGATGACACGAGGGGGGGGGGGGGATAAGATGAAGTTACATCTTCGGGAAATGATGCAGACTGCGGATACACAGAGATGAGTGAGTTTGGATGCGACTCAGGTCGTCATAAAAAATTAAATATGTCAGCTATGTATTAGGGTGGATCAAATGAAAACGGAACAGGGGCCACTGAATGAAATCATCAAGGTTAATTTCAAGTGTAATCTCCAAAGTTACACAAGCACTTGTCCCACTGTTTCACCAAGCGGTGAATACCCTGCTCGTAGAACTCCTTTGGCTGAGATCGGAAACAGCAGAGGACTTTATTGTCCGAGTGGAAGCGCCGACTCTTCAATGCCTTTTTCAACGAACCAAAGGTTTGGAAGTCGCATGGCGATAGATCAGGAATATACGGTGGGTGTTCCAACATTGTCCACCCAAACGTCGCCAACGTGTTCTTTGTAACAGCTGACGTATGTGGCCGCGTGTTATCATGCAGCAAAACCACTCCGCCGCAGCAGGTGAAGCACTGACTGACTGCCTTCTCGGACGATACTGTTGCCCAACCACCTACGCATATCACGTGCTTACGCGCGACTTCCTTACCTCCCGCTTTACCTCTACATAGGGTTGTCGCCACACACATACATAAATATAATCCAATGCATCCACTGTTCCGTTTTCATTTGATCCACCCTCATACTTAATAAATATAGACAATACGGAATTTAATTCTTCAATATAACGCACTTGTCATTGATGATTTTAGCTTCTTGTTCGTATCCGATATACTGTACTCGGAAGTATAGAGACACAGTGAAAGTACGGAGGTACTGTGCAGACTCATGTCGAAGACTGAGGTTTAGACATCAATTGTCGACTTCAACTAAATACACAGAATCCATTTTGTACGAAACTCCGCGCACTCTGGATTACAGGATTGCAGTACCAGACTTATTTAAGGGGGCTTCCAATGGGAAGAAAATATGGCTTGGAAAAGATCGCAAAAAAAAATAAAAAAAATGAGATAGCCGAAGTGACGAAACAGTTACTATCAAAGTTATCATAATATAGGTGGGGGAAGGGGTTGCAGTGTTATTAACCCCAGGGATTCAGTCGAGACAATACTAACTGCTGTACAACTTGTATAACTCCTTGCATCCAAGTATTGTATTATGTTGCTGGAAAATCTTAAGACAAGCATGAAATTAATCCCCTTAGAGAGAACACGGTGGTAAATATGTAAAAAAGATTCAACATTACAAAATACATTAAACATATGACCAAGATGAGATATGTATTCAAATTTTCAGCTGTCTTAACTCTGAGGTGAACATTGAATCCTAAAATATGATTATAATAAATCAAAACTGCAAATACAGTAAACGTGGAGTAAACACACTTTATAGAACAAGAACATCATCAAAGGCATTCACCACTAAGACCACAGACTTCTCTTCTAGAATCCTTGATCTGCACTTATAATGAATTCCTTAAAGAACGTAGAGAACACAGAAGAAAGTTACACGGAGGTTTAAAAAAATATCCTACGGTAGAGTACAGAGATTTGTGTACAGTTTTATGACACTTTACGCCAGTTCATGACTTTAATGCTCTCTCCAACCGCGGCTAAATGAAAGTAATCGTAAAATTTTGTCCTTCTATATGGGACTTCTTAAACTCCCATCTCCCATACGTTACTACAATGAGCCATCATTAATCTCACCTAAGTAGAAGAAGGGGTCTCTTCTACTGCTTGATAGCAGGTGAAATGCCTCTACCCTCCACCCGCTTTTCCATCCCTTTTTTCCCCCTGGAAGTATTTTACAGGGTGGAAGCTCACCTTGAAAATTGGCTGGCTTCTTCAGTTGAGGAAAGTTCCTCCAGGATCCAGCCTCTCGGAGGACTCACTAGAAATTAGGGAATTGGTTTATGCCTCTGGAAATGGATGTTTATTGCCTTTCCTCAATTACTGGGATTTGGGGGCGGGTGCTGGAGAATTGCTCCAAGCTAAGAACCCGTGAGGTGGAGAGGGTGTGAGGAGATTGGAATAGAGGGAGTGAGGGAACTGCAAGGCTCGCCAGAGCGTGGAAATGCACTTGGTGGAGGCTCCGGGCAGCCGCATTGTTAGAATCCATGCTTGCGCGTCCCGAAACAAAATTGTTCCGCCATCCTCACTCCACGCGTTAAATCGTATAAATCAGGCATCGTTTTCATGTTGCACGAGACCCGCTGATCTCCAATACATTGCGGTGGTGCTTGCCTAGTGAACGGGATTGGTTTATGCTGCAAATAAATTTACGGCACACAAAGGGTACCTGCATATAAACGTGCATCCCGCTGTTGGAAGCGGATATATACTAGTATATCATGTTTACGGTTAAAAATGAAAGCTGTGTTCTGGCGTAAGCACTTATAAAGTGCGTTAAAATGAGTAAAACTGCAAATGACTAATCTGCTTGTAGTTTTGTACGGTAAATCTTCATTACCGTAACAGTCGTGGCTTGTATTTGAATATATATCATATAAAAACATTCTCCCCTCTTGTTAATTACCACTAGAAAATAGATCCAAGCTAGAATTTCATGGCAAAATGCATTTACTATTAACGGTAGCACAATTATCGCGAAATTAACACAAATTGCTACAGCCGACGCAGATCGGGGAATAAGGAATGCTTCGTGCAAGGTTTGGCTATAAATTGGAGAAATTACTTGGCTAGAAATTGTTATGTAATCATTAAATATCTCCCTACAATTCCTGGAATTTTATTTCCTTTTCGCAGAGAAGCAAGGTATTTGTAAAAAAAACAGACAAGGCTGTTTTCGAGAATAGGGTGTACACTGCAGGAATTTAATATCTTTCAATTTAGTTCCCAACAACAGTATTGGTCTCCTGATGGTACAATGGTAGTAGGGATCTATGAAGGCTGCACTGAAGAGCCATGCGTTGGTAGGATTTTAAGGTGAAATGAAGATACACCTACTAGTATCTGAGCAACCAGTGCATTCTATGTGTAGGTTTTATTTTCCATGCAACCCTTTTGTCACTCTTTCTATGATAACTATGCTTAGCCAAGATTTTTCACCCTGTACTTTAAAGTCAAACTTGCAGATTTTGTATATGAGTACATACACTTATGATAAAAACATTGATATACATTATTCTTTGTGTAATTTTCTACATGAGTTTATGACCATATCTCTGTTTAAAATCATATCATAAAGGAATGGTTCCAGTGCACTTACCTCCCTGAGTTTGTTAGTGACCCACTCCTTGATCTTCGCTGCCTTGGCCTCCACTTGCTTTGCATCTTGCAATCGAAGCTGACGCTGAAAGAAGGAAAAATATTTCAATTAAAAAGCTTGATTATTTCACATTAGCTTTAATTTTACAATTGCCGACAATTTCGTGCTTGTGGCACTGTGTGTAAGAAAATCTATCAACTCTACCAATAGGCCTAAAAGTATTCAAGCAATTTATTGGGTGAACGGAATAGGAGTTGGAAAAAATGTAGACTCCGATTTCGACTAAATAATAATGTATTATTAATTTATTTATTTTTCTTTCTGCACTGAAAATATTCAAATCAGATTTAAAGGTGTAAACAAAGGAGGATCCGGTTGAATCAATTCTGTTTCTAGGAACAAGCTGTTTGTAAACTTTTAAAACACGTACATTATAATTGTTATATAATTTAAGGGGAGACATACAGTTTTCTTCACAGACCTCGAGAAGAGAAACGAGAGGGAGATGTAGTCATGGAAAAAAGTACTTCCCCATGGAGCCTTAATACCAGTAGTCTCATGGGGGAAGTATTTCTTTCCACGACTGTACAAGGCCTGGCGGCGGGAAATTTACATGGGTGCTTAGGGAAGATGTATTTTTCTAAGCTCCATAGGAACGCATTGTTTGATATAAAAGATTGAAGACGAACTCTCCACAAGAAATATACAGGGATCGAGACACACTTAACCGGTGTTTTTAATAAACTCTACTTAGCTTAATAATCGGCTAAAGGACCTTATTACAACTGCAACGCGAGGAGAAATCCATCAAGTAGAACTCACCGTTCTCTATTTATAATACTGGCGAGGATTTCGACAGAATTAAAGCAAATGTGCACCTTGTAAGAAATTGTATCTCATTCTCTTAAGGTAAATTTTCATATTCCAATGTTTTAATCTCGGAAAAAAAAGGATCACGCAAACACACACACACAGGGGGGGAGAGAGGGTTTATTTGCTTCAGGTTTACATTTTTGTAACACTTATATAATTAGCCTACTTTTTTAAAAAAAAGTTGTAAGTTTATTTAATCATGTTTATAACTTCCTTATTAAATAGTACAAAAAGCCACTTATCTCCGTTGAGATAAATTTTTCCTCATCCAGATCAAGTTTATTTTTCTTAACATGCAGAAATCTGTCAGACACACGAAGGTTCAAATGTGAGAAACTTTTGAGGATTTTTTAATCGTGGCGGGCGTAGAAGAAGAAAAGAAGGGAGAAAGACAAATATGGAAATCAAAGCTGTCTCACAACATATCACTCCCGGTTAAAACAAGTTATGAAAACATTTTTCAAAATATAGGGAGATGAATATTTGTAGACAATATTATAAACTTGATTGAAGAGGAAAATGATAAGAAAGTATATGGACATTCTCTGTAGGCATGAGGAGGTTAGCAATCAAATTATGCCGCTAATTCATCAGTCTTACGAAATATCCACATCAGCTGTAATGTGATGCTAATTTATTAGCGAAAGATACTGTGTCTTAGAAACATGGGTAAGCCTTTATTTCTGTATTTCTGTAAAAGTTCTGCAAAATCCATCTTCTAAACCACAAATTGGAATTTGAATTGTTCTTGCAATGTAAACTTAATACAGTACATTGCATTTAGTACTTGTAGCACGTTGCTTCATGTTTGAAAATGAGTATGAGAGGGGAAAAAACACTTTCAATATCATGTTCCAACTTTTTCATGCTCTTCACAGCACTGCTTTTCCTTGGGTCTTATTAAGTTAATATAATACAAAAAGAAAAATGTGGATAAGCTGATGATACGAAACATAACGTTATCACAATTAAGACAGGAATTAAACCTGGGGAGACGTGCTAATTCTCAAACCTGGAAGGCTAGAATAGTCAAGTATGCGGGGGTATTATATTTCGAATTTCCCAAACTCTGTTTATACAAAGAAACTAAGCGGACTACAATGAGTAGTAGCGGGTTAAAGTAACCAGTCTGCCACATAGGCCAGCGTACTCAACAGTCAAACACAAAAAATAATACAAAGAAATTACTGAATTCAATTGATTGATTTGGTTTGATTTTACTTCGCTCTTCTGCTACTTTTGGCTAATAGCGAAGATGATCGTGATGATGAAATTGATGAAAGAACACTCACAAAGAACACCCACGCACAGGCCTGGATTCGAACACGGGACCCCTAGTGTCGTCGCTCGCTGTGTGATGAAATTCAAGTTAGCATCCTGGATAATGGTAGAAAATTGTCTATCAACATTACCCTATCAACAATGTGGGTTATCACGAGATGCAATTCCGTTCGACTACACAAGAAACTTTTTTAATTTCATGTTTGATATTCGATGGATGACAGTGTAAAAACTTTACTCGGAATTAGGAATTCACGCATACGAGTTATTCTACAACCGGATACAGTTTTATACGCATCTTGTTCATTCCGTAATATCTGAAATAATATTCATTTCTCCGAAATTTGGACAGTGATGCTGAAAGAGATATTCCATTGAAGAAGAAATGAGCGTTGTGACCTTAAACATGAACTTGTGTGAGATTTTTCAAAAAATCTTCCCAACATCATTGCTTACGAAACTAGGACAGTCGAGGGCGAGGTTACACGGTTGAGGGGAGGGGGGAGATATGCACAGCACCCCATTAGGGTGAGAGACGACTTGTTTTTCCCTGACTAATGCGCTAGGGGTTCGCCTCTTTAGTCTCAGAGTTATTATTCTGAGAAAGCTGAGCCGGGGAAGATGTCTACACGCTGGTTTATACAGGCAATTTATTGACTCCATCCTGCCACCTCAGAGCGACGCTCAGGTATTATGGGAATCATTTCGCCGACCCATGAAACCGGAGACTGATTAATAAGGAAGAGGCCCCGGGAAGGCCTCCCGGCGCTGATCGTGCTCTTCGGTCGAGCCTTCCCCGTCGGCAATTCTAATTTAATCCCAGAAACCCCAGATTCAGCGCAACCGTCATTTGGAATTGCTGCAAAATGGGTAAATCTGAGAAGAGGAGAGCGCATTCGCAATAATCCATCATCGAGAAAACCTCCAAGGGAGAAAAGGGTTTTGTGCTTTCGAATGCGAAGGGTCGTACGTATGAATTAACCCTTTCGAAGCAGCTTAGATACGTTGGTGTTATTGGACCGGTTGCGGATTTTGCCAAATGAATAAGTTTCGTAGATTCGATATATCACGGATTAATTTCATGTGATCAAATACCACTAATAAACGTATTGCCTAGTGCAATTTGGTGACAGCCACATAGTCATCTCATCGTACACACAACGGCAAAAAAAAAAATAGTAGACGAAATGACCATCACCTGCCTGTTCTCCACAAGGACAACAAACACCGATCTCCGTGGCGGAGAGGCTAACACAGCGCACTGCGACTACAAAGGTTCCGAATTCAAATCCCGGTATGGGCATGGGTGTTCTTTGTGTGTCCCTTAATCAATTTCATCATATCACCCATCTTCATGTTTATCCAAAAATGGCAGAAAAGCAAAATAAAAGAAACCAAATCAATCAAGCAGACGACAATACGCATCGCATCAACAGAATTCCATTCCCTAAAACAAGACAATGTAGAATTTTAAAAAAAAGAATGAAAATAGCGACGGACAATTGACCTATTATTATTTATGCCGTTGGCTGTACACAACTTACTCGTGCATGCAGACTATTTTTCTCCATCATTCACTTGCATGCATTTCCTCTACTTCAGACTTGTCGCTGCATAACAGTAGGCTAATGAGTAGCGAGTTTGTTTCACTTCACGTGGCTAGTATACGATCCTGCGCAGGTTTTTGACAATTTTGATGTGAAACGGTTGATCGATATTGCCGATATGAGATGAGACTAATCTGAAACTACGATGAATCTAGCGATTTTATGCAATAGTCCAACAAATGACATGGGAACGATTCAAATTCGAATGAGGATTGTAAAATTAGTCTCCTTCATCACATTCTCATACACTGATTAACATTCAGCCAAGTGTCTTAATCTATTCGTCCGATATTACAAAAAGCATACATTACATCAACAACAAGCCCATACCCCCCAAGGCCAATGGCGCAATCCCCCCCAAATCTCGTCATGCGTCCCCCCAAATCATGTGGTAATCCACATGAAGTATATAATTACGATAGCGTGTCTACTGAAAGTAACGTTTTTTTAAGCTTTATTGAACACAATACTTGATCTGCCCTTCCTCCTTAAACAGAGGTTTCCATCCCCCATCCCAAAATATTTTGGGTGAATACATAATCATTATTTTTATTTGAATACAATAGCCTGTTAAACTGTCCATAGTAGTGTAATTGATGATACAACCAGTGCGAGAAAGGAAGAGCTCCCCTCATGCAGATTTGCCTACACTTAAAACTTGCTCAACATGCCCATATGAGCTTTTTGCTCAAGTGTGGAACCCTGCCTAATCCAAGATTTTTGTAAAAATGCCCTCAAATATTTTCTGAGAAAGGAAGAGCTCCCCTCATGCAGATTTGGCTACACTTAAAACAGGCTCAACATGCCCATATGAGTTTTTTGCTCAAGTGTGGAACCCTGCCTAATCCAAGATTTTTGTAAAAATGCTCTTCGGAAAGTATGAACCCCCCCTCAAGCAGATTTGCCCATACTTACAAAAATTGCATCAGCCGGATTTTTGTCCATAAACTTGTCAAAAATTGATATTTTTTTGGCTATACCTGAAATTAAGCTAAAACCCATACCCACATATACATATTTACTTCAGGTTTAAGTTCAATTGGATGCCAGGTTCAATTTTTTTATCTATATGCAGAGCCCCTCTAGAATGGCAATGACCTAGCACTGTGTTATGTATTGATTTTTGCTTCCCGAGTAATGAAGCTTTGCGTGCAAACAATTGCATCAGCCACTATTGTGAGAGTGGTTGAGGAGAACAGATGTGTTGTTACAGTGCTTCTCATACTTACAGGCCTGTTTGTTTTAATATATAATTATTCATATTTCTGGTATATTGAACAATATTTTGCCTGATATTTGTTACATCCAGCTTGTTTGTTGTAATCCACTCTTATTTAGGGTCAGGCTTATATCTGTCCCAGCCTGTTATACAAAAATCAATACATAACAAGGTTATTGCCATTCTAGACATGCATGTCTGTGCAGGTATTTGTGCTAGGTCAGTGTGAATGAATATTTATTCTCTTTTTCCACTTGTAGGCTATTGGCTTTACAACCTGTTATAAGATAAGCATAGAGTTTTGATTTAAAACCCAAAAAAATTATATAATAAACCGAGGATAAAAATTAATAATAATATTAATAATATTAATATTAAGTATATACACTAAATATACAAATCACACAGCTGAACCTAACTGATATTTTTATTAAGTATAAAGTTTTGAATTGAAGCCCAGAAAATCTTATATAATAAACAACAAGAGAAATGCCAAAACAAAAATATTGTGACCAATGCCATAAAAATATATTTAGCTCTAATTGGGCCAGACACCAAAAGATTTGTAACCCAGACAAATGCAGAACTCCCACAAAAATATGCCCCAAATGCCATAGAAAATATAACATGGAATATTTCACATATAAACATAAAGGTACTTGCTCTGCACAGTCATCAACACAACCATCTACATCTGGTCTGAAAAGGAAGCATGAAACACCTGTTAATGCTTTACTAGCAAAGCAGCCACGGTATGAACCCATCCATAGCAGTTTTAATGCCCAACTTAGTGATTATTGTTTTGAATCAGAGCCAAGATGTGGTATTAAGAATTTTTTGAACAGTATAAATCCTAATGTGCAGGCAATTCTAAATGCACAAAATGGGTCTTATAAGCTGTCCCTCAAATTGTTTACACAATATAAGAAGCCAAATGGCACAAAATTTACACAGCCCCACATAACAGAAACTGTACCGGTATATTCAAATACAAATTCAGACAAAATAATAAGCAATTTGATAGATCAATTGAATATTAAACACACTGAATTTGCTGCAAAAGAGTCTGGATGGAGCCTATGCGGATCTCCACACAAGTTATATGTTAATATTTCTGAATTCAACCCATTACAAGGTTCCACTTATGTGCCATTACCTGCCAATATCAAAAACAAAACAGCCGTGGTTAATATAAAAAATAATGATGATAAATGCTTTTTGTGGTGTATTTTACCTGCTTTGTATCCAGTTTCAAAGGATTCTCAGCGAATAACTTATTATAAACAATATGAGCATGATTTTGATGAAGCAATGGAGGGTTTAGAATATCCAATGTCTGTTCAGAATATTGATAAATTTGAAAAAAAGGCCAGGAATATCAATGGCAAACAATTATCTATTAATGTATTTACTTGTTCCACTGGCCGTGACAATTGCTTGATAGATCCTCTCAGAATCAGTACACTTGATGATGAATCTGCTATTCCGATTGATCTGCTCTTAATTGAAGGAGATGGCACAAATCATTACACTCTGATACATAATCTTGAAGCTTTAGTCAGAACACAACTAGACAAATCCAATACAATATTCAAGTTGTGTAGAAGATGTTTAAGTGTATTTGATGGTAGAAAAATGGTGAATGGTGTTTGTGAAAAGAATGCAGAAATTGCTAAAAACAAGTTAATTGAGCATCTGAAATACTGTGGCAATTATAAACCTGTTCATATGGTGATGCCTAATCCAAGTGAAAAAGCAAAATTCAAAAAGTTTGAAGCCTTGTTGGAACACCCAGCATATATTGTCTGTGATTTTGAATCAAACCTCAAACCTCTTGCATTCTGCAATCCAGATCCTGAAGAATCTTCAATTACACCATACCAGCTACATGAACCTTCCAGCTTTTATTATGTGGTTGTACAGGATGGTGTTGTTAGTAAAGAAAATTTATACATGGGAGCAGATGCCATCAAAAAATTTGCACTTAGAATAGAAAATGAGTGCCATGACATAGCATCTAATATTTTATTAAAATCAAAACCCATGTTGCCTTTAACAGAGAAACAGATTGAAGATTTCAACAATGCAGAAAAATGCCCGGTATGTGATTCTGAATTTTCAGATATGAATATCAAGGTGAAACACCATTCTCATACAGATGGTAAATTCTTAATGGCCCTGTGTAATAGCTGTAATATTAAGATCAAGAGACCAAAATTTATCCCTATATTTTGCCATGGAGCATCCAATTATGATTTTCATCATTGTGACTGTCTTCTACATTCACAAATAACCAATATTTACTTTATTTCGATTGCGTACAAGTTTATAAAATTAACAGGGAACTATTGAGATTAAGAACGCTGTATCATTGCCGATATTTGTTTTAAGTTGTTGATTCCGATTCGTTTTTGTTATATATATGTAAGAAGATTGAATTAAAAATGTCTTGTGTTAATAATCGAAAATAAGTTTATATCAAATGTTATAAAGTGAAATAATATTTTGGAAGTTGAGTTGTGTTGCTTAATTCTTGCAATGTAAGTATAATAACATTATGAAAACCAATTGAGCGCTGAGGACTTGCAATTTAATTCTAAAATTGTGTTAGTCTGCTCATCCTTCGCGTACAATATATATTCAGTGTGAAGTATCGTTGCAAGAAATTGGTGGCCAGTGTGCGGAGATTTGGTTACACTGAAGAATTATAAATTTTAGACTTATTAGTGTCCCTTCCTTTGTGTACTTCATATTTTCGTTCTGTTGTCGTGAATACAAATTAGTGCAATGACAACGAAGAATGTTCCTATCGTGCCATTACCTACGGGTACTTCAGATTTTAATGCTCAATTATTGGTCATGTTTCGGGAATTGAAGGAATCGAATGACAGCGTAAGGCAAAAGTTGTCTGAGCTTGAAAAATCTCAGAAAGAGCAGTTGTCAGAGCTTGAGAAATCTCAGAAAGAGCAGTTGTCATCTCAGAGAGAGCAGTTGTCAGAGCTTGAGAAATCTCAGAAAGAGCAGTTGTCAGAGCTTGAGAAATCTCAGAGAGAGCAGTTGTCAGAGCTGGAGAAATCTCAGAGAGAGCAGTTGTCAGAGCATGAGAAATCTCAGAAAGAGCAGTTTGCAGAACTTGAAGACAGAACGGTGAAGTGTATGGAAAATATGAACAACACTGTTAAGGAGTTGGGCAACTCACTCCGGATGGAGATTGGGCAGGTTGCTGAAGCTTGCAAAACAGCAAATGATCAAATTAAGGAACAAGTTAAAGTGTTGGATGAAAGTTTCCAACAGTTGAATATATCTGGTGAAGCGAATACCAACAGCATTCGTAAGTTAGAAGATAGTGTTGCTGGATTGGGTTTGCAGGTAAACGAGCAGTGGAATGTTATCAGCCAGATTAGGGAAAGTAATAATGAAGGTTTAATTCAACGTGTTGAGATCTGTGAAGCACGATTAAGTGATGTAACAGCTAAACTGCTGATGACTAATACTTCAACAATCCATAAAGCTGCAGGGAACAATGGCAACATTACTGAAATATCACGTAATCCAGAGCATCCTGTACCTTTATCCTTGTCATCTTCCAGTGCTTTAGAAGATGAATCTTTTCCATTGCATATGTCAGGAAAACGCAAATCTACAGGAAATCCTAAATCTAATTTGTCAGCTCCTACTTCACCAGTTAATGTGCGAAATTCTCGATTAAAGAAGCCTCATAAAACTTCACATGTTAGTCTTGTTGATCCAGCAAATAATGCTTCAGAATCTAGCAATATAGACTCTGATATGTCTGAAGTAAACAAAACTAGATATAATTCGCAAGGAACTTCTGGCAAACGATTTAAACCTAATTACAACACGAAGCATCATAAGCACGCTACTATCATTGATTCTGATACAAATAAACCATCTACTTCTAAGGAACAGCCACGAAAGTATCTACGGTTGAATGAGTTGAATATGTTACCTAAATTTTCTGGAAATCCAGAGAAATCTAGCCCAAGGAAGTTTATTAAAACCTTAACTTCACATTTGGATTTGCTTCAAATTCCAAACGTTCAGAGATTGGAATGTATTCGGAATTGTTTTCAAGGACCAGCCGAGGGATGGTACAATACGCACGTGGATTCCTTTATGACATATAAACATTTGGTACATGAGTTTCTCAACCAGTACACTTCATACTCATTGACGCAGGCTCAGTTGTCAGAATTGAGGAACAGAAAGTATGATCAAAATAGCGGCATGAGCATGGAGGCGTTTGCCACTCGTACTTATTCAACATATTATAATTTGGTAGAGCGTCCTAAGGATGCAGAAGTCATAGACATTTTGATTAATCAGTTTCCATCAATTACGGCACAGACGATATTAGGTGCTGGCTTAACTAAGGTTGACGACGTTATTAATTTACTGAAGAGACTGGATTTGATAAAGACCAGATCTAGTAAGAAGTGTGATTTGCCTAGTGATTTTGAAGTGAGAACATCCAGGTTTACTAAGGATTCAAATGTGTCAGATTTCAGAGATAAACAAAAGTACAAAGTTCAGACAGTTAACACACAACCAAGGAACAGCGAGCAAAATCCTAATCAAAGGAATAATAGACAGTTTTCTCGCAACAATAGAGATTCTAATTTTGGTTCTACATCCGGTGGTAGCTCGTATAATAGAGGTCAAAATGTGAATGACAATTCTGATCGGCGTCAGGACTTTACATACAGAAGAAGGAATCAAAATAATTGTGGCAATCAACAGTTCTTTAGAAGAAACTTAAATGCAAATAACAGAAGTTATAACAATACCCAATTTAGACGAGACAGTGCGACACCACAGAATGATAGACGTTCTAATACAAGGCAAGGTTATCTACAAACGAGGTCCAATTCAGATCCTAATGTGGCTTGTTTGCCTTATTCCCCGAACAATAGTCAAGGTTTAATCAGTGAAGTAAATTTATGTTGTAATTGTCGTCAGCCCTGTAAACAATCATTCGCTTCTCATAACAGTAATGCTATTTCAGGTAGCCGATTGAATGAAAACGCTGTTTCATTTGATCCCAGGGAAACACAAGTTAAAGAATTAATACAACCAGCGATGGAGTCACAGTCAAACGAACACCGTGGGTAAATGGAGCCCGATTTACTCGCAGTGAGAATACAGAGGGCTGTGTTGCAAGTTTTAACACAGAATATGGTTCACAAAATGTTCAGTCACAAATTACAAATATTTTTCCTGTATATGATAATTTTAAAGACAATGACCAGCTAGCAGTGTTTTTCCAACTGGAATGGTACGAAGAGGAACCCACTTGGACCATGGATGATAGTGGTGTACCATTTCCTATTACTGATCAACCTGTTATTTTTGGGTCTATTTGTAATTTAACAATTCGATGTATTATTGACAGTGGAAGTCAATGTAATCTAATGAGTTACGAATTATGGTGCAGTATAAAGTCCATTGTACAAAGTGCGAGATTGGAATCGATAGATCAGGTAAAATTATTACCATTTGCTGGACAGCAAAAATTTCGAGTTGTTGGTAGGAAAATCCTTCACCTTTCAATACAGTCGGAGATTTTTCCGTTGGAAATGTTTGTGTTAAAACAATTACATGCAGATATAATTTTAGGTATACCATTCCTTAGGCAATATAAAGCTATACTGAATTTTAGACAGGAAGAAGTTACATTGGTATCTCCTGCAAAACAAGAGGTGACACAGTCTTTGTATCGACTGAAGTCTAACGATCAGCATGTTGATGAAAGGGTTCAGTGCATTACGGCAGAAAATTTGCCAATGAACACAGATTCCGAAGAAATCTACATAGTAACTGAAGAGAAAATTGTATCAACAGTACAAAATTGTAGTAAACTCTCCTCACGTCAGCAAGCGCTCTTACGTGAGTTGCCATTAAAATATAGAAGACAGTTTTCGAATAAGCCTAGACCCGCTCATGTTGAACCATACAAGATAATGTTGGATACTGATTTACCAATTCGTGCTCCAATTTATCCGGTTCCTTTTGCTAAAAGGACAGCTTTGGAGAGTGAATTGAATAAGTGGAAGAACTGGGGCATTATAAAAGAAATGTCGTCCCCTTACCTCAATCCATTGCACATAGTTCCAAAGGCAAATGGAGAATGGCGTCCAGTGGTAGACTTTCGTCGTTTGAATCAGCATGTGATTTCCCCTCTCACTCAAGTCGAACCCATAACTGAACTTCTGCAACACTTTCATGGTGCTACATTCTTTAGTTCGATTGATTTATCATGTGGATATTTCCAGATTCCGCTAACTCCAGACTCCTATCCATATACGGCTTTTTCATATAGAGGGCGCCAGCACGTTTTCTGTTATTTACCTTTTGGTATTAAATCAGCTGTGTCTGTGTTTATGGATCGCATGAACAACCTTTTTGGACCGGAAACCAGTTCTTTTGTGTTGGTATATATTGACGATATTCTTATTTTTAGTTCGACTGCTAGTGAACATTTCAAACATTTGGAGTATACATTGCAGGTTCTTCGAAAGGCAAATATATCCATTAAGTTTGCAAAGTGCAAGTTTTTCCAGGAAGAAATTCTGTTTCTTGGACATGTAATATCTGGTGGATCATTCTAAGGACGCAGCATTGTTACAATTTCCAGTCCCAAACAATAAGAAATCACTGAGAAAATTCATTGGGTTGGCGAACTGGAGAAGCCGATTTATTCCTAACTACTCGCATATAGTCACACCATTATACAGCCTGTTACGTAAGGATGCTATTTATGAATGGACTCCGATACATCAGGAAGCTTTCGTTAAGTTAAAGAATGCATTAGTCGCTGCCCCAGCCCTACGACAGCCGGATTTCAGTTTGGAATTTTCTATATCCGTTGATGCTAGTCAGAAAGGATTAGGAAGTGTACTGTGGCAAGAAGCAAGTGATGAAACACGTGTCATTCAATATGCCAGTCGTACACTTCGTGGTACAGAGGCGACTTACAGTACTCATGAACTAGAGTGTTTAGCTATTCTTTTTGGAGTAGAAAAATTTTCGATATACCTTAAGGGAAGGCATTTCCACATATACTCTGATCATAAGTCACTTTCCTGGTTGGAAACTGCAAAGTCATTGAACCCTCGTTTAACTAGATGGGCACTGAAATTACAGTCCTATGATTTTACCTTTCATCACGTGTCAGGTTCCTCTAATTTTATAGCAGACACTTTGAGCAGGTTCCCAGTGAGTGAATATAATAAAATATCTGGAGAATACCTGTATATAAATCAAGTTATACTAGATTTTAAGCAGGAGGAAGTCTCAAATATGTGGTGCACTGCACAAAGGTCAGATGAGACCTGTAATCGTATTATAAATTCACTTAAGGATGACTCCTTGCATAGAATTTCAAGTAAATATTTTCTACATGAAGATATTCTGTTCTACAGAGCAAAGCCTGAGGAAAGATGTAAAATTTTTGTTCCTGAGGAACTTATTCCCTTAGTGCTGCATAAAGTCCATGATTTAAAAGGTCACTTTGGTTATGATAAAGTTTTAGCACAGTGTCAGAAAGTTTACTATTGGCCACGCATGAGAAGGAGTATTCGACGTTATCTAAGAGATTGCTTGGAATGTGCAAAATCTAAATCAATAAGCCAGCCAATATTTCGGGACGAATATCATATATTATCTACTCAGCCTCACAAATTTCTATCAGTAGATCTTATTGGAAAACTTCCCAAATCTAAATGTTACGAATATTTGTTGACTATTGTGGATATTATGTCAAAATACATTATGATTTATCCTCTGAGAAAGGCCACTACCAGAGAGATTGTTAATCGTTTTGAGGATGGTTATTTCAAGCATTATCCTGTGTGCAAAATCCTTCTGTCCGATTGTGGTAGCCAGTTTACTTCCAAAGAATGGAAGTTGTATCTGATATCAAAAGGAATAATTCATTTAACAACAACGTCTTACAATCCCAAAGCTAATCCCATAGAGAGGTATAATAAGGAAATTGTAAGATTACTAAGATTATTTTGTCATCGTGATCACACCACATGGTCACTTAAGATCGATAAGGTTATAAAATTAGTAAATAACTCCTGTTCGAGCATAACCGGTTTTACACCGAATGAATTATTCTTGCACGAAGAAATCCGAGACTCCATAACATCTGAACTCAATTGGCCTGAGGAAATGCGGAAGTTGCCATGGAAGGAAAAATTATATTTGGCAGAGATAAATTCAAAGAGGAAGAAGAATAAATCAAAAATAAGGAATGCTCCCAATGCAGTTAAACTGAAACCAGGACAATTAGTGTTGGCAAGAAATCGACAAATGAGTTCTAAACTGGATAAACAAATTCATAAGTTATTTCAATTATATATTGGACCATTTATGGTAAAAGAAGTTAAAGGAAATTTCGCATCTTTGTGCACTTTACATGGTGAAAATTATGGAAAGGTAAATTTCTCTAATTTAAAAATGTTCAACTGTTCCGAGAAGAAGAAAAATCAGTTATTGGGAAGCAATTGTGACGAAGTTAATTGATGTTAATTGAATTTAATAATTACATTGTTCTATTTAAGCATAAATGTATCTCATTGTGATTGTAGAATGATATGTGGAAGCCAGTCACTATGGTTGTGAAATGTGCTACTTTGAGGAGAATGTTTACTAGTAAACTTGTCGCATATTGTTGTATGTCTAAATATTATGCAGGGATCAGGCAGGGTTTAACCAAATCAAGGTTAATGAAAATATATATAGGGATCAAATAATGACAATTTGAGGCAAGTTGTTTATTGAATGTGTAATGTTTCAATAATGAATGTACCGAAGAGTTTTGTAATGACTCAGCATTTTGTATATTGTTTATATTAAGTAGTTTAGCCAACATGGAGATTGGGTTAAGCAAGGCTACTACTAAGTATTGTTTCACGTATGTGTGAATTATATATGCCTCATAATTTGACCCATAATTTTTATGTCTTGAGAAAACTCCTTGTGATCTGCACACTTTAGATAACATACAGGGTGATCATAAAATGTTTGATCCCTCGAGTAGTTTTCTATACAGAGTGGGGGGACTATGTGACTGTCTTCTACATTCACAAATAACCAATATTTACTTTATTTTGATTGCGTACAAGTTTATAAAATTAACAGGGAACTATTGAGATTAAGAACGCTGTATCATTGCCGATATTTGTTTTAAGTTGTTGATTCCGATTCGTTTTTGTTATATATATGTAAGAAGATTGAATTAAAAATGTCTTGTGTTAATAATCGAAAATAAGTTTATATCAAATGTTATAAAGTGAAATAATATTTTGGAAGTTGAGTTGTGTTGCTTAATTCTTGCAATGTAAGTATAATAACATTATGAAAACCAATTGAGCGCTGAGGACTTGCAATTTAATTCTAAAATTGTGTTAGTCTGCTCATCCTTCGCGTACAATATATATTCAGTGTGAAGTATCGTTGCATCATTTGATCAGATACGAGGGGTTTGACAAGCAGAATTTAAATATTTTAGCTGAAAATGATGAGAAATATATTGCTATTAGCAAAATAATTAAAGTTAATGGTGTTCCTATTCACATAAGATTTCTTGATTCTTACAGAATTTTATCTGCTAGCCTGGCTACACTGGCCACTCAATTATCTGATGATCAATTCAAAATCACATGTGCCTTGTTTCCAAATCAGGACCTGAAATTAATTAGGCGGAAGGGTGTATATCCATATGATTATGTTACAGATTTTTCTAAATTTGATGAGTGTTCTCTGCCACCACAACAAGAGTTTTACAGCAAAATCAGAGGATCTGGAATCATTGATGAAGATTATCACCATGCCCAGTTGATGTGGAACAATTTAAAATGCAAGACATTTGGTGATTATCACAAGGCATATTTAAAACTTGATGTCACTCTCTTAGCTGATATACTGCAGGCATTCAGAAAATCTTCCATGCAAAATTATGAACTAGATCCAATATATTTTTACAGTGCCCCGGGCCTAGCATGGGCTGCAATGTTTTTGAACACTAAAATGCAATTGGATCTGATCCAGGATCAGGACATGTATCTGTTTATGGAGCAATGTATAAGAGGGGGCATGGTGCAATGTTCTCAGAGATATGCCAGAGCAAATAACAAATATATTCCTGATTATGATCCAGCACTGCCATCAAATTATATACTGTATGTGGATGCAAACAGCCTGTATGGTTATGCCATGATGGATAAACTGCCATATTCAGGGCTTGAATGGGTCGAAGATTTCAATATTGAGAATCTTAAGGATTTTGATGACAGTGACTATGGCCTCTTCTTAGAGGTTGATCTGACAATTCCTGATGATTTACACAACAAATTTTCTGATCTGCCCCCAATTCCCGAGGTTCAGTGCTCACCTGGCTCTAAACAGAAGAAGCTCATGATGACACTGGAGCCAAAACAGGGTTATGTTATATATTACAAAAACCTCCAGTTCCTGATGCATCATGGTGTTCAAGTGACCAAAATTGGCAAAGTTTTGAGGTTCAGGCACTTAAAATGGTTGAAGCCATATATTGATACAAACACAGTGCTTCCAACATCTGCATTGAGCCAATTTGATAAGACCTTGTTTAAATTGATGGTCAATTCAGTGTATGGCAAAACAATTGAAAATGTCAGAAAACATACCGATGTTAAAATAATTACTGACCCCAGCCTGAGCAAAAAATTGATTGCAAAGCCCAACTTCAATTACAGAAGAATTTATGATGAAAATATGGCACTTTTCAACATGAAAAAAACAAAAATTAAGTTTGATAAACCTATTTATGTAGGGGCTGTAATATTGGAATTGGCCAAATTACACATGTTAAAATTGTATTATGATGTGTTGAAACCTTTTTATGGTGATTGTGTAAAATTGATGTACATGGATACAGATAGTTTTGTTCTTGATATTAAAACAGAAGATGTTTATAAAGATATGGCACAGCCTGCATTGCTTGAATATTTTGATACCAGTGAACATACAGAGATTCAACACCACAACAAAAAGGTGCCTGGCAAGTTAAAAGATGAGACACTTGGTGATGTTATTGTGGCATTTGCTGGGTTAAGAGCCAAGATGTACAGTTTTGAAACATGTAGTGGTGTTGTTGCCAAAAAAGCCAAGGGCATTGGCAGAGTAACTGTTGAAAAAGAGCTCCAATTTGAAGATTATAAAAATTGTCTCAAATCATGTAGCACAATCAAAACATCAGAATCCAGAATTCAGAGTGTGGATCACTTATTGACTAGCAATATTGTAAGAAAAGTGGCTCTGGACCCACATGATGATAAGAGATGTATTTTATCATGTGGCATACATACTCTACCATGGGGGCATTGTGATTTGAAAAATGGCAATCAATGCCCAAACACAGAGCATGATTTGAAATAAATAAACATGCCTATGAACTTATTTGGGTTCAAAAAACAAGGTATTATGGACCTGCCGACACCACAACCCTCTTCTGATATAATATCTAAACTAAGTGGCTTGTTAATTATTCATCTGAACAGCATACTTACAGATGTTGATGATGAAACGGGCAAAACATTGTACATATTTAACAATAATTTAAATCATTACCAATTACCTGTAGGTGGGCAATTGCAATTTATTACAACCCCTGAGGGCAATGTCAAGATTTCAGTAGGGAGAAATATTTATAGAATTAAGCACTCAAACATGATTTCTGGCACTGTTTATACTGTTTCTGCTGGTGACTGCTTATATATTGAGGTCCCGGGATCATATGACAAGCTTATACCCTTTTTTATAGAATTAAGAATCAGATACTCTATAATAAATAACCACTAAAACAAAAATGCCTAATGATATATTTGGCCATACAAGGCATGAAGATCACAGTGATGAGATTCTGATGCTTGATGTCAGAGTCAAGAAATTAAGAAGTGATTTACAAGCTTTACAAACCACACTCAATGCCAGTCTTCAATTAGAAATTACAAATTTACAATCACAATGCATGGACCCTCTTCTTAAAATTGATTCTGAACTCAAATTGTTGCTTCAAAAATATACTGATCTGGCAACATTAGATAATTTTCAAAGTTTAGAAGAAGCTGTAGCAGCTCTTCAAGCCAAATTTAAGACCCAGGCCACCAACTCTGAGCAATTGAAACAACAATTGGAAGAGCAGATAAATAATGTCCAGACACAGCTCCAAACAATTGTCAAAAGCATAAAATCACAAGAAGATTTTGATCTAGTGATTTCCACTCTAAAAGAACAGATTCAGTCACTCCAAATACCTAATCTGGACCCTCTGAAGAATGCCATAGCCGAGGTTAAAGAAAAAATTGAGACACTTGAAAATTTTATGAACAACTTGCCATCTTCTGATGCTTTGAGTGCAATAACTCGGAGTGTTGCCAATATTAAGCTGCAACTTGAAACATATGAAGATTTTGGAAAAATTCAAAGTACCATAACCCATCTTGAGGGTACAATAGCAGCAGTGCAAAGTGATTTGACAAATGTACAAGAATCCCGCCTGCCTGGTATTGTAGACACACTTGTCAGTGTCCAGGAACAGATCACAAAGCTTGAAAACCTCAACACTGAATCTGAGCTATCTCATTTTCATCACTTGATCGATGATATCCAAACAAAACTTGAAATTTTACAACAATCAACACCTACTCAGGCAGATATAACCCTGCTCCAAAATGCTATGCAAAATGTGGCTGATGCTTCTGAATTAAATGATGTGAAATTGGCACTTGAATCTTTGCAAAATACTGTAACAAATCTGCCTACATCACAGGAACTTAAAAATATTAAGAGAGCAGTGAATCGCAAATTGAAATCAGAAGATATCAAGAATATCCAGACAGAGATCAAACAACTTACTCAGACAGTGGCCACTTTACCAACCAATCAACATATTAATGAACTGCATGCCCTGTTTGAGGATATCAGAAGACAGGTCCATGATCTTACTGCTCAAAATTCAAAATTGGCAGTTGTTGAAAATTTGCAACAAATTGTAGCTAATATCAAGCAACAGCTAGGGACCATGGAATCCAATCAAGCAAATGCTCTGTCTGTTTTTGCCACCCAGCTTCAAGAGATTGTGCAACAATACAAGAAACTTATTGTGGACATAAAAATCAAGCCAGGCCATGATGATGTTGTTAGGACCATCAATGAGCACCTTGAATCTGTAACAAGCAGATTGCTTACAGCAGAAAAAGAAATAACAGGCATAATCGAGAATCCAAAACATACAGTAATTCTTGAATTGTACAGCATCCCCAACAAAGAATATGATTCTCCATTTACACCAGGTGGCAAAATATATATGCTGTCCCCTGCACAATTTTATTACCAGTTTTTTGTTGGGGGCACATTGAGACCAATCAAGATCAAATATTGGCTTCAACCACAGGCACACCACTACCCCACCTTATCAATAACAAATGCTGACAACAAAGTAAAAATCACCAGTGTAGAATTGGAGGATTTTACAGATCCCAATACATTAGAAACAGCATATGTTGAAGATGATGGCTCTCTGGAATTTAAAATACAAATAGGGGACAAATTATATTTAGAAAATCCTGCAGTATCAGCTGCTGAACACCCCATAGTTGCAATATTCTTGTTTTCATATTATGTCTAGAGAAATTATTGTTGATGAATTACACAGACAGGCCAGACATAATTTTAAGAGACTCCCAGTAGTCACAAAGGGCATAGATGATTTATGGCAGAGCGACTTGATTGAAATGGCAAGTGGACAGTTGAAAAACTTAGACAAAATCAACAAGGGCTACAAGTATCTACTCACTGTAATAGACACATTTTCAAAATTTGCCTGGGCTGTGCCACTCAAATCCAAAACTGGGAAATGTGTTACAGAAGCCATCAGGACAATCATCAATCAGAGTGGAAGATCACCGCGCTATTTGCAAACAGATAATGGCAAAGAATTTTATAATTCAGTGTTTCAACAATTTATTAAAAGCCAGGCAATACAACATTATTCGAGTTACAGTGATCTCAAAGCCTCAATTGTAGAGAGATTCAACAAAACCCTAAAAAATCTTATGTATAAACAATTTACACTTCAAGGTAATTATAAATGGATTTATATTCTTCCAGAACTTCTACATAAATATAACAACTCGATCCATTCCACAATCAACATGAAAC
This sequence comes from Lepisma saccharinum, assembly GCF_977018435.1. Taxonomy (NCBI): domain Eukaryota; kingdom Metazoa; phylum Arthropoda; class Insecta; order Zygentoma; family Lepismatidae; genus Lepisma; species Lepisma saccharinum. The sequence goes on from NC_139253.1 coordinate 42,545,380, forward strand.
CCTCTGAAGTAACTTCATTATTATCCTAAATACCAGCCAACAACAAGAAAGGCCAAATACAGGGTGGGTGATCAAGTAAGAATCAGCAAATATAAGCACTTATTCAAAAGAGGCTTTACAAGAAACTGGAGCACTGAATTATTTACAGTGGTTCAAGTTAAACCCGGGACCCTTAACACATATATAATAAAGGATCATCGAGGAGAAATTCTCAAAGGCAGATTCTATGAAGAAGAACTCAACAAAACTAAACAGCCTGACACATATCTCATAGAAAAAATCATCCGCAGAAAAGGCAACAAGTTATTTGTCAAATGGCTAGGACTCCCAGAACACAGCTGGATCGATGCAAACAAAATAATAATATGAGCACCTGGGATGTTATAAAAAGGCTGCCAGAACCTGAACAACAGAATAAGAGAAATGGCAACTTGCTGCCTGATAATATTAGGTGTCTTATTGTTGGGCCATCTGCTTGTGGTAAAACTACACTAATGGTTGATAATTTTTTATTGGCACCCAACTGGTTAGACTGGAAAAACAGGCACTTGTATGTCTTCTCTAAGAGCTTGGAACAATTAAAATATCAGCAGCTGATGAAGCTATATGATGGATTGGATATTGCCACTTTTGAATCAGATGTTAAGCCACTCCATGAATGTCTCGATAATTCTGTTGTTGTGTTTGATGACATTATACTGGATAATCAAAACAAGGTTAGAAATTTATTTACACAGGGCCGACACAAAAACATTGATTGCTTCTACCTGGCACAGATTTTTCAAAAATACCGAAGCAGCTGATCCGAGACAACAGCAATTTTATATGTGTGTTTCATCAAGATCATACCAACCTCAAACACATACATGATGAATATGTAGGTGGGGACTTGAGCTACAATGACTTTTCCAAGTTTTGCAGTAGGTGCTGGAACCAGGACAGTTATGGGTTTGTCACAATTGATATGACAAGAAAACCCAATAGTGGCAAATATAGAAATAAAATCAACAATTTTCTAGACATTGAAACATATATAAATAACCATGAAAAAGCCAATCATTGATGATCTTAAATTAAAAGATTATCTTGTAAAAAGATTTAAGGGATGGAAATCAGAGAACCGGGGAATTTATGAAAAACACAAACAAACAGAACAGCCCATAATTGATGCTATTAGTGATTTAGGTAAAAATATCAAAACTGTTACAGAGCAAAATCAAAATTTGATCACAGAGCTTGTGCCTGTAGCTGCTAGGAACATTTTAGATTATCCATTCACCCCACTTTCCAGTATTCATACACCTAGTCCTATTGCTCCTAGAAGAATTGAAGGTACTCAGGATCCTATTGAATTGGGTCTTCTTGCTCAAAAATATTTAACCACACCTAAAGACAATAAAGATGAGGTGTTTGGCTTATATGCTGACACAGAGCTTGATGGTAGCATCATACATAGAATTGGCAATTTCAGAGTAACATTTATGGGAGATGATATAATTGTTTATTCAGAATCTCATCTTGGACAAAGAGGTGGTTTTGTTAAATATCCCGGCACACCTGGGTTGTGGGAACTGATGACTAGGAAAAGGCCTGGCAGCTATACAAATCAAGATTATGAATATTACAAAGAAATATTAATAAAATCAGATGCTCTATACCAGAACAATGATCCCACACAAAAAAGAGTCAAGTCTAGCAGTGGAGCAAAATACAATAATTTAATCAAGCCCATATGGTCACAAATTAAGACTGGCAGTGGAATCAAACAATACAACACCCTGCCTAAAGAATTTGTGTGGGTTGATGATGTCAGGAAACTTGTAGACAGGTTATTGGTGATAGCTGGGGAGGAAAATGCTGGCAACCACAATTTTTACAATGAAAAGGTTGGAATTATGGACATGATAAGCACAAAATTGTCTAATTTTATAGTGAATGACACTAAGGGGATTGGATATCTTATAAAAATTATTAATACTCTACCACCTACATTTTGGAATATTTCTGAGGGTCGGGGGTTTGTTAATGACATTATAAACAAGCTGCCATTTGAACTACACATTCCAGGCTATCAGTATTGTGGTCCAGGCACAAAATTAGATCATAGATTAAACAGAGGGGATCCTGGTGTTAATCCTCTAGATGCTGCTTGTAGAGACCATGACATAGCATACAACACACATTCTGATCTTGACAAGAGACATGTTGCAGACAAGAAATTAGAAGAGGCTGCATTTGGTAGATTTGTAAGCAAAGATGCTTCTTTAAGTGAAAAAATAGCAGCATTGGGAACCACCATAGCTATGAGCACCAAACAAAAACTGGGGTGGGGGTTGTGAATATGTATATAATAAACCTACAATGAAGGCCAAGGGTGTTATGTATCAAATACCTTATGCAGGTCTCAAATCTCTTGGGCCTATTGATAGCCTTTTGACCAAAAAGCAGCGCAAGAAAAAAAATTCTTGTATTGCAAAGGGACATGGTATGAAATTGTTGCTTAGTACCCCCCAATTAAAAAAATTACAGCAATCTAGAAAAAAATCACATGTGGGGGGATTCATATTTACTATCCCTGCCATCTTAGCAGCTCTCGGGGCTGTTGGGAGCTTGGCTGGGGGATCAGCTGCCATAGCAAAAACAGTAATAGATGCCAAGAAAAATAGGGCAGAATTAGATGAGCAGAGGCGCCATAACCTGGCCATGGAGAAACAAGGCAAAGGTGTTAAAAAAGCCATGAATAAGTTTAAAAAAAACAAGAGCCGCTTACAAACCAAGATATTGAAGCTTTAATCAAGCCACTGGGCATCAAAAATTTTAGAGGTGTGTACATGTCTGATTCTTTACCAGAACAACCACTCAACAAAGAGTGTGGCATTGTTAATTTGGATAAGTACAAAAATCAGGGCACTCACTGGATTTGTTATCTTAAATATTTAAAAGATGAGGCATTTGTGTTTGATTCATTTGGAGGTGTTCCACCTGAAAATTTAATAAAATATCTAAATTCAGCTAATCTTTATTACAATAATGCCCGTGTTCAAAACTTCAAAGATGTTAATTGCGGACATTTGTGTTTATCTGTTCTTAGATATATGTCTCAAATAAATAAATCATCAATTGAAAATTTTCAAAAAGCCCTGTTGTATCTGAAACATCATGGGGGTATTCCATCTCACCAGCCAAAATTCAATATTGAAACTCAAATTACATGATGATATAGTGTATCCCAAAACAATAGCTCTCAGAGCATTTTATGGCATGTACTTGATCCCTAATATTACACACCACAACAACAAAATTGCAGTAGGGGATCAAAAAATTGTCATCACTCCAGGGCAATATAATCTATCCACTCTAAATGCTCAATTACCCAGAGGTATAGCATTAACTCAAAATTCTGTCACCCACAGAGTAGAGATTGTATCTGCTACAAAAACAGTGGATCTGGGTACTATAGGAGAGCTGTTAGGCTTTGAGAACAACACAAAACTTGAACCGGCCATCAAACACACTGCTATTAATATACCTAAATTCTTAGCCATAGAGACTCTGAATATTCACTGTAATGTGGCTGAGGGTATGATCACCAAATCAAATGGCATAGGCACTCACAAACAAACTGGCATCATTGCAACATTCAAACCTAATTCTGAATTTATGGAGCCCATCATCTACACTCCATCCCCAACATTATATTTTCCTGTGTGCCATAATAGAATAAATTATATTGAATTGATGGTCACTAATGAAAAAGAAGAATTAGTTGATTTTGCTGGAGCCACAACAACTGCAATCATAGAGATTAATATTTAAATAAAAATACATACAAAAAAAAATGGAAAATATTGAGAGTTATGAGCTACAATCATTCCCCCCAAACAGGAGGACATTTGCAAATTTAAATCAACCCAACACAGAAATTGAGGTTGATCTTGATGTAGGGGATGGCTTTATACACCCCCACAGAGCAGATCTATACATCAAATTTGATGTTGTAAAGCTCGATGGAACAGATTATCCGGCAAATTCAAATATAAGATTGGTAGATAATTTTGTGCCGCATCTGTTCTCTGAAATTGAGATCAGAAAGCATGGTGTTGTTATAAACAGAGTGGATTATCCCGGCATTACCTCCACAGCTTTGGCCACACTAAAATTATCCAAAACCGAGGCTTCTTACTACAAAATAGGCGGATTTGAGGCTGGTGATAAAATATTATCCAAGAGCCACACAGTGCTGTTCCCTATGCGCCTGTTGCCAGGATTCTTCTCAGATTACAAAGATATTATGTGGAAGGGTGGTTTAAGAATCACATTTAGAAGAGCTGCCAATGATAATAATGCTTTGATGAGGTACAGCACATTAAACTCTACAGGGGAAGCTTTGCCCAATACCCTACCTGATGAAGGCAAATGCATTATTCAGACTATGGAGCTAAGAATCCCAGTTGTTGAATATGAAGCCAGTTATGCTCTTAAATACAAAGCAGATATAATAAAAAATCCACAAGTACCTTTACAATTTTATACATATCAATGTGTACAGAAGCCCGCATCTGGTACTTATTATGAGTTTGATGCAACAAATTCATTCTCCAGTATACAATATGACATGCCGGATTTTGTGGTGGTTCTGTTTCAGACTGGAAGACACAATAATCAGGAAAAAAATTCAAGTAGATTTGATAACTGCAACATCAAGAACATATATCTTAAAAATGGCAGAAATGAGGTATTCCCTAGAGAAAATTATAATTTAGACATTTCCAAGGATGATTTCCTTAAATTATATGAAGCATTTACAGCATACAAAAGGGTCACTACTGGCAATACTGATATGTATTACACACCAGATGAATTCAAAGCACAGAGACCCATGTTTGTAATCAACACTTCAAAAAGAAAACAAGTTGTGGTGAATGACAGGACAAACATTAAAATTATCTGTGAATTCCATGAGGCATTACCTGATGACACTATATGTAGTGTTATTCTCATAGGTGAAAAATCATATGTTTATGATGTAAGAAATGAGAGAGTCACAGAACAATTCTAGAAAAAATATATTATCTTAATACTAGATATACAAGTTGAGCCTGGTGCCCAATTGAACTTAAACCGGAAGTAAATATGTGTGTGTGTGTGTGTGTGGGTGTGTGTGTGTGTGTTGTGTGTGTGTGTGTGTGTGTTAATACGTTTGCGTAGTTTTAGGTGTGGGCAAAAAAAATATCAAAAAGGGGCATATTTTTGACAGGATTATGGACAACAATCTCACAGAAGTGCCTTTTATAAGTGTAGGCAAATCAATCTGAGGGGGCTCATCATTTCACGGGAACTTCCCGAGGGCATTTTTACAAAAATCTTTGATTAGGCAGGGTTCCACACTTGAGCAAAAAGCTCATATGGGCATGTTGAGCCTGTTTTAAGTGTAGGCAAATCTGCCTGAGAGGGGCTCATCCTTTCCTGCGCTGGTTATAGGTAAAATCACACTACTGTCCATATTTTTTTAATGGTTCCAATTTTTGAAATAACGGAAAGCTAGCAATCTCAAATATCATAATTATATAAATATGTATTTAAACAGTGCTTGTGGTTGGAGAACAAGATTTTAATAACCCGCAATTTGGGTATTTAACACAAAGTCTTACACAACTTAAGGTCGAGAATTACAGAACCCTATCTAGATTCCTAAGGCAGGGACGAGAATATAATAAGGTCCCTCCTTCAAAGAATTCACCCCCTCTGCTTGGGGTAGTTACAATTTTTATAGTACTCCATAGCAATAATTACATGGATTTCATCTTCAGTGCAAATATCACTTGCCAAAGAAAAATCAGCCTTCAACAATAACTTAGAAATGCGAATTTGATACTATTTATTTTCCTGTTTTATCGAGTAATGTGCAAGTATGAAGTACACAGTTAGTACAACTATTGCAGCATAGCCTACAGGGAATCAATAATACAATAATATTGCTAATAGAGCCATATCATTAAAATGACTCACCTGCTTTAAATTAAGCAGTATACCGACACTAAACATTATATTTTAAGAAATTATATTATTAATATATATCGAGAATATTGTTTGTCTTGTAATGCAGGTACAGTATAATTCTTCACAATCGTCTCATGAAAATGCAAGACACGCATTTTTGTAACGCAATATTGCGAGCGAAGCAAGAAAATTTTTATATCCATTTCTTTGCAGGCTTGCCAGAATATTAATTTAATGGGACGTCAATACTTTCATAGGATCTATCGATATTTACTCTTTTCCCATATTCGGCACTGAACGTGCGCATACCATATCGCTAAATATAGTTCCCAAATATAATATTCGTACCCTAAAGAAATCCCTTGACAATCGAAATTCTTACACTTTATTAAGAGCTCCATATCTCCTCTTCTCAAATTTAATATTCAATCCTCCAACCAAAATTTTGGACTTACTGTTTATGTTAAAAATACCTAGATATTACCACTCCAAAAGAAAAAAAAATCTCCGTCCACAAACCACATTTTCCGCTACAATATCAGACGTAATATTAATATACAAGAGTTGGATATATCCCCCCCAAATTCAATGCTCACCCTCCCTAGCTAAAATTCCCAGGATAATCTAAGAATTAACACTGATATTCAATAGTCTGATATTGCCCCCTCCCCCAAACGTTTAATCCTCAATCTCCCACCAGAATGCACGTGTCGATTTCAGACCCAATGTGTAAGAGTTGGATATCCCCACTTCCTTAATAATAATATTACCCGTTACAATTGCCTTGGCAGTCTATAATTTGGTACTTATGTAACAACAACGGATAGTTAATAACGTAATTCAACTTGTGCCAAATGCTGTACTGTTTCACACCAAATTTCCATCACAAACAATTGTCCCCATCCCCCCAAAAAAGAAATAAGTTGCTTGGACATAACGAGAGTTCACAAACCCATCTGTGGGCATTGATACCTCAAAATACTTCATTTTCTTCATCTAATGGATTACATATGGTGTACCTAGGTGTTTACATTTATTTTGGAAAAAAATATATAAATGTTGAATTTTATATTACAATAAGGAAAAAAATCCCCCCAAAAAAATTTCGATGGCGCATTGTGCGCCATGTTACCCCCCTGTGGGCACTCCTGACAACAAATATAAAGATTTGAAACAACTTAGATCACAGAGAAACATACACGACTTCATAAACAACATGTTATGCCATTAAAAGGGCGAATACTTGAGTGAGAAGACTTAATATTAGAACGTTAAATAATGATAATTTCACATGAATTGCGAAGTAATAATGATAAATTCCACATGAATTGCGAAGTCGCATATTTTTAGCCTCGTTCTTCGTTGACAACCCCCCCTCCCCCTTAATATGGGCTGCATGCATACTACAAAAAAAAAAAAAATGTTCCTGCAGCCGTAAATCTATGGCAGAAGAATCTGACAAATTTGTTGCATCACGTTAATTAAAATTATGTTGAATTCAAAGAATTCAGATATCAAAGACAGTGAAACTTTTCCTTCAATTTTTTCTTCTTCGTTTATTAATATCCAGCAATTTTCAATGAGATGACTTAACGTACCTGGGTTGATATTACATTAAAAATCCGGACAAAAAACTTGGAATTTGAATTAAAGGAGGAACTGAAATTTCTGCTTCATATTTTGTGTTGCAATATTTTGCTCAGCTTAACAACAAATAAATGGCAACTTTCACGAATACAATGCCAGTTATTACTTGGACTAAAAAGTAAATTAATTCCTTGGCGGAACAGCCCTGAAAATTTGAATTACATGCAGAAAAAGTAAATATTATATATGAAATAGTAGTAATCTCCCAAAATAAAAATGCGCAAACGCAATTTACAAACATATAAAGGATTTTACATTCGAGAATAAATTATAGTTTGTGTAGTTTGATAAATCTTATAATGTTTGCTGTTCAAAAATGTCCGTGTTTTAACAAATCCATTCCACTTTGTTCTGAAGCTATGCGTAATTGAAACTTAAATTTTTTTATCAAAGCCGCTGTCGTCTTGTAAACAAGGGGTCGAAGGTTCGCTTTATGGGCCATTGCACCGCTGTTCGGATTCCACATTAAACTTTAAGTTCAGTCTCGATTAGCCTACCTCAGCATAAAGTGGGTTTTAAAAAATGCTACACAAACGTAACCTTATCATAACCTTCATACTCCCATTGTCTCAAAAAGACTACCTACATAAAAGTTAATAAATTGCACAATTTCACTCCGCAATAGGTGTGCAAGGTTGTTCTCCATAATCTGATAAATTACTACTTTAATGTTAAAAAAAAATCCGCTTTCATAAATATTACATCTTTGTTGAAGCGGCCCTGTAACTTAGATGTAAATACTCTTCTGCCAATGGGATTGACTGACAACCAAGATGATTAGGTGTTGGTGAAGAATATTCAGAGTGGTTCATAATTCCCTCCGGGGTTATATCACAAGTACTATAACACATACAGCAAAAATGTGCATATCAGTCCATAAAGAATCTCTCCACGTTTGCACACGTAATAGGCCCTATCACGTAATTGTAGATTTAGTCGCTAGTTGGGTGCATAATGTGGTTAACGCAAACATGGCGTGCACTGGTGAACACAAAGCCTGCTGCGTCTTAGAATTTGCTAAATGCGAGTCGCTTGTGACAGTACAACGAAGATCTCGTACGGAATACCGAAGCACCTGCAAACAAGACAAGACATAGCACAACTGCCAGAAAAGATCACGAGTTCATTCGCTGTTATTGATCGTGATATGTTGGGACGTGTGTGCTAGGAACTTAATTTCAAGATTGATATCTGCTGCGTCACCAAGGGTTCACATATCGAGCGTGATATGCACCTTTTGCTGCATGTGTTATAGTCCTTGTACTATAAACGTTCGAAACTCCGGAGGGAATTATGAATCGCCCTGTACTTATGCACAGATAGACTAACAGTTTTACTAAGTGATAATTAGAACTGCTGGAATGGTTCCTGATGGGAATCGAATCAATGACCCGCTTCATTAAAAGATCCATGTAAAACAAACCACGGTGCAATAAAACTAATGCTCACTGAAATTAATGGAACACAATAGCAGCCGCCTTTCAGCATATTGGAAAAACACATTTCAGCTACTCACGTAATAACCAATTATATAAAGTTTAATTGATCCCGCTGATTTCCTGTAGGAAGCTAAGTACTGGGATTCGGAAGATAATGAATGCCATGTTTGATAATGACCCTTTCAGGAGGAAAACGCGTGCAATATGTGCTCTGAATATCTCGGGAGGATTATATTTTGCCACGTGGCTTGCGTTACAGGCTGAATGCAAATTCATTTCGCAGTGCAACAACTGAATATCATTGGTTGCTACAGTTCTATACTTTCAAAGCTTCGTTTTTATGCTATACATCTACAATTCCACAATACTTAATTTATGAAAATTGAGCATTCATAATAAATAAATAAATAAATAAGGCGGTGAAAGGATATTGAAAGGAGTAATTTAACAGGACAATCGAAGTTGTGGTATGTTTTTTCTTTGTATTCATATTAAATAAATAAGCATAATTTTCGATATAGAGGGTGGCAATAAAGTATTTCCAACATTACAAAGAAACTATTACATTTACAGCTGCATGTCTTGTGGCAAAAGAAAGGGAAACTCATAAAGTTTCTTCCCTTTGTTCCACGTAGAGGCTGAGTTGGTATAAGAGGCGATGCAATCGCTGAAACTGAAGCGTTTTCCAGACAGGTGGATTGGCTGCGACGGTTTGTCTCCCTGTCCACCACAATCGCCAGACATAACCACTCTTAGACTTTTTTCCTGTAGGGCTATGTCATGGACAAAGTGTATACAACAAATGTACCTGATCTGGACACATTGAGAAGAATGATAACTGACGCTGTTGCTGGTGTCACCCAAGAAGTTTTGCACACACGGCGCGAAATTGAATATCGTTAAGGAGCTCTACGGGTTACAAAGGGGGTACATGTGGAAGTGTATTGACATTGTAAATAAACTTTGTGAGTTTCTCTTTCTATTGCCACAAGCCATGCAGATGTAACTGTATCACTTTGTAATACGACTTCGTAATGTTGAAAAGACTTATGGCTACATTGTATTATTAAAGCTTATCTATCTTTATACGAACTGTCACAGATAAAATAATACGAGTTATCCCCTAAGCAGGGGTGCCAATCAGCCCCAAGGCCAACCTAATATCGACAAAGGAGTCACATTACTTAATTTAGACGACATTGCTGATTACCACTTGCTTCACTGTATTTCAATATCTAGTGCTTTTTTTTTAAAAAAAATACAAAATTTCAATCCAAGTAAGGAGCAACTCAACAGATCAAGGATTACATACTTTTGATGTAGCTGGCAATTCTACTAGTCCACATGGAAAGTAGAGACAGTGTTGTTAAGCCGGAATCACACGGAACTGGATTTCCAGTAGGAATGCTCTAGTTGACGATGGACTGACTAACCATTTGTTAGTTTTCGCCTCTCACGATACTTGCTACACCGTACTTGTCGATAGTCTTTCGTTCCCATAATGGCGGCTGCGTGAGATGTAAACAACGTATCACTTCACACTTTTAAAATACAATAACTATTCAACCGATAGGAATATCGCTTCGTATTAAATGGTTTGAGGTAGAGAAGAATGGCGCTGATAAAATATATACTTTACAACGTTTACTGTACACGTATGGAAGAATATTTTCGCTTTTTCAATTGTAAACACCGTGCACTCACCATAGACGATGTAACTCGAAGTGCCTTTCATGCTGTATGTATTATACATTGTAATTGGAACAGCTAACCGAAATGATCCATGAAATGGTTTGGTGTAAAACTGTAGAGTACTATCTGTTATAAGATTTTTGGAAGCATTTACGTAGCATTTATGCTTTCGTCTAACGCCGGCTTAAAGGTGGACGTGCACGAGCAATTTGAAGAATATTGTAGGAGAATTACTGCTTTGTTTTTATTAAAAAAGGAAAAGTATGAACTAGACTAGAGATTGGCTCGAAGAAAAATATGGTAATCAATGCGTACCGAACAAGCTTTTTAACTCGGGTTTGCATTATTCAATATTCATACATTTGCAGGATACATTCACAAAAAAAAAAAAACATTTATTAATACACTTGTAATAATAAGGATTTTCATTTTCAGCTAATCATATTTGTCACGTACACATCTCATCGCCTTGCGAACTGAACACGAATACACTACACGTCATCTCTTTACCTTTTTTTTATCGAGAAACGGAGAAACTATAACATAAACAGCCAGCACTCGGAAACCACAGACAAAAAACGCTCCTTTGCAAACTCACAGATTATCTTCACATGGCCAAACTTTGCTCTGATTGGCTGTTCCACAGAATCCAGTCGAGGAAAGCTAGTGGCAATTAGAACATGTCCTATTCCTCCAAACCAGTCAAGCAGTCAGCCAGGCGGCCGTGATTTCTACCTAGAATGTCAGTTCAGCGCCAACTAGGACATTCCTACTAGAAATCCAGTTCCGTGTGATAGGGGCTTTAGTGTTGCTATATTTCATAAGTGAAAATTCCGAAATTATTGGAGGGGGAGGGAGGCTTGGTTCCGACAAATTATGTATGTCATAATTATTATGGACTCTACACTGAAACTACCTTTGGGCTCAAAAGATCGTAAGTTATTTCAGAAACGATTCTCATGGACGCGGAGGGAAAAGAAAACACTCCTTTGTAGCCTAATTTAAGAAGAAACGTTTTTGCAACACGTCACAAAAATTCAAGGCTTAAAAAGAATCTTCAGAAAACTATTTTGTACCTTATATAATCGATTCGTGTACGGGAACGTAATTAATAATGCAATTCATGAAAGTATAGTCTTAATAATTTCTGCTTCCCAATCGATTATGGGATATTCGTACGTTCCGAAGAAACTTTTCGGAACACCGGGACAAACGATACAATTCCGGGACGTAGAGCAACCCTACGTGTTGTAGATTCCTAAATTCATATAATTACTATATTGGATTTTATGTTTGATTGAATTAGGTTTTCTTCCACTTTTAGCTAATTGGGACGACGAGGACGAGTTATGATATGATGAAGGGATGCTGACATAGAACGCCCATGTCTAGGTAGGTATTCGAACCCGGGACCACTGGCGATAATTTCTTTTTTTGCGATATTCAATTCCTTAATCTCTCAAATATGCACATAATTGAGGTTTACTAAACCAATACCACAAATATCCATTGCTGAAATATAGCACAAAAAGACTGAATGTTTGTAATAAAATATTTTCGTGACACTGTTCCTTTCCTGTTGAGATGAATCTGACAGACGGGTGCAGACTCGGAGAAAACTGAGATGAAAGTTTCAAGAGACACTTGGAGGAAGAACCGGGGTATAAATTTAATTTTATGGTCGATTTCGACCTCCACTTAAGAAAGAAAGTTAGAAAGAGCGGCCTAGCCTTGGGGCTTGAGAACTTGATAACGCGCGCCTTCTATAGGGAGTAACGCTGTTAAGGGTCTTCTGTAATGCCATTGGTTCAGGAAATCACATGACCGAGAGAAAGGGTGCTAAGAGACGATTCAACAGCGTTTGGTTCTTTACCAGTAGCTTTCTTTGGAAACTGTAATGTGATATTATCGAAAGATAGTTGGAATATGTTTACACGTAAATATGTGCACTTAATAAGTGTTTCTCTCTCACAAAGCTTCTAGTAATTATTTTCATTCGGGCCTATGTAGTTCTCAAGACACTTATTGCTGAAAAACTAAAAAAAATCTTATATTGCGAATTATACCGCCTCAATATGCCAGTCGGCTAACCTTCAAACTCACGACGATACTTCCATTGTTTGTTTTTAAGTCCACTTTATGCACAGAAAGACCAATTGGGACTGACTTACAGCGCGATCTCTTGATTACAAGGCGACGACATTACCACTACGCCATCCCGGAGGTCCAAAGCACAATAATATAAGTTAAATAAGTAGCTTGAATAATGAATTAATTAGAAAATGAGTTCTGAGGCGGTAACCTGAATGCAGAACATGTACAGTTTCTTTAATATTGACCTTCAACTTTGTTTAGCTGTTGCTGGCTCTAATAATATTTTAAACTATAAATATATGACCTTACTAAACTCTAAGAAGCAGGTAATTTACATATATTGTGTAAATTTATAATCGAGCTGTGCAAAATTATTGTAGTTAGAGGGAGATTATTTTCATAACATCTTTGGCTGTTATGCATTTTAAGCTTCGGAACGAGTCACAACTCTCGAAGCAGCCAATCAACGAAGCGAGCCACTGACGTCATCTCAACCCAGAACCTATCGCTAAACCCCTGATCAGGCTCTACACGCCCACTAGGCTCACTAGACAGACTCGCGTAGTCCGCTGGAGATGTTTCGAAAGTAATTCGACTCTACAACCTTAGTGACAATGAAGTTCGACCACTCACAAATATAGGAGTGCGTTGTGAAAGAAGGAGAACACATGCATATGATGAACATATTTTATTCAGCAGGCTACATGGAACAAAGGAAAACATAAATTTCCGCTGCAACGCAGCAATGTATGGTGTCCACACAAAACAAAACATTTTTGTCCATCTACACGTGACATTGAAGTTCGACCACTGTTAGAGGGGATACTGTTTACCATGGTGTGACGCCGCCCCGTCGGCGAATAACTGTGGCAATGCGTAGGGGCATGCTGCGGACGAGTCGTTCAAGGTATTCCACATCGATGCGGTGCCATTCCTCCTGCAGGCAGGCGATAAGAGCAGCCACTGTCGTGGGTCCCCTCTGTTGCACACGTCGCTTAAGAACACGCCACACATTCTCAATGGGCGAGAGGTCGGGACTCGGTGGTGGCCATGGCAGAGTTCGCACGTGATTGCGAGTCAACCATTCTCTTGTCAGCCACGCTGTATGAGGCCTGGCATTGTCGTGTTGAAAGATGAGACGCCGCCTTTGGAACAGGTGCCTTCGCACTGTGGGAAGATGCCGCTCCAGTATGCGTGTATAGGCGTGTGCATTCACAATGCCCTCACAGACGTGTAGTGGGCCAACCCCAGATGCCGTGTTGCATCCCCATACCATCACTGACGCAGGTTTCTGTACCCGACGTGCATAACATTTTGCTTCATTCTGTTCCTCCTTCCGACAAATGACTGTTTTCCGTATTTTCCCGTACACAACATTGAAAATGGATTCGTCCGTCCACAAAACCCTGTTCCACTGCCGAAATATCCATCCCCGGTACATTCGTGCCCACCGTAGTCGATTGCCTTTGTTCAACATGGAAAGGAAGGGTTTACGTTTCGCCTTGTACACTCGGTAACCGCATCGCTGTAGGTAACGGCGAATGGTTCTGGTTGACACTTCAATGTGAAAGCGTTCTCGAGTCCACAGTCGTAATTCGGCCACAGAAACATGATTGTTGGTCTGGATATAGCGCCTAAATATCCGTAGGTCACGCACGCTCAGCAGGCGTTTTCGACCGGGGGCCTTACCTGGCTCTGTAGTGCCCGTATTTTGGTGGTGTTTGATGATGCAGTGGACGGTTGACTTGGTAAGTTCAGTTGGCGCCCTATTTTCCGTTCACTGAGTTTATCCCGTTGCAACTCCACCACTCTTCTCCTCACGGTGTTGTCAATAGGTTTGCCCCTGGCTATGGTGATGATGCACTGCGGTTCCTCGGTGCACAGCACGCGCTTATATACGGCGGACTCCCTTATCGTGTCCGTGACGTCATGCTTCCGTCGAATGCGCCACTATCTGGAATTTACCGTATGGGTCTGGTGCCTGGTCGAAGTTCAATGTCACGCGTATAGTTCCCTGTTTTCGTTCTTTACGTGACCTTGGCTGCAACATGCTGGGATCACGATTCTTGCCTGCTCACACGCCTCCTCTTACACACATGTGTCACTTCTGCGGGTCACCCATACCACCGCCTATGCCTCTGTGCATTTAATCACATATTCCTTTCTGGTCGAACTTCATTGTCACCAAGGTTGTATATCTGCAGAATCATAATAAATATGTTATAAAATGTCCCAATCTTCCTATATTACATTTTTAAAAAGTAATTTAATTTCAATATAGAAAAGAAGTGTGACACACTGTGATTTAAGAAATTTATAGTTTCATGTGAAAAAGTAAAGTTCTAACTTATAATAAAAAAAAGCACGTGCTCTACAAATATAACGAACTGTTTTTTATAAAATGTATTACACAACCTTTGTGTTCCCATCTACAGTCCTAGACACTTCTGAGTTATAATTATAGCGTTAACTGTCACTAGGATCATTACAATGCGAAACTGTCAGCGACTACAATGTCTAACAAAATAACCAAGATTACTTCTTTGTGTATGGTATATGAGAATTAGTGGATTGAGTAATGATAGTTATAGTATCTATAAACCTTGACGAGTATGATTCGTTTCTCCAATAAGGATCACCAATCCGAAGGAGAGAAGACATTTGATTGGATTTTTGTTATTTGGCGTCGTTCTTCTGCCATTTTTTGGCTGATCGCGACGATGAGGACGAGTGATGATATGGCGCGATTGATGAAGGGACATTTAGAAAGAACACCCATTCCCAATGGGGATTCGAACTCGGGACCCCTGGAAGAGAAGAGAGGAGGGAGTATCTATAAACTTTTACTTGCTCCCCTAAAGATAGGCGATAGCTCTGCTGGATATTCTCTATGCACTGGTAATGGACAGAGTACGTGGTGAATGTAGTCAGTCTATTACCATCACAGTGATGCTTCCGGGAGAGGACATGGTTGGCCCAATAAGCTAGCAATGTGTGTGTCGGTAAAAGGCGTAGATATTCGACCAAGGTTTACTACCGCAACAACATAGATCTTCCATTTGCCCCTATCCTCTTTAAAGATAGTCAAATATACATTATCCTTGACAAATCCTCTCAAGTCCGTTTTAATACTATCCTTCACTAACACAGTGCTTTCCTATGGTCGTACTTTAACTATTCCTCTCACATGGAATAGAAAATAATAAGGAATGGAAAGATTGTATTAAAATTCAGTGTTGCTCACCATTTCACATTCCAAGCGTTTCTCTACGTTGTAGCACTGTAATCAAGGGGTCCCAGGTTTGATCCAGATTGTAGCCACACTATATAGTGGTTGAACAACCGTAGTTTCCTCTAAACACATGGATGTTAACACTTGCCAATTATTTTGTGTTAAGTCTAATTAAGGGATAGATAGATCAATCGAGATTGATTGAATTCGGTTATTTTATTTTAGAAATGTAATTACAATGTAATCGTAATAAAATAACGAAATTCATGAAAGTATAGTGTTAATCATTTCTCCTTTCCCCCCGACTCGGGGACATTCAACGTCCGCAAGAAACTTTTCGGACACCGGGACAAATGATACCATTCCGGGACTGTTCCGGAAAATCCGGAACGTATAGCAACCCTATATTTTGTAGATGTAACTCCTAAATTGACATAATTTTATTTGATTTATATGTTTGTTTGAATTAGGTTATTTTGTGTTGGTTTTCTTCCACTTTCGATAAATCGCGACCATGAGTTATATGGTGAAACTGATAAGGGGACACTCACAAAAGAAGATCCATGCACAGGTCTGTGCTAACCACTAAACCACGGAAGTCACCCAGGATCAATCGAGACTTGACTTGCAGTTAAAAATGGAGAGGAAATGCTTCCGAACTATGCGTCGTCGGTAATGGGTCTTCCCGATGGCATGGTAGAAACATTGTCGCATTGTAATCAAGGGGTCTCGAGTTTGATCCCCGGTGTACACAAAATTATTCGGATTCCTCCAAATTGTAGATGCAGTTGAGACGAGACTGTCTGAGCAAAAGCAGACTTAGAAAAATTGTTATTGTTCTCATTTCATATTAAATAACTTAAATACAAACGGGAGAATTGTCTCAAATGTCCTGTTATTAAATCAAATGATGGACTCCTTTTTGAAGGACAATAAATATATGACTTGCGAAGGATACCTAAGGATAATATGACTAGTTTTTCGTTAATGTTATTTTTATTTGTTAAAACTGGACCCGGATATTGCGCACACAAAGAACAAAGCAATTTCAGAGTACTCTCAGCTAACTTGGAAAGGGTCTGAGAGATAAGGGAAGTAACACATAGGAAAAGACAAACTAACAATTAGATACAAAAGCCGGGCTTCCAAAGAGAAAGCAAACAGCACCGAAAGAGGGAAATGGAGGCTCCATCTAGGACAAATGTGACCGGGTCGTAACTTCATTAAGGGACGAGCTATTCCAGGACAAGGAAGCAATTTTACCACGACCGATTCTCACAGAGCGTGGCTTTATGATACCCTTCATTAGGATTAACGGGACGTTTGATGGCTGCGGAGATCGAACGACGAACCTTTGCACGGGCAGAAGAACCCCGACACACACTGCAATACCTTCCGAAATCAGAGCGTCTGGAGAGAAGGCAAACGCATTACCGCTGTGCAAAACAGCGTTTGAAGATGGGTTTCTCGGCAATCAAGGATGCAATACGGTCGCCATTTCTTCCTGCGGAACCTGGCGTCAATGGCGGCCACATTTCTCTTAAAGGCTAGTAACACACAAAGTACGCCAATTTACCAGTCTGCAAAGGTCCACAGTCTTCTTGATTACTTTCGTGACTCATCTCTTTGCAAATCACTTTAGGTTCCTGAAATCCGTTTCTCTCCAAATCGCACACTAAAAAAAATGACTCTTTTGTTTGTACGGCAATTGAACGATACCATTAGTACGTGTTTTGTCCCTTTCTGATTACAAATTTCATACGTTAAGTTTGTAAATACATATCACTACAAGGGAAGATGCAAGACAAAATATATAGAGACGAAAATTTAAAAAGCAGTTGTCATGCACTCTTCCTGAAGCATCACTGTAGTGGTAATAAGACTACATTCACCACATACTTTGTCCATTACCAGTGCATAGAGAATCTGTTAGCTTATTAAGTTAATCCAGTAGAGGTATTGCTTATCTTTCGGGAAGGAAGTAAAGGTTTATAGATACTCCCTTATAGTTATGAAAATTTCGTTTACCGACGAATAAGTATCCAATAGGTTTTTTTCTTTTTAAAAAAAAAAAAGATATAACGAATTACGCTCTCACTGTCGACATGAGAAATTTCAGAGTTCACAGCACTGCTGTGTTCTGAAATTATAAAACTTTGCTCAACTATTGCAATAGTATATGAAGTGATGAAAGAATAAATATGGAATGCTTCGACTTATCAAAGTGTACTTTATTACATTTATTTTCCAACTTGTTCCACGTGCTCGAATTAGAAGGATATGAGTGTGACACAAATACAAAAAATATTCCAGGAATATTTAACCGAACACACAATATTTTAATGCTAGCATACAACTGGCTTCAAGTAGCTTAATGCTATTTTTCTCTCATAATAGGCAAACGTGCAGGCAAGCGCGCGTGTACACTTTGAAGGCAAGATAAAAAGATTTCAAAACAAAGCTCGACTGGCGTTTTTGGAACGTAAAAGGACACATTTTCCAGTTGCTGGACAATAATAGCGCCGAGAGTTGTCATTGCAATTTCAAAGTTACGCACACAAAAAGTATATAATTAGGCATGTAGTGCTCAAAACAAACAAAAGTGACGGGTGGCTGACTGCCTCTTTGCACTTGTTATACATAAACACAACACAAACTCGCGCATATCGAGATGAAAAAGGGAAACTAACAGGAGTTTTCATTTTCTCTCTCGCAAAATTAGTTCTTTTCTGCTTCGCTCAGCAAAGAGTACAGAATAAAATTTCTATTGTCGCGGCATGATCTAGAATAAACCCCGTTTAGTAATTTCGGTACAATAATATTATCTTATCTGCATTATGTTGTATTCTATTTCCTAAAAAAAATATTGATACCCATTATTTCTCTGGCAAATAAGATTTCTCAACTAAGACAAAACACGTTTGGTTAAGCTTTAAGGTAACCGCAAAGAAAATTTTGGTAGCGTTTACTAAAATTGAATCATTACTGAAAGAATTTGGTTCTGCCGCCTGTTTGATCGGATTGGTTATTGCACACAAACTTTCCTCTATCCTTGTCTGTCTGTGTGCGTATGTGTAGATGGAAAATTACTATGATTGGGTGAAATTTCCTAAACGCCAATTTTCAATCGTAACAGTAGCTAGGAGAATGATTCATGATGTTAATTATACAAAGAATTATGCCTGTTACTATTTCAATTTAGGAACTCTCAAGAAATTCTTTGTCCCACACGTTGAGAGTTCCTCGGCAGGGGTTTTCATTGTGAGCATGAACAGCCCAACATCATACAGTACTGACGTTACACATTCATTGCCATCAAAAGCCTTCATTATCTGATGAATGTCAATTGGGGGACACATTTTCTGCAGTTAGAAACTAGCTCACCACACGCAGTTTCAGGTGCACCGACATAGTATGGTTACATGCTGCCATTTTCCTCGCTCTAGTTCAGCAACCCATGGTGATAGAAGTTTGAAACTTGGAATGGAGAAGGGGGAAATTCTGAAAGATACAATGCATGGTTGCTCAAAATCCAAAATGTCTTTACACAGTAAAAAAAGAAAAAGAAGAGGCATTACTTTTCAGCCCGCCCTCGTACATTATTGTACATGTTTCGTCGCATTTTCTTGAACTAGATACAACAAAATTATTAAATATTGAAGCTGTATTCTCTTCACACAAACGAAATGCCTACATAATCCCGTCCTAATTGCATGATTTCGCCAATAACAAATCGTAAGGTCCAACAATTTTCTATGGTTATCACATGGTTGATAACAACGTTTATAAACTTGCAAGAATGCACTATGACTGGCATTTGTAATCCAGGGAGATGCAACCAGATACTTCTCGCATTACGGTTATTGCAAGGCCTTAATTCTCAAGATAATGTATTCGACACCGCACACCAGGGATTTGAATACTTAAGTGTCATTAATAATATGATTCTCCCGAAGTCAAAAGGAGTAATTCATGTAATACAAGCAAAGACCGTCGCATGCAAAGCTAAAGACTTGGGGAACCGCCCCTGAAATCTTGCATAAGCTACTACATTATGCTTCATCAGACATTTCACAGCAGAAACTCCACGAGGCTCCGGAATCCGAAGGCAAAGCCTTCCAGAGGCAAGTTTCCAATGAACAATAACTCCTCCGGCAGTGGAAGAATCTTCTTTATAGGCAAGCCACGTCGTGGTGACGCGGGAACAATTACCGCCTTGGCAAATTTTCTTCTCCTTGCAACTTCCAGTAATAACTATTTGTCTTCTGTCAATTCCACGCAAGGAATTTCCAATTTCGCGAAGCCGATTCTAGCCAGGAATTTATCACGGGATTTTAAATGCTTCCACACACTATTAGCCAAGTCCTTAAATTCAAATCTCTTGGCTCTCCTCGGAGCTCTAAGGGGGCTTAAAGAGCCTACGGGTGAATAAACACGTATTCACACTATGAGGTCATCACATTCCCATAAATGCTCTTGCGTTTTTTCAATTCCTTATTTCTCTGTTTGTAATGAACCGAAAAATATTTATCTAACGTTCTTAAAATTTAATCAGTATTAAGATAATTCCACGCAAGCTTTGACCGTAAAATAACTACTTGTTCCATTCCTGTTTACTGTTCATTGGTAGGGTCTTAATTGATCATTGCGTAAAAAAAAATCGGTTAGAGCTAATCAGATAGTCTCTCCTTAAGGTAATTTTAATCTCACTGGTTAATTAATTCCCGTGCGTGATCATATTTTTGGGGTACACTTCCAAACTATATAAATATACTAATAAAATGATTGCAATAATCTGACATATGGAGCCAACATGAAAATTATAAATTTACATACACAGGTACGAAAGGGATAATTGTTGTATGATCGTTGGTTTGATTTTACTAGGTATTTCCCAATAGGAACAGTCATAGTTATCTGAATGCGTGACAATGGTTCTACATTAGCATGCAATGTTAATTACATATCCCTTGTCTAGTGCTTCAAACTATCCATATTCCAACACTACGTTTCGAGATAGCCCTTCCTCTCGTGATGGGGATCGAGCCTAGGACAGACCTGTGATTTTTACTACAAATCCGGTGCGTTGACCAATTCCTCCATGGCGATTGCTTAAAATTGTTAATAAAGCTGCTGGCTTTTTAAGGTTTGCATTCCTTTTGTTTGTGCGCTCACACACATGCATATATGTAGATATAGCTTTCCATAATACTAAACCATATCTTTTGGAGCATACCAAGTGCATCTTCCAGAAAATCGTCAGTGATATGTATCATGATGATCAGAAAGAAGTAGCTGTTGATTTGGTGTTTTAAGTCCACTTTATGCACAGTAAGGCTAATCGGGACTGGGCCTACCGTTTAAAGTGGGATCCGAACCACTATGTGCCTCCTCCGGGTATCGAACCCAGGACCCCTTGATTACAAGGCGAGGACGCTACAACTGCCCCATCGGGGAGACCCTAGAAAGCAGTAGTGAATTTAGACCTGCCGAAAGGAGGGCAATGCAATTGTCCAGCACTGGGGTACGAAGACGAACCATTGTACAACATCCTAGCAACAATTATATCTTGCTCAGAGGTTCTAAAATATATATATATATATATATATATATATGTATATATATATATATATATATATATATATATATATATATATATATATATATATATATATATATAACCATTACCTGTATACCTATTCAAAAAGAACAAATACAGGATGCTTCGATTCATCCGATTTCAAATACCCTATATCGCACGTATTTACCACGGCAAACTTAATACATAAAAATAATGGAAAATTCATGCAATTTCACATCACGCAATAGATATGCTGTAGCTCTCCCAGTTCGTAGTGTAAACTTGCAGGTTTCTTTTTTAAATCTGTGAATCAGTAATAACCATGCAGTGTGTGTTTTCTCAGCGATATGGTATTCATCTACCAGGTCCTCAGAGTATCCGTAGATTATACCAGCAATTCGAGAGTACAGGGTGCTTGTGTAAAAGCAAGACCAAAGGGCGGTCGGTCGTGAGCGTTTTCCCTCTACATTGATGTATCACTTACCACTGCGATATTGCAAACTCAAAATATATGGCCATTTAAAATAGGATGAATTATTTCGAATTACCCTGTAGGAAGAGAAAACATGTGGAATTAATTTTAACTGGACATGCAAGTGAAGTGTTTGGAAATACAAACTTCTAAATGTCAATAACATAGATGTTAGAAACGAAAACAGCGGAAATGAAAGGGATAGTGGCACTAAATTTACAGGCAGAAGAGAAGGGCTTTCTTATCTAACTGTTCAATCTAGGTTGTTAACGATGTCAGAGATCTCAATATCTTTACAGCATGGCAAATTTCCTTCTCTTCCCGACACGATTAAGTCACCTCGATTGTCATCAATCCGTTTCTTCTTCGTTAAGGGGCTCTATGTTGCTGCAAGTAGTTCTTATCACTGGAGGAGGATTACACGGGTCATTTGTAACCATCCGCCGCCCATGCGACAGCTTTAGTGCATGGCAAACGACACGCTGAATCAATTCCGTGACCGAGGCAACAACACGGAGGAGGAGTGGCACACGCCACGCCGTAATGGAGGAAGGAGGGAAAGAATGGCGAGTGAAAGCAAGACTCAAGCTTTTATCACCTTCCTCCTTTATGCTCGGATTCTCTGGGCGTGAAAGGAAGTTGAAGTGGCAGCCAGATTGTGCATCGCGCAAGAAAACTGGAATCATGATTGCTGATGTGCCTGCAAGTTATGCAACCCAACTAGCACCAGCGGAATTCTGGTTGCCTGTTTTTAGGACCAACTCTTACTGACAAACATGCCAAAATTTTGCATATTCCCTTTCATTGATATGAACCGTGTCAACTGATATCTGATGGCATATACTCTGTCCAAGATATCTCTGGAGCAAGGCCAGAGCGGCAAAGAAGGGGGGGTCCATGGGCAGAGCGAAGCAGTACATGCTGCTGCGAAGATTGGTAACTGCAGTCGGTTTCCAGGCAATCCCATTCCCTCTCACGTGTTCATTTGGGGAGCCGTCTCGCATCACTACTTGCGCAGAGACTTGTTTTCGTTCGCCTGCTCCAGAGATAATAGTTACAGAGTATAACTGTCCGTTGCTGAGCCGGGATTGGCACTGAGAAATTAGTTTCTCTAACAGCTAGACCACATAGACCGACTACGCTCATCGACAAACTATTTTTCCATTGGTTGTAGTCCTGTAATTACATGGGTGAGCTATTCAAATAATGTTGCCAAACTCCGTGGGGGAGTGGTTAACACAGAGCGCTACGACGCCAAGGATCCAGCGTTCGAAACCCGGCGTTGGCATGGGTGTTCCCTCATCACTGATTCTCGTCTTCGCGATTAGCCAAAAGTGACAGAAAAGTGAAGTAAACTAAACCAAATCAATCAATCCAATGCTGTTCAAAAGAGGTAGTCCTTTGCAATAAATATAGACACCAAGATTCTGAAATACTCAATTTCCTGTATGACATTATGCGTGTCGCCTAACTCTACGAAAATGAATGAACTCCGGCAACAGGTCTCCATGATAGCGTAGTGTTAACGTCTTCGCCTTGTAATCAAGGGGGCCCGGGTTCGATATCAAGCGTAGCCACGTAGTGATTCGGATCCCACGTTAAACTGTAAGCCCAGTTCAATTAGCTTATTTGTGCATAAAGAGGGCTTAAGACAAAAAGTTTTAAAAACCCGCCTCAACGGCATGTTCGCCCACCGTTGTACAGTTGGGCACGTTCTAGGTTGATGCGGGCCCTGGAGCATACAATATACGCGAGGCTTATGATCACATTTTTTTCAGAGGTCTGAAACAATCAACTATTTTTGTCCCTTAGTCTGAGGTACAGATGTCCTATATAATCACAACATAAAAACGATTACCTTAATAAACAATTCATGCATTTGGTGTGAATACCTAAGAGCAATGTTCATCACTTCCTGGCTTCCTAAACATGCTTCTACTCCTTGAAGTAGTTTCCAAATGGTGGGCAGTAAACAATTTATGTTCCCGAACGGGGACTGGCTTAAACCGTAGGCAAAACTGTTTACATCCCCATTACATCGCCCTGGGATTTCTAACAGATACACAAGTGTAACTACAAAAGGGAACAAGGATTTTGAGACTAAAATAATGGAATCTGCCACAAAAAGTGGGAGAAAAATGATAAAGTACATTAGAAAAATATAATGGTACCATTGTGTCTAGTCTTCAGAAGCTACGCAGAATTTCGCGCTTCGCATGCCTTGCGTAAAATTAGGATTCTTATCTGCGAATGTCCCTTACGCATAATACGTAAAAGAATAAGTGGGGAAAAATCTGCAAAAGACACCTCGGTATATTTATTGTAACACTGTCTTAGTACTGAAGTGCGTTGAAACATTCAAGTTTATCAATGTATAAATAATTTCCAGATCAGAAATGCTCAGGTCGTTAGTAAACGCAACTTTATAAACGCACATGTTTCGAATTTCTTCTTCGCAGTTTGATAGTAATGTGCTTCCATGTGCTTTGCACCACGCCATGTAGACGTATAGGAGATGTGGAGTTAGGGTTCCACACTTTCTTGATCATGGCCGAAGGTGGTGATGATGTGATCAGTATCACGCCAATGGCCGCCTTTACCCTCCAGAGTTTCCTCCAGGTACCCACTTTATACAACGCTTGGTGGGCGCCGGAGCCGTTTGAACAGATGGAAAAGATCCCGGTTCTCCCCCGGCGGGGATCGAACCCGGGTCTCTCGCATGGTAGTCGTCAGACGTATAGTAACTATGAGAATATTGAATTTCCCTGATGACGTAGTGGTAACGTCGTCCAAGTGCAATCAAGGGGTTGAACAAGCAGTCGCTCGGATCCCACTTTAAACTGTAGATCAGTTTCGATTAGCCTATTTGTGCATAAAGTGAACTTCAAACTCAAACAGATGATGATATATCGTGAGAGCAGGAAAACGTTCTTCCGACAAGAACTTCCCAACCATTATTCCAGTAATTTTCGTTTAACACAAGAAATCAATTTGTGGAGCAACGATGTCAACACGCACATCAAATTTATAGCTTGAAGAAATAGCTGCATTCTGTGAACACATAAATATATCCTATTACGACCTTAATTTGGATGTATAACTACACACTGCAACTTTGGTTTGGTAACCAGCGAAACTCCTACTTGAGTAATTTTTGTCATTACAATAAAAACTATAAGAATTTGCCAGCCGATAACATTTTGGAGGTGCTTAGGCTTGTAGCCTCCTAAAAAAACACTATCGCTATTTACTGTTTACGTACAAAAAATGAATTGATTAATTGTTGTCTTAAGCCCACTATATGCAAAGAAAGGCTAGTCGGGACTGGACTTACAGTTTAAAGTGGGATCCGAACCACTGGGTCATGTGCTGGCACCGGATATCGAACCCGGGACCCCTTGATTAAAAAGCGACGACGTTACCACTACGCAATCGGGGAGGCTCTTTACATACAGGAGTATGTACCTATATACATATGGCTAAGTTTAAAAAGTATAACAATTGCTTTGGTTTATTTTATTTCGCATTTCAGTCACATTTGGCTAACCGCAAAGATGAAGATGATACGATGAAGTACACTCACATAGAACCTCCATGCCAAGGCCGGGATTCGAACCAGGGCCTCCTCGCGTCGTATCGCTCTGTTCTAACCACACCGCCACGGAGGTCGGCTTATCAATGATAGGAAGGTATTATTGGGTGAGAGTACGTTGCAGGTCACACAAGCAACATTACCCTCAAATGTGGCCGACCAGAGGACTCCAGCGCGCGCATGCAAAGGATCTCAATTAACATCCACTTTGGGCAGAACCGCACAAGGACAGGAACGTAAACAGGACAATTCTTCGAGTGAATCTGAGCGACAATTCCAGCGTTTGTAATCCGAGCGTCACCAAATGGAACATCCGCGGGGCCGGTTGGCCTTACTGCAGCACAACGAGCACTCAGCGGCCGCTAATTCCGCTGCGGTTCTTGTAATTCAAGCTTAATGAGAGGCACAGAGAGAATCATTAGTGCAGCACGGAACAGTAACACCCTTTCGTAATCTACTTCTCCCTGGACGCGGAGAGGCCAACAGATCACGGGCCAACCGACCACATCTCTGGATGCGCCGCACCGGGAAGGAACTCCCGACCTCAATATTCCCTCTGTGAGATCATGTTCACTTCACCAGCAAAATTAGCGTGGGAGGCTGGGCTCAATTTATGAAAAGCATCAACACATCAGTAATTCATCAGCAGACCGGAAGGGGCGAGTGGAGAGCAGTTATGCGTTGTGGTGTCCGATGGCTTCCTCGCGCTGATTAAGCGAAGTGGTGCACGGGCCACTTCAGAGTCGCAGATAATTATTTACGACGCAATAATTTTGATTGATAGCTTCGAAATCAGTACATATTTGCGCACCTTGCTTCTATTAATAAGTCCTAGAGTCTTGCATAGGGCATCGTGATTTTAATGTCAACTTCATATACTCACTGTCATTACCATCAGCCACCGCAGTGGCTCAGCGTATTGAGTGCTACACATAAAATATTGTTGTCGAAGGATCTGGATTTGAGTCTGCACCAGAACATGAATATTCAGTTCTTCTGTCTTTTATCCAATTGCTACGAAATCCTTAACTTCGCGACAAACCTACAGAGACAGAAAAGTGACGTTAACAAAATGTTTCATCATCATAATTCATTCGCAGCGATTAACTTAACAATATGCACGTAGGCTCAAAATGTAAATAAAAATAATAATTAAAAAAGTAAATCACATTTACTGTAAACTAGTTTAATTTCTTTCCAATTTCCTCTTGGCAACCTACAGCGTTCTACGACGCCAGATGTTCCGGGTTCGAATCCTGGCATGGCGTTCTTTGTAAGTTTCCCTTCCGTCAATTTAATCATATCATCATTCACCCTCAACGTCGCGATTAGCCATGGGAGGCAGAAAAGCAACGCTAAATAACAAAAATCGAATCAAATCAAATTGAATTTTCTAACTGATACCCATCTTGGAGAAGAAAAAGTATCTTCGAGAATTTCAGGTTGATACATAAAAAAGCTGAAATTCCGTCACCAACTTCTTGTAAATGAGGCTTTGGGGTCCATCCACAGATCACACTGTCGGGAGATTATACTAATTCTACAAACATTAATTTCAGAGAAGCATCAACCAATAAACTAAATTGCAATAAGAACCTCCTGCGACAAACATTTGTAAAAGTACGTCACCAAAAATCAATCAATTCCCATATTTTCACATGGAGCAAATCAAACTCTACACGGTCGCTTGAAAGCCAAAACTTGTTCTGTGAAAAGTTTGACTGCCAGGAAATTACCTGTCATCTTGACGAATACGAATTTTCCAGCAACAGCAACCGTCGGACAGCGAGGGAAATAAACATCGCAATTCTGACAGCTGTTGCCCAAATCGTCTTTGCACATTAACTTTATTCCTTGTTTAAAATTTCAACTTCAGATTCCACTCAAGAACGTCACTTCGAAGTCTCGAAATTTGTCACTATTGACGGACAAGGTGTGACAACGAAAATATTTCCTATTCACAAGAGACAGTGAATGTATCCTAATTGAGTTACCACTGCTTTAGCACACTGTCGGCAGAGAAAAAGCATGAGAAAGTTACAGGAGAGGAATGTGACAGTGGCTGAAAGCAGCAATACAAAGAAAGTTTCGTGAGGAGACTCGGGGAAGAATACGAAATGGGAGGAGGAAATTCGGGTGTCTATGAATCGCCTACTTACCATAGCATGATTTAAAATGATCCTACGTCTCCTCCTAGAACTTTGGCTTGCTGTCCTGTTAATCGTAGTGGCTTTACATGGTATTAATCTCATGCGCGTTCGATCTTATATGATTGTGTTGCAGAATTCGTTCAAAGCAATGAAGACTACATGTGAAAAAATTCATAGAAAATTGGAACGATACGAATCAATTCTAGACATAATATCCTTGTTTAGTTAAGATAACTGAAGTAGCAGTCAGTGTATATCGATATTCGCTTACATTTTTCCCAGAGCTCGTACGTTACGAAAGCTACAGAAATTATTACTTGCTCAACAAGTTTCAAGTGATTGTTGGTTGGTTCTTACCTTACGGAACGGGAAGTTTTACTGAAAGTGTAGCGTATCTTAGGCAAGTTAATTCGTACTATCATGTCATATCATGTTTCACAATTATTGTTATAACGAATGAATTACGTCTCACGCATTTCTCTGATTATGTACAGCATTTATTTACACCGCTGCCCTTCTCCGTACATACATCTTTCCATTACACATCCAATAACACATGCTCTAAGTTGCGTTTTGCCCCATCACAGAGAGAAATGCACTTACCAAGACCACTCTACGAGCGCACTATTTATCATAGCGCTAACCCGACCCCGCAGTTTATCACGCAGAGGTCCCTACACATACGGCGCTCACTCTCTGTGTTTCTCGATGCATCCACAAAACTGTTATAATACATTGAGGGGCGGTCCCTGTCTGATCTGAGATCTTGAGAATATGAGCCCACGTAACAAGTCGGAACCCGGTATTTATACCTCCGACAAACGACACAAAATCTGTAAAGTGCACCGGAAGTGATCAAAAGAAGTTTTTAGAAGTACACTTTTGGACATGAATACGGAAGTCTCTTGTGCCAAATGTACAGAAATAGCTATCATAACTACACGTGTTACAAATAATTCGGTTCAGTTAAAAGCCTGATGAAGAGGACGTTTTCTTAGGTAAATAAATACGTTTGCTTTTGCAAACCAACTTATTTATTTTACGCTGTAGTTTACTGGTAATTCGTGATGTAATGACCGTACTTTTCTTTAATAAACTCCCATCGAATGGAGTAAATGTATCGCGGTTTAATGGCGATTTTTGGTTGATATTACAACTTCTATAATTCTGAGAGTTCATAGCACAGAGTGCACCATGTCAAGAATTACAATAAAATTCATCTCAAACTGTTAAGAAGTAAATAAAGAAAATGTGTAATATTGAGTTAATTATTTGTTTCATGAGCTTAGTTCTACGCCTATTTCTTTCTTGGTTTGATTTGGTTATTTTACTTCTCTCTTCTGCCACTTTTGGCTAATTGCGAATATGAGGATGAGTGATGATATTGATGAAGAGACACTCACAAAGAACACCCACGCCCAAGTCGTGAAACGAACCCGTAACCCTTGGCGTCGTAACGCGTTGTGCCTAGTTCTTGCATCCGCACCGTTATAGCCATCCATAATCACCAAATGATGTTACATAATCAAATACGTAGAAAGGCAATAACATGTTTCATCAAACATTTGTATCCTAACACATGAAAACTGCTAGATACAACTAACCGTATTGATTTGACCGTATAGTTTCCTTTAGTTCATTCTCCCGTCATCCTTATTTTTTAAACGCAAGCTCCTGTAACCCGCTTCAATAATTAATAAATATGTGCAGCGCACTCGCAGGCGGACGTGAATTATACAGGATCGGGAGTGACAGCCTGGAAGTTGCATTCACAAAGAAATTCCAGGTACAGAGAAACCTGCCAATCTCCGGCCGACTGTAACGGTAATTGCAAATGAATAATTCATCCGCGCCGTATCTCCCGACAGGAGAGCTCGCTCCAGCAAAAACAATAGACAGAGGTTCACGTGGAGCAAGAACCTCATAGGAAACAGAAGCTGATGGATTTCTGGATCAGATCCAGAACGATAACGTAATGGCGGATTAAATGATCAGCGTGTAACGCAATGATCAGCGCGGGCACGGTGACGGTGGACGTGAATTCATTGCACGGTGCTTCGCGGTCCCATCCTGGCAAAAGCTGGGTTGACACATCTATGGGAAATCTCTGAAGGGGGATATTTCTTGCGGATTACTTTCGAGGGTCCATTCTAAAGCCTCCCGAAACTTGCGTTCATTCGTCACACTCGATTTTCTCACGGTGGTATCTTCAAAATGGTGGACTACCAAACAGAAATATGTTCAATGTAGACAAATAATTTCAGGGTTTCTACAATTTCATAGACACAAAAATCTCTGACATTTTCAGCTTTTCCAAACCAAAAACCATAATTTTCAAGACCGAATAATTAGTGTACATGAACATGTCTGGAAGGTCACTATACTTTAACTAAGCATTCACACTTATTATCTCACATAACGAAGTTTTAGAATATGCACATGTAAAGGTAGAAACTGAACCGTAATTGACTCTTGGGTAGGAGGACGGAAGTAAGTAAATCATGGTTCAAGACCGAAGACCGTGAACAGTTACGCTTGTGAAAACGGAAATGGGATGTTCATAGGTGCTAAAATATGGCACGGCGTTCTGACCACGTGAACTGACTACGTAAAAAAGGTAAACCTGTGCATAGCACCATGCCATGAAGGCGTATAGGGGGTGTGGGGGTAACGCCCTACACTTTCTTGATCCGGTCGTGAGTGGGGTGATGTGATCAGCATCACGCCCCTGACCGCCTTTACCCCCCAGGGTTTCCCCCAGGTACCCATGTTATTCGACGCCGGGTGGGCGCCGGGGCCGCTTCCATCGTTTGAACCGGCCGGGGATCGAACCCGGGACCTTTAGCATGGTAGTCAGACGCGTTACCGACTGAGCCACCGCGGCCATCCAACTGACTACGTAGGAGACTAAATATTTGTTTCAATGCACGCGAAGAACTTGTAGATGGTGATATGATTACATTGTAATTTGAAACACTAATTTCAATAAGTAGTCGATATACGATATTGAGAAAATATTAACTGCTGAGAAGTTGTTACTGCATAAAAATACAATTTGATTGTGTTAATGTCTCCCCCAAATTTCACCTAAGTGATAACACCAGGACAAAACATGTTGCCTTAGCAGCGTGAGAAAATTAAGAAAGAAGAAACAATTGATAGAGGAATGGACATAAGGCTTCACCACTTGTTGAAAGGAAGCAGAACATTGTGCTCCGATGTTTGATGTGAGTATCCTAAATGCACGCAACCCATTTAGTTCTCATGTACATCTAGGTTGCAAACATATAAGGAAGTCAAGGTGTTTCTGCTACGATTGAAAAACATGCAATTTTTGGTAGAAATTTAAACGGGTGTCTGGAATACCGTACCATTTTTCGCTTAAATTTCCTGTGTGCGAGAATTTATAAAGTAATATAGTTGCATTATGGGAGATACTAGGCACCGTCGACGTCGTCAGAGTTTCAGAGGCAACATATTCCCTTCTAGTATCAACAACAAAGACAATTCCACATAGATAAAGTAGCGGAAGCGAAAATTCTAGACAAATTAGGGTGGGCTCGGTAGCTCAGTTGGTAGATCAATGACACGGTATGCCGGAGATCTGTGTTTGAGTACTGGTCGAGCTTGCATTTTCGCTTAATTGATTGATTGATTTCGTTTATTTTACTTCGCCTTTCTGCTACTTTTGGCTAATCGCGAAGATGGAGATGAGTGATGATGTAATGGAATTGATGAATCGACACTCACAAACACCCAGGTCAGGATTCGAACCCGAGATCTCTGGCGTCGTAGCGCGATGTGATAACCACTCCGCCGCGGAGGCTGGCCATTTTCGCGTAAGTTCTACGTAATAATCTCCTGTGTGTGCCAAATTATAAGGTAACACAGAAATCTTGTAAGCAATTTTCTCGCTTCCTCTACGAGAACAACGGGTAGCTCACGCTTGAAGAACAAAGTAGCTCAACCGAAAGAAGATCTACATAAGTCCCAAGTTCTCTTCGTTTCAGTTTACTTTTACACACACACAAGCAAACAGGCATCCTTCCTCATCTGTCGCAAACTGCTCCACATGTAAGGAAACTTGTTCAACTTCACACACAAGAGCGAACTCTCCCACCGGACAAGACAGGAGGACCTCGTGAAAATTAACCGAAGAGTTCAAAGCGGAGGAACGCCCATGAAAAAGGAGCAAGGAGGCCATCGCAAAGACGCGGGGCATAAACTGCATCATCAAGTTCATGCGCACGTAAACGACATCCCCCCAAGTTATGCCTTAGTTAGAGCAGGTCCACACGGAGAGCTCTCTCTAATGGAGGAACGCGCCGCAGTTAATTAGTTTTTAAGACGCATCGTGCGGGGGCTTACTGCCGGCCCCTCCGATGGATGCGGAGACACAACAAGGGTCGAGGACTGGCACTAAACCTCAATTCCTGTGGGATATAAACCAGCTGCTCCGCATCCCGGTGATGAAGCCCCGCGACCAGGGGATCTAGACTCCTTTATGGCACCGCTTCCTCTCTCCATCATGGGACAAGGTCCCGCGGCATTAACTGCCATGTAGGGCTTCTTGTCGGGATGTGTGGGCATTTCTTGCGAAGTGGTTCCCAGCCGCAAGCTTACCTGTGATGCGTTTTCATTGGTTCAACTTAAGCATCTTGGCAATATTTCACCAACGTGGACTCGTTCGGTAAGGATATATTAATGTACAATAGCAGACACTTCTGGTTGTAACAACCCCACTGACTTTCAATTTGAATTTTACAAACTAAGTGTCCGTGACTGTACAATTTGCCTGTATCGTTTCCTTGTTACTTATCTAATCAGTACTTAAAAGTAAACGCATTAGAATGCGTGTGGCGGAACTAACATATAGAACAATATGAACAATGTCCCATGGCCAGAATATGTTATGCATGCACCCACACACATACACATACATGCCGGCCTTGATGGCAGAGTAGTCAGCGTATTGAGCTCGAGGTTCGAACCTTGGGTGAGGCATGGGTGCATCATTATGTTCGTCAAATCGTCGCGATTAATTCAAAGGTAGATAAGTGACGTAAAATAAGCAATGATATATATATATATATATATAGTTCGTCGATACCATATCACCTTTGTCCTATTTTTACACGTGTTTTTTTTATCTTTGTATTTGTGCTACGCGAAGGGCAATCGTCATTTCATGCTTAAAATTAGTAACAATTTGGGAAGCCTTTTAGAATTTCTTACATCTTTGATAACCACCTACCCATTTTGAGACAATGTCTCACTTGAAATTTACTTTTGACAGACAGATCACTTCATATAATCCACATTACCCTGGAATGTATCCCAATAAGCAGAATCGAATAACAAAACGCCATATAACAATGGGTGCGCGTAGAGGGTGGTGTTTTTTTTCAATTTAGATTATTTTACATCCCTTTCCTACCCTTTGTGCTAATCGTGACGATGAATATGAATTGATGGAATGAATGGAAGTACAAAACACAGTGATTGACCCACGTCTTACCCAGGATTCGAACCTGGGGCCTCTAACTCCGTATCGCATTACACTGACCACTCCGCCACGGGTGTCTGCACGTGTGTGAGCGTACATGTACGTATATACCGGGTGGTCCAAAACGTCCTGGAACGGTCACATATCGTGGGAAATACACATCGAATCGGAAAACGAAAAATTGCGTGTTTAATAAGTGAAAGAAAGCTATTCAATGATATCACACTTGATTCTCCACCCTCGCTCCCTAGGGATGGGGTGGGGGGAGGGGGGCAACTGTGAAATTTTAAATGGAAACTCCCATTTTGTATTATAGAATCGGAAAGAGGACTTCATTCCGAGTAGCACGAGCTATCAAGAATTTGCTGGGAAAATTGCTGCAAACGATTGTTTTGCAGATCTCGACAACGTATACTGTAAAAATTGAATATTGCCACTAGAATATCATTGGGCAAAATGTGTCAGTTGAAAGGAGATTGTATTGAAAAATATATACGAGCAAGTCAAATTAATTTGTATTTTCCTTCTTTTACCTTACTTATCAAACCACACACCCAATTACAAATCTCCTCAATAAAAAGTATGTCATAAAAATGACGTGTAAATCTAGATACAACTTTGAGATTTAATCTTGCCTCCTTATTTCAGGAACACTTCAACTTTTCCATAACAATGAAGGAGCACACCTCAACATTTCTCGACTTTCCACACAGAATTAATGAAATATTATCGCGGGGATAATTTGGACGGGCGCAATTGAAATCCAAAATTCATGACAAATGAGAACAATTATCCTACTCCACGGAAGGAGGGAGGACGACGTTAAGTGAAACCTTCCCCTACTCCGGATCGTTGAAGAAACGACGCCATTGTTTGTTAATAACGCCATTCAGACAATTGAAACGGAGCTAATAGTGAGATGAGAAGGAAAAGAAATTACCCTGACAAAAGCTTCTGTTTGACGCTGAGCGCTGAATGCAAGGAACCATCCTCTGCAGGCTGCTTCAACGGGAGACGACGTAGCAGTCTCAATGAGCGAGTTTCTCCAGCTTCGCATCTTCCTTTCGTCGAAGTAGAATATTTCAAGGAATACAACATTTTACACCCCACACTCAAGTCCATGGTGCCTATCGCGAAGAATGTATGCACATGCAGGTTGTATAATATTATTTCCTACTGAGCTATGTTCATTGGTTCAACTGCGAGCTTAATGTTTTTGTATTTATTTTATTTTAGGATGAATGGTGATTAGATGATAGTGATGAAGGGACACTCACATGCCCAGGCCAAGATTCGAACCTGCAACATTTTATCTTACTTTACTTATTTCGTATTTTTTACATGGCAAAGTTAATGCTGTGGGCCTTTTCTTCCGCTTGATCATGTTTACACAATTTCTGAAATGGAATTTAGTAATCTACATTGAAATATTGAAAAAAATTAAAAAAAAATAAAAATTACAAAGGAATGAAAAGTACAAAGAAAAAAATTGCACCAGAATAAAAGTGTAACCTATAGTCTCACATACTCCTCACAAATACTCCTGGCAATATTCATACAATTCATTTGAAATGGTTTTGATTGCGTCTTGAAAACATGCACTGAAGGTGGGTTGCGAATTTCGGGGGAAAAGACTTCTAAAGACGAGAAGTGGAAATGGTGTAAGATTTTGAGTAGAAATTCGAACCATGGAGGGGCATGAGTAGTTGAGATCTCTCGCGATGGCGAGATCGTGAGTATACCTACCGATCAACGCCTTCGGCCAACAATATAACTATGCTTTGAACTAATAACGAAAGTAGCGTTCAATTTACTGAAACGAAACGAAAACGAGATTTAAGTACTTTTAATAACGAGGAAGAAACAAGTGCAACCGTTAGCACTCGGAGCTAATTACCTTTACAAATATATTCCCCCTCCTCTCACACAGCATGTCCCTAAATTCAGCGTTTTGGTTTTAACTACAGATACTTCAAGTGTCAAAAAAGCACTAAATACAAGATAAATTCTATTTATATTTCTATTTGGGTTATTTTTGATAAATATTCTGGCACTTAAGTTAATCACGGAAATGAGATCAAACATAAAATCCAAGATGAGACAAACACGTATCTTAACAAGGGTTCTAACGTGACACATCTGGCTTCGTAGCACGTTATGCTGCCCATTTGGAAACGGAGGTCATACCGTCCAAAAGATTACTGACATGTTCATGTCAATTATATGGCATCTCTGTGGTTCGATTCGATGATCTAAGTGTTTCTTATAACCTACGGTGAATGTGAGCGCATGGTAATGAAGCACTGCTTAGATATCTGCAAAATAACGAAGGGAGCAAAATGCTATAACTCTGTCAACAAAACTTTACGAGTATCTTTTAAAATTATTTTATGTTTGTCAAGTTTGTTCCAAGTCCACTTTATGCTCAGACAGGCTAATCGCGGCTGAATCTTAAGAGTTGAAAATGGTATCCGAACCACTGTGCAATGTGCGTACCTCAACCGGAATATTTTACCTTTGGGGTGGCCGCGGTGGCTTAGTCGGTAACGCGTCTGACTACCATGCTAAAGGTCCCGGGTTCGATCCCCCGGCCGGTTCAAATCCGGGAACTTTTCTAACGTTGGAAGCGGCCCCGGTGCCCATCCAGCGTCGAATAACATGGGTAACTGGGGGAAACCATGGGAGGTAAAGGCGGTCAGGGGCGTGATGCTGATCACATCACCCCATTCACGACCGTTTTTTTTTTTTTTTAGTATGTATGTTCAAATAAATTATTTCTTCTTAAAACCGCAGAGATATTACAGATACATTTTGTGCGCACATATATGTCAACTATGAAATTTAAGCGACTCTTCTTCCTGGGGTACCGCGCTATTTCTCCAACTGATCTACCTAGACAGTCCTGGTTTCTCTCCTGTATGTCTCAATATGAGTGTGAGTATATGATAAGCCTACAGGGGCACACTCCAAAATAGAGAACAGACCCGTTTATCTATTCACAGAAAACTAGCTTGACTGTGAACACCGCTGTAACTTACCTTGTGCTACGCACGCTCACCTTCGGACGCTTGACTGCACGCTAAGACATCGATTGCCCATACACTGAGTTCACTCATTCTGACAAGATTCTAACGACACAAGCATTTTACTTGTATAACATCTGAGACCCAAATATCAACCTCTCTTCCACTTAGTACGCCCTGGAATGCATACTGCAGAGTGCAGACTAACGAGACTATGGCGTCTGGACTCACAGTCAGTATAATCCTCTGTGAAGCTTGAGTTGTGTTTTGTTCCTGTGTATTTGGGATTGTCACTTCTTCCATTTCACCCTGTCACAATCAGTCCTTATTTTCGTGATTAGCCAAAAGTGGCAGAAAAGCCAAGTAAATTAACCATATTAATCAATCATTCACACCTTAGACGACCTGGAGATTTCTTATTTCTGTTCGATATCCTAACCGCCGAATTCCTTTGCCTCTCTTGACTAATTGATTTCATTCAAATCTCGTCCCTTCTGACTTTCGACTGTTGCAGGGCAGTCATCAACGCTTCAGTTCCCGTTGCTACATATCGACGTATCATCATCGTCCATGCATCTCCATCTTGCTTCTAATTTTGCTTTCCTCTTTCTTTGCACTTAATTCATTTTCGTTAATCTTTCCATTCACCTCAGTGACAAATTTGACTTTTGTGTGTTACTTGTCGTTTACCAGTAGCTTCCACTAACCACGCCACACAACTATTTCTTCTTTTCATCTTTCCAGGTGCTACACTCTATCCGGGGAATTTCCGGAGCAAGCAAACGAAAACAAGTCTCTGCGCAATTAATGACTCGAGATGTCTCGACCAATGAACGGGTTAGGGTAAGTTTTGTAGCAGCGCGCACGGTTTTGCTCCGCCCACTAGCTTTCTCCCCTTCTCTGCCGTTATGCGCGGCATTTCTCCACAAATTCTAGAAGCAGCCTGGACTCAAATGGCTTATCCTTGAATGGGAATTTTGACACAAGCATCCTGCCCAGGCACGTAGCCAGAGAGCCAGAGAGGGGGCTTGGAGGTTGAAGCATCTCCGAAATCATACAAATATAATTGTAACTAGTGTATAGTGGTAATTAATTTTACTTCCTTAAGAGGATTAAACATCTTGTATAATAAGTTGTGATGTGCTCGGAAATCCACCTTCAGGGTTCTACCCTCTCAATTTCGCCTTTAGACGGCAGCTGCTGATAAAGGATGAGCCTCCCCCCCCCGAAATAAAATTCTGGTTACGGGCCTGATCCTGCCCGTCTTGATCTCGGAGCTTGAACAATCACCTGCTCGAATCTCACACGCAATACATTTCGTGTAACACAGTAACAGTGACAACTTTACAAATGCTACGAAGAGCAGAACGCTGTAATTCCAGAAAATCAAAAATTTCCTGCTGATATCAAACAGCTCCAACGAGCAGAAACTGAAGCACACCCGAGAAATATAAAAGTTGTTGATATTCGCAGGATGAGGGGGTGACATCGTTTTATTGCTATCGGGGAGGATGACGACGATTCAGCCCGTGTTTAG
Source organism: Lepisma saccharinum (assembly GCF_977018435.1). Lineage (NCBI taxonomy): Eukaryota > Metazoa > Arthropoda > Insecta > Zygentoma > Lepismatidae > Lepisma > Lepisma saccharinum. The sequence continues at coordinate 42,583,345 of NC_139253.1, forward strand.
GGTCTATTAACGCGGCTTTCGCGAAGACGCTCGGTGCTAACGAACCCACCCGATCCCGTAAATGTGATCTCTTAAACAAGGGACCCGCGGCTAATCACGCACCGTTCCTGTCGAGGGCCTCATTTATGACGTCCTCGCAGTTTTCGATCGGCGATGCTCCCGGCTATGGATTCTTTTATGACGCACCTTCAATGTAAAGTGATTCATGGGAGCACAACGAAGGAAAATGGATTTACAGGGGGAATTTTGTAGGTTTACTTTCTGGATTTTTGTCAGGCTTGAGGCTATTCTAAAATGTCATATCTTCTTCGGATCAATATGGTCAGAAGTTAATACATAAAGATGAGTGTCGTAAAGCATCGTACAAAATTCCAGATATACGTTCTATGTTGGAACATTTTGACATTTCCCTTTCAAAATATTCTCCAACTAATATTTTCCATATGCATAACTCTTGATCCGTATTTAGAATGCAGTAGCGGTGACGTCATCGTCTTGTATAAGAAAGGGGTGCCGGGTTCAGTACCTGGTGGAGGCACATAGCGGTTCGGATTCCACTTTAAACTGTAGGTCTTATCATCACTTCGGCTATATTAAATAATCACAATCACTTGTTACGGTTCATTGCATTAATTTAGATATGTTCTTACAGTCAATGGCGTCATCAAAATACAAATGGAATGAAGCCGTCATGATTGCGAGCCTGCTAGGTAAACAAGCGTGATCTAACATTGGAGCGTGGGTTCATCGTGCAAAGACAAGTTGCTCAAACAGAAGCTCCCGTTTGTAATTTAATTCTCTGAACATGGATATGCGGTCTTTCTAAACATCAACGATTATCAAAACTGCCTGTACGAGCACTCAAGAACTGTTGACAAGAGAGCGTCCATTATGGCTTGCCAGAATACACCGTGCCGACCTTGATGAAAGAAACATATGTCATATTTCTTCATGTCTTGTGGTTCGGAATATTTTAAGTTTATCGTACGTGGCTACTTATTTTAGAGAAAGTTGCGCCACATTATAGTAATCTCGTGCTGCCATAAATTCATAAATCATACTCATGTGATAAAACAATGTGAAGATGGAAAAGTGCTTCAAAATCGTTCAACCTTGTGCAAAGCGATGCAAGATAATAAAAACAATACAGTACAAGTCTTGCAAAGCAGATTTGTGTGTACAAGAAATGGACGAGAAAAAAAAATACTCCTAACCCCGTTTCATTTTCCAACAAAACATTGTGTTTACGGAATCTCCGCGGGACATTGCCAAAATATTTGGACTGACATAATTCGCAAACTTCTCGCAAGAGTTGTCGCATGAGCAAAGGCTGTTTTATTGCATTCCTCTTTCAACGGAAAGGAAATTGAGTCTCCTGGAATAAGGTCTGGAGGAGGCCGACGCACCGCACAAAAGGAATCTCTTACTTAGTTTTTCCCCGGCCGACCGGGAGGCGCAAGGAAGCTCCTTCAAGAATTTATGGCCGGGAAAATTTATGGCTCCTTTTCTAAGATGTCGGGAGGGGGTGCTCCGCTGGAAGCACAGATACGACAAAAGTCCTCTTTATGTTCTGTGAATGTTGCTTTGGCGTTTGTAACAAGGTAGAACATCTCAAACGCGCACGGTTCTTTGTTGGGCATTGTGGAATAATGGAGACGGACGCATTGTGCGAACCTTCAGTGCGCCAAACGAGAGGGCGAAATTGCGAAGGGAAGTGTCAAAGGGTAAAACACAAAAGGGCTGCTTCTCGTTGCAGGGATGCTGTGAATCTTTTCCACGGATCCTCTCGAATCTTCTCCTTCATGACTCGAAATTCCTTCCTTTCGCAGCATCCCTTTCGATATAAAGATGCACTCGGAGAGCGCCTAGTTCTTTTTCCCAGAGCGAAGCACTTATTTTCCGTTGGATTGCTTCTTTGATCTTCAAGCTGAAGCTCTATCTGCAAGTGAACTTACTGAAAAAGTTCTCCTTATGCCCATCTACGATCTGCAGTTTTGAGTGGGATCCAAACTGAGAAACATTTGTGCTGCAATCGATTATGGAATACGGGAATACGTACCTACAAGGTGATATCCACTTTTCTCCTGAGATTTCGGCCAGTGTATATACCGGTGGCATCCGACTGTCGTGAAGAAATTGGGGAGCTGGGAAAGGGTAGCGTAACCTAGTCGTGGAAAACCTACAACAACTGGGGGTTCGTCGTGCTGACCATACGTCACCCCGCCGTAAGTGGGCGAATGATCGCCCACCTCTGCAGAGGCATGTGGGAGTGAAGCCGGCAATCGGTAGATAGGCCCTGGCCTTCAAAGTGTTCCGCCACTGGTTATATAACAACAAAAAAGTGCTCCCCTGTGCATAGCACCACACCATGAAGGCGTATAGGGGGTGTGGGGGTAACGCCCCACACTTTCTTGATCCGGTCGTGAGTGAGGATGATGTGATCAGCATCACGCCCCTGACCGCCTTTACCCCCCCAGGGTTTCCCCCAGGTACCCAATGTTATTCGACGCTGGGTGAGCGCCAGGGCCGCTTTCAACGTTAGAAAAGTTCCCGGATTTGAACCGTCCGGGGATCGAACCCGGGACCTTTAGCATGGTAGTCAGACGCGTTACCGACTGAGCCACATCCGAATAAAGTACTTTTTATTATCATCAGAATAGCTCTAAGTTCTGAGCTACTTATGATACGGGTAATGAATTTTAAGGAATGTTTGTTGCCATAATAATAATGAATTCAATCCTACAATTTGCCATGGTAATATCGCCGTCAGAAATTCCATGCACTTTGCCATGTACGATTGAAAGCAACTGTGTAAAAAATACTAATTTTCCTTGAAATGTATTTACCCTAACACGCACGCATACACGCACACACACACACGAACACAAATGCTGCACGACACTGAATAAGAAATATAATTTCAATGGTAAGTACATTTTAAAGCACAAGTCGGGTAGGCTGGATCTAGATCCTGATTCTAAAAATCGACACTTCAACGCCCGGAGGCTGTGAAGGACTTATGTTAATATTGATGCTACTATTCTTGTTTGGTTTGAGCAACATACTTAATATTACTCGCCGGAAGTGATGTTGAGGGAAAGTTAGAGGAAGTTTGGAAAGCTCAAGAACATGAAGAATTGTCAGAGCTGGTAATGCATTCTTGTAGCGTGTGATTTTGCTGATTCGAAACCATCACGGATGATTGCGGTTCAATAAAGACATCACCATTCTAACAAGATCAAAAGGAATGGATAATACCAACATCCTTACGGTATTTGCGAAAAAGGACCGCGAAAGAGGACTCATAAAACTTGGAGCAGCCCGGAGCCATTACAGGAAAGCCTAGAAAGACACTGTCCATTACACAAGAATGATGATGTAGAGAGAGGAGCGAAGACGATAAAATGACAAAAGTACGAGGGTGGTAGTGACCATTAGTGGCTTAAGATAAGGAAAATGGCCGGGCGAGACTACACTGATGTTGACTTTACGAAGGCCAACCACTCGTGCTATCAAAGCTCGGTGATTGATGCGTCACATAGAGAATCTGCTTCCGATAAGCCAATATATAAAAGGAGATGAACGACACTATAAGTCTCGTGTGGCAGACGAAGATAACAAGGGAAGCAAAACACCACAAACGAACAACAAAAGTAGCAAATACTTAAAACCTAGTAGTATGGACATACTGTACAAAAGGCTTACTGTATAAAACCTATAAGTGGCTGTTCAAATACAAACAAAATGTTCATGTTGGTTGTTAAGTTAGTTGCTGGTTCAAAGTGCTATACGCTGTACAAAGCTTCTGGTCTGCAACACAACTGACTCAACGTGATATCAGGCATGTGCATCTTAGTCTCATATTCGTTGAATAACCATAGTGTATTAATATAATCCATACTTAAGTCATAATACTGGGGGATGATGTGAATACAATTAAGAATAATGCTAAAATATTTTTCAAAACTGCTAAAGAGATAGGTTTGGAAGTTAACAAAGAGAAAACTAAATATATGCTTACAGGCCGAAACCAAGTGTTAGGTAATAATCAAAATCTAATTATTGATAACAACTCGTTTGAACCAGTTTCCAAATTCAAATACTTAGGAGTAATATTAACAAATGAAAATTATATTAAAGAGGAAATAAAAAGTAGGCTTAATTCAGGAAATGCATGTTACTTCTCTCTTCATAAACTTTTGTCTTCTTGTTTAATATCTAAGAAACTAAAAGTTAAAATATACAAAACAGTAATTTTGCCTGTAGTATTATATGGTTGTGAAACTTGGTCCCTTACATTGAAAGAGGAACATAAATTGAGAGTGTTTGAAAAAAAGATCCTTAGGAAAATCTTTGGACCTAAAAGGGATGAGGAGACAGGTGAGTGGAGAAGGTTACATAATTTAGAAGTACATAATTTGTATTCATGTCCAGATATTATTAGAATAATTAAATCAAGAAGACTTAGGTGGGCAGGCCATGTGGCACGAATGGGAGAGGAAAGAGGAGTTTACAGGATTCTTGTTGGGAAACCTGATGGTAAGAGACCTGTAGGAAGGCCAAGACGAAGATGGAGGGACAACGTTGAGATGGACCTAAGGGAAATCGGTAGGGATGGAAAAGAATATATAGAACTTGCTCAAGATAGGGAAAGATGGAAGGCCTGTGTTGCTGCAGCCATGAACCTTCGGGTTTAAGAAGGCTAGTGAGTTAGTTAGTTATACTTAAGTCAACCTGATTGAATTACTAATTAATTAAACCTTTTCCTCGCATAGATTAAGAAGGCACCCAAACGTCAACCTGACTTCCACGTAGCACACCCTGGTGACTGCAGTCTTCCAGGTCAACGAGGCTCCGGCGTCTGGACCAATGGCCAGTATAATCCTCCGTAAGGTTGTGCATTGCCATGTGTTTTGTTCATATATGTGCTGAGAATCTTTTGTAGCCTCAGATCTTACCATGAGTAATGAGATTTTAGTCCTCAGAGGCAGATGTTGATTTTAGCTACGGCAAGGTGCCGGGTGCAAATAGCAATCACAATTAAATTTCAATCAATCGTATGGAGTGAACTCGAAAGTGGGAAATACTACGTGAATCTTCAAAACAATATGGTTGAAGAATGTATTTTGTATTTATGTGTTGGTAAGCAAGATACTACCGCTTCAAAGAATTTTAAAAAAGTATGTGAAAAAGAATTACAAGCTGATATCTATCTACCCTTTGTTTTCAACATCTTGAGCTCTTTCGATTTGTATTGTGTCATTTTGGATTTTATCGCATACACTTCACATTATGATGAAACGGTAAGAGTTCACACGTTGCTTCTGTCTCGGAACAACCAACAATACCACAGCTGCCGAACTATGAAGAAAGAGAGAACTGACCTGTTCCTCGACCTGGGTCTCCAACCGAACGATGACCTTCGTCTTCTCTTGGACGTTGGTGTTTATGGGGGGGACGTGGTCAGAGGCTTCGCTGGATGTCCACTCCGCTCCCGCAAGCCTCTGCTCCATTATCCGCACCTGCAACACAAACACAACCTATGAGCACAAGTTTCTACACAATGCGCTTATTTAAATTGTGATCAATCGATCATTATCAATTTATTTCAGTCATTTCTTTTAACCAGTGGCGCAACAGCTCGTGAGGGCCAGCGCTTACCTACCGACTGCACGCCTCAATTCCACATGCCTTAGCAGAGGTGGCCATGATGTGACGTGTGGTAAGCACGACGAACCGCTAGTCGTTGTAGGTTTACTATGACCGGGTTACGTTACTCATTCGTAGCTCTTCAATTTACTTATGATGGTGGGTGGCCACCGGTCCCACACACAGGTCGAAATCTCAGGAACCCAGAAGACTCGAACCTGCGCACGTCCCGTAGCCAGAGCCCAAAGCTTACGCCTTAGACCGCACGGCAACGGTGTGGGACTTATGACAGTCATAAGAAATTTAAATCTGCAAATGACTGATTGTAAGGAAGCATTAAAGACTGATGTCAAAGGGCAATTGATTCAACAACAAAAAAATAAGATATTTCTTTACATTTAGGCACCTTTTCGTGAATACCATAGGTTTCTTTGTATTCGCCATGGATTTTTTTCCGTCTTGCACATAGAAATATAACAACACTAAAGTTGCTGACCAAGGTAGTTTATTAAGATTCTAAAAAAACACTTTACATGTAACGTTTCTAACATCTATCAGGGTCTTCCTCAGACTAAGAACTAAACAAAAAAAAATCAAAAAATATATTACCATTACAAATATAATATAAAAGTAATAATACTATTAGTGCCTTGTTATTAGAAACTGTCCCACAAATTGTCATTGTAACTGGCAAACGTATACCGGAAACACTGATGATGTTTCGTAAAGCAGCATTATAGTTAGAACATTTTTTAAAAATTTGTATTTCTTAAGAAAGACCACTTTATGCACAAGGAGGCAAATATGTAGCTACTAGACTCACAGCCTCATGAAAAAATACAGGAACCCCATAATTACCAACACTTTTCTTTGTACTGTACTGTACTGTACTATGCATATACATGCGCAAGACGTTTTTTTGGTTTCGATTAAAATTAGGAGTGTAAGAAGCATGGGCGTATATATAGTTCACGTAAGGGGGAGGTCAACTTTTGGTATGATTAAAGTTGCTATATTTCATAAGTGAAAATCCGGGACACTACTGACCGGAAGCTTGTTATGGAGCGGGGGTGGGGGGGGGGTGCTGGACCCGACAAAGTTGTGTGTATGTACATATCCATAAATCTACTTCGACTCGTATATCATTAATCTTTCGATTTCTTTTCGGTGCCATAATGAACTAAGCTGCTATCTCATAATGTCGAAACTTTATTTGAGGACTGCGGACTGAAAAGTGCGGGAACCCAAGCACTGACTGTTTACAGTAACCAGCTTACTATGCAATGGAAGAGATTTATAACTGAAATTCAATGCTGCTAGCAGACGGCGGCGCTACCGTTAAGTCAAATATGTTTGCAGCATCTTCTTGTAACTCGATAACTTAAATTATGGAGAGTGAGCGGTTCAATGTACAGTTAAATTTAGTAAAATGAGCATTTTAATATTACGCACTTATATATAAATAAAGTTCCCACCCGATTCCCGGACATTGTGCATCCCGAAGAAACTATTCGGGACACCAGGACAAATGGGAATCCATTAGTGGTGACGTCACACCAGACGACGTGCTGGGACTGAGTCTTCACAACGAGAGAACGTGTTTTCTTCGTATCCAATTCAATGCTATTTTCCTTCGGAAGGAGTAGCTTTAATTATTGTGACACCAGTTATGAAACGAAATTATGATGCGTATCGTACATCAGTGTAAAGATGAGATTTCGGAAAATACGACTATATATCACACATACCTTACAGAGGATAAGGTAGAGAATAACCGGAGTAAGAAAATCATGCATTTTCAAAACATTCCACTTCCGAGCACAGCCGAAGCCGACACGAAGTTCAGCCGATCTGAAGTTGCCACGCTGCCGCTATGGATTGTGCGAAACCGTGGGAGACCAGCAGCCTCAGGCGATTGAAGCGACGACGCCCATTGGCTGAGATTTCTTTGGAGAATTCGCTTTACTCGATTTTCTACTCCATTTATTCTTTACATTCTCATCTGTAAGGTATATGTTATATATAGACGTATTCTCCGAAATCTCATCTTTACATTGATGTACGATGCACATCACAATTTTGTTTCTTAACTGTTGTCACAATAATTAAAGCTACCCCTTCCGAAAGAAAATAGCATTGAATTGGATACGAAGAAAACATGTTCTCTCGTTGTGAAGACTCAGTCCCAGCGCGTCGTCTGCTGTGACGTCACACTATTGGACTCCATTATATCATTCCGGGATTATCTCGAAAAATCCAGGACGTAGAACAGGCCTAGGTATGATCAGGCTATCAAAATCCAATCTATCAACCAGGTTATCCAACATTTTGACACACTGTTCCAATGAATGAGGGATAGCCATTTCACATTTTTGGAAACGTTGTTGCAATTATGCAATGTGTTGACTGTGTTCAGCGAAATGTGAGTTCAATTCTACTGCAAAGTGGTCCAAAAATAACGAAGGTAAACGAAGGTTTACCGTGTAATATTCTTTTGTGCTTTCAGCTAGAGCATTATTCCTTCAGATTTGACAGCTGGGTGTTCTAGGTCTCTTCGTTTCTTCATCGTGCTTTGGATTAAATTTCATTAAAGTTCTCAGAACTCTCTCTGTTCTTTTTAATATGTCTATTAAGTTATTTCTGTGTTAAGAGTACCGAACAGTCCAACTTTGGAGGTGACCAACATAATCTTGCACTGTATGAAAACAATTTGGTTAGAACAAGTGGAGATGTTCAAACTCCCCACAGGTTACACAGTGAAGAAATTGAAGAGGTTGCTGAAATATTTCTCTACATTTCTACAAGTCACGCTACTTAGTATTGACACTTTTCTGTTCATCTTTTGTCAAACAACTTGAGAATGTTACGGTTTCTCTGGTTTTCTTGCACTGCGTTTTTAAAAAACAAATTTCTTTAACAATATTCGAGGGGAAAAAATAACTGATTTGACAGTCCCAATGAAGTTTCTTTTTGCAGAAATTCCGAACCTATCAGAAAATTGCAGACATTTGGTCTGCAGTCCCATCTGGTGTGTGGAATCTCGTAATTTCTTCCCATCCGTATCCCATTTTATACGTCTCGAATTTAGGAGAAAAAAATAAGACTGAGGAAATTTTTTATGAACATGCGGATAGAATAGGTAATCTCGTAATTTTGTTGAACCCTAAAGGGGGGGAAGGGTTGAACCCCCCTAAAATACGCCCATGGTAAGAAGTCACCCATTCTGGAGACACCCAAATGTCAACCACTCTTCCACGGAGTGCACCCTGGACTAAATCTTGCAGACTAATGAGGTTCTGGGATGGCGGGTCTGGCCGTCAGTATAATCCTTTGTGAGGAGTTTGTTTTGTCCTGTCCATGTGTGATTGTAATTATCCTTTTATCAATTTCATCTTGTCGCCATTCGACTTCACCTTCGCAACTAGCCAAAAGTGGCAGAAAAATAAAGCAAATGAATCTTTCAAAATTCACATTTCCAATATTCTGGAAGCCGTTCAAGCATACGACTAGGGCAACATTTAAGAATAATGATTCATAATTGTTATTCACAGGAACATTGATGTCACAGATCTTCTAAATTTATAACCAATGGCGATATAGGTCCATGAAAAAAGGCTTCTAAAATTTAACACAAAAGCGCGAAGATGACCATAGCAAAGCATAATGTAGCAGCCATTATTTTTCTTTCTGCAGCTGGTGATTTACGGCATGTAAACGTCTTTAAAACAAGATTTTGGCACAAAAACTCCTTTATAACGGCATGAAAGTCCTTTTTATACTCTCTCGCGTAGCGTCATAGAGCTAAGAAATAATGTATTGACGGAGTGATTCATGAGCTCTGGTCCCCCTTTTAATATTTGATAACACCGAGCAGTTTGCTTTTCAGAATTTACTGCCTCCGTTGGAGGAACACAGGGAGGCTCCACAAAGGGCAAACACTTAAAAATTAGACACCAAGGTGGGAAAGATTGAGAGTCGAAACACGTTTGCAAAACTGGGCAGCAATAAATTTCCCCGCACCGGATGACTGGCTTTAGTATGCTGAAAAGATCTCGAAATTCTCCTCCCCGCAAAATGGTGTCCATAAATAGTGTGAGAAAAGCTGTAAGTAATTCTGAACTTTCCTTCCGTCTGCAAAGAGGGAGATTTCTTCGTTTGCTAATGGAGAAAAAAATAGCAAAGAAGTTAAAGTTAATTTCAGGCGCTAAGCCATCCATGATTTAGTCCGGTTCACAGGCGCGGGAAAGAATTAGCAGACCGGAGAACGGATGCTTTCTTGGAAACGACCTTTGCAAAATATCTTCTGGTAGTGGAGAAGGATTTCTAGCATTGCAGTGCATAAACCAAAACAGTTGCCTCGCTTTTTATTCTGGTACCACTCTTCTCGCTGCACATCTAGGGGTACTCTAAAGGCATAGTAAAGTTCCGGTGAAAAAATTTCAATTTCCATCATACACATAATTTTCAGAAATTTAAAGCAAGCACGACATACACACATGAAAATGCATCAAATCTATTTGATGCAGCAGAAACGCATCGATTCATGCACTAAAGTGTGCCTTTTGGTCTTTCAAAAGAATCAGATTTACAGTTTGATGTATTCTTTTATACCATACTAAAAGGTAACGCAACAAAGTTCATTATATGATGAAAGCTGTATGTCTAGCTGTATTTCAATGAATGCATCGATTGCTGCGTCTTTTTGAAGTACCATTATTTCTCGATGATGTACTCGTACTTCAACATTTGGTCTGAGCTACAGACTTTATGTATTATTTTTTATTTTAACTCATGCATTTACTTTTCTGAGTGTATGCTGCAATATCATGTGTCCTTTGTTGCTATAAATTGAAGTAAATGAAACAGAAGGTTAAAATATGCAACAAAAATTTATTTCTATACACATCTATGAGGTAACTACGAACCCCAAAGGCATGCAGTCTAGGTTCGAATGGTGTACTGCAATACCTATCTACTCATTCAATTTTCATGGCTTCTACTGAAGATGAATCGACACATTTCCCATTAGACCAATCACTTATCACTAGGAACCTGAAAAATTCGCGTATAAAACGAAAATTCGTGCATGCAATCACAGAAGTAGTACAAAAATTAGTCAAAATCGCCATTAAAAATTATGCACAAAAACATGAAATATTTAGATTAAAGTCGTTTACAATTGTTTTAAAAAATGCATGTGACATCGTCTGTATACATATGTACAGAGTGTCGAAAAATAATGTGTACACTCTTTGAACGTCAATAACAGGAAATATTAAACATGACTTGACTGGACTTTTTGCATTTGAAGCTGTAATGTCATGTTGAGCATGTGTGAGAACATATTCTTTTGATTTTAATCCCGTCACAGCCTGTGAAACGGTAGTGTACACAAAATGGGAGCGGTAAGAAATTCTTCTCTCGAGAAACGTAAGAAGAGTCGAATATCCATCCAGATCTTCTGATTTAACATAGTCAAATTACTACCTGTGGGGAACTGTGATGAATGCTGCCTACGTCACAAAGCCAGAGACACTGAGTGACGTGGGACATGCAATTGAGACAACCTACGCTTCCCTTCCAGCAGACACCGTATCTGCTATTTATCGATCTGTTCCGATTGCACATAATATATTACTGCCAATGGTGGTTATTTTGAACTTCTATACATTTAAGGTATGTGACACCAAAAAAAGTTCGTGCTTGCTGTTATTAGTGTTCCTGTTATTGACGTTCAAAGAGTGTAAACACTATTTTGGGACACTCTGTACATAAATATGCATGGAAATATACAAGTCTAATGTCGTTACCAAATGAGGGCAAGGAGAAGGACTCCCTTCCCACAAAATATTCTCACTTTTCTTCAAACTACAAAATAATAATACCTTTTCGCGAAATAGGTGCGGGAATTTTTCATGTTCCTACTTACCACTGAAGCATAAAAATAAAAAACCCTGATCACAGCCTCCACTTTCCACCCTTATTATGGAATAACAATATTCAGTAATAATACCAAATATGACACAGACTAATTCCGCTTCACTTGAAGTGTTCAATGTACAGAAATAATATCCAAGATTGTTGAACCGAGTCTAACTGCAGCTTCCCTTTAGGCTGACGAAAAAAAACACGAGGGGAAACAATGGAACCCTGATGATCCAGGCCAGAGTATCTCTCTCTCTCCCTGTCTGATGCCAAGCAGAGATCAAACCGGTTGTTTCCCTTGATCCACCCGCTGTGGGACTGCCAGTAAACTTCACCTTCACAGGGTAATCGATCTGAAAGCATTCAGGCCTATGCCGTTCTCAAAAGGCCTTTGCGTTGCCTCATCACGGGAGATTGTCCGTTCTCCTATCGTCCTCTTCTGCTGGACCGTGCAGTCGGGTCGCACTTGTAAAAGGCAGAGAGCATGCAGCTGGGTGGATGAGGCCTCTTATCTCACCGTGCCAGAATTGAATCTGGATGGAAAACACAATTGAAAGGACCGTTTATGAGAGAACTCTGTCGATAGAAAATGTTACTTCAACACTCGCCTTTTCAATTTATTTTCAATTGTTTAATTCCAATAACTTTCTCTGCTAAGTGGAGTGTCAACTGATAGATACTATATAATATAAATACTATGTTGGACAAAGGTTTTAATAAGGGAAGTAAAACAAAACAAATCATTCAATCAATGAATAGCGATTTTTATGGGTGGAATGTTAAAATGTTTATAATTAAAAGCAACTCTCCATGCATTTAACTGTGATCTACCACAAAATTTAATTCAGGAAAAAGTTAATTCAGACATAGTACATGTTACGTATTGTATATGCCAAGTAACAAAATGGAACTATAGTGGGACCACAAGCAAAAGGATCTGCGCAGAACCGGGTGTCCTATGCATTGCCTTCGCGCGTGGAGGGAAAGATGCGCCAAGGCTTTTGGATGAAAGTTCTTTTTTGTTTGTGGTGGCTCTGTACTAAAGTTGCTTTCAACCGGAACTGCTTATCAGAATATTCCCAGTAGAAATCACAGGGGAGCTAAAACTTACCTAAGGCTTGGAGGTCCACACATTTTTTGATCACTAAAATTCAAGAAACCGTCTTGTTATTGAATCACTGCTTCCATTGTTGTTTATATAGATGAAGTTATATAATAACTACAAAACTTACCATCGTTAATACGAGACAAGAACCAATTGTTCACTACATTAATGTCACTTCGGAAGTTGGAACGTACATCCCAAAGGGGTAGGGGTAGTCGACCAACGTGGGGGAGTGGTTAGCACAGCGTGGTACGACGCCAGGGCTCGGTCCCGAGTTCGAGTGCCAGCCTACCTTTAAATTTCATCACATCATCACTTACCCTCATCGTCGCGATTTGCCAAAAGTGGCAGAAAAGCGACGCCAAATGAGAAAAATCGCAATCAAAACATCCCAATGGGGTTGATAGGCCCACTGTGTGAATTTGGCCTATGTACGTTGCCTTGATGATTTTATGAACAAAAGTAACACAGGAACATTGGGAACATCCTAAGGAACAATCATTTTTTATAAAAATGTTCAGTCGAAAAATCGAAAAACAAGAGGTGGTGGCAGCCCCCTCCCCTCCCAAGGATACGCTACGGCTAAGAACAAAAGAGACTGACCATCAGATCGATTCCGAATTCTTCCCATCAGTGCCTACGATTCTCCTATGGGATTTTCCGTGTCGATTAACGAACACGATCCCCCACTACATAACAGCCATTTTCATTTTGGATATCTACCATCAAAATATGTGCCAATGTCCATGCTCAACGAAACAGTGAGGTCGTGTTCATTTGCAATTTCCTGCACTACAGTCTCATCCTTAACTGCCATTTCCTCTCGCTCCAACGAGCGAGAAACTTTTCTCATCAAAAACTTGCCTCCGGAGGAGTAAAGAAAGTCCCCCCTCTCTCCAACCCCTGGAATCGTTTTCAGTGATAACCAGTCAATCTCTGGAGCCAGATAACCGTCTCACAAATTTAAGCGCTGAAACGGCTGCCTTGGTTAACTTAATTTCCCGTAGTTTCACTGTAGACATCCGCAGAGCATGGAAAGACCACTCAAGCGGGCAGATACGCCGGGAAAAGAAGCGATTCAGGTGAGCGCCGAGTTTCCACTACGGCGATCAATCTTCCAACGATACGCTCTGCAATGTGTTTGTCAACATGTTATTCTCGACCTAAAACTTCTCCAGAGCTGTATGTTTACATTTTAAAGGAAGACTTTCGCCGTAAATTACACGGTCCAAATTGAAAGCTGATGGCATTTTCTCTTTGCGATAAGAAATGCAAAGTAATTTCAAAAGAATCTGCAAGTCAAATTTCCTTGCATGGAAAATACGGACCATTCTCTAGAGAAGCGGGGAAGAAACACCGTGTTCTAAATTTTGAAGTCCTCGTAAAGCACTGAGCGAAACTCGGTAATGACAATGTCGGTGGAATGCAAAGCAACTGTGTAATGGAAGATTTTCTCCTCGAGCACTACAGTTCCTAATGGATCAAGGACTCTTTCCAGTGCCTCCGCTGTTCGTCTGCACCCCCTGATTTCCATGTTCTGAAGGCTTCCTCAACACATTTCATCAGTCCTACTGGAAGCACCATCTAGTATTGAAGATTGCTACTTTCCTTCAAGAGGAATCTAGCATTGGCAATCCTTTTATTTCCTGGACTTGCTCAACCACTGTCCAACCATCTCATTTTACATGTTTGCTTCAAACCTTGAACGATTCTACATACACAGAAAACTAAATCTTCAAGTCTATTTGATGTACAGTCACCGGCAATAAGAATGGGGCACCTAGATTCTAAAATACTCGCTTCCTGTAAGGCGTTATGTGTGTTACTTAACTCTACGGCGGTAGTGGAAGTTGCCATTGAAAATGTGTTATTAATATATATATATTATAACTTTCATGTCGAGCTTTACTTCAACGCATCAATTGATGTGTTTTTCGAAGCACCTTCCTGCATCTTTCTTGAAGGTACACTTAAACATTTAGTCTGACCTACACACTTTATGCATTTTTGGTTTCAACTGATGCATTTACTTGTCTGTGTGTTGATGAAGTTGCACCACAGCTACTTCCCAATGTTAAACGAAATAAAAATCGTAATTTATTACTTTTAGAACCGTACGAGTATCGAGCATAATGGCAGAACCAACAATACCATTGCAATGCTGTATAAGTTTAGAAACAAGGCTAGGAAAAGATGAGTACTAATAAATTAGTCCATTTTGTGTCACATTAACTCAGATCATTTGCACTTTCCATTCCTATTGGAACATTTTCGTTGGAAGAAAGGTAGTCACTGATTATGAAAGCTAAAAGAAGTGGCGTATTCTTCATAATACCGTGTTCAGCGCCGGTAAACTAACTTATCATATATGCAAACTATTAAAACAAGCTTTTAAACCAGAATTTAAGTAAATTATGTAAAAATCGTAACGCAACTGATCGTTCTCAATCACACCCTTCTGAGAGACAGGTTTCCTCCCCAATTGTACGCAGAAAGTGCGAGGAAGCCGAAGAAAAGGAACGGGTGGATACTGAGAAAAACACAAGGCCTGCCACCGCTAGAAACAGCGTTGGCGGGAGAAAACGTCTTGTTCCTTTGTTTCTGTGCCGCGCTTGGCAGAGGCAGTGTTGCTACATGAAGGAAAATTTCTCTTCAAGGGAAAACCAGATTCAAGTTTCAGTGAAAAGGGGAAATTTTAGGAAAAGTGTCGAGTTTCCTAGAGAATTTTGAGTTGTCGGGTTACCTGTTCTTCTTTTACTTGCATCCCTACAACATGTTTATAACTAATTCATCTAATTAGGGAGGTATATAATAAATACAGCGTGTATCATGATAGAGTAAACAACTTATCAAGTATTGTTCAAAAATAGCTGAAACACAGCAATGAGTTTTGTTGTATAAAAATGAGAAAATCTTGAAGTTTTGCTTTCACGCGTGACTTTTGTAAACACGGTCATTGTGGCGCTGTTACAAGTCTACAGATCTTACACCCCTAGACTTCTGCATTTTGGGTTCTGTGAAAGACCAAGTCTATGCGCCACCTACGCAACAGCTAAAGGAGAGAATAAGAAAGGCCCTTGCTTTGGTGGACGAGGAGATCTAGGAAAAACTGTGGCAGGAACTCGAATTTTGATGGGATGTGTGTCGCATAACTGGTGGAAGCCACATTGAACATTTGTAGACATTCATAATCTTGAACTGTTACTGATTGATAACAAATATTATTGTTGTATTCTATATAGATTAGTGCAAAAAATTCTCATAGTTGTTTACTCTATTATATACAATAAATAAGAATTCTTGCGGTAAAACAGGTCAAATTTTCAGAATACGCCACTGCCTCGAAGCATAAAATATAAGGGATGAGACGAAACGAAAGTGCTCGAAATATGAGCGTCACAAATATCAGTTGAGAAAATTCTGTAGAGCCAACTTGCTTTTGAGACGGTACCACAAACATTTCCAAGTCTCCAGGGATTCTCCAAGGACTTCATGTGCCGAGGCGTGCCAGACGGGTTGGGTTCTCTCTTCAGTGCCGTGCGGTCAAGCATCGCATCCTTGCACCATATTTCTCTATCTTCCCAGGCTACTTGCCAATTCAAGGAGCTTCCCAGTTGTTCAAGAATCCGGGTCAAGGACGAAAAGAACCTGGTTCCCACCGGGAATTGACCCTTGCGTCGCAGGACGAGCGTTTTCTATTCTTCCCTTGCATCCATTGTCCAGCTTCAAATTGTCCGGCATCTGCAACTTTAAGAGACTTTATGAGACAGTACTTTGCTGCTCTATCCAATATACGCTGTGCACACGTACAGCTGAGAAATAAACAGAAAAAGAAATAACTAGATACAGCGGGAAATATTCTAGTTCTCTTCCTCATATTCTTGCTAAAGTAGATCAGATAGAATCAAGACATGCCTGTTACACTACACGCAAAACTACATACAACATGTCCTGCGCCAATAACGATATTTGTGCGTATAGTTTGGCAATGAAAACCTTATAATTGAATTTTAATATCTTACTGAAGTTTGTATCATGGGCAACTGAAACGCAGGGAGGATAAATTGCCTTACGTACGTTATACAGCCCTATTTTGAATGAATTTTAAATTTTTGTTATAAGTCTTACTTTATACACACATAGGGTAATCGAGATTGGACGTACAGTTTCAAGTGGGATCCGAACTGCTATGTGCCTCCACCGGGTATCGAACCCGGGACCCCTTGATAATAGGCGACGACGTTACCCCCTCGACATCGGGGAGGCCTACCCTATTTTGAGTAAGGCAGGGATTCACTTACCAAAGCTTCTTGATTGATTGAACTAGGTTGTTTTACGTCGGTTTTCTGCCACCTTTGGCTAATCGCGACAATGAGGATGAGTGATAATAATATGATGAAAGCGACGAAAGGACACACAAAATCCATGCACAGGTCTGGATTCGAACCTGGGACCCCTGGGGTCGTAGTGAGCTGTGAACCACTCCGCCAGGGAGCTCGGCACCAAAACGTTTTGCTGCAATGCTTGAACTATTAGAAGTCATCCATTCCATCAGACAGGAAAATAAAAATTCCACGTGCTGGACCTCTTCTTCAACACTAAGTTAGCATTTCGTGCGTGAGTAAATCCTTTGTAGTTCAAATCGATAGCAGCACGAAATCACAGACTTCTTAGAAGGGAACAAACCGCATTAAGATATTGACATAATCAATAAGAATGGATCTACTTTACATAGTGGTTCGGATCCCACTTTAAACTGTAGGTCCAGTCGGGATTAGCCTTTCTGTGCATTAAAGTGGACTTAAAACACCAACTCAATCAATGAATCATAAAACTGCACATTGCAAAGATATTACCGAAACGTTTCAAGAAACACACAATGCTTACTGTATTACTACCTATTGCTCAAATTATGACTGGTCAACCGGGCGGATATGTGAAAGAGCGCTCTCGTATGCACGTGTGGACTGATCCTGAACGAGGCAGGAGCCTTCGTCGGTCGCGTTCGTGGACTGGGAAACCATTCTACATCTGATTCATCGATTTAATGCAATTAGCCAATAGTAGAAGAAAAGAGACGATAAATAACAAAAAATCAAATAAATTGTGGAACTACGATTTGTACAGCTTAGGTAAAAATGTTCAGTGTTCACAAACACAAAAATCCATCAAATTCATGGACACTTGTACTTGCTACTAATTTGTCTGATAGCTGCTAATAAATTAGACATGAACTGTTTTTATTGTCTACCTGAATGACTGGATAAATTGTGATAATTCTCCTATTGCTTGGCACTTTAGCGTTTGAGGAGCAAAATGTTCGCAGCACAATAAAAAAATATCCCGCCATTCACCGCACGCTGGGCAATCTATCAGCGAGGGAAAAAAAATGAAAGCACAAACGAAGCCTGTGATCACGATGAATGATGTTCCTGTCAATTCAATTCGCATCTCGCGTCCCAATAAATCTAAATGCCCTCGCAGAATTGAATCTGGGAAAACGGGAAATGGGCGTTCGGGAAACGAGCACCGACCATATCTTTGCACTCATCATAAGCGTACATTCGGCGACGACTCCAAAAATAGGACATTCATCTATTCAGATCCAATAAGCAGCCAACTTCGGTTGGATTCCGGCAGAGGGAGAGAGACGGATAGGTTGGGGGAGGGGGGGAAGCAGATAGGGGAATGATTACAAGGGTAGAGGAAGCTTACATGAAGGTGGCCGTTTCATTGGCGTGATCGATATCGAAAAGGGTGGATGGAGCGTTTAAAGCAAAAAGCAATTAGGTCCCTGGCTCCCAAGTTTGGGCGCGCGCACATACGCGCACACCGTCTCCTCCACTGTGCTTACTTCCTTAATATTGATCCCCCCTTTCAACATATCCCTTCGACGGAACAGGAAATATAACCACGCTCTGCCAGATTACGAAAAGCTCGGTTTCCGGAAGACCGCTGCCAACGCGCAACCGTTGATTGAGTGTGTAAACTGCCAGTGCCATGATTCAAAGGGAAAATACGTCACAAAAACTCTACTTTTCGTTGATCACGGCGAGGTAATCACTTTCCCGAACAGAGAAGGTAAAGAGAAGTTCTGAAATATTAATGCCATGAACGATATTGAGAAAAAAAAAAAAAAATCGATACCCGTACAAGAATTGACTTGGAAAACAATATAATCGCGCATTCCTTACTTCTTGAATATAAAGTCCCTATCTGGAGTATACGGTATAGATCGTGTGTAAAATCAAAACTTAAGGTAGTTTAGTGGTAATGTGGTCGCATTAGGTTTTTGGTTTAGATAACCGGTCCGGATTCCCCTTTAAACTGCGAGTCAAGTCCCGATTGGCCTACCTGTGCATAAAGTGGACTTAAAACTGCTCCAAGAGTAGCTGAATAGGTTTCTCAGAAGTAAAAGTAGTTCGTTTCGATGTGAACAAAGTCCATCCTCATATAGTTTCCACTCTGGCCACCTCTCATAGCAAGATAAACACCTGTCCAAATTCTGAGAACGAGATTTTTTTTTTTTTTTTTTTTTAGTTACATCAAAGTGCAAGTACACGCTTATCTCTGAAGGAAGTACTCGTTACAGGCAGGTAACAAGTAATTCGCCCGATTTGATGCAACCACGGGTTAACTGCACTTAAGCCGAAATGAGAAAGCTCATACTGACATTTCATGCACATTCAGACAGAAAAAAAAGCAGGACCTTGGTGTCGTATATTTAACTTATTTCTTATACATATGAATGTACGTATGTGCACACGCCTTGCTACAAGTAAAAATTAACAATTTTATAATTTGTTGCTCCTTGTCGAGTTTCAAAATTTCAAAAATTAAAAAAACTCATTTCATATCACTGACTACGGTATTTTTAAACGTTATTAATTCATTTCAGGTGCGATATGGCTTGTTTGGAGAACATAACAAAATTGGGCACTTATAAATTTATTTTTAGGTTTCCAAACGTTTTCATTCTCAGAAATTAAAAAACGAAACACAAATAATTGTATACGTTTTCTAAGTACAGCTACAATGAAAATATCGAAGTGTGACTAGGACCTCCTTCAGGCTATATATTTTAGAACTGGTATATAAGGCACTTTAGCGCGTACCATCAATAGCCTGTTATTATTATTACTATTATTATTATTATTGAAAGCAGATTGAACAGGGACGTGGACTTCGTCCCGACCTGAGCATGGACGTTCTTTGTGGCCGTCCATCAAAAGTGACACAAAAGCGACGCTAAATAAAATACAAACTATCTGGTTATTGACTAAATTGATATTAAATAACCCTATGGGAGAATTTTGAATAAATGAAACAAAAAAAAATCTTGAATTACACGTATTAGAGAGCTGTCAGACCGAAAAGACACATGTCGTTTGGAAACCCACCCTCAGAAATAAATGCAACTTTTCGAAGTGAAGGGACAAGCTGGTGTGTCTCTCGGGGGCTGTGCATCGCGTGGCCTCGGTCTGCTGTTCGTACGTGAGAGGTGAATGCTATCTTTTTGACTCTTGGGCCTCTGTCGCTTGTCGCTACGGTTTGAAAGCCCCGTCACACATGTTTTTGAGTCTTAATGTATGAAAATTAGGCTAATTTCCCATGTACGATACTGTAAAAAGCTTCCAAACACGATGACTGTAAACTCTGGTTGTTATTGGAGGACCATAACTTGAATCCAAGAACGAGACTGCGGCAATGAATTGAAGATTGGTGGTGAAAGTGAATGCTGTGATTTTTCCTAGCTGAACATCAACACCTTAGTATATAGCAAAGAATTTACGTAAGGTAGACTGCGAGTTGGGGCGAAACTACCTTTGCGGTTGCATCGCCGTAGGAAAAACATGAAGGGAGTCATGAAGCCCCAGAATGAAGGATGGAGAAGAGAAATGATGGAGACTAAGATGGATTCGCGGAAGAGAGGGATGAAAATTGAAAGGGACGGGGATAAAGCGTAGAACAGGAGATAATGCAGCTAACCTACGCTAAATATAGATGGATGGCGGAGTCAGAGGGGGGGGGAACAGAAATCCCCCTCCGTGTTTTCTGATAGTCGGGAACATCAATCGAAGGGAGATTTCTGAGAAAAACCAAGGAGGGATTGTCGCGAGGCTTTTCCTTCCTAAAGCTTGTCTCTTCCCATTCCTTTTTGCTGTTGTTTCTATAATCCTTATGCGGCAGGAGGTGGAGGTTTATGTTTTAATGTTTTTTTTTAAGGGAGCTCCCGCCCGCTAACCCAACGGCAGCAAAATATACATTTTCACAAAGTGTTTTCTTATCTTGCTATTTAAATGCACCATGCTTCTTTAGAAGATAAAAAGTATAACGTGCAATGATGTTATACGACCTCCCTGTTGTAATGGTTAGCGCGTTATTCTGGCTTAGGTTCAATTCTTTTTAATTTCATTTTCCACTCTCCTGCTTGCGTTTAACAACGTAATGCAACAATAATACAGAAAGAAAAATGTCCTTTTAAACAGAATTTTAGAGAAAATAATATCGAAACTAGTAAGTGTAAAATTCAGTAGAATATACACACATTTAAAATAAAATTATAACTTTTAATCCTGTTTATCTTGTTGTTAGGTATTAAACTACACGTATACGAGCCGACTCAGGGCTTGTCAAGTTTCAGACTCGTAATAAAAGTTCCCGGGTTTGAATCCCGGCATGGGTGTTACTTGTGAGTGTGTCTTCACCAATATCTAAACATCACTCACCCTCATCGTCGATATTAGACAAAAGTGAAAGAAAAGCGACCTTAAACAACAAAAATACAAACACGAACTTATACACTACACGTCCATTCCCTATTACTTGCATGTTGCTTATAAACAAAGTACCTTATTACACTAATGCCTTTACTGTTTCCAACAGCCGACTTCTATTTGGTAACATCTTGTACGTGGAATAATGTTCTGAACAAATTGATAATCTGAGCAAGGGCGCTCTTCTATTGGTCAATAAATATAGAAATCTGTATGGGAAGCTACTGGAAACGCGAGGGCAAGAACCGCATTAGTGTTGTCAAGTATATTTCCTGTTTTTATTACGTCAATACTGACTGAAATTATGAACACAAGGTCGAAAGGCATTGATTTTTGAGTCGATCGATGTTTTACTGGATATTGACCTACAGAGCTTTCATAGCCGAGTGAATCACTAACGTTTGATGTTCACTTCCATTACACTGCTTCTCACAGAGCGTATGCGCCTCAGCATATTTTAAAATGCCGTCTACATTCAGAAGTTCTTCGCTATTTGGAGAGGCTAAAGTTCTACCCAGCACAATGCACGTGGCTCATAATGTGATCAGAAGCAGTTTCCAGCCTTTGCTGAGAGGTTGGGTGTACAGTCACAGTCAATAAAAAGAGCACACCTAGATCCTGAAATACTCGCTTCCCTACAAGTCGTTATGTGTAGGGATAGCATTTTAAGGTGTAAAATTATGGTCGAGAAAGGAAGGGGGGGGGGGGAAGTTCTGAAAATGTCTTTAAACAGGTGCAAAAAAAAAGTTCTGATAAAATGTATTTATTAAATGCCATATTTTTCTGCGCCTTCTGTATATCATGCGCGCGGACCGCATAGAGAACTGAGGTTCTGCCGAATAGGTTTTGATGAAGTTTGTGTTTTTCTCGCGTATTTTGCTATATTATCTTGGGAACTATTGGGGCTGCAATGATTATATTATACCATTTGATAGCTCTCGTTCTGCTCTACAAAATGAGACGATAGGATTTTACGTATGTAGCTGCACAAGAAGAGTGAAAATCATTTATTTTTTGTCGAATTTTTTTAACAAAATATGAAAGAAAAGGAATAAAAAAGAAAGCATCAAGGGAATAAATGTGCTAATCTCGCAAAAAGGTGCAACAAAGTCTGTTAATTTTACTTTGATTCATGTCCTAAAATACATATTTAAAATGATTGGTATAAAAAAAAACTAAACTTGCGTGCAAAGAAATAGACCCACCTCACACTTTTGACAAAATGTTTGCTTGTTCTTACTTTTTCTTCCAACCGCTTGGAGGCCCTAGTGAACCCTGCATTCGCCTATGCAGTCCCACCCTAAACCCCATGGAATATTTTTATTGTCTTATTTTCTTCTTATTTTTTCTAAAAAACATTTTGTCAAAAGTGTGAGGTGGGTGGGTCTTTGCACGCAAGTGTATATTTAAAATCCGTTCCCTAGCTGTGTGTGTTGACTAACTCTACGGCGACAAGTGGATTTTAAAAGCAAATTTTCAATGGAAACTTCTACCTCCGCTACAGAGATAGGCAACACGCATAACACCTTGCAGGGAAGCGAGTGTTTCAGGATCTAGGTGTGCTCTTTTTATTGCCGGTGACTGTACACCACGGTTACTAACGGGGAGACATTTGGGGAGACAAATGCATAGTCGAAATGATCTTTCCAGGACCTTGTTCTGCAGGAAGACGCCCTACTGACTAGACTGCCGCAGCCCTCATCATGTTTCGAATTTGTTTTAGATTTCTTTATGCAGCCATAGGCTAATCGACACTGGACTTGCAGTCTAAAGTGACATACAAACCAATCAAATGCGTGCCTACCGCGTGCTTTACTTGTTAGTTTACGCATGTGCATACGCTGTCTCGGGGATCTGTAGACCAACTCCGCGCATAACGGTAGAGAAAGGGAGAAAGTGAGTGCGCGCTGCTGCAAACGGCTGATAGCTGCAGCCGCATTTCACCTGCTTGCACTCAATCCCCCTCTCACGCATTCATTGGTCGAGCCCTATCGAGTCCTACTTGCGCAAGGACTTGTTTTTGTTCCCTTGCTCCAGAGATTCCTGGGACAGAGCAGGTGGTGGATATTCGCTTGGGCCTTGAAGCTAGCTGGGGTTATGCTTAGTGCAATTCTTCCTATACTCTGTCCGGAAATCTCTGGTGCGAGCGAACGAGAACAAATCTACGCAAGTAGTGACGCGAGACGGCTCGACCAGCGAACACGTACAAAGGAACGGGATTGCGTGGAGGGGGAAAGCGACTGAAGTTACAGCGTCCACTGCTTCAGCTCTGCCCATTCGTTCTATCCCCTTCACTGCCATTGTCCGCTGCCTTGCTCCAGAGAATCCCGGGATATAGTATAGCTGGGGAGGAACACCACCCCTTCGCATTCCCCTCCACTCAGATCACTGATATCCCTTACAAGAACTTTCCGCACTGTAACTCCAATGATCTCACTAATTCAATGTTCATTGCTTTATACATTAAAAAAATCAATATAATAGGATTTCGCGAACCAAATAGGCATTTTCAATTTCTAGTCGTCTAGAATTAGCACAAGCATTGCTACGGTTATGTTTTTTACTAATTCCTTTTACTGCTTCAATGTAAGCTCTATCAAATTTAAAATGGCTTGCACTGTTCTGGAGGGATTATAAATAATATCTTGTATTTTGTCAAAATGTAATTAACGTATGAAAACTGACTTGTTGTGGAACATAAAAATGCAATCATGCAATTCTCCACTCGTGCATGGTAAAATTTAAAAAATTACACCTTGCGATTTTTTTTCCTGCACGCGAAACTGCCAGGGTACGCCATTAACAAGCCCGAAACGACACACTCCGAGGAGTGGAGCAAATGTTAAATACAGGGGCTCATTTTGGTATCAAGAGGGCAGTTTGGAGAAATTTGCCACGCGTTGTTTGATGGCACCTTTATGTGTCTTTATCATCAGTCAGCTGTGGCGCAGTCTGGCGGAGAACGCCGGATGGAGAACCCGGCTAAACCCGTTGCATTTTTCATAAAGCGGGGAGGATGGAAGGCGCCTGGGGATTCCCTCGCTTCCAGCTATAACGAGGCCTGGTGACGACGTCTCCTGCAAACATCACGTGAATACAGGCCTCCCCTAGCATTCCTGCATCGGGAAAAACCGGAAAAATTGTCGCACTCAAGTAAAATACAAACTCAGAGAGCGAGAGAGACAGCCAGAATCGCTACTTGCTATTTTTCATTATATACAGGGTGACTCATATTGTATCTACCACTTCGAATGGCAACGGAAAGTCGGTCAGTGTTTGTAGTAACTTTATATGGTTATGAAATAAAAATATACACATAGGTATTTAATACAGTATAATATGGACATCAGTGCACCTTGAAAATAACGTCCTCTAAATGTTCTCCTCTTGCTTGGGTGCACTGTTCGAGGTGATGCGGAAAGGCTTTCATGATGCGCGTCACGACATGTCCTGTGCAATAGCGCGTATTTCACGGCGACCGACGGTTCACAACATTACCGTGGCTATCCATTGTCCAACCCACCTCTGAATGCTGTGACGGAAAAGGTGCACGGCGATCTTCACTGTTCTACAGCAGTGCTCGGTG
This sequence comes from Lepisma saccharinum, assembly GCF_977018435.1. Lineage (NCBI taxonomy): Eukaryota > Metazoa > Arthropoda > Insecta > Zygentoma > Lepismatidae > Lepisma > Lepisma saccharinum. The sequence continues at coordinate 42,608,387 of NC_139253.1, forward strand.
TTTGTTTGGACGAAGGCTTCCACTGCCGCAATCCGCATCTCCACCGGCCAACGCTCTATGGTATACTAATTGCCTGACTCACAACCAACCTAACCTTTATTGGTTTGTCTATTCTCTCACCTATCCAGACTTAGTTTTGCCACACATGCGCACGTACATTCTTGTCGGGTTGCTAATCAAATTGGTAATACAATAGGCGCCACCATGAATGCGTGTGTGTGTGTAATATATGCAACCTTCAGGATTATGGATCTTGCGATGCTTGCGTATCCACTTCATTACACAGACACACAGGGAGTAAAAAAGGATTTAACGAGGGGAAAAAAAGTCACAATTCTCCAACAGACAGCACATAGCTATTCAGTTGATTCAAGATGGAAATCACGTAGGACTCAACGAATTTATGATATGATGATTTATGTGATACCTTTCACAGATAACCACGTAGTTAGGTCTACGTATATACAAAATCAGCCACCACAGAAGCCCACCCGATACACTTCCAGTTTGTTCGAACTTAGCTACCAAATTCGCGATTGTTTGCCGCGTTGGTTCCATTTTCAGCCCATACTTTCTGCAGAATACTCTTTGCGTCATTTCCGGACTGCTGTTGTTTTCGTATATACCATGAAGGCTATAAGTTGCTACATTTGCATGGCACACTCCACTATTGTCTGAGAACTAACGAAAGTGCAGACTAAATTCTACTATTTAGTAACGTTCGCTGTAAAGTTTGGAGCCGGTATCTCCAAAGACACGGAAAATATGTTACTTTGTTGTTGTTAGGTCCTTTTTTTTTTACATCCTAATGACACACACACGAGACATTTGTATAGTCTTGTAGGAATAGGCAATCGCTTTGATTGTTGCGTTAGCTGTAAGCTAGATTTTAGCCTACTAGTGTACTGGAACTTGACCATACTGTGATAAAAGCTTCCTTGAAATGGAAGAAAATCAGTTTGCTAGTGTCCGTTTTGGTTGTCTGGCTAGGTTCAGTTACTTTCCCAATTGTCCTAGAGATATTGGTCCAACACTGGTTTTTGTTCTCGTTGAAGGTAGAACTTGGAAACCATCATCCATTAGATTATGCTTTCTTCCAGGAAGTTATTCCTTGGATGATATAAGAAGGGGTATCAAAAAGTTTTGCCTGTTGAGGTATAATTTGTTTAATAATGGAAAGATTGAAACAATGAACATACATATAGTTTGCCTGTAGTGTCCTCTACTCACGAGTTACCCTTCCACGCAGTTGCCATCACGTTCGATGCATTTCTGCCAGCGTTTTATCCAGCCCTCAAAACCAGTTTGGAAAAATTCCACACAACATTCCCTGCCCCACTCTTCAGAGCTGTTTTAACCTCATCGAATCTCATGCTACGAAGCACAGACTTAGCTCATACTTTATGGTATCCCAAACACTCAATCATTGCATGTTCTGACCCTTAGGACATGTGCACTGCATCAGAAATTTTCTGGATGGTGATGCGTCTATCCTCTCGAATGAGCTCATCGTCCCTATGGCGGTTGTCGTCGGTCAACGACGTTGATGGCCTGACACTCCTGTCATGTCCACACTTTCGGTTTCTACCACTTTGAACTTAACTACTTAAGTCTGAGCTAAGTCTGTGTTTCGTGGCATGAGATTCGATGACCTACAGGAGGTTAAAACAGCTCTGAACAGTGGGGCAGGGAGTGTTCTGTGGAATTTTTCCAAACTGGTTTTGAGGGCTGGATAAAACGCTGGCACAAATGCATCGAACGTGATGGCAACTGCGTGGAAGGGTAACTCTGAGTTGAGGACACTACAGGCAAAATACAGGTAATGGACAAAATAATATGAACACCTTGGTTTGCAAAGGCCTATATACGCCGTCGTGGAAAAGGAACAACACTCAGCAGAGATTTCAACCATCTAGTGGCGATGAAAGCAAACATATCAGTCTATCAGAAGCTGGTGTGAGAGTTGCATGCGAGCAGTCAGCTATCCGTCAAATGCAGGTATGTCCGACCTTTCAGACTTCAAAAGAGGCATGATCATAGGAGCCCGCCTGGCTGGAGCATCTGTGACAAAAACAGCTACACTTGTTGGTGTAGCACGGAGCACAGTGTCAACTGTTCTGACAGCCTACAGACAACTATGGAAAGACAACGTCTGCAAAGGAGAATAGTGGGCGAAAAACAAAGTTATCCAACAGGGATCGACGTGTGTTGAAGCGAATAGTGACTCGAAAGCACAAGACAACACTGTCCCAGATAACCGCAGAGATGAACAATCACCTCCAGGACCCTGTATCAACGAAAACCATTCAAAGGGAGCTGCATTCTGTGAACATTCATGGCAGAGTTGCCATCCCCAAACCGTTGGTGACTCCACGTAATGCAGTGACACGAAGAAGGTGGTGCCAAGAGCACAAGAATTGGACACAGCAGCAATGGGAACATGTGATATGGTCAGACGAATCGTCTTTCACATTATTTCAGACCACAGGACGTGTTTATGTGTGGAGAACTCCTGCTGAAGCATTTGATATTGACTGCTTAATGCCTACCGTGAAACATGGTGGGGGTCTGTGATGGTTTGGTGGGCTATATCTTGGAATGGTGTTGGCCCACTTGTCGTCCTGCGTGGGAGAATCAACGCAGAGAAGTAATGCACCATCCTGGGTGACCACCTCCATCCCATGGTTCAGACTTTGTTTCCCGATGCATGCCCCATCTTCCGAGATGATAACGCCCCTATTCACACTGCTAGGTGCGTTGATGCATGGTTTGATGAGCACAGTGATGAGGTAGAACATCTCATCTGGTGTCCAGTACCCCGATCTTAACATCATTGAGCCTTTGTGGGGTATTTTGGAGGCCAAAGTGCGTAATCGGTTTCCACCTCCAATGACACTTTCGGAACTTGAGACTGTTTTGTGCGAGGAGTGGCTACGTATTCCAGTTCACACTGTACAGGACCTTTATTTGTCTATCCTACGTAGGATACAAGCTGTCATTCAGGCAAGGGGGGGGGGGGGGCAACCCCCTAGTAATACAAGTTTTCTGCAATTGCATTGGTGTTCATATTATTTTGCCCATTACCTGTATATGTATGTTCATTGTTTCAATCTTTCCATTATTAAACAAATTATACCTCAACAGGCAACACTTTTTGATACCTCCTCGTACATTTAATTATATTTCAGGGTAAGGTGGATTGTCTGTCCGTAGTTTCCATACAGGGAAACCTAAAATGCTTGTATTATTATTAAGCCTCTCTAAGCTATGAATGAAGCACAATGATACACTTCCGTTGAACAATCAGACTAAGATTTAGTTTGTATTTTGTGTACTTGGTTTGCATTTTGTCAATTCATTATGTATTCCACAACATAGATGAAAGAACGAAATAAAAGACCGCCCAGAAGAAGGAATGCAAATAAATGCCTAATGTGGAAGCAATCTGATTCGAATGGATGATCCTCACACATTTGCCTTAGCAGACCTGAAAGGAACTTTTGCATGGAACTGATCAGGAGGAAACCACTTCTGCAGAAAAACATTCGACTATTGCCTGCACATCCTTCCATCAATGGCCTGTATGAAAGGAAGCTTTTCAGCCTGAGCGCTCAAAGGTTTCTCCACATGGAGTTCTTCACAGACCCTTTGAAGTGAACCACTTTCGACGTCTGACTTGTAAGGCATAATGCCCTGCATCACCTTTGTCCTCTTTACCAAAACTAATTGCGTCACTTTTTGGTAATTTTTAGTAAAAATGTGCCCTATACCCAGAAACCTGTTAAGAGCTATCTGCACTCATGCACAACAAAAGCATTTTTCTTCCTACAAAATAGATTTTGGATCCCATGTTTTGTGCCGAATATTATATACACTAACGTCCTTACACGGCTCATATGTCACAACTTTTCATAAAATTTGGTTTGCAAATTGCAAACCAAGTACACAAAATACAAACGAAATCTTAGTCAGATGGTTCGACTCTTAGGTTTGAACCCGATAGCACCAAATAAGAATCTGTCAATGTATAACTCCTTCTGTAGAGCAGATGATAATAAGGACTGCCGAAAAATGAGGCTACCATAGAAGTATTTATAATATTGTAAAGTGGTTCTGTATTTAACTCGATTTCCCTGAAGGAAACTTAGGTAAGTTTAAAGGATAGAGTGTTGTGCTGATCACTTTAACAAAACCGTAATGAAGTGCAAAGCTTTCATGATGAAAATACTTTCTTCAAAAGAAGTTATTTCCTAAGCTTAGCAGCATGACATGATCTAGCTCTAATCTGTGGGATAATGCCTCAGTTAGCCATCGCAGTTGTATCTAGATACTGAGAGGATACAAGATGGGTAGACGAAGCAACTAGGAGTCTCGTAAGGGGTGGCCTTCTCGGAAGCCACACAAATGTCAACGTCTCTTCCATGTAGTACGCCTTGGTAACTGTACTGCTGCAGGCAAACGAGGCTTTGGCAGCTGGACCCACAGCAAGTAGGCTATAATACTCTATGGGGCTTGTAATGTCGTCCATATATGATTGTGATTGTCCAGCCATCCATTTTATCTTATCACCAATCATGCCCATCGGGAATCTCCATCGTCGCCTCGGATCCCATTTTAAACTGTAGGTCCAGTCCCGATTAAGCTTCATGTGCATAACATGGACTTTGGACTTAAAATCCAATTCCCAAAGGTGGCAGAAATGGGAGCATAAATAAACTAAATAAATCAATGAAATCAGACGAATCGTGTGGATCAAAATTCCCGCGACGCGGCTGACGTCGAAATTAACCAATGATGAATTCCCGCAAGTCACGTGCGATTGATTACATTAGCTTCGTTCTTCCAATGGACGAAGAATAGGCATCGTGCTCGTGGACGTGCCTTGCGGGCATGGGTTGCAGGGGGTGGTAATAAAGCCTCTTTAAATCTTGTCATAACCACCGACCGGAGATTTGGTGGAAGCAACACCGTTCTGCGCGATTAGTTTTTAGTGGCGCTCGTGAAACCGCGCAGTCAACTCCTAGCGACAAACACCCCGCGACAATAAACGACGCGCCGGTGAACAGAATGCCAAACAATGCCCCTTCGGCTAGACTGTAAAAGCACTCTAAATGCGCTCGCGACTTTTACGAGGATAATCCCACAGATAAAACAAAAGAACGCTGAAATTTCAATCTAATCGGATGGAACCGGAGTTACGGCGCTTTTTACGAGCCGTGTTATCAACGATAGGGGGTAGCGTGTTTTGTAAGTGACAAAAGTGCCACATAGCCGAACGATAGTCTCAGTGTTTTCAAACAAGACACGAATCAGCTTATAACCATAAAACACAAATATCGCACATTAGCAGCATTTATGCATTTTCCTATTCTTAATCAAGAGAGTGTTAAGATATTAATAGACATTAATTTCTTTAATAAACAATCTTGGATTTTATATTGATTTGGTTATTTTGTAGTTTTTCTACCATTCTCTTGGCTAATCGCGACGATGAGGATGAATGATGACACTCATAAAGAATACCCATGTCCAGCCCGGAATTTGAAAGCGATCTGAGGATTATATTAATCACTATTAAGTCCACAACTTAATGTTCTCCTTAAACTACCAAGACAACTTTAAATTCAACAAAACAAAGGCGAACACAAAACAATTTAAAAATTTAATGGAAATAAATGACAAAATAATAATAAATATTCACGCACATTAACAGTTCAACAAGAAGAAATACCAGAGTAATACGCCCCTGGCGTGCTGTGATAACCATTCCGCCATGGAGGTCGGCTAATCTCGGATATTTAGTTATCCTATAAGGAGGTCACTTTATTTCCGGTGGAGAAGTCACGATTAGCTCATGTGTGCATAGACTTTAAACAAACTGTCCTAAACTTTATATAAAGGGTCTGCTGGCTGTTGTGCACCTGAGTGCCTGCATCTGTGTAACTCAGCAGTTTTACTTTCAAAAAATTGAAAGAATGTATGCCAATAACACGTTCTATACTTACGCCATACATAATATGGAAATTACTTTAGTCACATGTAATAATTTGCACTCATTTACGCACACACAATTAATAAACATAACAAACCATAGCGATAAAGTCACACGCGTACATGGATAGTACTACAAAACCTCTGACTAATGCAATGGACATTAATGTTACAATAACAATCACTAATTTATTGATTTATCTGGTTTACTTTATTTCGCATTTCTGCCACATTTGGCTAATTGTGAAGATGAGGATGAGTGATGATATGATGAAACAAATGAAGGGACACTCATGCCCAGGCCGGAATTCGAACCCTGCACCCTTGGAGTCGTAGCGCGTTGTGCTAACAACTCTGCGACGGGGGTCGGCCAATCAATGAAAACGAATCTAGTATGTGAGAAATGAAGAAAAGACATGGCAAATGAGGAGAACACAGGAAAGTCGTGTGGGAAAGGTTGTTGACAACACAGACACTTCTTGTCGGGCACAATGCATTTTCATGAATATCTTCAACTCTCAACGGCATTTCTTTTTATTATTAGTGTTCAACGCATTCCTTTCTGTAAACTTTTCATAACATGACAAAATTTTGCACAATTTGTCCATTTCGTGTTGGAACAATACACACCTAAACCTATATATTTTGCAGTAATTACAATGAACTGATAATTTGGCCAAAACAGACTGCGTTCTTTCAAACACGACTTCCCACTACAGTTATTGACTCCTACTTGAAATCTATATAGATATTTCTAAACTTTGTTATTAATTGGAACGTGAAAAGGTTTATTCCATGCAAAAAAAAAAAAACAACCTGTAGTAGCTACCTTTTGTGTGCACTGCCAATGTACCTGAAAAAATTGACGTTTGTTCGATTTTGTTCACGTAAAGAGCCACTTCATTCCTGAACAACATGGTTGCCTTTGAGGGCCAAAAGTCGACAAATACAACTTGTTTGGAAAGTTCCACGTACCGACAGCAAACATTACCAGCATTAACCTCAAAATTCCAAACCGACTGATTGTCTCCTTTTTTTAATATTCGGACCGTGAAACTTTAGAAACAGTTTCCACAAATCGGAAGTATTTTTTTCCTAAAAGAGAGAACAAAAATGAAACGAACTTGTAAACAAACTCCCACTGAAAATTCCAATTCGTTTACTGTTTAATTTTTGCCATCTCGTACTGAGAAGAAATGCCGATATTTATCGTCAAATACGCGACACCGAGAAACAGCGTTCGACGACCAATAACAGATATTAGAAAGAAGTATTTTGTACGAATAACAATAAAAAAACACCTTTTAACTTTAACACGCATGGGAAAGGACATATGTATGTAAAGAATTTTCTGACTAGAAGTATTATTATTAATGTACCACAAATGCATAAAAGTAATGAATAATGAATGTCTGAGAAGTGTAAATTTAATAAGAATAATTAAAACACCATAGTATCTGGAAAATTGTGTTAAATTGGTCTATTTGATGATTAAATATTGTATTCACAATAGCAGTATCATGTTTAGATTTTACATCATTGAATAAGCAAAGGGTAACTCCAAAATAACAAACCAGAAATCAAAGTACGCCAAGGTTTATTTAATCATAATAAAGAAACACAGGTTTGCCAAGATATTCTCATTTTCAAAGTTCGTGAAGATTTATTTATTTTTCTGCATATAATCCCGGCGATGAAGATGAATGCTGACGAAAACGAATTAAAACTCATGCTCAGGCAAAGACTTCAATTGGGACCTTTCGATGGTAAGATTGTGTGCTGATCACTAGGCCATCGATCTGCCCATGTTTGTGAAGGATATGCCAACATTTCTGGTGTCAAGAATTCCTTCGTAAGTCCAAGAACTGAAGATAACCTGCGACTTTAGTGTATATACGAGTATGTGGCACAAGCTTTCCTAATGTCAAAACTACTGTATATTACACATGAGTTTGAAATTAATCTTTTTCTCCCATCAATTCTATTGGTCCAAAAGTCCAGGTCTAGAGTTGACGAACTGTACCTTTGCGGGTGAATTCTGAACAAGCCCCGTTGCACAGTAACAAGGGGAGGAGTTACAGACTGCTTCAGCCACTGCGCGTCATTCTCCTCATACTTTGTTAGACCTTGTCGACCATCTAAACGGCAAGTAGGTGGCGACTTCGGAAATGTTTCTCTCTCTCTCACCCGCAAAGATACAGTTCGTCAACTCTAACAGAAATTAAAAGGACTTAAGGACAACCAAACCGTATATAACCGACATGAGTCACATTATTGTAGGCTATATCAATCCCTCAAATGGACAGCACATGTATAATGGAAGCAGGATTTTATAAGGCCAACTACCCTCTCAAATTAATCACTCCTTTATTCGTTGGTTCATTGCAGATAACCAATAAATAACACCACAATGAGAATCAAATTATGCATGTGAAGCTGTATGAAAAACTGGTTATAAACGGACAAAAGGACAATAAAAAATAAAATTCCTACTTCGAATGACTCACATGCCTCATTACAGTTAACAGAACGACAACTATTTAATGACGTGTTACCTTGATTAATGAAGAGCTTGGAATTTTCATATCATGCAAATGAAAAATTGCACCCTCTCATCATTCTCTTGTTTTCTGCTTCAACATTTTAATGAATACGAACGAAATTCTTTTTTATGAATACTTTGCCAGAAGATTCGAAAGTTCTATTTCCAGAAGCAAATGAGAAATTTTAAGGGTATCAAATAAGATAATGTGTTTTAAATTATATTCAATATTTGACGTTCGAGAAAGTGCACTTACTGTTGTGTTTTTTGCAGTCGATATTTTGCTTTAATGAGAAGAATTAGAGCGGGGTGGACTAATGCAGTTATGCGGCATGGCACAATGTGCTATTTATTGAGAAAATGGTAAATAGTGGCCATTTTACACTGAAATCGATAATGAAAACAACGCCAAAACCTAAGTATAAAAAATACAAAAAAATAAGTCTAAGATGGCATGATTTATTTACATTATAAGCATTTATCACGATGATCGAAAGGCAATCACTGAAGAAAATATACCCATACATGACGAACGGTCATTACATTGGATGGAAAATCTATCGAAAATGTACTGTTTCTGAATTTCAGGTCTTAGCTTGTTAGTGAAAAATAGGTTTGCATTGAGTATTATGCGCATAGGAACATGAAAGTTGAATAACTGAATGAGAGAATTGCAGCGAATTCTGTTGAGTTATTGTTTTAAGCCCCACGTTATTCACAGATGGGTTAATCAGGACTGGACCTACAGTTTACAGTGGGATCCGAATCAGTATGGGTCTCCACAGTGTATCGAACTCGGGACCTATTGATCACAAGGCGACGACGTTATCACCGGGGAGGCCTGTTGAGATCATCCTCTCTTACTTCGATCTAATCCACTGACAGAAGTTTGTGTCAGTATTGAGAAGGTATGGTTATATTCACTTCTCCAAGGTTCATAAACGTAGTCTGAAAAGACTACGATCGAAAACTTTACCATCAGATCACAGCAACTAAACCAATTATGTTTGGAGCATGTACATTGATTTAATTAGTAAGCCATGAAATGGTTACTGTGTAATGCGATTAATGCTTACACCATTAACTGTGTATCGACAACCTCAAACATGCCTCAGCGACACAAGGATTCCATTTGCCTCTATCTTAGTTAAGTACATTATAGTTCCCATTAACATGGTTGTTTTCTGTCAAGTTCGTTTTAACATTGCTCTTCCAGCTTCATACGCACCTCCTAGCGGTCACTCTGACAAGACTGCACCTTGCATGTTTCCTTGTATTGTATGTTCACGTCGAAATACTGCTTTCCTAACATTATGCAAATGTAAAAAAATGATTAAATTTAATTTTATGCTGTCAGTCGAAAATGTGATCCAAACCACTTATGCGTGCTCCCGCTGGGAATCTAATCGGTGACCTCTTTGATTACTTGGCGCTGTAAGTGAGGCATTCTAACAGATCTTACATATTGTTGGATTTTATTATTTTTAAATTACTATATCTTAATATCTGGAAAAATATATATTTAAAGTATTAATTAACCTGAGAGCAATCGCAGCGGGGAAATGAGAGAACAGTGGAAAGACAGGACAGGGAAGTGGCAGCAATCAACATTACTACTATTTTAATTTGAATTAATTGTTTTTGGGTGCGTCAGCACTGAGGCTATTTTGCACCCGTCACACTATACGGGGTCCAGCCCCTTATCATAACAAAAATAAAAGCGTGTCTGAAAACTAAAATTTCCTTACCTTGGTTAAAAGCTGATGCTAAAAAGGGCGCTCAGCACAAGTAAGGACAAAACACAGGACGACACAGATTTATAGTCTGCAGTCCAGGGTGTACTACGTGCAAGTGAGGTTGATTATTGGGTGCACTACGTGGAAGGAGCACCCCTTACACTCCCATTACTACTATTGCATTCATTGGAGTGACTTGAGCAAAACCACGCACGCACCTCTCCGAGTAACTCTGATTTTTGTTATTAAGAGTTGCTTTTCTACCACTTTGGCTAATCGCAACAACGAGGATCTGTGATGATATGAAGAAATTGATGAAGGGACACTCACAAAGAACACCCATGGCCAGGCCGGGATTCGAACCCGGGATCCACTCCACCACAAAGGTCGGCTCTCAGTGACTCGTGGTGGCATTTTAATTAAGAACTCAGACTGAAAGCACACGTCCGTACGATTAGCATTTAACGGTAGAATCGCCGAGACGCACGCGCATGCCCACGGAATGACTATAGAGACTGTGGCGTCATCTCCATGCTTCTCATACACCAGGGTATGTCCGTAGTAAATCTCATGTACATTATGACCAATAGTTTGATTTCTATATCCAAAAAATCAGGGGCCGCGAGCAAGTGAAACACCCAGTAGATGCCTGGGTAAACCTGATTTGCTGATCAAAAGCGTAAAATCGTAACATGAAAGCGGGGAACAACAACCGAGGCTTGTTATTGTTTAATTGATGAGAAAAACATCGTAATTGAGGCTCATTATTGTTTAATTGATGTGAAAAAGACGTACTACTCTTAACAAATATGAAACGAGCCTAAATGGATAATTAGATGAGCACACGATACAAATGCAAGAGTATTAATGCTAAGTGCTCGAGAATGGGTATATGCATGGCAGGACCTATTAATGCGATTGTAATGGATGTGACCAACGCTTTTGTAATGGAGCGGTGCAAAGGTCGCCATGGCGGGACGAATAGGAACCTCGCGTGAGCCACATTGCAGAATGGAGCACGCAGGCCTTGTTAAGAGGTAGGTCCCGTATCTAACATCTCCAATGCGACTGGAGATGTAGGCCTGCAGAGAGAGAGAGAGAGAGAGAGAGAGAGAGAGAGAAAGAAAGAAAGAAAGAGAGAGAGAGAGGAGATAGTTTGAACTGAAATACCAGGAGAAAAATTGCATCGTCTAAGAGCAATGGTTTGCTACAGGTTATTACCCATTTGTATCAGTATATTTACTGATGAGATAGTTTAGGATTGCAATAGCCTCTTAGTTCGTTGCACTTTTTGACACTCTATGTAGTGCAGGTATATCCCGGTGTCATGCAAGGAAATGACGTTCAAGCAAGTAGACGAATAGCGATGTTCAAGTTCAGAAGATTCAAAAAATGCTTGTCTGCTGCTTTAAAAGTTCATTTTGATTAGTTAGCACGCATCACGTGACCTTACACAATACATTACACCGCTCCCGAACGTAGTGCAAAAGGTGCAGACACCAAATCAACGAAGTAGACGAGTCGGGTGTTCCGCCCGTTACTAAGGAGCTTGAGCCTTCTGTTGCCAACCAATAGCCACAAGATTATGTCGGCTGCAAAATGATACTTTTACTGAGCAACACCGACATTTTAGGATTTTATAACGAGAATCGAACCCGGGACCGTTCGCACCAAAGATGAGAGCGCGTGCTATTTGGCTACGCGGGAGCACCACTAGAATAAACCTCAAAATAAAAATATGGTGACTGTTTCGCTCTACTGAACACGCACAGGGAGCAAAGCTACAGGATTTTTGTACTTATTGGATTTTCGCTTAATTCTGAAGTCAGTGTAGTTTCAGAAAAAAAAATCCTACCACCTTTATGGGTGAAAATATACTGGGCGATAGCTGAAAGGCACATGCATAAAGAGGATACCAATCAATACCAGGTCTTCGTTATGGAAATCACACACAGGATTGGACAGGTTTCTCTATTGGCTATCGCCTCTACTCGTGAGAAAGTGCAATAGCCTACTACACAACGTATCATTAGGATTGCGATTTATGGTTCCTTGGAAGTGGGTCGCTTCGCTAAATCACCCTCCATATAGGGCTAATATGAGCTTGGTATCATAGCTTAAGTTCTGTTCCTTGTGAAACAGTACTGATTTAAGGGTTCTACCAAGCATTGAAAATCAAGAAAAGCCATTTCTTTGTGGTAAACAAGATACAGGGGATGGACAAAAATATGGTAAAACCTGTTATAAAACAGGTAGCCATTTCAAACACGATTTGCGTCTGAATGGTAGATGGCGCTGTGGTCACTGGCACTTCCTGCGAGGTATACACCCTGGCCAACCTGACAGATGGGCCAGTTACAGTTCAGCTACCGGTCCGTGCAGGTTATCGTGAATCATGTCTGAACTGACAGAGTTTCAAAGAGGGCAAATTGTGGGTGCGCGTATGGTGGGAGCTTCCGTGACGAAAGTAGCGGAAATGTTTAGTGTATCAAGAGGTACAGTCTCGAGCCCGCTACCCACCACCATCGTCTCTACAACAACTTGCAGCTGCTTTGGAGGAAGAATGGTACAACATCCCTTTGACAACCATACGCGACCTGTATTTGTCCATTCCAGGCCGTTCTGCGTGCCAAAGGTGGTCCTACTCGATATTAATAAAGGTAATGTGCATTTCTGCAGGTGTTTCCATATTTTTGTCCATCCCCTGTAAGTGTAACGTGTTATATATATATTGTGACTGTTCTCTACAGCACAAAATTCATTTTACTTTTTATGTTCATTTGAAATTGTACAATTACAATTATTATTTATTTTTAACTTCAAATGTTAAAGTTCAAGTTGGTGTTTATAAGCGTTTGTTTTCTATTTATGTTAAATTGTACAACGTTAATGAGTTTGGCAACATTGTCGTTGCTATAGTAGCAGTGATAACAGTCATGGAATATTCTTGTAACAGTTGTGAAGTTTTGTGATAAAAATTTCTACCAAAAAGTGATTTGCTGCGTTTCCATTTATGCTAATATTCAGGTAATTTAGATATGTAATCAGCCCACAAGTTTTTCTTCGGCTTCGCGAATTGTGAAAGATAATTTACATTTAATAACAGTACGCGAATAATTAACCATCAACGGCAACGGCACAATATATATATATATATATATATATATATATATATATATATATATAATGTCAGTGGTTCCAAGTTCAAGGCATAGGCAGGGCATGGAAATCTGATTCTATCCGTGTCTTTATATCTTTCACAAAAAAGGTCCTTAACAACAATGAACAATTGGGAGCTTCGGTAAATGTAAGTTTACTCTATACTCAGAGAGGTTGATCGGAACTGGGCCTACAGCTTAAAGTGGGGCCCGACTAGACTTCATGGTGTAACAGCACTCAAATGGCCAGGGTCTACCAGAGAGGCTTTTCCAATGGATGACGCGTGGTCAGCGCATGGAGTCCCATCGCCGCTGATTTTTGGGTTTCGCGACCGAAAGCTATGTCTTATTTTTAAAGCAGCTCTCCCAATTGTCCTCACGACGCTGGGTCAAGGCCGACATTTTTGAGGATCCCACCGGGAATCGAACCCGAAACACTCGCACCAAAGGCGACAACGCGGGAGCCCAAAGTGGGACCAGAACAACCGTGCAATGTACTTCCACCGGGAATCGAACACGGGAACCCATTCTTTTAGGGTGACAGCCTTCACCACTACGCCTTATGGTTGCCTCACACATGGGAGCAGTGTAACAAAACGTGACAGGTAACTGGATATTGCGTTGGACGTTCTACAATCATTATTTCCATTTGTGAATATCTAGCTGCCAACAAATTATATTTAACAGATATAGTAAACGCATTATAGAAACTGACATTTCAGTCAGAATAATCAACCAGCACAAAATAAGTCACATTAATTTTGCAACCTCCAAGTGTTATTCTCGCGTTCTTTCTACTTTCAGGCGTAATTGCATTCAAAGTCCTGTCAAAATTGTAGTCTCGGAGCCAGCCAAGCGTATTTTACATGTCCGACACGCCACTGATTTGGAAATTATGTTGAATGGCACTTCTTCACGCTCCATCAAGCTCCCTTCTTTCTAGAGAGGCGACAAATGTCGATGCAGGAATAAGCTAGACCTATTTTAGGCTCTCGCGTTCTTGCACTTGCAAATGAACCGCTGCAAAAGGCTTAACTGTGAAGTCTCGATAAATGGGGAAAGACAATTTCCCGTGGCCAATTTTCCTTGGGTGTGCGTGGAGATAAGGTTACGTACAATGTCAACATTTGCTGCATATGGATGCGTAAAAGTGTGTGTGTGTAATCTGTGTTGTTGATATACAATAGAATATGTTTGTACCACAAGCTCCAGAAACAAAGCATGGAGAGATTGAAAAATAACATAAAAGGGCAAATGGTAGTATGTTTGGATAGAAATAATGATTGTTTATTTTACTTTGCTTTTCTGTCGCTTTTGGCTGAACGAGAAGATGGGGATGAGTGATGACATGATAAAATTGATGAAAGGACAAAGAGCACCCTTGCCCAGCCGGAATTCGAACCCGCGTCTGGCGTCGTAGCGCTCTGTGATAACCAAAATTGTAGTATGCACACACACTCTAGTAATAGGAGTGAGTGTCAAGACTCCACGATGAGGGTCTCTGAAGGAGCGAACATTTTCTGGTATATAGCTACTCAGCGCTCGCACTGAAGTGGAAATTCTAGAAAAGTCATGGAAATTGAGGTATGACTGAAGAGGAAATCAGAAAATTTTCAAATTATTAATAAAGCTGGCAAAGTCAGATAATTTTCATATGATTTCTTGCACTCACGGTGAATATGGATTTTACACGTCTTTCTAGATCCTAATTTGACACGACAAACATTTAGAAGTAGAAAAGAAATGTTTTAAAATATGTCGTTTCTTGTAACTGGGGCCATTGATTTCGAATTTCAAGCGAAAAGTGCACTGTGAATAGAATTAAGGCAAGTTAAAACCTTACAGAATGATTTGATTAGTTGACTGATTGAGTTGGTGTTTTAAGTCCACTTTGTGCATAGTAAGGCTAAACGGGACTGGATATATAGATTGAAGTGGGATACGAACCACTGTGTGTCTCCACCGGGTATCGGACCGGGAATCCCTTGAATACAAGGCGACGACGTTATATAATGTTTTGTAAATGTATTTAAAAGCACCTGGATAAGTAAAGGATATATGTTTTACTATAATGAGCGGGGTTCCTTGCTACTGTAATCTTATATACTCTGATTGCATTGTCACAAATTTACATTATTAATAACTTTTCCATATTGACGCTTCGAGTACAATTTTGTAGCACAATGTACAAACAATTCACCCTGTGGTTTCATATTTCAGTGACAAATAAAGTAAATCCACAACCTTCCTCATTAAAGCACGACACCGTTGTGGACTTGAAGAGCAGTAGCCTATTTGTTGTTTCTATCATTAGGCTGCTGGGTAGAGCAAAGTTTCCCAAGTCAACCTAAGAGAGATAAACACAAACCCTAGCTTCGCCATGACGAACCGTGCAGCGGCGCCGAAAACAGAAACAAGAGAGGAATTTGAAAGGGAATTAGGGTGAAGGAAGACGCCTCGAGGCTAATTCCTCTTCTCAAACAGAACAAATGTTTGCGTGAATGACTTTGTAACGAACGGAGTTTACTCGGGTCGGGCCGGCTTAGTATGCAGAGGATGAAAACCCTGGCTCCCACGCAATAATGCTGGCAGGCCAGCTGTTGCAGACGCCGACGTCTTCTTAACAATTCCAGCAACGCTGACCTCCTGTCAAGAAGATTAGGGAAACTATAACCCAGAGGAGAACAAGGCGAGAGGCGGATTGAGCTGTCAGACGCAAGAACCTGCTCAAGCCAGAAAGACGGTCTTGTTTGCAAACAGATCACAGAGTGAGGAATGACACAAGAGTTTGAGTTGCAAAATTCATCCTTGGTTCCGACTGCAGGTGGAGTGTGTTCTCAATTTAACCCAAGGTGAAGCCGTTGTAACCGACACAATCATCATAATGAACAGAATATGAAATATTTATAGCTACTTCTTATTATTCAGGAATCCCAAATGATGATGTCGTGACGCTCTCGCCTTCTAATCAACGTGTCCCAGGTTCGATCTCCGTTGGAGGCACATTGAATAGTACTTCGGATCCTAATTTAAACGGCAGATCTAGTTTTGGAATTTATATGAAAATAAATAATATTGATGGATATAATCTTTGGATTTTAACTTCTAAAACTGACGAAAGACACTTCTGTCATGACCTGATGAGGACGTACTGTATATCTATCTGCACATTTTAAACATACATTTATGTATTTCCAAATATCATTCAATAATATGGATAAATTGATCATGTTTCAATTTCAAGTCACTATTTTTGCCCCGGTACACATATAATAGTGCTGCGAGAAAACACTGTGAAATAAGGTTTCGAACTTGATGAAGAGTTGTATCTTGAAAGTCCAGATGATTGATGATTCGTTTAAAATATACTAATGCTCAAACAGGCTAATCGGGATTGAATCTACAGCTCAAAGTGTGATCCGAACCAGTGAGCAACGGGACTCCACCAAGAATCAAACTCGGCACACACTTCATTACAAGAAGAAATTTCCACCCGGAAGTACTGGCTCAATTTCAAATGGGAGCGTGTAGTGATTCGTATCCTACTTTAAACTGGACAGTCCCGATTAACGTATCTGAACAGAAAATGGACTGACATTTTTTTTTTAACATCAATAAATCGTTACATGATAGTTACTCAAACTTTCTTTATTCAGCGAGTGAGTGGTGGTTCCTTCATAGATTCTGATGGAATATTCTCCATGTCCAGTAACTAAGTATTCCCTTAAATATTTCCCCCTTAGGACGCTAAACGAAAAAAAAGCACGTTAATTCTTGATAGCTTTCCTACAGAGGAAAATTCAGGTAGCCCATTAGACGTTTAACTTTTAAAAGGATTAAAGGTGTCTGCGTACGTTCACACAGAGAACTTACCCAAGTGACGCAATTAGACGAAAGCACGTTATTACGAAAAAGCGAGAACTAACAAAACGCTCGGCACGACGCTCAAAGGATGGTAATCGCAAAAATTAGCAAGTACAGAGCTCGGCATCCTGCTTATTAAACAACTTTACGAAGGAGAAAAAAAAAAAGGAGAATTTAATGGGAAAATGTCCGTTGGCCGTCCACCTAAACGCCTGTTCGTGGACATACCAGGAGCTTTTGACAAGGGCACTTTGTTGAACGGGGGGGGGGGGGGTTCCTGTCTAAGTAAGCGGTTTCCGTACTCCCCTACTGAATCGTTTCCACCGTCAGTCTCGATACGTCAGGAGAGCATCATAATCTCTCCATAACAGCCGCCGACTTTCTCCTATCTACATCATCAACAGAACGAAATCGTTATGTTCCGAAAGTGGAAACAACCCTTAGATTCTCGACAAGGGGGCGGGGGATGCATTAATGATGGAAAATAAAGGTCGCGAGATAACGTCAGGGGGAAAGTTAGAGGAAAGCGCAAAGCCAGGGAAAACGCTACAGATCAATTTTATTACTTAAACGGACACAGCGACTCATTCAGGATGTGGTCGAAGCTATTTTGCAATAAATGTTTACTAATGTGTCAAGACAGAAAACACAGCTGCTTATATTAGTATAAGGTATAAGAGAAAATTTCCGTTCTTATTCCTACAATCTATATTTTCTTCCCTGTCAGACAAGCCATGCAATGGTAAATATCAAGAGGAAATACACGAAGAAAGGTTTTTTTTTTTTTCAGGAAAAGCTGTATTCGTCATTTTTTAGTAACTCCCTAATAAGATTGATTGATTGAGTTGGTGTTTTAAGTCCACTTTATGCATAGTAAGGCTAATCGGAACTGGACCTACAGTTTAAAGTGGGATCCGAACAATATGTGCCTCCACCGGGTATCGAACCTGGAACCCTCCCTAATAAGAAAGAAGCCGTTTTCTACGAGTTTGAAAACAACCTTAACCCTTTGCTTCAGCATGGGACACATCAAAGAGCCGCATAGTAAATTCCACAAAATGTTAAAAAAAAAAAACGGTTTCTAATCAAGAGGTCCTGGATTCGATACCCGATGGAGGCACAGTGGTTCGGATCCAACTTCAAACTGTAGGCCCAGTCCCGATTATTCTTACTATGCATAAAGTGACCTTACAACACAGAATCAATCAATCAAACATCGTGTTCCTGAGAAATAAGTCCTCAAACATTGCTGAAATTCACTGCTTACTCTGTGGAAACTCTGTTTGGCTGATTTGGTTTATTTTACTTCGTTTCTCTTCCATTTTTGACTAATTGCGAGGATGGAGATGAGTGGTGATTTGATAAAATTGATGAATGGACACTTACAAACACCCACGTCCAGGCCTGGATTCGAACCCGGGACCCCTGACGTCATAGCGCGATGTGCAAACCACTCCGCCACGAAGGCCGGAAACGCTGGCTGAAGTCATGAGGTCGTCTGATGACGTTAGAAATCAGCGTGATATCAGTAGGCCGCTTCAAACTTCTGTTGGTATACTCTGCATACGAAGTTATATCGATACAAGTTACTACTAGTAATATCTATGCAAGTACCATGTTAGTACTTATGGCAGAAAGTTTTCTATTAAATAATAAACACAATACTGTTCCTTTCTTAACGTTGAATTTGTAAACATAATTTCCGTAACTATATTAGTTTTATAGTGAGCGTTTTGGTGGTTCTATTCTCTGTGGGAATTCATATTTTCAGCTTTACTTTGCACTGGGGAAGATAAAAGTTAGACACAAATTTTAATATATAGCCATTGTTGAGTAAAGTCTAGTTACCAAGGGGCAAAAACTTTATGGAATTCGAAACGTTGACCATAACTTAACTGCCAATATATGCAAACAATACAAGACATTGCAGTTAAAGCTGTATTATTGTACAGTTCATCATTCATTTTTATCGCTGGGAGAATTCATTTTTTTAAAAAAAAACATACGATTATAAAATATTCTATAAATTGTCAACGTGGAATCGTGCGAGAAAAGAAAAACAGTGGCACTTCAAATAATTTCACGTGACATTTAATGTTATCCTACTACGGGAAAAAATCGATACAAGCACATTCAAGGAAGTAAGCCCGAAATGAATATTTAAAGAAAGACATTCGATGAACCGGATGGCATTTGTTATGCAGTACGTTCTTTCTCCCCCTCTCTCTCTTTATTCTTTAACCTTGAGGTCTTCGACGACATTGACCTCCCGCTCCACGTCGCGGCGGGACAGAGATAAGCTACGACATTGCGACAGTCTATTGACCGAGACATCAAATAAAGCAACATGGACACGAAGTGCTGCTTCTGGTCTCTTTTATGCGTTGCCAACTGCCGCTTAAACACGGCTCCAACACTATGGCTGTATCATAAAGCCATTATATGGGGTTAAATTACCCTACTTTCGAAGCAAACTTCCTGTATATTATCGGTGCCCTTAAGATATGAATGGACTCTCAAGGTACACCATTTTTTTTTACGGGCTATACTCACGAACGCAACAAAATATTCCGAAAGAACTACATTGGGCAACGAATATAACTTCCGCAATAAATATAATCTTCGCATCTCCATTCATAAAGCCTAAAAATGTCCACAGTACGCTGATAGGCCTGTTATAATGGCAATACAAAAAGTATTCATTCACAAAAAATGTAGTATTTTTTTAAAACGTTCTTGGCAGGTAGTCTAAATCTAACATGCTGTTTCGGAATAGAATATACCAATATACACCGTATTTGCATGCATATAAGACGCACTTTTTTCCTTTTTCTTTCCTGAAAAACAGGGTGCGTCTTATACGCCGATACTCAGCTTTTGATTACATTCTTTCTCTGTTCTGAGTTGGACGATTTCCTTTCGGTGCGTGACGAAGAAGATTAAAATCTATTCTTTCCTAGTTAGATTAGGTAAGTTATTTGTTGAAAGTAGACCTATACATATTACTTTATATTTGAAATACTGCAAATTTATTAGGCTATACATTGTTATAATGATTTTTCCTCAAAAATGTGTACGAAAAATGGGGGTGCGTCTTATACGCCGGCAAATACGGTAGTTACTTATGAACAAATAACTGTGTATTCGTGCATATTTTAGGGTACTGGGGATGTCTAGTTTACGCCAAACAAAAGTACCTTCAGAAAAACACGTCGAATTAACTCGTCAAATTCGCATCACTTTCCACCTTGATCCCCCCTCAGGATCTTGAAGGTTTTATTGATTTTGCTCGATTAGCTTTGGAGTTTGGCTGACAGAAACGAATATCGCTGAAGCAATATGGCAGACTTGATTCGTTTTTAACATCTGCTCTGTGAAGAAGTGAAAGTTCACCCAGAGTTCAATATCAGCCAAGCGTAATAAATGTCGAGTATAGCTCTCATGATTTCATAAAGCATTTACTAGACAAGGAACATATCCATGGATCTAAGAAAACAAATCCAATGTGCTGAAGGGTTACTAGACGATTTAAACCAAGGGATTAATTAATATTTCGGCGACTTCTTGTTTAAAGTGCATGCTCCTACGAACCTAAGCCAAATATCTTACACAATGAGTACGAAACACGTTCATTACAATTTTGCCAAAACTGAATTTAAAATGTTTGGGGGAGAAGATGCAGACAGATACAATTTCGAATTCTAAATACTGAATGCATTTTCCTATATGTTCTGTTTTCTATGGAATGTTTGAGAGAACCACCCCAATATTATTTTATTGCATCTTAATGTTGAATCTACATTTCCTTCACATTAATAATACAGGCTCATATAGCTATCTTATTGAAACGAAACAGAATTTTAAATATGACTTTTTATTCAGAAACGAAACTATTTACACTTCTTGTAGTTCAATGCAAACCTAATGTTCGATATTGATTGATTGAGTTGATGTTTTAAGTCCACTTTATGCACAGTAAGGCAAATTGGGACTGGGCCTACAGTTTAAAGTGGGATCGTTCCGAACCACTAGGTGCCTCTGTCCCTTGATTACTAAGCAACGACGCTATCATTGCGCCATCGGGGACGCTGTATTGTTCGATATTACTCGGTATTGCTGTTCATTTAGAAACAGATAGACATCCATATATTTCTGTTCAAAACAAATCTAGCCGGTCTCCGCGGAGGAGTGGTTAGCACACCGCGCTACGATACAAGGATCCCAGGTTCGAATTCCGGCCTGGGCATGGGTGTGCTCTTTGTGAGTGTCCCTTCATAAATGCCATCTTACCATCATTCATCTTCATTTTAGCAATTAACCAAAAGTGGCTGAAGATCGAAGTAAAATAAACAAAATCAATGAAAACAAATTAAACGCATATAGATATTTAGTACATATAGAACTAAACTGTTACGATATTAATGATTACTCTGAAAACAAACCTGTACCACTTAGATGCTATTGTTCAATTTGAAATTAAAATCCATTATCTACTTGGATATTATTAGTTTTTCGCTCTGATAGCAGATCGTTCACAAAGGTTTCCATTCTGAAACTGAACACTGTAATAGGAATTTCAATTCTGACACGATACAAACTTTAGCGTGAGGGTTATTTCAGTTTCGAATATACGCTTCGTTCCTGAGCATTGTATATAAGGAAAAACCCCTGCCGTCAGGAGCAACCTGCGAAATTTAATGAAACGCGTCCCGGAACACGCTGCAGAAATCCCACGCAAGGCTGCTCACCGAGATCACAGATGTCCTTACGCAGTCAGAAGTCAGCTGCATCAATACGTCTGCTCGTGCAGAACGCTGCGTCGTCGTGAAAACGCGTCACGCGTGAGGTGGAAATTGACACCACTCCGTTGCACATCATCGCCTGCTACCACCCATTCTGCCGAAATGTCCAAATCACGTGCTCAGGTTGAAATGAGATTTTAAGGGGAGTGACGGGATAACGAGATCGAATATCACATCGGGGACTTTTTTTCCTGTTCCCGTACGCGCCTGTGCAGGGAAATCGAAACGGATTTCCCCGTATTTTACTCAATGACGACTTTCCATTTTCATTTGTATAAAATGTATTGGGACAGCAATAATGGCATCACTAAGGCCAGAATTCCTTTGTAGTCTGAACATGAAAAATATGTAGAAAAAATAACTGATATACACTCAATAACACTAGTATTTGTCCCTTACAGTTTTCTCTATGCATTTGATTAAATAATTATACGAGGATCGTTTCAAAAAAGTTATTACATGCTCATAATTGTCTACTTACATAATCGTGGAGGACGAGGTTACTATAATATTCCTTCGTAATAGTCTCCAGCTGAGTATAGCATATGTTGCCAAATTTCTGGCAATTTCCTGACATCAGAATTTTTTTCCGTATATCACTGAAGGACCGCTCTAATGCTTCACTATGTCATCGATGGTCTTGAAGTGTCGTCTTCGTACAGGATCTAGTAGCTTCCGAAACAAGTCATAGTCGCAAAAACTCATGTCCAGACTACAGGGAAGTAGGTGCTGCAATACTCCCCAGGCCCACTATTCAAGAAGTTGCCCCACTAAATTTACAAAATGGCACCTTGAGTTGTGGTGCAGTACAATCGGATGTCTGGCCAGAAGTGTTATTTGTTTCCATTGAATAGCTGGACGTTTCCAACGAATGCTTGGACACAGATAATTCTCCAGTAAATTACTGTAATATTCGTGGTTCACGGTTACTCCCTTTGGTGTGGAAAGGAAAACGGCTTTGTAGTCGTAGTGCATGTTGGAACTTTCGCGGTCTTGGCAAACCAGTGTGGCAAACCACTGTCGGACATTGAAGTGACTCATCACCAAAAGCTTGCACATGTTCTCTATGACACTTAGCAACTTGAATTTTGATGAACTCATTTGTTCTTTTCGTGAGAATATTGTTTTATAGCGCACTAATCAATATGGCTACAGGCAGCGCAGTGCTGCCGCCACACGTTAATCTGTGGAACTACGACATGTCACGTGTAGAAGCAGGAATAAAGAAAATATCTGAATTCATGATTAATTTTTGCTACCAGTGACCAACAATGAAACATTGTTGTTCAATAATTTATTTTAAAAAAATGATCCTCGTACAATAATTATAATTGGCGTACTTCGTTTGCAAAGACCAATCGCATAGCTCAGAAAAAGTCAGTTGTTAGTTGTTGAATTTGCTACGTGGGGGGACAGCTGTTTCACAAGAGAAATGTAACTAAAAATATATTTTTGTTTGTAAAACTGGCTTGGGCACTTCACCATTACAGGCTACTCGTACAGTTTTCAATTGTATGCGCTATATAAAAGAGTGAATTACATATGTAGTAACTAATGCTATGTTAAGTAGAGTGTTTAACGAACAAATGATAGTCGAGAACTAGGTTAAGGAGGCTAAGAAGAGAATAATTGCAGAAGGAGGCCGAATTGAAAGGGAGCGGGGAATTTGAGACATTTATTTTTCACATTTTGTTATTTTAAAGCCCCAGTGGATCTTTAACACGCGTGTCCCTTTTTTAAATAAACAAAATCCAATCTTTCACATCTGTAACTCTCAGTTATAGATTTTTCTAACTTTTTACATTGTTCCACACGCCAGTAGTACAGGTACTTCTTTTCGCTTCTTAAAATTAAGATACAATGCACTAAATCGTTGATGATTATTAATGCGAAAATAATGATAATACAGCATACCATATTTCACTGCATAATCGTCGCATATTTTATGCAATTTTTTCTTTTGAAAATAAGTGGGGTGAGAAGGTTTCTTTTTTAAAAAAATATGTCTTTATTGCTGGTACTTAAAAATAATGTATTACTAAACTGTCTTTGGTGAAATTCGGATGCACGGAATACTCGTCAATGTACGTTGAAATTGAGTAGTCCAAATTGTTACACATTATTAATTTGTTAAAGTTTAGAGAATATTTTTTCGGTCCGAAAAAAGTTAACACATTAGTTACTATTTATTTCTGCATTATAGTCGAAAAATATTATGGCTAAGAAAATTTTCTAGCGTTACGAAGTACGGACTTTTAAAATGTAATCGTCTGTGTCCGAAGATTATGAGCCCCTATCATTGGTTTCGGTATCTGACGCGATGCGACGATCATGCAATGAAAGGTTATAAACCAATTTTTGGACTGAAAAAACAGGGTGCGACGTTTATGCGGTGAAATTCGGTATGTTCTCAAGTGTAGGAAATTTTTATCCCGGAAGGGAAATTTGGAAATATTGACCAAAGAAAGAGAATTCAGAATGGGAGGCAATTTCCTTGGTTTTCCGCATTCAATAGATGCTTGGTGATAAGCGTGTATTAGGATAGAGATTAATATGCATAGCTACTGTATATCCCAAATTCATTATTTAGCATTGTATTTACTTCAGTATTGTAATCAAAATTCCGTTAAAGGAAAAATATTTTGTTAAGCCAACAAAATCTAACGCTTTTATTCCAATTTTCGTATGCAATTTTCTGGCAGGCTGCTATGAAAACGAAAACATCTATTTGTGCCGGGTCTGTCCTTTGCATCGAAATCGGAACGAACCTTTCCTTCGCTTTACGGGTTTTATTCATGGACTTGATGAAAAAGAGAGTCAAATTGGAACGAGTTGCATATAAAGCGGCTTGGATTTGTCCAAGTTTCGCAATGTGGGGTGAGGCGGAGTACACACAAGTGGTGGGGATTGTGTTGTGTTTCCTTCACGAGTGAGGCTCTCCTGAACACAGCAGCTGGCCGAGGGCGCACACTTAAGGGGACGTTCTGAACGCATATCGCTTCCCCATTTCAATCCCTTGAATACCCTCCCTCGCTCCATTGGTTCCTATTTCGGACTCCGATGCTTTTTCCTCCCCTCTTGGAGCGTTTCGCTACACACAGGCATGAAGTTCGATACGAGACGTTCTGTAGTGTTGCCAACCCTTGTCAGTAAAATGAAGTACCTGAAGGGGACAAAATGGTAAAAACTCTGTCCCAGTATCTCTGGAGCAAGGACGCGCATAGCGGCAGAGGAAGGGGGGATCGAGTGGGCAGACCGAAGCAGTACACGCTGCTGGGAAGGCTGATAACAGCAGCAGTCCTTTACCCCTCCACACAATCCCATTCCCTCTCATGTGTTCATCGGTGGAGCCGTCTCGCGTCACTACTTGCGCAGACTTGTTTCGTTCGTGCCAGGGGTGTCTTAGCCCCCAAAATATTATTTCCAGATTGCAAGTGATACCTGTATAAGGTTTGGTTGAAATTGCTCCAGGCGTTCAAGAGTTATGCCGGAACAAACATACACACCCACCCACACACATACATCCATTTTATATATATATATATATATATATATATATATATATATATATATATATATATATAAAAATAAGAGAGATGAATTAGAGCAAAAGTGAACTTCGTGACCGGCCATGCATCGGGCATTATTACAAATTGTACATACCGAACGAATGTATTATAATTATTTGACGTCATTTAACAAATGACATACCACACCTAGTATATCAGTAGAGACAATAGCAGACCGCGTGGCGGATCGTATAACTCCAGCTATCGAAAACAGCATGTATTAGCAGTTCAGCTATTCTCGTCTATTGCAAAATATGCTGAAAGTCCTCTGAACGAAAAATAATTTAATGCTAACATTATACCGGGTGTCCATAAAATCCCTTTACAGCTTCAAAAATTCACTACAAATGCAAATCATGAGATATTTGAGTGATTTTTTTTATTGTACTCGTTTACTATTAAATTTTGTACTAATAGTCAATTTGTGTATTTCCGGTAACATTGTGAAGGAAGAGAGGTCCTCGAAAGGAAAATGGCTACTCCGCAAGAAAAGGCACAATGTGTGGCGTGGTTCATTGAAACAAAATCTGACACTCAGATTCAGCGAAACTTCAGGACTAGGTACGGGAAACAACCACCAGCACGTCCATCAATTCGTGAATGGCACAGGAAATTCATGGAGACCGGTACAATTTTGGATAAAGCAAGAAGTGGAAGAAAACGAGTATCAGAGGAAGATATCGAACGTGTAAGACAAGCCTTTGTTAATTCTCCAAAGAAATCCATTCGCAGTGCTGCCAGACAGTTACAGCTACCACGATCAACAGTGCACAAGGCCATACACCACAACCTGCAATTGATTGCGTATAAAGTGCAACTGTTGCTTGCCATCGAGCCCAATGATAAACCGAAACACAAAACGTTTGCAGTGGACATGCTTCATCGAATATCGGAGGATGCAATGTTCCTCAACCGAGTGTGTTTTACTGGTGAGGTAACATTTCATGTTTCCGGTAAACTGAACACGTACAATGCGAGAATCTGGGACTCAGAAAACCCCCATGCGACAATGGACCTCAAATGAGACAGTCCAAAGGTGAATGCGTGGTGTGGACTGATGTTCAATCGAATCATTGGTCCATTTTTCTTTGGGGAGCAAACAATTATTGCAAATGTTTACCTTGACCTTTTGCTTGAATATGTGACACCACAACTGGCTGACCTTCAACCAACCGTTCTTTACCAACAGGATGGTGTACCACCACATTGGGGATTAAATGTTCGTGACTTCCTGGACCAAACATTTCCCGATAGGTGGATTTGACGGGATGCCCCTATTCCCTGGCCACCTCGTTCACCAGACATAACGCCCCTAGATTTCTCTCTATGGGGCTATGTTAAAGACACTGTGTATCGAACAAATGTAAGGAACATTACTGACCTCAAACAAAGGATCACTCTTGTCATTGCCACCATTGATGAGGCTATGCTAGAGCGGACATGGCGCGAAATCGATTTTCGCCTTGACGTCCTTCGTGCAACCAATGGTGCCCAAATTGAGGTTTATTAAGTTATGAAAAAAAACTTTAATATATACTGCTACTATGTGACAAATTTCATTTAATTATCTCTTCATAGGTGTTGGGAATAAAAGCTTAAAGTTGCAAAAAGACTTTATGGACACCCTGTATAACTAGAGATACGGGAACGGAATCTAGTCGATATCGGGTTCGATTCCCATATGGCGCATAAGTTAGTGGTGGTTCATATTCCAATTTAAATTGTGGATCCAGTTCCGAGCCTATCTCTAAGTAAACTTGTCTAGAAAGAAACGTGTCTGATCAATGAAACTAAATCCAGTACATCGAAACTGTGCTAATTACTATTTAAAATATGAACATACCTTCAACACAAGCCAAGAATAAATGTGGGCTTCGCTACAAATAAGATGAAAAACAATAATATAGTTGACGATCTTACAAAGGTACCCTGAAAGGAAGATATAAATCAGCAATTGAACAAATCTTTGCTACAGAAACACTAATAGAAAAATAAAGCAATTAATATTATCAGTTGTTTCTGGCAACTTAACGTTGCTTTTAAGCAAACCATATGATCGATATCTGCGTATTAACACTGTGTGTCATTGCAGGTGTGGAACACAAAAACACGACAATATGAGAAATCATGCGAGGCGAAATATATTTTGGGACACATCCTCCCATCAAATTTCATATTTCTAGTTGATTTCTTCCAAAGCAATTAAGTTTCTGAGATTCAGTGATCTCATGATCATTTGCTCCAGTTACAAAGTCGCTTATTTTGCTGTTACGTTACGTGACGGGGAGGTTAGAGTATGATGAGAGAATACAAGTATGTGGGAGGAGGTGTCGTGGCCGAAGTACCATCCCAGCATTTGTCTGTTGTGGTTAGGAAACCACGCGTAGCAGAACAAAGAATTCCACCGGAGAGATTCTTACACAGTGCTTTTCACGATCGAGTTGTCCGTGCAGCGGCGCCGCCGGGACAGTGAGGGCGAATCTGTCGGCATTTAGACCCACAGCTGTACGCTGACCTTGGCATCTTTACCGATGATCATGAAAGTGGTCCGAATAACAATTTTATTGACAATTTCAACAGCACATGTAATTTGGCTTCAATAGCCCTGGGTAGATAGTTGAGTGATTCAAGTCTTCGTGACTCAGGTGGATCACATCATTTGCTTATTCAGTTGAAACAATGCTGAATACAGAGTGTCATCGGTATCAGGTTATCAACAAAGCAAAAGTAACACAATGATACATAACAACACCAATAATACAACCAGCATTATAAAAGCCTTCAGCATCATGGTGATAAACATCGCAGGTAGGATATATTGGCTTATCCTTTCCTGTGGATCCACTGATAAAACCGTCCCCTCCATGCGGTGGCTGTTCTCACAGGTTTCCGGCCCGCTGCCACGGACTCGTTTCCAAACACAATATCACATTGGACCGACATCGATTTTTTTCTATCGTTCCTTTCACTGATGTGCGCGGACCTCAATCCCCCCTTCCTCCCGCCTGCTATTTTTTTCCTTCCCGTGGACAAATCTGTTTGGGTGTCACTGGGGGAATGCCCAGCGCGGAGACAATCTGTGCAGCTCGCAGCCAGGGGCGGGCGGATCGCTCAGCCGGCAGTCGAAAGGAAAACAAGATGGAATCAAGGGTTGGAGGAGTTCGTGGGTGTAAAAGACGGGAAGAAGAGAAAACGAAGCCACTTGCAGAATGTAAACGTTGGAGCAAAGTGTGTCTATTTGGAAAGAAAACACTGGGTGGAAGAATAAGAGACTGCAGGAGGCCTAGGGAACCCACTCATTGAACCGCGTGGAATATTTGGAAAAGGCAGAAGCTCCGTGGCTGGCTGGTGGAGGTAGCACGTCGTGTTTGCTTAACAAACTAATTTTATAAGCGTCGGTGTTCCTCTTCAGCTTCCTTTACCGTTATGTAACCAACACGTGGGGCAGTGTCCACAAAGGGGACATTGAGCACTTTGGGTATCCTATTATTTATGAACTGCATGCAAATCAGTCTGTCGTAAATCGAATAAAGCTTATTCGAAACTTGGGCTTAAATACCTCACATCTTCATATATTCTAGACCTAAAAGTACGGGGATCACTCGAAAAGTAAGTGCCTATTTGCTGATGCCTAATTTTCCATTCTTTGTATTCTCTCCAAGATCGATTCCCTACTCTGAAAACAAATGCATTTCTAAACCCCTTACACCATGTTTATTTTCATAATCTCTCTACTTTTAGCCTCACGATGAATGCATTTCTTAATTACCTTAAGGGACTACCTTTTAGGATATCGGTGCCTATGAAATCACCAAATAATATGATATCGGCCAAAGAGTAACTACATATTTACACTAAATGCCATTTAGGTACTAAAGGGATTGCAACACTTATACCGGTGGCCAAAGAAATCACGGAATTGAGAAAGTAGCTGCAAATTATTAAAATAAAGAAAGAGGTAGGACATTCTCTTGTGAAAGGAACTACAATTCATACACATAATTGCCATCAGGACTTCAATTTTCCATTATAGAAAATGCATATAACAGGAACAATGTCTATTTGTCACACACACACACACACATATTTGAAACCAATAAAACATTTACTTATCTGATAATAAAGACAGCAAACGCTCTGTAAAATGCCTGTGCAGTTCTTACCTGAAAAGAAATAAAATATATTATTACACTCCCACTCATACATTACCATTTCTTGCTGCTCTATTCTCATATACCTAATGTTAATTAAAAACACAAGAAGAGGATGGTTGAGGTTGAAGAGGAAAGGATAGTTGAACAATTCACAATAAAGCAATCAAGACAGATTGAATTCTCATGTGAGTGCAGAAGCAATTAGCATTCTAAAAAGAGATACCAGAATTGATTCCAATTCACTCGCTTGAAGAGTCGATAACAAATTAGAAAATATGCATAAACGGAGTCCATCGATTTTGTTAAAAAAAAAACTAAAAAAAACAAAAAAAAAACAGAAAAAGATAAATGCGCTCGAGTGCTTTCACAAATCGAGTGGAAGACGCGGAGTTGTCATCTGCCCGTACAAAATGCTCACAGAGCACGCGAGGGCTCTGGTATTTACAATGACAGGGCAAGAAAAATGTTTGTGAGATTTGACATCCTTTTCGTGTGGCGAAAGCCATTCGTGATAGTAGGCAGACGCTCGGAATTTGATTTTTCTAGCTCCCAGTTTGAGTTCTTCAAACAATACAAGCAGGAATTCTCACTGAACCATTGTCAATCAAGGAGAAAAACTCTACACAAATTACGCCCAGAATTCAAAAGTAAAAACATTTTCCATCAACACGTCGTTGGAGATGACGAAATAAAGTTCACACACTGCTTACAAAGATCACATTATATACTAACAAAGACAAAATTAATAATATATCTCCGAAGTTCATGAGCAATCATTATCAAAATTCTCCCTAAATATCTACGCATAGTAGGTATAAAAGCTGAGCCTCCTCCTCCTGTTTTAAACATGAAAATGGTTTGTACTCTTTGTATAAGCCTGTAATGAGGAAATGTAATTTTTTCTTGTTCATTTCAGATGGGAAAATCCTTCTGCTATTATCACCATTGTGCAAGAGTTGCGATCAACTAAAGGGAAGTCAACTAAGACTAGTTGAATCGAATAGAATTTTCAAGTCCACTTTATGCACGGATAGGCTAATTGGGACTGGACCTACAGTTTACAGTGGAATCCGAACAACTGTGCAATGTGCCCTCGCCGGGTATCTAACCCGTGCCCAATGAAGACTAGTACAATCAATGAGTTTCACCTTTTCACGAGAACATCCAATGTAGTTACGTTTTGCAATGACGGCATGTTGTGAGTATACCTATATATATGGTAATGACGAACATATTACAAGTAGTTTAGTACCTACTTGCAAGTAGTACACGATTCGACAATGGTGCACTGTTCAAAATTAAGTATGTCCTTCAAGGCCAAGCTATTCAACTACCGCCTTGTAATCAAGAGGTACCGGTGGAGGCACGATGCACAGTGGTTCGGATCCCACTTTAAACTGTAGGTCCAGTCCTGATTAGCCTATCTGTGCATAAAGTCGACTAAAAAAACAAACCAGTCAAATCAACTACTTCTGAGTAACAAAGGGAAAACAAAACAGGAAAACGAAGCAATGTAGAAAATCTAATGTTCACAAAATCGTAATGCCGTACATCAACAGAGGTTTCGCAGGTCTTCTTCCTGCAATGTAATGCCCTCAAGTTCTGAAAGGAATATTAAGTTAGAATCTCTGCTAGTTCATCAACTAGCGACTGGCGCACCTTTCACAGACCATAATACAAAACTTGAAGACTCTAGAAGCATGCTTTGCAGGACAAGAAAATAAGTTCCATATGAGCTTCCTCCCCTCCAACTCGCTTCCTTGTGCCTCGCGTCTTACTACAAGGGGATCCGGATTTAGGAGTTGCTTCCACTTTTGAAACCCGTTCTCGCGGAAATTTATTTTCCCGACCGCATCTGCGAGAATTGACGAAAGGAAGTCTTCTACACGAAATACGACCACCTCGCTTCAAGCCGCATAAAAAAAGGGCTCGTATGTATCAATCAGATGACTATCTGGAAGGAGTGTGCACTGCTTCCAGTCTCGTGAGGAAGCGATACGAGCCGTATGTCAGGGATGACTGATGGACGCCATATCTTCCGCAATGAAGGCAGGCACGTTCATTCATTAGGCGTACAACTCCTGCGTGTCGCAGCGGGCTCTTGTTGGAGAAGAAAAGCCTATTTGCGTGGAACAACTTTGAACAATGATACATGTTTTAATTCCACAATCCCCACACGCAGGCAATTAATGCTCGCTTATCAATGTTGCGTTGGGATGTACTGAGGCTGCAAGTACGGGACATCGGATTCCACGTGGGACTTCCGTTCTCCTGCTTATGAAGTTCTAATCCTCAGTGTACAGTAAAGGGAAAACGTTGAAGATATACCTGTAAAGGAGTCTGGGATTTGATGGAAGGCCAAGAGCAGGAATGGGAAATGTAATATTCATTTGCGCTTTCGATTTTTCTATTTATTACACTTGGTACATCATCTGCAAAACGATCAACCATGTTTTCTCGACTATGGGAAAAAAAATGGATGTAATTTGCATGATAAGCATTCAAAATACTTCCAGAATTACTTATTGATTTGGAAACAACCAAAATTATATTTGCATAAATTTATGTTGTATGAAATGTCAGTAAGAATTATGTCCAGTATTGAGACGCTCCGGATGGATTAAAAATGAGTCTACACTTACCACAGCTAACGGCGGCGACGAGTATGCCATACAAATCAATTTCTCTGGTTGACATGTTCGTACATATTCTTGTCATGTTCATACATACAAATATCCTACTCATGTTTTGGTATAACCTTTCAAATTAATCTCCTCTCCACTCAACACACAATGCTTTCTTTCAGGGAGAAAGATTTCGGAAACTTCATCGCCAGTTCACTTTGGTGATACAAACTACACTGGTGCAAAGTGGACTCTCTTTAATTCGAACTTGGATAATTCAAATTATTCGGTAATTCGAAGAGAAGTTTATTCCCCTAGAAACCATTTTTAACGGTAATTGGAACTACTTTCCAGTCCCCTTTGGAGTTGAAATTGAAGAGCTTACTGTACTGCACTATACTCATTCATGGTCATATATATTCGTATAAATTTCGTTAACACGAACGATTACTGCGTTCTAATCTCACCATGCTACAAAAATATTCCGCGCGCGCGAAGACACACAGACAAACAAAAATAATTAGATTTTTCTCATCATGGTATCATGTCTCTATTCATTTCATTGGGGCAATTTGTAAAATCGAAGTTTGCCGTTCACATTGTCCCATGAATAATTTCTGGGTGGCATATCATATTTCTAGCTCTTGGAAAGGTCCGATGGTTCAGTGGTAGCGTCGTCGCCTTGTAATCAAGGGGTTCCGGGTTCGATATCCGGTGGAGGCACATAGTGGTTCGGATCCCACTTTAAACTGTAGGTTCAGTCCTGATTAGCCTTACTGTGCATAAAGTGGCCTTAAAACACCAACTCGATCAATTATCACTTTCTCTGTGCTGTTATGTTTCTAGAAATAACGAAATCAGCGATTTCTATTTTACTTTTTTTGGGTCAAATTTCATCAGGAACATGAATTTTCAAAGGCCCCATATAATCTGCATAACTTGAGATCCGTATGCACTGTGCAGCTTTTAGATACGTTCCTCAACTTCCGTTTAAAATTGTTCTTTGGAAATCATGTCGGTTTGTTTGATACCGTGACAACTTGCCTGTCAAGTATGCAGTTTTGGTGTTCAGAGTCTTTATATTTGATGATGAACATTTGTGCACTGTACATGAAAACAAAACTGAAATTTCAGTAAACCGCTCAACACACCATAGGCATTACTACAACTTCCCAACGACCCCAGTTGCAGTTGCTCCACTTTCAAAGCACCGAAATCTGGAAACTTGCCAACAACGACTTTTACCTTTTTACCAAAGGTAAAAGTAATATGGAAGAATGATGTAGACATGGAAAACCAGCCTTTGATGAAGAGAAAGGCCCACTGAGGTCCACTCTACTAAGAAGCAAGCCTACAAGACAGCCAAAGATTAATGATATGGGCTGGAAAAGCTCTCTACTACATGGAGCACGGGTCATGCAAATACTTCATTAAATTTCGAATATTCCCGTCTCTTGTTTCAGTTCCTGGCCAGGAATGGGGCGAAGTTGCTCGTACTTAATTCCTGGGTGCTCGAGAAATGAACAAAGCCAGATTCATACGGGGTTCCTTTTTATTCAGTTAAAAAAAATACCTATAACTACAAAGTACTTCACTAGAATTATCTAATTGTTTATTATTTTAAAAATGAAATGAAACCAAACCAAAACAAGCTTTACTACTCCTATTTATGATTATTACTAGGAAACATACTTTGATGGAATGTCCTACTTTCTATCCTGGCCTCTTTTTCAGTTAATTTAAACATGTTTCTAGTTTTACTGAAAGGGCCGCGGTGGCTCAGTCGGTAACGCGTCTGACTACCATGCTAAAGGTCCCGGGTTCGATCCCCGGCCGGTTCAAATCCGGGAACTTTTCTAACGATGGAAGCGGCCCCGGCGCTTCACCCCCACTCACGACCGGATCAAGAAAGTATGGGGCGTTACCCCCTATACGCCTTCATGACGTGGTGCTATGCACAGGGGAGCACTTTACCTTTTTTTTAGTTTTACTGAATACGATGACGAAGGCATTATTGGTCAACTAAATACATATTTGAACAATCTTTCAGTTTTAGGCCATATTTTGGTCAAAACGTAGTACAAACGGACATTTTTTAAATTTTTTACCAGAAATCATGCCTGTCGCATAATGCAAATGAACTGTATTTGACTTCATTTCAGAATATATTACGATTAAGTGAATAAAGTGATTTATAAGATATTTTGTTGTCCAACAAACTACAGGTAACGCTATCAGGGGTCTTGAGTTCAATCGCCGGTAAACGCACGGATACCACTATAAACTTTACGGTCCAATACCAATTAACCTGTCAGAGCATAAAAGTGGGCTTGAAACAAACATTTGTCAAAGTATGAGAGCATAACTTGTTCACTCTAAAAGAATTAATTCAATTTCATTATTTATTCACAGAGCCCGTAAAATACACGTTGTACGTGAAAATTCATTACTAAAAATAAACTTACTATTACTCCTTCGTGAAGAAACACAAGACGTTCCAGCCTACTATGAGGCAACAAATGTGGGATGCTTTTTTATAAAAATATCATCAGGACTCCATAAAACTTCCGCTGATGTTAATTCGCACAAAGTGTACTCAAAAATAAAATTCTGGTTCGAGATAAAGCTGTATTAATCTTGAAAATCTTTGCTTGATTACACATCAAAATCATGCATTTTAAATCAGCTTTCTAATTAATAATTTACATCACCTAGCAACCGGAACTGAAACTTTTAACGTTAGTCAACAATCATTGCAACGGATTACAAAATTGTGTCAAACTATGACGTCATACTAGGACACAAGTATTTATTTTCATATTTAACATATTAAACGTATCACAGCTGCAAATGAAGAAAAATAACAATATTTTTGTAAAATGCTTAATAAAAGGCGGCGTACTTTATAATTGTAACAATATTTTTAGGTAGTATTTCAGTTTTGATTCATAAATATATTCATATTTCGATATCCAAATCCAAATTATTACATTAGATTGTAACAATTCCACTGACATTCAATGAGATCATTACAAGCCGGAAGTGTCCGTTAGTGTACAACTGAACTCTCAACTGCGCTTGTTCGCAATACATCACAGGAGCAAGAAGCGACCTGTTCGCTCCATTCGGGTCCGAACACGGCACGCAACTCGCAAGTGGTGACACTTGATATTTACGCACCAATAAATCCGGAGCAACAGACAATTTGTGTGTGTGTGGAAATCCCGTTGAAGCCAAAGTCTGGAAGTTACAGCTAATCCCCTACATCGCATGGAGAGGGAAAAGAAGTCCCTAGCAGCTGGAACGACTTGTCATGCCTTCGGGACAAAGGAGCAGGCATCGAGCGCGGGAGACGCCGACAGGATCAAATTTGTATGCGGGAGAACTTCCAGCGAACTATTGGAAAAGCGCCAATGCACATGGGAATTTCTATGCATGCAGAAACTAACTTTAAGGAGAACTGATTAACGGAGGAGACACGAACGCAAAACATAGTCTGGAACAACGACGCTCTGCATTAAAGCCTCGGCACATTCGGTTTCAACCCCTGCATGGAAAAGTGAGTACCTTGCTAATACGTAGTCACATGGAAATTGTATTTTTGAAACACTGGAGCTTAGATATAGCATTTCTATTGTTAGTCAAAATTAAGACTGATCTGATGGCGATGCATCGGTAACCAAAGTATAGATTTTATTTTTATTTACCGATACTTCTCTGGCCTTTTGATCATTCGCGAGGTCCGGAAAAATGCTGCACGACACTTTGGTGGAGACTAGTTATCCTGGAAATGATGCAAACTCGAAGTTTCTTTTGATTTTGTGCCAATATTATGTGAAAAACACTGTATTTTGTAACTGCATAACGCGTTTTTATATTCTGATGTAAATTTTGAATATTTTTAAAGCAAAACTCTGATAAATTGATGCTTGTAGTTGGAGTGGAACATTCATCCACTAATATTAATCAATATTTTGAACAACTTTTATTGTTATAACTTTCAAGCATCGGTATCGGTGGGAATCGGCATGGGTATCCGTTCTGGTATCCGCTCAGCCTTAGTCAAAATATACTAACGCACAGTGATTTTTGTTTTTAAGTAGACACACAAATGCTTTCGTAAGGTGCAATACACTACCTACTTGTCACATAAGACCTGTAAGACTCAATTTGATCAAGTAGCTTACAGCGGTGTAACGGATGACCCTTTCTGAACACACCCAAAAGTACACCTCCTTTCCATGTAGTGCACCCCGGTAACTGCAATCCTCCAGACCAATGAGGAGGCTCTGTCGTCTTGTCCCACAGCTAGTATAATGGTTCGTAAGGATCAGTGTTTTGGAGTTAGGTGACAACAGCGGCAGGCTGAACCTCGCTCTTAAATAAAGGATAATTCAATTAAATGGAATATATGCTGAGTACATACCCGGTTTTTAACATGGGTAAGGAGATTTTAGCTTTCATACACATGTTCAATTTTAGCTTTGGCAAGGGGCTTGCTTGCCCTGTATAATGTGACGGGTGCAAATGGCTAAGGGCTGACACACTCGAGGTTTTAATTTCAATCAATCAATCAAGTACTTTTAACAGATTTCCTGCTGACCGTTCATTTCTTAGCAAATGAAGGGACTTCTTCCCACCCTGCACCAAAGAGTAAAAATGTTTACGAATTTTCTAATAAAACTGCACTGTCTTATGAACAATGAAGGGCTTCGTAAAGTTTTCGGAATTTCATTCAGAACTGCAAATTCCCGCTTTAACAATTACATTACTTCTGCCCTGATAATCATGCACCTGTAGTGTTGCCCACGGGACGAGACGGAACAGGCTTTTAAAAATTCGAGACGAGACGAGATTGATCATGTGTCCCTTTGACAAGCGTATATTTTCGAGACGAGACAGCATTTCACAGCCTTTGCACGAGACGGGACAGGCCAAAATCTCGTCTCGTGGGCAACACTATGCACCTGCGAA
This sequence comes from Lepisma saccharinum, assembly GCF_977018435.1. Taxonomy (NCBI): domain Eukaryota; kingdom Metazoa; phylum Arthropoda; class Insecta; order Zygentoma; family Lepismatidae; genus Lepisma; species Lepisma saccharinum. The sequence goes on from NC_139253.1 coordinate 42,645,801, forward strand.
AATATAAAACAGGGAAAGTGTGCAAATGCACCAATTTTATCTGGATACTCCTCTTGAAGAAAGTAATCGTAGCAGCATCGCCACGCCTTCTGTGCATAGATCACGGCTCCCTGGTAGCGTGTGACTCACATGCACTATGCACGTCGCCATAAAACTTTGCATGTTTCACGTGACAGACGCACAACCACGCTATCCACACTACAGTGACCGAAACCCTCGCACATGCTTCCCCGGAGAAGTGTAACAAGCCAATTCTTGTAGCTTGAACATTCTTTGCCTTACTCCTCGTGGCTCTAAAAGAAGGTTTGTTCAACGCTAAGACTGCAACACAGTTCTTTTCCGAGGCTTTACTCAGGAAAATCGAAAGCAGAGGATTTAAATTTAGGGATACAAGATTGAAGATGAAGAGAACCTTTAAAACAGAGATATTTGTATTCCTTTCTGAGCTCTATCTGGGAAAGCCAATGGAGTGAGCAGGATTTATTCTTCAGGGAAGTACAAACCCACATACCTATGAGAAATGAACTGTATCTAATTTGACAATGGATACGAGTTGTTATCATAATTGAAACGGACTCTGAGAATATTAAATCTTTCAAGTTCCTAATAGTTAATTCAACATTCGAGAATCGGGTATCGTCACCGGGATTCGAGAGTCGGGTAACCAATCCCGGATTCGAGAAAATCGATTAAAGAATCTGCGTTTCGAGAAAATTGAGCAACAATCCGGGATTCGAGAAAATCGGGTAATCAATCTGGGATTCGAGAAAATTTGCCAACAAATCTTGGATTCAAGAAAAGGGTAACAAATATGGAAACAAATCCGGGATTCGAGAATCGGGCAACCATCCGAGATTAAAGACTGAAAATCACGCAACGAATCCGGGATTCGAGAAAATTGGGTAACCAATCCGGGAACAATTCGAAATTCTGTCAACACATTCCAGATTCAAGAAAATCTAGCGACGAATCCGGGATTCGAGAATCGGGCAACGAATATAGGATGTCAGCGATTCCTACGTTCGATTCAATTGTTCAACCTTGATCCACGCAGACCACGAGTGGTGACTTGTGCGAGACATGCAACCAGATTAAATTTGTGAAAATCTTTCAACGAACGGTAGCAGTTAATCTGCTGCAAAAGGAGCGTTGCTATATTACTGTGCTTCAAGTGGCAATCTCTCTTCCTTGCAGTCTTTCTTCAAAACTGCACCAACCGTTGCAGATAAACGAAACAAAAATTATCGTTGCACTTAATTCAGAGTATGCAGGGAGGCCCATTTACGACTATAATATCGTCAAACGTTTCTAGTTACTGAAGTCGTTCCCCATGTGCTTCTCATTAACTGTTTGAGTCATTCATTTGCTAGACATTGTCACTTATGATTGCCATCCATAGTCTTTGTTCTAAGATATCCTACATGGAATGTAAAATGACCTACATAAAATATGCAAACAAGCGAACAGTGGAAGGAGTATCTCTATACAAACGTGTGTACTTGTCCACGAAGGCAACGAAATATTCATCCCTACAGCATTACTTAAAATAGATTATGTAACGCATTTTATACTTCAATTCACTAATATTACTGTCCTCTACAGTTAATTAACTAGTAATTAATCTAATAAATAATAACTACTCATTTTCGGTTATCTGATTTCTTACGTACTTACTCAATTACAGCATGAGAAATGCATACATAATTCCTCCTCTTAAGCGCTGACTGTTGTCCTTGTTATTCTTTAAATACTAAACACTTCCGACTCATGCTTTTTGTTTTAGCATAGGAGATATCTTGCAGAGAACCAAATCTTTCACGTTCAGGTAGCTGTTGGATGTAATTTAACATTAGTTTCCATGAAAACGAGTAACAGAAAATTGTAGGATTGTTTCAACAATAGCGATGTACCCGAAATGTGAAAAAAGTTAGAAATCACTTACAAATAATAAGTAATGAATACATCATAGCTTGTATTTCAGCTCCGTGTAATAACATTATTGTTAAAGTATCAAAATACTGAACCTATCCTAGACAACAGGAACAACTTTATGCACATTACTGTATTAGTATGAATTCTGGCACACTTATGTTCTTTCCTTGTCAAGATTAGGATAGATAATGGCGTAAATATCTAAACGTTCATCATAGAGAAATTCTTGTGTCGGCTCGGTGGCCGAGCGCGTTAAGAGGTCGACTTTGGATCTCGCCTCCGAAGTTCCCGGGTTCTAGTCCCGGGCTCGGCATGGGTGGTTCTTTTGGAGTGTCCATTTATTTCATCTAATCATCACCCATTATCATCGTCGAGATTAGGAAAAGTAGCAGAAAAGCGACGTAAAACAACCTTAATTCTATCAATCAACCAATCTTGCTGAAAGTGGTATGTAATGCATTTGAGTACAGGACGAAGCATACTCAAGTAAGTCCTGTTCACGAAATCATAATCTGAGCGAAACAATACTTGGTCACAATTACAAAGATCGATTGTTTCCAACGGTACGAATTGGTCCAAAGGAGTGTGGATGTTAGGAAGCCTACTGGAACATAACATCTCTGCTTGAACACGCCGCTCCGGGCATAGGCTGTAAACCAATGCAAAGCCTTGCAATCTCTTGCCAGAGATTCCGACCAGCTGTTCCATTGGATGGAAAGTCCTCATATTCTGTTGACCCCTTCCCGGAAATCCCACCCCTAGTACAAGCCGTGAGTCAGCGCAATGGGGGCTGTGAATCAGCGTGTCTGCACTGGGGTAAGTTGCGAGGCACAAAAAAGGTCTCTTCACTTGTTCCGATATTACGTCTCGATGATGCTCATGCTAACTAAAGTTACGACCATATTTTCTGGCTTAAGTACCTTATTAGATATAAAACAAAAAATAAAATCACTTCCCTTTCGTCTTCAACGAAATAAACACTAGGCTGAAACTGCCTTTGGAGCACCACACGATTAATCGCACAGAAATTTATTTTTGGATAATAAGAATAACATATCAAGACGCTCACGAGCCATAACGTTGCAAGATATAGAATTAAGGTACAATGATATTCAGAACATCATGATGATACTAACTAATTACAAAGGAACAAGAGGGCGTAGAAATATTATAATCCAAAATAAAAATTACTTCCCCTAAATCACTTTACTTAAAATCTCCATAATAAGATCTCAAATCAGTGGAATTTATAACTTGAAGACAATGTAAGACTCATGTATGCATATGTAAGACATACGGTGTAACATGTACGTATGTATTCGAACCGGTACCCACGCATTAAACTAACAGCTAGACGGCGGACATGGCCCGACCCTGTGGCCGAGTGGTTAGCACATCGCGCTGCGACGCCAAGGGTCCAAGGTTCGAATCCCGGTCGGGCTTGGTTGTTTGTGAATGTTCATTCATCAATTTCATCATTTCATCACTCATCCCCATCTTCGCAAATTAGCCAAGAGGCACAAAACGCGAAGTAAAAATAAAACTAAAACAATCAATCAATCAACGGCGGACATGGATTGCAGGTTGCTGTTTTTTTCTATCTTGTTTTAAAAAAGAAAAAGCTAAAGTTATCCCCTGTCATGTCATTGAGGCACATGGAAGGATGTGGAAGTAGCCTAACCCACACACGATTTGATGTGACAAGCATCACGCTCCGGCCGGGTTGTTCCTAGGTGCGCTCTATGCAGGCAGATTCCTGCAAAAAAAAAAATCCCACTTGAAACCCTTCCAAAGAATCGAACACTGGTATCTCGAGTGGCAGTCACACACCTACCGACTGGGCCATTGTGGTTCATGTAAATTTATGGCACTGTTAATTGGCACACACGATGAGTTTAAGCGATGGTCGACCAAACATGACAACAACACTGTTTTCATTGCTTCTTCTGTACGACGGAACATAAAGAAGTCACAATTTCTCCTAAAAGATATTTCTGCAGATCCAGATATAAGGTTAAGCTTAGTAAGCTTAATCTGTGACCTGATAATATGTAAGTGAGTCTCTATATATATTTCGGTTACTTTACGTGTGTTTGTACTCTTGGGTCAATCGCGACGTTGAGAATGAATCATGAACTGAAGAAATGCATGTCAACAAAAACTCAATGATACAGTTTTGTCTAACCGAGTGTTCAAACTTGGGACCCCTTCTTTCGTGGCGCGTTACGCTTACCACTCCGCCGGGCAGGCCGGTAAAATTTTGTTTACATAAAATAGATGAAATAGCAACCTCATGTTTCAATTTATTAAATTCTTATCGTGAAGATAAAATAATTATGGGAATGAAACCTCTTTTTATCAATATTCCGTTTTTACAAGTCGATATACAGGGCTTCCGGGAATGAATAGCGAGGTTTGGAGAGGTTACTGTGAAATATACGATATGACTTATGCATTGAAAGTTTGTTTATTAGGTTCAGCAACTCGAAAAAATTCTGATCAGGCCAGCGATCAGTGATACTAGGCGGGGAATTACGAAACTTCTCGAAACTACTTGAGTTTTTGAACATGAAGAACTTCTTGTTTCATCAGTTCGGTGAAACTGAAGACGTCACGTTTAAGAACATCTCTCAGCAAGATGGAGCACCACCCCACTTCGCCGATCAATTGAGCGACACACAAGCCAAGCCTGATATCACAACAGTGTCATTTCCCGCTGGGAACAAGGGATTAATGAGAGCGTCCAGGTTCACAAGCCATAAAAGTTGCTTCATTCAATTTATTCCGCATCTAACGAAGTTCTAAAAATAAAAACAAGCTAAGAACAACCAGGAGAGAAAAGCCCAGAGGAGAAATAACCAACCAAACAATTTTGTATTTATAGCCTTGCATTAATCGCACAAGCGGGAATTATAAAATGTACTGCAAACTGAGGGGGGTTACCTGGGGAGAAATCCTAAGAATAATTAATTACGCTGCAGAAATTCTGGAACCACCTTAAGGCATTTCCCCTTTTTAACACCGGCCGACAGCAGGGCTGACGTAAACAGCGTGGACCAATATTAAGCCAAGCGTAAGATGTAACTCCTGAGAGTTTCGTGTATGCCGGGTCGTAAACCCTCACCTCAGAGTGTGGTGGTAGGGCACAGGGTCGTTTTCCTTTAGGTTAACATAAAATCCATCGTAAAAACCGGGCTCTTTCAGTGATGCAGACACTGGGGGCAGCACATGAGTAATCTTGACAGTCCTCGCAAGTAGGGAGACGAGCGTGCATGTGGGGAAAAAGTTATAAAGTCGCACAGGTTAAAATTCTAACACAAAGGAAATTAATGGTCACACCCGTCTCCGCTTCAAACAAAGATGAGCAATTCGCTCAAGCTGGTTCCCGAAATAAAAAAAAAGAAACAGAATCTAGAGCAGAATTTTGTTCGGGACGGAAGAGTTATTGCCAAGTATGTTTGTCAGTTTTCTGCAGTATAATATCCTTCAGCGTGACCTTTACTACAAAGGGAAGGGAACAGAGGGATAAACAAGGCACTCCGCTGCTAAGTGTTTAGCATAGCGCATTATGAAGCCAGGAGCCCGAGGTTCGAATTCTGGGCAAGGAATGTACGTTCTATTGTGTTTGTTAATCTATTAAACGAACTTATCATTCATCTCCATCGTCGCAGTTAACCTAGAGTAGTAGAAATGCGAAGCAAATAACCCAAAGTATATGTAAGAACCAAAGGCCATCTCGTCAATAATTCGGGACAAAGTTAAAGAAAATCTCACCTTACCTTCTTAAAAATCTTAACGAGATGTGAAGAGGGGTGAGGCCACCGCACGCCTCTTCATACCTCGTTTTAAGAATGTGACTAAGATAAGGTCCGACTTTCTACGTTTGTCGGGAACTACAGCATAAATACTTGGTTACATCAAAACCAGAGTTCCATTTGATACGCCTTGTTTATTTTGGCCATATGTAATAGTTTATTTGTTTTCTGTTAATTTCACAGACATCTGTTTGATATATTTGTTAGTTTCAATACTGTTGTTTGTGTTGATTTAAAATTGTAATTTTTGCTATATATTTGTTACACGCAATATCGGAAGCGGAAGTCATTTCCGGTTTATAAACATTTGTAGAACTGTCCAATCTTTTATTGATTCCGTTGCCGGGACAACAGTGCGTGAAAAGGAAAAAAGTAAGTTGAGTTGCGTTGAGATGAGGATAATTTTGTGAAAAACACTGTTATAAAGGAAAAGCCGCAGCTTAATTCAAAGGTGATTGTGTTGTGAATATTGTTGTTATTTTGCAGTTAATGTTTAAAGGTAAAATGTGTTATTAAATTTGTAAATGACAAGAAGCTATTTCTTTTTCAAATCGTTACGTCCTGAGAATGCTCATTGTAGCATAACATTAAGGAGAGTCTCATAACTCCGCCGCACAAGGAGATTGGGTAGCTACCGTGACGTAGTGATCCAGTGGCGAACATCAGAAAGGAACGTCACACATTCATATTACTTAAAACACTCCCAGACTATATCGGGTATTTTCAAATAATTTTTCTCGTTTTTCAGGTTTTTTTTAGGGTTGTGTTGTCCTGTGCTTCTCCTTCTGTGTGCTGAGTTCCTCTTTACAGCCTCAGCTTTTAACCTAAATTAGGAGATTTTAGTCCTCAGAGACAATGTAGCTTTAGTTCTTGTAAGTAATGAATGAATTCATTAGTTTGAAAAATAGAGAGGAATATTTAATTTCTTGGTAGGAGGCTGACCTCAATGTTGTTCTGGTTAAGGGGTTTATCTCCATATTGCGTTGCGGGCAAAAATAGCATATATGCTAATGTTCCCATACTATAAAAATCAATCAATCAACAACGAGTTCAATAAGCAATTCCCAATGAGAAGTACAATATGAGCGTGCGACACAGCAGTCGGTTGCCGATCCACCTGCTAAATCCGTCGATGCGCGTTCTTCAGCTCCAATGGCTGGATACAATCCAATCTAATGCTCGGTGAGCCGGAAGTGATGAGGAACTCTTCTGACCAATCATTACGCTCCATCAGAGCGAAAAGTCCCTATCAAAAATGACGCCATAGTTTCGTAGAGGAGGAACGATACAAGGGAAGGTCTTATTGTTATTTTCTTTCAGCGCAGAGGAAGGAAAATAGCGAAATTCCTCACATAGTTCGGTAGCATCAGCGTGGGACGTCGAAAGAGCGAGTTTTATAACTGAGGCTATGCTCCTCTTATAGCACCAATGAGAAAAAGAACACCACCACAAAGTACAAGAAACTAAGTGGGAGGAACCAAGAAATTGCACTTCAGCATCCTCATTCTGGGAATGCCGAGGAAAGATTTCCACTAGCCCTTTCTGTCCCTGCAGTAATAAAGGGACAGAAATGAGCTTCAATATTATGAATCAGTTAAATTTATGTTTTTGCCACACGCGTTCCTCTGCCACTTTTCATATAATCGATTTATAATACCCCCTGCAGAGAGACAAAAGTTGTTGTGGGTGTAATTGCAGTGCTCACTTACGTACTCTTTAATAACATGAACAAGGTTTTAGTACCAGAATGTCCTTAGTCACGTATAAGTAATAAATTAGTGCACACAGAGAAATAATACCGATAACCTTGTCCTACTGCAAAGTTCTCTGATCCATCCGGATAGCGTAGTGGTTAATGCGTTCACGTTGAAGAACGTCCGCGACGGATTTTGGTAGTTTAGACTCTCTTGTAGCCAGCCTACGTGGCGGAGTGGTTAGCACACCACGCTACAACGCCAGAGTTCCCGACTTCGAATCCCGGCTGAGCATGGGTGTTCTTTGTAAGCGTCCTTTCATCAATTTCATCTGTATCATCAATCACCCATATCTTCGCGATAAATCAAAAGTGGCAGAGAAGCGAAATAAAATAAACCAAATCAAATCAGTCAGACAGTCTTGTAAATTGCCGATATGTCTATCGCTCTGTAAAATGGAATTCAACTATTTCAAAACTCTGTTTGAACCTTTCCTAGTTGAATTTTTGTTATCTAGCGTCGCTTTTTCGCTACTTTTGGTAATCGCGACGATGAGGATGACAGATGATATGATGCAACTGACGGCGAAACACTCAAAAAGTCACCCATTCCCATGCCAGGAATCGAACTCAGGGCTTTTGGCGTTGTAGCGTGCTGTGATAATTACTCCGCCATAAATCGGATCACCATTCTTAGTGATCGATTGATTTGGTTGCTGTTTAAGTCCACTTTATGCACAGTAAGGCTAATCGGGACTGGACCTACAGTTTAAAGTGAGATCCGAAGCACTATGCACCGGATATCGAACCCGATACCACTTGATTACAAAGCAACGACGTTACCGCTCTGTATCGGGGAGGCCTACCATTCTTAGTGAGAAACTACGTTAATTTACTACTTATAAGTTAATACTTCGGAGATGGTTCAAAGTTGAATTCCATTCAGTTTAAGACTGCTGTTTGAGCTAGACATATTGCAAAGTATCTCACGTTTTGATAGCTATATCTTAAATTATATTTCTTCGACGCTCAAGAATGTATACTTATTAAGGAACGTCCAATACTGTGGACATCACAAGAGATATACTCTTCCACGTGCATCAATAAAGGCACTGAAGAGCTTTCACGTTTTACAAAGTAGAAGAGGAGCGACGTATTGATTCGATATTCTTGGAACGACATTACGGAAGAATCAAGGGTGGTTTTAAACGAAACCATTCAAAATTCCATTAATGTTGATGAAAGCACCCAGAGATTGGTCAGCAGGTTAATTTTTTTAGTGAAGTCTTTGTAGTGTGCTACATGATGACAGCTAATGCGAACTCTAATGCTCGTGGTCTGATGTAAAGAATACTATAAAAATCGCTCTCTTACACATTAGAGCAATGCTTACTCATAGTAATGGTTTCCACTGCTAAAAAAAAGTCACGTAATCGCATCATCTAAAACTGAATAAAGCACTTCGAGATTCATTCATGAAAGTTTGAACTGGCTGTTGTAACTGGTTCTTGTGTATGCCTACGTAAGGGGCTTCTGGTGGAAATGGTTCAAACACTAGGTCATTCTGATTGCCGTTGCACAATTAGAAGTAAACTGTAAAGCCAACCGCAAATATAATAGTAGTCCAGTCCATTGCTATTTTTATTACACGATTTTGAGTCTATATTACACCTAGGTATACTGTTTTCAGGAATGGAATTCTGTTGATGCGAAGTAGATGTTGTCAAAATTATTGGTGTTTTCATTTCAATTCATAATCATCACACTGTAGAAAAGAAACAATGAAAATGGTGATTGACCACAGGGAAAGAACGTGCTTTGTCCATTTTTAGCCAAATTGAGATAAAGGTGCTATCAAATAGCTCTGTGAAGGGTCTTTCTAACTAGAAATTGTACAAGAATAGAACGTGTTTTCCATCCATTGCATAGAAGTTTTAGTTGCGTATACAGGGAAAGAACATGCTCGTAACAAGGAAATAAAGAGCTCTCCTGTAAAATTGACAAATCATGTTCTTTCCCTGTGGTCTTCATTTGTTTTTGTAAAATATTGGTCGTATATTTAATTGACAAAATATGGGCTTACTGAGTGGATTCTATGCTGAAAGATGAGATCGGGGGGGGGGGGGAGGTTCGTATGGCTACGTTCCACACATGTGCACGTGACTGTATGTGTCTCATTACTTAACAAATCTAAAAATGTTTCTTTTTGCAAGAGAGAGTACGAATATTTCTAATTTACTGACTGTGTGTTTCATGAAATTCTGTTAACCAATGTACGGAACAACATCACATGATGGTAACTGATCAACTAATGTTAGAAACGCAATGTTATATCCACATCTTACCCAAGGCTCGAACCCGGAACTTCAGGCTTCGTAGCGCATTACACTGACCACTCCATTATGGAGGCCCGCTTCAAATCTACTAGCTCTCAACGTACGCAAATGCCCCGAAATACCACAGCAATATTCCGAAGATTTGCAACCTTTCCTCTGAAGTTCAAAGGTATTGGCGAACCTGGCAAACCAAAAGTACTCCAAGCCACTTAGCTCACCGGATGACTGTGGTTGCTGCTTGCTTCTGTTGTGGGATCAGGTTGCAAGTGGAGATCGTGCGGTCATGTTATCCCATTCTTTTGAGATCGATACATACAGTGGGACGTTTTGCTTTAGAAAGTTCTACTAATTACTTGCCGTATAAGTTTATTGTTGCACGAAAACTTTTCGACTACGAGATGGAAAAGTATAGTACTGTAGTTCAAAAAAACAAATGACATACGACTTTTAAACAATTTTCAAAATAGTTGATGTGGATAAACTCTTCAAATTCAATAACACCAATCTATTGTATTTTGTTAAAAAAATATACAAAGATAAAATAAATAATAATAAAAAAAATATTACAGAATTAAAATTTCAAGCCAGGGTTCCGTTTAGTACATATTAAGTAGGACACAACTCCCTATTCTGTATATCATCTTGTCTGAGACGCTGCTTTCAATCTTCTGTTAGAATATTAAGTTTTCATGATGTTTAAGTCCATATCTTACACATAGGATACACAGGACTGGACTTAATGATTAACATACGATCTGAACCAGTGATACGTCCATCAGATTCTGCACTTTATTCGATAAGATAGAAGTATTAATGCAAGAAGTATACTTCCTCCTCAGAGGCTAATAAAGACTAAGACCGCATGAGGAGTGGAACGTAGGACGTACTCATTGCCTAAACAGAGTGATATCTGAAACGTTGACTGTATGAATATCATCATAGGGGTGTCAAGCATGCAATGATGGTAACAAGATGATAAGTTCCACATAAATCTCTCTGAATGATAGTGGCAATGGTTCTTTATTAGCATGCAATGTTAATTTGGCATTGCTAATACATTACTCCAAATAACTAGAGCTCCGGATTTGTAGCAAAATCGCAGGTGTGTCGTACGTTCAATTCCCATCAGCGGCAAAAATAAATTAGTTCACCTGAAGACGAGAGGTCTTCTCGAAACGTAATGTTAGTAGTATAGATACGAGGGTAAAAGCACTACACAATGGATAATGCCCAATTAACACTCCATGCTAACTTCCATACAGTTTGAAAAATGTAAAATTAGGTTTGTTGAGGATAAAGGTTTCTGAATAAGCCTAACTTTCCCCCGAACTCTTAGTTTCATTTTTATTTCACGTGGCACACGTGTTTGGGGTCCGATATCAGAGTAAAGTTTACTTTAGCGGATTCAACCGTTTTCGAAATGGGGAGGGAGGATGAAAATAATACTCAGATAAACGTCACCAGTTTTAAAGACGAACGGTTACATCCTCCGCTGTCTCGACATATCTCCAAAGAGCATAAGACACTAAGGTGCAAATATACCTTATCTGTTACATTTAGTTTCGAGAGAAAGACGAAGCTGTTCCAGGAGCATCTTTTGTGAAAACAAAAAATGGTTATCGCTGGCCGTAAAAGTACACTATCTGAGAGTTTGCCACGTCTGGAGTGGAGAGCTTGTACGTATGTGGCGTGTTACAAGTCACCTTATACAGAATTTTTCTCAATCTTTGATCCTGATACTTTATTGTTATTATCGTTATTACTATTATTGGTGACCATGTTTGTTATTTATGATTGTGATTCTAAGATTTCAAGAATTAGGAAAGTAATGTGTTTTGTGATGGTTGGCGGTGAAGAAAGACAAGCCATTTTAAAGTCATATGATAGATTCACATTTACCCGACATCGTCTACCAATTACTGTGTGGAGTATAGCAAATCATATGCTTGCATCTCATAGTGCACAAAGCTTCCAATTGGCACAATATTTTCGGCAAAATATTCTCAATTTCTAACACGGCAAGGAATTTCTCACTATCGCCATTATTGCTCTATTCTCCCATATAATTATAATATTTAACGAAACAGACAGTATCGAACACAGTAAGGTTGTTTCTAAGACGGAATTGTTTAGTTAAGATTTCTAAACTGAAGAGTAGGAAGGTTCCCCAATGATTGCAAGAGCTATCTCTTGTGATTTGTTTGAGTTTTGATTTCAAAGGCATATTGGGACTGGACCTACAGTTTAAAGAGGGTTCCGAACCACCGGGTATCGAACCTGGGACCCCCCCCCCCCTGATTACAAGACTACGACGTTACCACGACAACATTGGGAGCTCTAATATATTTTGTAAATTTGTAACAGTAACCCGATATTCAACGGTGGAAAGGGAATATGAGGAAACTAACAAGGCGTAGACACGTCTGTGTCAAATAACAATGCACAACGAGATGAAACTAAAACGAGCAAGAGTTAACGTCATTAGGTGTGGACGTGAGTTATGAAGAGGGAGATATAGAATCAGATCCAGAAGTAGTAACTTTCCCGGACTTTTAACTATGCCACTCTTCAATATGATCTAAAAATAGCAATACAGTAACAGACAATTGAAAACAGCATTTCTTATGTCATTTAGTTTTCTGCAAATTATCACAGCTACAAAGTCGAACCAAGTTATATTTCTGCACTACCATTTAGTACAGAAAAGAGCGTCGTTACGACAACGGTCGCTGATGATTGACGGTTAATTAAAATCATTCATGTTGTTACTGGGGTTCGACACTGAGACTTTGGTTTCGAATTGCGATGCGTTAGCTCCTGGGCTATGGATAAGTTCTTGATGATAGTGCTACCTTCTTTCATCGCACCCTCTCTTTAAATATGATTAAGCAGGTATCTATAGAGTACACTATTTAATAAATTATTTGTTTCATATTTATAACTTATAAGACATCAAAGTACCGATATTGTAGTATTTGTTGGAAGTGGCCTCGTGGATGAACTTTATAAGAATGACAAAAGGAAACGCGAAAGACAACGGGAAGTGAGCTTTATTGCTGTGTATAAATATTGATAATCTATCAATAACCACACCGCAATTAAAACGATCATCAAGCAATGTCTGTTGGAACAGCAACAGGATAAGAACTAGTCAAAGGACCACTTACAAATATTTTCCTTTCTCTTTGTCACTTTTATTATTTTCTCTCTTCATCATTGCCATTATGCTACGTACTATTTTATATTGTAATTTCTGCTTACCAAAAAATAATGACACTTCTCCATTACATGTAACTTTCTTTGTATTGGTATTATTGTCACTTTTTTGAAATTCTGCATGCATGTGTGTATTGTGTATTATCATTCTTCATGTAATATTTTTCTTATCTTTGTCACCTTCCTTATGGACGATTATTATTAATTACTATAGTTTATTACAAAGTGCTGCAAAATAGAAGTAAATTCCACTTTTGTGATTGTGCAGATCAAAACGATTTATAATCATTTACACTCACCAGCAATACAAAAAGAAAGGTCAAAAGCATATCATATTAATGTTTGATGTATCTGTAAAATGAGATGGCCAATTCAAAGACAGTGATGCCAAACTCTTAACGAAAACTTACCACTTTCTGAAGACAATGGAGGGTCAGATCAATGGAACCATCCTCGTACTACAGAATAATGCCTCGTAAATGCCCATGTTAAAAGAAAACACCTCGACTACCGGTTCGTCCCCCGCCTCTTCCAGTTCCACACTCGCGATTACCAATCAACCGACACAGGCACACCGACACAAGCACTGTACACGTCTTCCTCAACCACCATTTCACAGGTCAAAAAAACACTCGTGGGAAAACTTGCCCGAACCTACGTTCACTCGGCCGAGATTTACCTTGCCTCCGATTACACGAAGCTCACTGACAACACCGCCGCAGACGAAACGATAATCCTCTCCGGTGCTAGATTGATGCGAAGCTCGCCGTGAGTAGCAAATATGTGGACTGTTTGAGCGACACAACGAAACCCCCTGCGAACACAACAATGGGCCTCTTTTGCGCCGGCCGGAGCCGTACAGTCTGGCAGCCCGGTCTCGCACAACAAAGCTACTGCCTCATTCCACCCCCTTTGCACACTGGTCAGGGTTGCCAGCCGCTGAGAAAATAGTTCGAGCGATGGGTTCGACTATAATCTCCACGCTGTTGATCTATTTATTTCTCTACAGTAGTAGCGAGGTGTAGGCTGTAAGTCTACACCACACAGATGTTTTACACACGATATTCCATTCCTAAACTCTACAGTTTCCCAAAGCTTATTTATTTATTAACAACTGCACTGGAAACTTAGGAGACCTATCTTCATATTACAATTGGGTTATTGTTTTAAGTCCATCTTATGCACAGATAGGCTAATCGGGACTGAACCTACAGTTTCAAGTTGGATCCGAATCACTATGTGCCTCCACCGGGATTGAACGTTACCACATTACAATACAATTCTTACATGTTTCTAAGAAAAATAAGTTTAGCATTATGATAGTTTTCACTGTTCCCACATGTCATTCTCCCACACAGAATTCATACAATTTCAACCAAAAAGTCATACTGCAGTCGTTTTATTAGGATATGACTAAGATAGATTTTATAATTTTAGTGTGGCACTTGACATGTCTAAATGATAATATTTCCTGCTTTCCAAGGAAGTTCAAATTCTGAAAGTAACACCTCTGGCATTCACGAATCGAAGGTTAATTTCCTGTAGCAACATAGTGTTTTCAACCTGTCCTCATCCTAGACAAGATCAACACATTCTTGAGCATTTTTATCACATTCCTTCAGGTTCTCCAACAAGAACCCTATAAACTTTTCTATCCTCTATACATGTTGCCCAGTGAAGTCCTTCTTCATTTATTTATTCCCATCATGTCAAGAAATGAACAAAAAATATGGAGCTCAGTATTATTAAACCTTCTACACACCTCTGTCCTTCATCTCCTTTAGGTCCAATAATCTTTAAGACTTTATTTCCAAATTCTGAACGGATTTCATATGGATTGCGCCACGTTTCTACGTCATATTGTCTACACATGTGTAACGCCAAAGTTTGTTATACACATAACACCATCAATGCCCTAAATAAGCATGATGTGAGTTTTTCTTATCAATAAGTATAACTCCAATGAATCATTCTTGCGATAAGTTTCCGAAAACATGCTAATTTCTAAAGCATCTATTGAATACAATTGTACAGTCACGGACACTGGGTTGTAACAATTCTACTGAAAGTAAACGCAGTGGTTAAAACCCAGAAGTGTCCGTGACTGTACATGCGCATGCATCATCATTATAAGACAAAAGTGTACTGCTAATATACACTCAGCAACTGAATTTATTAATTGGCTATTCAATATATTTTTGACCGAAACGACGTGGAACATCGCAGTCAAACAAACAACGAAGTTCAAATTGCTTTTATGAAAACAGACAATACAATTTAAAAGTTGCCATGATGAGTATCTACAATCATGGAAGTGAAATACTGTTCAAAACACTTTTATTTCGCCACTTCAACTACGTCGTATTCGCACTGGATTGCAATTACGATTGGAAAATTAATAAAATTAGACGCACTAAGAACTTTTAAACAATTATTCCTGCAAATCTGGTTCAATTGGACTGGTCTGGCTCCGTAGAAAATTGAAAATTGATTTGCTTTATTTTACTTCGCTTTTTGCGCTACTTTTGGCTAATTTGCGAAGATGAGAATGAGTGATGACATGATGAAATTGATGAATGGACACACTCAAACATCTATGCGCAGGACAGGATTCGAACCCTGGACACCTGGTGTCGTAGCGCGATGTGGTAACCACTCTGCCACGGGGGTCGGCTGTCTGGCTCCTTAGAAAAACGTATAGCTTTCAAAACCGTACGTGCGTGTGTGAGAGGGGAATACTATTCTCAGGATCGTTTTTACGTATTGATATTTCAAAACATTTATTCGCTGCAGTAACATCTGCAATCATTCAATGACCAAACATGAGGTGTTATGAATAGCAGCGATTGAGTAACTTTTATAATATGAATAGCCATAATAAAATCGTTCTAGTTGCATCAAAACTGGAACATCAATCTGCAACCTTACAGATAGTCAACCTAAAATGTATTCAAATATGCCGGGTTGCATACCACACGAGGATGCAATTTGTTACAGAGCCAACGGTGATTGTGAAAAGCTTCTGACGTTGAATTACACGAAACTTTTACAGATGTTGCTGTACATGTGTAGAACCGATTACCCTTACTTGGTATTGTACCCTTAAATGAAAAACAGCTTGCTAACTAATATTTTTCTTTAGCATAAGACAAACGCGAAAAAAGTGATCGCAATGCATTACGTATTACTTAGTGCACAATTTAGTATTTGTCATCTTTCGCTTTAATTAATGCTATAAAGAGCGGACGTTGGTTACTGTTCTATTAACTTTTAAACATTCTCACCAGCAACAATAACATTGAAATTGTTCAGTTATTCACAATAGCTCTCCAGACAGAAAAACTGAAGTATACACTTTTGTCAAAGAGATCTTCCCTCAAGTTCACAAACGTTCGGTGTCCGTACGTAAATGTCCACGTCGCTGCCAACCCTGAGGCGAACCCTCCCTCTCGCTCCCTTGGATGCCCGCAAAAATCAATGACGAGAAGGATGACAGCGTTACCTAGCAACGTAAGCCCCTCGACCAATTGTGGGACGCGTTACGGAGTTGCTGGGCTCTTCCCCCAAATCTCATCGGGTAGTCGGGGCACATGCACGCGGGAGCATTTCTTATGCCGCATTTGTTTTCATTACTAAAGCTCTCCAGACTGCTTGACTAGGGTAGGTAGAGATGTGAAGAAGAAGAAGAAGAGTCAATACAGTCAGCTCAACGACATTGTACCCCGCACAGCTCAGACGATATTAAAATTGCGGGTTACCTGCCCAGGCGTCCCGCGGCAAAGTTTAACCCGGCAGGACACACGCATGGACAAAAGTGCCAAGGACCTACGACCTGAGGAGGGCATTTTTACAGAAAGCTTTAAAAATATACCACGTGCTTCCATTGTACTTAGTGAAGTCTCTCGACTTTTAAGACGGTTGTCAATTTATTTCCGCGAAGAAATGAAGTCGAGAAAAAGCGAAGTCTCGACTTCCGCGAGGAACGCAATTCTCAATCTAGACTCCCGCCAGGAATGCTATACACATATGTCGACTCCGCCAGGAACAGAATGTCGACTCCAGCTAGGAATGCAATACTCATTGTCGACTCCCGCTAGGAATGCAATACTCATTGTCGACTCCCGCTAGGAATGCAATACTCAATGTCGACTCCCGCTAGGAATGCAATACTCAATGTCGACTCCCGCTAGGAATGCAATACTCAATGTCGACTCCCGCTAGGAATGCAATACTCAATGTCGACTCCCGCTAGGAATGCAATACTCATTGTCAACTTCCGCTAGGAGAATCCAATACTCATTGCCGACTTCCGCTAGGAATGCAATACTCTATGTCGACTCCCGCTAGGAATGCAATACTCACTGCCGACTCCCGCTAAGAGAATCCAATACTCATTGCAAGATACTCTTGCTAGAATTCCAATATTTCATGTCGACTCCCGCCAGGAACGTAATATTCATTGTCGACTCTCGCTAGGAATATAATCTTCATTGTCGACTCCCGTTAGGAACACAATACTCGTTACCGACTCCCGCTCGAAATACAATACTCATTCTCGATTCCCACGAGGAATGCGAAACCCTTGAAGCATCTGCGAGGGATACAAACCGGCATTGCAATGACCTACGAAGTCAAAGAAGGAGCCTTAATCATGCAAAGAAAAGGGATACACGTAAAGTGTGTATCCTAATAGGTAGACAACCCAAAATACACTACAAAATTGCAGGATTGCATACCATCTAAAGAAGTGGCTCCATATACAGGATAGCCGACAATGCCGTAATCCTTAATGATATGTCCATAAGGAGTCATATAAATCCGTGTGTTCAGGGCATCATGAAAGTGGCCTCTCACATTATGTAACTGCAACAATTCTCATTAAAGATATCTATTCTAAACCAAAGAAGCCACATTACATCCAGCTATTGTTTCTTGGCGACTGTGACAGGATGATTTAACTTGTTATCCAAGTACGATCATCCCCATGCTCCCCCCACTACAAATTGCGTCTCAAAGCAATAAAAAACCATCAATGAAGCTGGGTTGTAACCACCATTATTACCATTCATCCTCATCTTCGCGATTAGCCAAATGTGGCAGTAAAAAGAGGTAAAATCAATCAATTAAATGAAGCTAAAAAGTGACAGCTAAAAAGAGATCTCCCCAGATCCATAGAAAAGTGGAAAAGGGCATTTTTAATTAGACATAGAGGTACAAATATTTATTGTTCTTTCCAGAAGTACGATTTTTTTTATCTCTGTAACTTGATTTCTGTGTTTATTTAAACTTCTAACTGATGATGTCAAAGAATAGTGATTTCCCTTTTGTGTATATATATCTTGTAAAACCTGTTGCCATGGGAATTATGGACATTTTTTCTTGGTGGTGTGATAAAGAGTTGCAAGACGCTATGATTCTACGCAAACAATTGGACTCACGCATCTGAGTATTTTTCTTGGTAAGAAGTGAAATATGCTTCATTTTCTTAGTGAAAACTTGACTTGGATTTCATTTGAATAACGGACGAGGAAGTATTACTCATACTCTGAGAGCCATCTAGTGAACATAATGAACATATTCTTGTGTTTCATTAAAATAAGGTTCTTTGGTTAAGAGAAGAACGTGTCAGGATTCAATTTTGCGAAATCTGAGAACACAAGAGTTCAAGTTACCTGGTGAGGATGCGATTGGAGAATGAAGATCTTCCTAGGGTAACAGGGACAGACATTATCTCCTCTTCCCCACTTCGGCATCGGCACATCAAAAAAGCAATTGCACGGGTTCTACTGTATTCTCCGTTAAGTGATGGTTCTTACTGCTTCTCCTCGCTCTCATGTATCCTCCAGGAAAGTGCTTGCCGCAAGATTGCTTTGCTGAACGTCCGAAAGTGCGAGCCGCTTTTTTCCCTCTTTAATTTCCCTTTTTTTTCGGCAGCATCTTGCGCCACTACGCACCCAATTAGGTAGTTTGATTAAGAAGTACAAGGAAAAGGGGAGAACAGCTCGTAAAAAGAGGCTCGGGATTGTCTATTTTTCTTCCTCATGGAGTTTTCAAGCAGGGGCCGGGCGACGCTTCTCCGGGGCCGTGATTTAACTTTGCGAGTTCCGCGGGGGTAATGGGAGTTGTGCAGAAATGAACAAGATTTTTCGCTGTTGGGAGCTCTTACAAGGTACGCGGGGGAAGGAAGAGCGGAAGGAAAATTCCGTGAAAAAATGTCAAAATGCAATTTTTGGTTTATAAAGCGGGAGAAACTGGGGGATTCTTCTGTGGATCCAGTGAGAAGAGATCCACTTTTAAAATTCCCTCCACTTAATTATTAACATGCATGTGAAAAAGTTTTAAGCGCTCAATACAATCTTTGGAATGACTATGAATGAATTAATGGATGTGTCTGCACATTGGGCCATTTTGCACCCTTCAATGTACACATTGCGGAGAAATATCCCCTTATCTAAAATTCTTACTTGACAATTTAAAACAAAGGATGTAAAAAAGCCCTTTGAGGAAAATTGAAAGTGTCAGGTTGTAAAATTACCTGCAAAAGACAAACCGAACACATTAAAAAGTAAGAATATTCTAAAAGCTTGCTCGCAGGCAAACACCAGCTCTTCTCAAAAAGCTAAAGACATTTGATAAACCACTGTTGTCATCGCCCAACAGGGATGACAAACAGCTGTGAAGATTCAAAGTCTGCCTGAGGAAAGCAAAATCGGAACGTTCAACAATATTCCGAATACAATCTTTGGCAACGCATTTGTATGACGGAACTCTTTTGTTTCTTAAGCATGTGTGACATGCTCTGAATTTTGAACCTCCTCATTGTAGAGATATGGATTTAAACAAAAATACCATTATTATCAATTTCCAAATAAGAAAACTCACTTACATAGTACTAGGTGTTACTATCTATATAAAAAAGACTATATACTATATTTTGTACGATATATTTTGACTTGCTTACCTATACACTTTGAAGGTACCCTCTGCAGACTACGACATGCCGTGGGGAGAATGTAGGGGTACGGTCCCATACATTCGCAAACAAAGGCAATTTCTGTGGTCATGTGATGAGTACCATGCTCCCGCTAACTTCTCCCCTAGGGTTGGCCCCATATATCCATTCATTAGTGACTGGGTAAAACTCGAAACCGCCCTTTTTCAAGGGGTATGATACATTAAAGTATCCTTCATGTGGAGCATGTAGTTTTGCTCTTTACGGCCAGACATTTTTTTTTTAATTTTTAATTTTCTTGTTCTAGATACTTTCAGTTACGTTTTATTGCAACATCCTGTACATACATGCACGCACACTCGCGTGAAGTTAAGTGGAAATTTAAGCACCTGCTTTAATTGTTGAGATTGAGTACTTTATCAGTCATAGCAAAATGTAGCATGATCACCATTGGAGCTCAGAAGAGGTGCTGGATGCTACTTGTGTGAGCAAGCTTTCTATTTACACGGAAGAGAGTACGCGCTACTTGTGTGAGCAAGTTTTCATTTACACGGAAGAGAGTACGCGCTACTTGTGTGAGAAAGTTTATATTCACACACAAGGGAGTACGTGCTACTTGTGTGAGCAAGTTTCCATTTACACGGAAGAGAGTACGCGCTACTTGTGTGAGCACGTTTTTATTCACATGCAAGGGAGTACGTGCTACTTGTGTGAGCAAGTTTTCATTTACACGGAAGAGAGTACGCCCTACTTGTGTGAGCACGTTTTTATTCACATGCAAGGGAGTACGTGCTACTTGTGTGAGCAAGTTTTCATTTACACGGAAGAGAGTACGCGCTACTTGTGTGAGCACGTTTTTATTCACATGCAAGGGAGTACGTGCTACTTGTGTGAGCAAGTTTTCATTTACACGGAAGAGAGTACGCCCTACTTGTGTGAGCACGTTTTTATTCACATGCAAAGGAGTACGTGCTACTTGTGTGAGCAAATTTTCATTTACACGGAAGAGAGTACGCGCTACTTGCGTGAGCAAGTTTATTTTTTCACACGGAAGCAAGAACGTTCTCCAAAAATGTTGAGGGATGAATAGGTAGGTGCTCAGTTTTATTAATACAATCCACCATTTCAGTTGTGCGTTTACACGAATTTTTATTTCCGAATTTCCGGGTATATGGTCTTTCATGAGGGATATCGGGCAACCATCTTCTGTACGAGAATATTGTCTAGCCGTTATTCTGCTCTCACCCTTTGTCATAATGAGCAATTAAGCAGAGCTTTAGAGGCCATGGAGTCATCATCTGCTTGTGTCATTTTGTGCCTACTTGGACGAGGCGCAGCATCTTTTGTCTTGGCAACGAGAAGAGGCTCCGAGAGAAAAGAATCTCCGTCTAGAAACGGTGCATATTTCGTCCGCTTATGGGCCAGAGCATGCCTTAAATACCTCCCTTATATCCCAGGTTAATTAAAAGAAGGATTTACACTGCCTTTTAGGGTAAGGGAAGGTTCATTTTACGGTCGGAGGTGGAACTACAAGAAGGCGCATTGGTGAATTTAAGGGCAGGACTCGTGGAGGCACCGTTGCTGGTCGTTTGTGCATGTTTCATGTTTCCTGCTTTGCTTTTAATGCCACCTTCCAGACATAAGAACACTCAGTATAAGACTTAAGTACTCAGACGTGATCGTAAGAATTCAGTGAACGGGGAATGATAAACCTGTACGTTTTAAAATTATAGTATAAATAAAGGTTAAGATCTAAGTAGTTTTCACATAGAGAATTGGAAACTGAGGCTTCTTGGAGGACTTATTAGTCGAAGAGGTATTTTACACAGCATTTTCAATATTTCTGTTCAAACCACGACATCGTTACCTTTATCTTTAATTCAGTTAATATTTATTATCTAAAAAGTAAGCCATGCGTATTCTCTCAAACAATATAAGGGTTGATGATCTATTGAGTAAAAAAAAACAAGAAAAAACTATATAAAATCTTTTACTAGGCTTTTTTTTTAAAAAATGAACAAAATTACATGAGTACAGAGGATGTTATGTAATGGTAAAATATAGAAAAAGGGGTGTAATATATAGATTGTTTGAAAAGAAAACTGACAAAATATTTTTATTATTTAGAGTTGTTTTTGACAGTTTTAGGCTAATCGCGACGATGAGGATGAGTGATGATATGATGAAATTGATGAAGGGACACTCACAAAGAACACCCATGCTCAGGCCGGGATTCGAACACGTGATTTCTGGCGTAGTAGCACGCTGTGTTTAATCTTAGTCTGTGTATGATACACATACATACGCCAACACACACACACACACACACACACACACACACAGACAGACAGACAGACAGAGAGAGAGAGAGAGAGAGAGAGAGAGAGAGAGAGAGGCGACACTGAAATAATATTAACTGAGAGTTCAGAGTTTATAGACGTGTGAATGTAGCAGACGGCAGAAATACTGACTTTAGAATGAGTGAAGCTTAAACGTATGAAATAACGGAAACGATTTGTTACCCTCGCTACAATTGAATACTTTATTCAGGTACACGTTGCATATTCTTAAAGTAACTGTGGATAACTGTGATGAGAGGACACTCATAAAGAACGCCCGCCCATACTCAGGCCGGAAATCGAACCCGTGACCACTGGCTTCGTAACGCGATGTGCTAACCCCTCTGCCACGGAAGCTGCGGTGGTAATAGTAAGCTCTAGTAATTAACTAGAGAAACGCTGATCCACTCATATAAATTTTCGGTAACAACGGTCCCAGTCTATTACCGCTGTTATAAGAACCATTTAATGTTCGTAAATGCCAGATAGGATCTTCTGTATCAAGTTACAACAAAGCTCTGTGTCCACGCTGTACCAAAATGATTTCCAAAGGCAAATCCGGGAAGTGGAAGTTTCATTACTGGGAAGGTTGTTTGTTTTGTTGCGAGGTCTGTTGTTTTGGTCTCTGGCTGAATATTGCAAAAGGTGACCCGACTTTATGGTTTTCCGATAGAGGTCCTTGCTGTTTTTTTCTTCCGCCGTGAAGCTTCAATGTGGTCCGAATGGTGACCTCAGTTGCAGACCCTATTTCAAGCGGTCTTGCTGCGAGGAAAGTATTTATGGAACTGCAGCCAGATTCTTACCACACTAGATGAAATGCTGCGGCATACGCAACCGAGATAGCAATGAAAGGGAATGAAACAATCACCAAATCACCATTAAGTTAGAAATTAAAATCAGGGAAATACTCCCTGCGTTCGTTCTTTCGGGAAGTTAAAATTGTAATTTACATATGCATGTACTGTCCTGACAAAATACAAAACCAATTCCTGGCTAATAGGTTAGTACTGGTTCCACGTTTCATAATTTGTTTTAGACATTGTTTCCGCAGTTGGAAAGAAAGCAGCCAATCAGAGACCTACTATGGAGCATTAGAGCTCACTCGTACTGAGCATAAAGCTTTTGATAGCGTGGATTATGAGATTACATGCATAGAAGCGTCAGCATCGGAAAATTGAGTGGTGGTGCAACTACGGGAATAACTCCCCCTTTGGATTTTCGTTCTTAGGATTTACATTTCTAAATTCTATCCAAACTGGGGAGAGAAACACCTAAATAATTACCAGTGTTAGATCTTTTAAGTTTACTGCTGGCATGTCAATTCCTTGTGAAGTTAAAAGTAAATTTGTGTCACTATACGTTGTAGTAAATAACATATTATCAAAGATCAGTTTGAATTTTCTTTTCAAGTCCTCTTTATGCAAAGATAGGCTAATCGGGACTCGACCTACAATTATATATTCTTCTTCCTTCTGTTATTTAGCGTCGCTTTTCTGTCACTATTGGCTAATGGCGACGATCATGATGAGTGATGATACTGATGAAGAGACACTCAGAAAGACACAAAGAATATCCCTGTCCAGATAGGGATTCGATTGATTGACTGATATGGTGTTTTAAGTCCACTTTATGCACAGTAAGGTTAATCGGGACTGGACCTATAGTTTAAAGTGGGATCCGAACCACTATGTGCGACCACCGGGTATCGAACCCAGGACTCCTTGATTACAAGGCGCCATCGAGGAGGCCATGGTAGGAATTAGAACCTGGGACCCATAGCGTCAAAGCGCGGTGTGCTAACTACTCTGCCATGGAGGTCTGCAGACCTACAGTTTAAAGTGGGATCCGATCAACTATGTGCCATCGCCGGGTATCGAACCCGGGACCCATTGTTTACAAGGCGACGACGTTACCAGTACGACACCGGGGAGGTGCATGTTATCAAATTTGGCCCGCTCAGTGGCCTAGCGCGTTAGGTGGTGGTGGACCTTTATTCACACCACAGAAGTTCCCAGGTTCGAGTCCCGGCCTGGGCATGATTATTCCTTCGAGTGTTCCTTCATAAATCACTCATCGTTTCTATGAGCCTAAAGTGGAACAAAAGCGACGTAAAATATTTATTAAAAATACAATGATAAAACGAAATGTTTCGTGATTCCTCATTGAGGACAACACGTAAGTTACGTGAACATTTACATTTATTTTGTTGTTTTACTTCGCTCTTCTACGATTAGGTTTGATCTCTTCATTATTCTTACACAATTTCCATGAACCGCTGACTGAAGGACAAACCCAATTAAATATCCAAGCCTTTCTCGGAATTCAAGACCAGTACCTTACATGTAGAAATTTTCAGCGAAAAATGCAGGTTCGACCAGCGTGGAATCGTCTCTGCCAGTGCTACTCCGAAAAACCAGGTGAGGCCAGGCCGGCTCGGTAGCTCAGTGGTTGGAGCAATGGCACGGTATGCCAGATACCCGGGTTCGAGTCCTGGTCGAGCCTGCATTTTTCGCTGAAAATTTCTACGTAGTACATCTCCTGTGTGTGCCTAATCTTCAACAGTACCTTACATGTATGTGTAAACGAAATCAAGTTTCTACTCTTCTCCTTCAACATCTGAAACAAGCATGACTAAGTTGGTGGTCCATTTTACCTTACAAAACTCGGCGCAAAACAAATTAACCTACAGGAAAGAAATATAAATTTACGATAAACAATACGTCACGTGCGTACTTTTGTTTTCTATTCTCAAACAAAATACAATGCGGTATTTTCTTTCCTGCAGGGGAATTCCGCGGAAACAAGATAGACCAAATTACTTTCATTAACGACTCAACTGAACACCATCAGTCACCAGGGCCCGACTAGCGACAGAAAAAAAAAAGTCGTGAAAACAACTAACTGACAATGAAGCCAAGGGACGTGAGTATCGACTAAGATAAATAGAGGTAAAGCCCAAACAAACAACCGAAAAACAAAACCACCCCGAATCAGACCGAGAAAGAACAGGGAAAAAACAAAAAAGGGAACCTGCTAGATGTGATTCGTTAAAGTCAACCGAACTCCATCTCGACTCTCTTGACCACAACGAACACCTCTACAAGACCACAGGAGCAATTTTCAAGTCGAGCATCTGCTCCTCCGGTGAACAACTCATCACCAATGATGGAAGACTGCAGACGGTCTAGGTTGAACGTTGGTTTGTTTCAGGATTTCACACGTAACCACCCTGCAAATATTAGTTTTCTGCTTTGAGAATGATAAGGAATGTGGTTATATCAAGATGACTGTTTTGAAGTGCCCTTCTAATAAATAATACAAATTAGCCTACTGAGGCTGAAATGAAATATGTGTGTAAAATATATATTTTTCAGCGTTGAAGCTGTTTTCAGAAATCAAAATAAATAAGCATAGAATGGCAAGAGCTTGATCTCGGATTATATTATTTCATCCAAAATTACTAAAAAAAAAGTAGTCTATCAAACAGTGACATGCAATTTTCCTGTTTCCTCTAGTTAGAAAAAAATTGCTCGGACTATAACGATTACAGTACATACAACTTAAATAGTTTCTGATCTGAGAGAAGAAAATATTAAATAATAGTTTTCTTAACTAAGATAAATACAATGTATCTAATGGCAACAGGTACAGACAGGAGAGTCATTAAAATACACGCATACATTCCTACAATGTATAGCTATTCCCTTGGATAGATAAGGTAAGTAACGCTGAACATCAAAGAGGAAATAGAAGATGCAAAGTTGTCTTTCAGGAAAGAGTGTAAGATGCAGATAATTTTTCCTTGACTTTATAAGCGTTTTCTTTCGCGTGTAAAGGAAAAGGATCACGAAGAAGAAAGTCACTTGTAATTTGAAACTTATGCTGTATGTCTTAAGAGATTAACAAAAAAGTATTTAGTTTGTGAATATTGATATCTATAGTGACAGAAAAATCCAACAAAACCCGCAGTCAAACCAGATCCTGATTTTGCAGGGTAATTGCACAACTGAAGGTGAAACTGTAATTTTGAATATTCCGAATTTTAAATATGTGCGAAATGTTTCATGTCATTTAGAAGAAAAAAAATATTTCACAAGCTGCTAAATAACAATAATGTTGCTTGCTATAAAAATAAGAGTATATGTCTGGTATATAGGAGGTCAGTGTAACCAGCTACAAAACCAGATTCACCGGTTCGAACCCTGATTAAGGTAAGGATGTACAGTCACGGACACTGCTGGGTTGTAACAATCCCTAAAATTAATGGGATCGTTACAACCCAGAACTGTCCGTGACTGTACGTATCTTAATGTTTATACCATCATTCATTTCATTATTCAGGGTGGATACTCTGGGATCTTGATAAAATTCACGTATAATTCCCGGTTTTCAAGACGAACTTTCAAGATGTACTCTCCGTTTCAACCTTACGTATTCCCGCCTATCACCACCCATACATAGACATACACAAATATATTAACAATATGAAGGGTCTGCGTGATTCCAATTTATACAAAAATTCTAATTTAATTCAATTAAACGGTATATATACCTGGGTATATAATTTAAGGTGAGGAGTTTAAATATGCCTAAATATATCTGCAAACACAAGTCACAAATGTTGTGAGATATACTAATCTACGAAAAATTGTTAACTGTATAAAAATTTCAAACTGGAAATTTACCTAAACAACTTTCAAGATATCTTGCAATAATCTTCCGTGTCATAGATTGTTCTGCAAAGGACACTAACAAAGCAAACAGATTGACAGAAATAAATCTGTTTTACTTTCCACGCAGCTTTCATTCGCTTTCCTCGATAAAAAATACAAGCTAAATTGTAAAAAACGTACCTCAGGACACTTATAAATATGTATAAATTCAATGGGATTTGGATTAATAAAAGTTGCCATTTTTCACGTCTACGGAGAAAAATTCACGTAGAATTCAAGCATAATTCCCGAAGCCAATAATTCACGCATAATTCCCGGAATTCAAGGAATTTTCGGTGAGTAGCCAGTTAATAATAACATTTGAGTTGCATTCAAAAAGTATTGAATACTTCAATTTACTTCACCAAAAAAGAAGCAAAGTGCAGTCAGTTTCGACCTGAATAATTGGTATTATAGAATCCCTTATTTATTTAACTGAAGCCAAAGGGAGACATATTACTGTTAATCATAAAAGTAGGAGATTAATTCCTCAGCAGGGTTGTTACAGGTCCAGGAATTTTAATTAAATTCAATTCCGGTCCAGGAGAGAAAATCAGCAAGCGTAAATCGGTTCTTGACCGTAAAGAACTTTTTTATCTGTAAGGTATTTCAATTCGGTCCAGGAACCTTTTTTCCCGATCAAATTAAATACGGCCCGGGAACATTTTTTCCGAACCAATTTAAATTCGGTCCAGGAACCTTTTTTTTCGAATCGCTTTATGGGGTCCAAGTTCCGTATTGAAATGAAACAATACGCAACTTGTATCGCATACGGACCTGACGACAAACAATTATCCATTTGTGAGCATGAAAGACTAATCCAGGTGCTGGCTGTCTCGAGAATCTAATGTAGGTACAAGGTAGAAATGGGCGAAACGCAAACGCTGCAGTCACATTGCCCCTCTCCATTTAGCCCCATTCTCTCATCGAGTTTCTTAACTTGGTTGTACCAACACTGCCCGTCCCTGTTGTGATATCTGCTGGCAACACAGCAGCCTCACGTTAACTCATCAACGACTCATATTGGCTGCGGTTCGTGGATCGGATGCCAGAGCAACACGTGACGGGTTTCTTTGAACTCAATGTGACGCCACACTAATATAGTACATTGCGTTATGTACAGTAACACTTCGACAAGGGAGTTTTTGAACCTGGCCCACGGGAGAACAACAGCGTTTTGATTTATTCCCTGCGCTACGTTTTCTACAACCGCAGTGTGACATTCTAATGTACAACGTACTCGCGGACATTTTTAGAAGGCAACTTTTGATCGCTAGGAATTGTAAATAAATTCAATCCCCGACTGGGAGAGAAAATCAGCAAACGTAAATGAGTTCCAGACAGTGTATAAACCTTTTCATATTTAAAGCATTTCAATTCGGTCCAGGAACCTTTTTCCCGCATCAATTTAAATACGGTCCAGGAACCTTTTTTCAATGTAACAATACGCAACTTGGACCTAATTTAAATTGTGCGTGAAAAAAAGGTTCCGGTCCTGCATCGGAACCCAATAGAACCCATTAGAATTTATGGGTTCCTGGACCTTAACAACCCTCTTCCTCAGTTAAGGGAGTATATTATTGAGATTGATTGATTGATTGATTTAGTTTATTTTACTTCGCGTTTTGTGCCTCTTGGCTAATTTGCGAAGATGGGGATGAGTGATGAAATGATGAAATTGATGAATGGACATTCACAAACAACCAAGCCCGACCGGGATTCGAACCCGGGGCCCTTGGCATCGCAACGCGATGTGCTAACCACTCGGCCACAGGGTCGGGCTATATTATTGAGAAAAAGACATTTCAGGTCAAGGTGCAGCTTATTAATAGGAGAAGATGGGTTACATTGTGTTGATCTGGATAATATACTGGAAGGTACCTATATTTTAAATTGGATTTAATTGCAATTTTGTTTTAGAAAAAAATATTTCATCATTCACTCTGATGCTCGTGATTAACCCAAGTGCTAGAAAAGCGAAGTAAAATAACACAAGCAGAATTGTAACAATTAATTTTCTTACCACCCAGAAACGTGTTAACACATTACAACTCATTTTTATATGCATAATCATTGCAATTATTAGTTCAAGAACTGTACTGTGACTATTATTATTATAAATATTGTAATACGCTTTACTATAATTACAGTTGACAATCAAGTGTGAATAGCACAGATCATGGTGAATATTGAAGAAAAGAACATTCGAGTGGAATTTTGAAATAAATATTACAATGAACCTGGAAGTTATCGAGAAAATATTGCGTACACTATTCTTTATTTCGAGAAAAAAAAAACAGGCATGGAGTGAAGCAACAGATAATGCATAAAATAGGAAATATAAATGACTTGGTGACGCAACACAAAGGAATATTCCGCAGACCACGCAATACTGATTTAAGCGTGGCGACACGTACCTCATTTTCTGCAGACTAGTAAATTATTCATCGAAAAACAGGACGACGCGATAGCTTGTATTCGTTCTCGTACCCAGAGCGAAAAACAGAAAGGATAGAGGTATACATAAAAAATAATAGAGATAGAACATTGACACATCCGAAAAAAATTATATTATTATATATTTTCGTGTCAATATTTAATTTTCCACACACAGATTAATTTTTATGCAAGAATTAATAATCAATATTCGACTTGCAAGTGGACGAATGGTATCCAGAAAATTTGGCGATCCAACTCTACCAGAGATAACCCCAACTAACAACTAATAACGTGGAAAAGGTAAACGTGAAAATAGTAAAACTTGGCGCATTTCTCAAGGTTCTAGTTAAATAATTCAACACATGTAACAAACGCATTTACCAGATGATTTATGATAGTCTTTTTTGTTGGAAATCATTATCAAAATTTATAAATTACGTATATGAATGGATCGTAGCAGTTTTAAATTCAGTACAACTGACTCTTCATGATTTCGAAAAAAAATCATGCAGAACTAACTAACTAGCAATCTAGTCTTCTTAAACCCGAAGGTATATGACTGCAACATATACAGGGACCATCGGTCCCTATCATGGGCAAGAACAATCCAATCTTTTTCATCGTTACCGATTTCCTTTAGGTCCATCTCAAAGAAAGTTATCCCTCCATCTTCGTCTTGGCCTTCCCACAGGTCTCTTACCATCAGGTTTTCCCACAAGAATCCTGTACACTATCTTTCTCTCCCATTCGTACCATATGGTATGCCCACCTAAGTCTTATTCTAATAATATCTGGACATGAATACATATTATGCAGTTCTAAATTATGTAATCTTCTTCCCTCACCTGTCTGCTCATCCCTTTTAGGTCCAAATATTTTTCTAAGGATTTTATTTTAAAATACTCTTAATTTATGTTCCTCTTAAAGACCGTAAATTATGCAGAATCAATGATGATTATTATTTTTAAAACAATATTTCCTAGTCCCAACCAGAGAGAAACGACCTTCTATTGAGTATCGCCTTCAAACTTCTGAAA
This sequence comes from Lepisma saccharinum, assembly GCF_977018435.1. Lineage (NCBI taxonomy): Eukaryota > Metazoa > Arthropoda > Insecta > Zygentoma > Lepismatidae > Lepisma > Lepisma saccharinum. The sequence continues at coordinate 42,676,272 of NC_139253.1, forward strand.
AAAAATATGACTTTCAAAAAACTTCCGACATTTTCCTACAACGACATGCCTGGGTGGCTGAGAGTCATGATAAGGGCCTGATGAACATGGGCTTCTTCAATGAACAGAACATTTTTCCAAAGGTAAGTGTAAGTGTTAAGTCAGCGAACCCGAATGTAGTAGATTGTAGATGAGCAGAGTCAAGTTACCCTTTATCTCTAAGCGTTCAGATCATCATATTCGCTCGTCCCGACTCCCCCTCCATCGTAACTCCGCTCGCCCAGAGGATCGTCTCAAAGAGACAGTAAAATAATAATGTTATCACTCGAGTACAGCGGGAACGGAGTTTCATGTTTACGACGAATGCAGAACTCCGAATAGGAAACTCGAGCTAAATGGCGTCTCCACGGAGGAGGCTTAACGATGGTCGGAAACGGGTGCGGGTTAATGCCCCTCTGCGTAAAACGTCCAGGAATTACTCACACACAAACTGAAGGGTAGACGGTTTCGGATGAAGTTTTATTCCCGCACCATGACTCATAAAGGGGTAACGGCGGGGATGAAGAGTCACGGTCCCTGCACCCCACGTTTCTTAGGTGATTACATTTGGCTTGTTCGCTGCGACAACAGGTGAACAAGAATGCTGGAACATCTGAATGAACCAAGGGTTCAGTCAACGAGTTCTCATCACAAGAAATGGTGCAGCTGAGGATAGTTGATAATCAAGCTGAGAGTCAAATCTCTGAAGTAAGACTACTGAAATGGCGATCTCAGAATATTTAGATAAAAGAAAACATACCATGTCTAGCCATGAGTTCGTCGACGACTTATATGTATATGGAAAACCAAGAGCAATCTAGGAATGTTTATGAAAAACATTCACACTTGAAGAACATATTTCAATTCCTCGTCTATCCAAAATAGGCTTGCATGCACAAAATGAATTTAGTATTTTTCGACCTGTTATTCTTAAGCCTTCAATCGTACAATTAACGGGGAAAATGTGACACGTGTGCATAAGCCTGTTTGCTTATTACGAGTCTCCTTTAGCTCAAAATACCAAGTCAGTTCCTTTTGGCTAAATGTAATTGTATACTCCTGTTCACATAAAGTGGAACATAAGTTTAGACAGATGAAGTACGTGTATGTGCCACTTTATCTTACCAGGAGTGTACACCCCACGGCAAAAGAAACAGTAGGCGAATTGCCCATGACCATTTTCATTCGGTCTGTTTTGCACAATATGATAATGAATTATTTTTTTTAACAAAAAAAACGTCAATATGCAGAGGACAATGCCTACTTCGAATCAACAGAATTTCATTCCTTAAAAAAACACAGGATGGAGAACAAAAAAATAATGAAAAAGGTGATGGACAATGTGCCTTCTATTATCTTTGCCGTTGACTGTGCAATCACTTCCCTCATGAATAAGGAAGAGCTATGTGCCCTTTGTAGTTTCAGGGCAAAATAATGGGATGACACTGCATGTTGATCTAGTTATTCCACTGATTACTTGAAAGTATATACTTTCTTTCTTCATGATGCAAATTGTTTAATCTAAGAATATAATACTACATAGTCAATACAGTTGGGGTACGGGCCTCTCCGATGGTGAACAGGCAAATCTGTCGCCTTGTAATCAAGGGGTCTCAGATCCGATCACCGATGGAGGCACATTGCACACTGATTCGGATCCCATTTTGAGTTGTAGATTCGGTCTCGATTAGCCTATATGAGAATAAGTCGGACTTAAAACTTTGGCGATTGTTGTAGTTGTAAAGTTGTGAAGAAATGTCTTACGGTGAATTCACACCAAAGTGACATATGTCGCTTGAGGATTTCAGCAATCAAACTCGGGCTTGTGCGGTCGCTATGGTGTGACACGTTGCTGCTGATTGGCTCGTTCCCTAGCGGTAGCTTGAAAACGTTGCCGCAGCTACAGACGAAGAATTTGGCTGCAACGTTAAGTCCACATTGTTTTCGAGGGAGTCATTTACTTACCAGAGCCAGGGATAAACTTAAACCCGCCTCCCCAGGGAGTGACATTCAGACGTACAGAAAGTTAAAACCGCTTCAAAAAACAGCTGGAGATGATTTCCGCAGTTGACCGCATGTGGGCTCCATTACACCCGAGATGATATCGCTGTATGTCAAGAAGCATAATATGTTTGGGGTTTTACTATTCTGTAAACCACAAGGAAGACAAGATTTCCTGGAGTGGCAGCTTCGTTATGCACTCGAGTCACGCGAAATAAGTGAAAACCAGGTGGTTTACAAGCTGTTATCATCACCTTACTCTGACTACATCATGCACTAGTTTTATATCCACATGCATTTCTTTGGGCGCACACCCTTGTGAGTGCGGTTCCAACTATATTCCTCCAATATTTACAAATATATATAACTGAGCCCGAAGAACACTGTGATCTTCATGTACGTTTCAATACCAATGACAACCGCTGCACGTGCATTATATGGCTGTCACGACCTATGATAGTGGTCATGTGTCTCCATGCTGGCAAATCGCAGGTGCGTGGAACATATCGCAGACATAGCTCAGCAGGTGGAATGAAAGATGGGCAGAACGCACGACACCAGCTACCCTACGCGAAAGCTAACACACATTCCAAGAATATTTCAGCCGCGATAAACCCTTTCTACAAACAGCAGCACATTTTGCTCATTCAAGCCGAACACCATGAGGGGGATTAAAGTGTGTTATATACGACTTACGCACAACTACCAATAGCGGAGAAAGTTCTCCCGTGGTTTCCAATACAGATATAGTCTGTACTGTACATGTTACATGAATAATAATGATAGGCCTACATCGCATCGATAGCAACAACATCGTCGGCCAATCTAGCAGTTAGTCTTGCAGGTATGTCGACCGCTTCCGTTTCTCGTAAACCATATTTCCCCCTGTGCGATTTTGAACTGACATCGCGTGATATAAAGCAACGAAGGAAAGTTTATTACATGGGAATCCTTTTGCATCGCTTTATGAATGGTAATGGCGTTAAAATCTCCATCAGCAGACAGGAAGGCAGGGGCGGATTATTGCCGAGGAAGATATGGGTGAGTAATAGTCTCGGTTGAATTCTCAACAATACCACAATAATGAATAGTTAAATCCACGACAAATTTTCGACCCTATATCAATTTCAAAGAAAAGCGCACACGCAAAAGAAAACAATGACAGCAAAACTTCCTTGGTTGTAACGTAACTACATGCTAAATATGCACAAACTATGGTACGGTATGGTACTAAAAACATGCTCGTTAGATTGGCAGTTTCGAGCGCCTGCTGTGACGCATAGGAAAGACAACTCCGCAAGTGAACAAATCACCTACTTCATCCAGTGACGAAACAGCTTAGGTGAAAGGGAAGGGATCAAGCCGGAAACTCGGGTATAAACAAGAAGTTGTAGACAGCAGATATGCGGTCGTGGTTTACTGACACTTTTTGCACAGCGAAATCATGACTGGACCTACATTTTAAACTGTGATGCGAATTGCTGGATATAGAGAAGGAGGATTGAAGCTGAAACTTTGATTACAACGTGATTTCCATCACTAGTAGTAATAAAGATGTATTCAGCACTTGACCAATTTTGTCAATTTGGTGAGTAGTGGCATGAGCAAGTTTTTTTTACGATTACAGAGTTGCATCACCATAGTAAAAGCCGTTACCCGACTCTTGAGGAATTTTGCTAGTCATTCCAAAGAAATGTTTTTTAGTACTTGTAACTTTCTATGAAAAACAAATATTGTGGATTTACTTACCTTGTCCTCCGCCTCTTCGGCTCGCGCTTCCGCCTCCACCACCCGCTGTTCCAGCTCTGCCAACTGCAACAAAGAGAGAGACCATTTATTACTGTCTACCGAACTAAATATATGTTTAGCAAGAATTTACACAGGATATATTTTTCTTATGTCCACCCACAGGGCTGAATTCAATGTATCTAATTTTCACAACACAAACAACTAAATTGTTTCCTGTACGCTCTTTTAAATATACTCAGTCCCGGGAATCTCTGGAGCAAAGCCGCGCATGAAAGTAGAGAAGGGGAGAAAGCGAGTGGGCTGATAGTTGCAGCCGAATTTCCTCTTCATGCACTCACTTCCCCTCCAACGTGTTCATTGGTCGAGCTCTCTCCGAGTCACTGCTTGCGAAGAGACTTGTTCTCGTTCGCTTGCCTCAGAGATTCCCGGGATTGTTTATCCATTTTCAAAACTTCCTGTGACCAGGCTTAACACAAGAAGGTCTTACTTATTAGGAAGGAATGCAATTACGCAATCTGCGATGTCATTTGGGACAATCGCCAGTACTTGGTTTGTTGTTAGATACCATTTGGCGTTTATAGCAGGAAAAGGGTTTGTCAATACGTGTTATTCTCCACTGTATGTTGTTACCAGGACTTGGAAAATTCACGAAAATAATTTCCCTTCAGCTAGAACGTAAAAGCATAATTTTTATATTGCGCGTAATGAACTCTCTGCGTTACTGGTAATTTTTCGGTATTGTAAACTTGTATTTATTACAGTTTTCATTATTGTGACAGCTTTAATTGCGGTTTTTCAATATTTTGGCATTTTTTCTTCAGTTTTTCAGTATATTGTCAGCTTTTATTAGTTTTCAGTATTTTGGTAATTTTTTATTGATTTTTCAGTACTTTGGGAGGTTTTAATTGCATTTTTCAATATCTTGACAGTTTCTCTTACTGCAGTTTGATCCTTCACAGTTATTTCGTGCATTTTAGTCCTATGCAAAATTATCTAAACAATAATAAATCTTTTGCTTCGGTTCAAATATTACGAGAGAAAGCAGCCCTATCATGAGAGGTTGTTCGGAGAAGGAATAGAAATAAATAAATAATAAAAAAACATTGCAATCTATATACTAATAAACAAATTAACCCCGTGTGACCACTCAAGGACCATGATAAAATTCAAGTATAATTCCCTGTTTTCAAGGCGAACTTTCTAAAAATTCAAGGGTACAAGAAGATGTTTTCTCTATTTCAACCTTAGGTATTATTGCCTCCCCCACACAAACACGCGCGCACATATATACGCCGTATTACCAATATAAAAGGTCTGTGTGATTTCAATTCAATTAAACGGTATAGCCCTAATATTTAATTTAAGGTGAAGAGTTTACATTTGCCATTTCACATACTCAGATTCGAAATACATCTACAAACACAAGTCACAATGTTACGCACTATATACTGTTATACTAACCTACGAAAAATTGTTAATTGAAAAAAAAATCAAAATCAAATTTAACTGATCAATTTCAAGATATATTATCTTGCAATAATCTTCGTCTGTCAGATAGATCGTTTTGCAAAGGACACTAACAAAGTAAACGAATTCAGAGATAATGTTCTCATGCAGCTTTCTTTACCTTCCTCAATAAAAATAAAAGCTAAACTTAAAAACTTGCCTCAGGGCATTTATAAATTCAATGAAATTTGCATTAATAAAACTTGCTGTTTTTCACGTCTACGGAGTAAATTCACTCATAATTCCCGGAGCCAATAATTCACGCAGAATTCCATGAATTCCCGGTGAGTAGCCACCATGTAATTTTATACATCTTTTTGGTAAATGTTACGTTATTTTTTAATGATCATTTTAGGATTCTCTTTAAGGCTAAGTTCGGAGATCTAGTAATCACGAAAAACACATGCCCTCCGATATGGATGAATACATGTTATTTTGTCTTTTCGATCTTCTGCACTGTTCCCTAGAAACGTGATCCAAGCAGGAAACTGGCGCCGAATCATAATAGCCCCTTCATCACGGCATTTAAAATGTAATCCTGATTGATAAATGCAGGAGCTCCAAGTGAGCCTCTGCTAATGCCGTGATAATTGGGCTGTTAATTGGCGGAATAGTCAATGGATCGTGAACCGTATTGCACATGACACGCCACACCCAGTGACTCTTTTAATGAGATTACGTCCCACCTCTCCTCATCAGCACTGCATTCCAAATAAAACTGGCGCGCCGCGTGGAATTTTTAATAGAGCAAAGACACGGTTTTTCGTGTAATTGTAAAGTACTTTATAGGTATTTGGGTACTAAACTGATATGAACTGTTCATTATGGTAGGTTCCGCATAGGCCTTGCCCTGATTAGTGAATCAAAAGCATTAATAATGGGGAAAATACGGTCGGCATTTAATCTGCACATAAAGAGAGAAACAGATGAAAAACAAGATTACTAACTGATCATTTTCATTTCATGGGCGAAAATTCCTCATGGTATTAAAATGCCAAAGGCAACCGTAACCACGCCAAATTTTTAAGTTCGTGTAAACAGTTTAGTGATAATATGTAGCTAATGTACTTTATTCGATAGGTTAAACAACATTTGTTTCATTTTCATGCACAGTTAAAAATGTTGAGTTATTACACCTTTCAATAGATTGCCTCTACAATCATAGTTTCATGATTCAAATGGTGATTAGCATATGCAGGATGACTACAAAAAATATCGCAATTTTACCATGATTCCAGGAATAAAAAAATATGACCACGAAAACGTTTAGAGAAACAAGGGCAAAAACTTTTAAGAGAATAGTATATACATTCTCCCCCACATATGTATATCCTCGAAAGTAAATGTGATGTTTCAGCAAGTAGGGCCTTCCGGCCGTAGTAAATACAAAGTAAACAACTTCTGACGTCGGGATGCGTAGTGAAAGGACAAGCCACATGAGCAGCTACCTCGATTCTACTGGTCTGTCGTATATGTCTTGTAACGTAGCACGTTAATATATTTGTGTGAATTCTTGATTGTAGGTATTTGTATGGTGAAATGGAATCAAAGCAACATCATGGCTAGCAATATAGCAAAAAGGATCAACTGGGATGAATAACCAGGCCACTGCACGCTCCACTTGCTTTAGAAACTGCAGTGCCACTATCAGTGGTCATCTCTAGAATCATGTAGCGCGCGCAAACACACACACACATACACAGGGTGGATCATTTAAATTGATAATCCGAAATAGCTCACAAACAAGGCGTTTTTGAAGGAAACATTTCAAATTAAAGTTAATTGACTTTAAGGGGAAAACGACTGTCATTATGTTTAGTGGGAGTGACATTATCAAGGTCGTTTGAAAGTCACACAAAATTTTTAGATGAAAAAGCTTTTTCTTTTTTTGTTTAGTACAAGGCGGCGCAAAAGTTATCACCTGATTGTCTTAGCTTATAGCTTGGGTTTTAAATTAAACAAAGTAGGGTTTTTTGTGCTAAACTTTTACTGATACTTGTAAGTTTTATGTCCTCAACTTTCAAAGATAACATCCAGTAAATGACCACCATTCGAATTGATGCAAATTTGGGCTCTTTTTATTGCGTCTTCCATGGTGTTGGAAATATGTGGTGAAATGTTTTCAATTTCATGCTGAATATTGTATTTTAGTTGCTGTAACGTCTCTGGCTTATTTACATAAACGAATGACTTCAAATATCCCCAAAGGAAAAAATCTGGAGCGGACAAATCGGGGGAACTACCCGGCCATGGCAAATCACCAAAACGGGATATTACTCTGCCCGGAAAAGTGCCACGCACAATTGTCACAATATTTCCACGTTCTTGTGGGGTATACTTATTCATTCTCGCACACAATAAATTTCGTATCTTCCTTCTATTTAAGTGACAAAATGCTACTGATATAAACAACAAGATGTCAAAATAAAGGTCAGTTCAAATAGGATGATAACTATTGCGCCACCCTTTACTTTTATTCCTCTTACAAAAATAAATAGCTTTTGTAGAAACAATTTTTCTATTCAGCGCGTAGTTTCAGATATTTGACAAGTGAAAAGTGGAAACAGAAATTTATACTATTTCATAAGCATCTAAATTTGTATTCCAAAATATATATATATAATGGACATTCGGAAACAACCAAGCCCGAGCGGGATTCGAACCCGGGACCCTTGGCGTCGCAGCGCGATGTGCTAACCACTTTTTTTTTTTTTAAGGAAAATTCCCTAAACGGAAGTATCCCCCACCGTTCACACTTTTTCTCACTTTTACACTTTTCAATTGTTACAGTTTCTCAGTTTCTTATCATCTGGACAAACACAAATACCCATGCCTTACCCGGGACTCGAACCCAGAACCCCTGGCGCCGTAGCGCGCTCTGCTAACCACTCCGCCACGGAGGTCGACACCACTCGGCCACAGGGTCCGGCTTAATTAATAATGAATAGTTGTTCCAAATATTTATTAATTGTTGAGTATTCCACTCGTATTATAAGCATAAGTTTAGCACGATTTTGCTTTTAAATATTTAAAAAAAAATACATCAGAATGTAAAAAATACCTGTTACGTAATAGCAAACCCCTTTTTTTCTTTTTCTTTTTTTTTGCGCGCAATATGGGTGCAAAATCAATGGAAACTTCGAATTTTGAATAACTTCAAGGATAACTAGACTCCGCGAAAGGGTCGGGCATATTTTTCGCTACCCGCGCGAACGATCAAAATGCGATAAAAGTATCGGTCGGTATCGGTAAATAAAATTTAACCGACGCTTTCCGATATCGAACAACAATAGAGGTGGTACACCCTCAAAGAGAAATAAAGTATGCTGAATTTTTTTTCTTTTTCTCCACGATCAAGTGAAGTTGAAGCGTGGTTTCTTCATGGCAACAAAATTGAATCCACACAGCATGAAATGTCCGCACTGCATCTCTGCCATTAACGAATCGGCATTTTCTGATCAACGTAACCTCTCCGGGTTTTAATTTTTCTAATGGGGCAATTACCATAGCGGTGAACACAGCAATGCATAACAAAAGTCAAATACAAGTACGGCTCGAAAATGCTAACATTTCATGTACAGAACTTGCGAGTTAAATTCAATTCATTATGGAGAGATTGCACTGGATTTTACCTTCGGTACTGCAGGAATAGAATCAACAATATTAACCACGATCACATGTGGGACGTGCGTATTCGTTAGCTGAGAGCATACGGCTTCGCGGAACTGCGGGCTAAGTCAACATTTGCTGGCTGGAGTTAGTTTGATTCGTCGCTTTGTTGTGGGGTTCAATCGCAGTCAGTAAATACAGGTTACAAACAGGGATTCCCTTGCCTAAGTATGAGGTGCGTTATCTGATTTTCACAGCGTGTGTCTCAAATATAAGGGCTCTATCTAAATAGTGACAACGCTCTTCATATTATGCCCATATAGAAGCTTATGACTTTAACAGTAGCCTAAATATCAAAGAAAGAAATGGGTAAGGATACTAAAAATATTACCTCAATAATGATGATAACGACAGTGTGTATTATCGAGTCTCTAAAATGTGGCCTGTAGTGTGGAAACTTGTGGTGGCACAAAATAATATTTCCCGCATAAATTCCATGTTATATGTTGCATACTTGTAATGTTTGAATCTCCTCAAATCCTTCTTTCTTTCAGTCTCTGAGTCTTTACAGCTTTCATTCCTTCTCTCTTCCTGAATTCAATGCAGATATATTTGCGACCAAACGCACACATATTTCAAGATATTTTCCACTCGTACTATTACGCTCGGTACATACTGTTAAAATCAGTGGCGGCGATTGGGTTTCAAAACCGGGAGGGGGGGGGAGACAGAATATTTCCCATTGTAGATAAGGTTTAGCATAGTGCGGGGACAAAAGTGGCGAAAAGTGGGGGCCAACTGCTCCCCTCATCGCCGCCACTGTTTAAAATATGTATATTTAGAAGAAAAACTAGTCTCCTTTAGGAAAAGTAATTGATAACAAATATAGGTAGACAAGAATTTACAGGTATGTTCAATAAGTTAACAGAAGCCTCAGTCATATTCCACGCCATCTGAGAACATATATGTTATATTCATTTCATAAGGATGGGATTTACTATGGGAAATTATTATTATTATGTATTGCTAGAAGAAGATACTAGTAGATTATTTTGCCAGTACCGGAAATGTAATAGAAAAGAAAAAGAACATGAACATAGAGAAGGAAAATACCGAAGATAAACCAAGCAAGCTCGAAAATCTCGATTTATTGGATTCGATAACCGGTGGAGGCACATGGTGATTCGGATTCCACTTCAAACTGTAGGTCCAGTCCCGATTAAGTACAAATTGAGGGCAGAGCCAAGTATGTCATTATCTGACCAGTCTGCCATTATCTGCCATTCCAACTTATAAAAAAGGTTGTGATCTTTCTTGAGCCATTATTATGAGTGGTATACTGCCACCACACTTTCATTTCTTCCTGAATGTTTGAACTGATATTGTACCGGTATATATTATAAAATTCAAAGTTATCTTGCAAGGAAAGGTCTACAAGAAGTATCATTTTAATAAACATATACCTCTGCTATTTAGTAAGACATATGTACTGCATTGTAGGAGTTAACTGCTTCAGGCATGCAGTTTTCTATCCATCAGGTTGAAACGTCGATTATTCTTTGTCATTATTAAATAAGAAAGGCTTAGCATGTCGAAGCAAAACACAAATGTACGCGTAGCATTTCATTGTATTTGCACTCAGATTCTATTACCCCGCGGGGGCTTCAGACTTGCAGCGTCATTGTTTAGGGTTTACACAAACCTTTACCAAAATGGCAGAGATTGAGAATGTGTGGGGCCTTACCCCCACATCCTCTAAACGTACTTTCATGGGACAGTGCTGTATTCATGTGGAACTTTACCTCACTAACCTTTATAGTGCAGCGATTCTTAAAATTTTAAAAATTAACTTCAGTACAAAAGACACAAAATGGCGATTTGGACTATACTTATATTTCTGTGGAATGTTTGAATTGGTATCAATGGATTATCTGAATGTTATCAGTATGGCCCAGGATCGACTTGTTAGCCTGTCCTGGCCCAATCCATATGTCATTGTGAGGTTGTATTTCAATTGAAATTATAAGTTTTAACTCGACACAAGCATTATGTTAGTATATTCAACGTAAATGTTGATAACTGAATAGCTGATTGCTGAACGAATAATAACACTGGGGAACAGTGAAATTGCGGCACAGTGTTTGAGAGCTAATTTAGGGCAATTTCATGCTGCTGAATAATGATATAATAATATATTTCTTGAATTGGCTCTAATTTATGAAATAAATGCAACTAAACCAAAATGGTGGAAACATAAGACATACATATAAATGAACTTCCAAGAACAATTTAATATTTCTTTTTGTGATTACAATCTTTGTACCATTACGAAACTTATTTATTTATTTGTAAATTGTTGCTAGGCCTGTACAAGGTTGATTGTATTTGTAATATGACAATGGAAGATGCAATTCACTCTTGACTATTCGGTTTCCACCACATATGCAGCTATTACATGGATGTTGATTTTTTCCCCATAGTAACGCAAAATTCTTTATTTTATGTTACTCATTTTCACTAAGCACTGTATACATTACGTAAAATTGAGAATTTTGAACAATTTCAGCCCCTTATCAAATTTTAATATTACCGAGAAAAGCGTGGAGTAATTTTACCTCCTACATTTTCCATGGTGTGTTTATTTTTATAACTGGAGTCAATTCAACTTAACCAATCATACAATTGGCAATCACAGCTGTTTTGTGTGCTGAAACTGTTATTAAACTTTATGCCACAAAATAAATTTTTTTTTTGTTCCCCAGTGTAATATAATTGGTTGTGTTTAAACATACAATAAATGTTAATTCTTTCATACCTGAATGTGATTATAGCTTTACTATATCGAGTACATTTCTACCCCTAATGTTTTTTTATCATAGAAATAAGCTTGTCTCTGCACTTGCTACAAGCAGTGTCATAGAATCCCACAAAGAAAACTAGGTACCGGGTTCGAATCCCGACCTGGGCATGGGTGTTCTTTGTGAGTTTCCCTTCATCAATATCATATCATCACTTACCCTCATCTTAGCCAAAAGTGGCAAAAAAGCGAAATAAAATAAACCAAATTAATCAACTAAGATGAAAAATAGGTCATTACGATAGGAGTACATATATGAAAATACATTAACGTATTTATTCAAGATTTTAGCATTTTTCATGTTCTTCCAACCATAATATCAAGACGATCTTAAAATAAAACAAATTTTGTATTAACTGGACAAACGCAACAGACGCAATGAAAGAAAAAATATAAACAAAGAAACAATAAGAGACCATACGACTTAACGGGGCATATTCTTCACACCCTAGCTCCACGTATACGGTTCTCCGGATAAGCTATGTACGACAACAGAGCAGGAATGCTAAAACGTACCATGTACCTGCACGCAATCTCATTTCCATCTCAAGTTACACCTTACCGGAGGCGTCACCCTGTCTGCTCCTGAGAAAAAGAGGGAAACTCATTTGTAATGCCGCAGCACCTTTCGGCGCAAAACCCGCACCCAGAAAGACGGTGGATGCTTCGCGCAAAGGCCCCCAAGATGATGTACACATGCAAAGGGGCCGTAATAACATACCAACGCAGCAGAATAGGGGGAGAACAAGGAGGGAGGAAAATGACGGTGTGGTCCACGATATGCACAAATAAGAATGGGCACCGTAAGGATGCTGCTTGGATGATGCAGTGTTGCCAGGAGACGACCCGGAAATCTTATCGCACCGTCATGTCCATAGTAAAAATAGCCTACGTGAGATATTTTGGAGAATCGTTTATAGAAGAGCACGGACCACACGCACACCCTAATAGTCGAATAGATAAAGCTTTTGACATTGCCTGTCTTTGAAAACATCATGCATCGATCCACCTATGCATAATTTACGTCATCAAAATGTCATTTTGCCTGTAACAGTGCCAGAGCATGGGCGTCGGGAGGGGGTCGAACGGGTCGGTGGACCCCGCCTGGAAATTGACATCGTTCATTCTAAGATACCAAAAAGCCGAAAGTTTGTTACTCTTATTGTTAAGAACAGAAAAAAAAGTTAATTTAGTTTGCATTCGAACAGAAAAATCAAAGTAAAAATGCATTGCATGCAAAACATTGAGTGAAAAACACAAGAACAATGTTATATTCTACAGTTTTGTCCAAAGAACGAATGTTCCAACAGTTTTCAAAACTGTAATAATTAAAGATGTAGGTGAGAGGTCACACAACAGACTTTATGAAAAAAAACAACCTAACATTTAAAGCCTTTACTTGAACGAGACGTACACAAGTTAATATCAAAATGCATTTCAGGTACTAACTGCATAAAATGCAAAAGAAATAGTGGAAAATAGTTGTGCTGGTATTCACTCGTTTGGTGGATTGAGTCTCCCCATTTATATAATAATAATAATTATTATTATTTCTAATAAAATTTATTTTTGTTATGGTAGTAACACTTTTATAATTTTTCCACTATTGAACTTTTATCATTTGCCCGACCCCCCCCCCCCCCCAACCCTGCAAAAATTTCCAGCGACGTTTTCACTTTGTGACTGATTGTGATAACTTAAGACTTACTAAATTTCAAATCCGATTGATGTCAGATCATTGAATTATTCAAGATGGCGTCCAATGCGGCGTATCATCAGAATCCTTTTTTCAACTGCGTTACTAATATATGTCCAATTTCCGTCAATTTAATCTTCCAAGTTACCAATTCAATAATATTGAGTCAGTGACTACGCTACGGGCTGGGATAAAAGAACACGTGCGTCCTCTCCTGTTGTGAGATTTATAAATGAAATTTCCATCACGAAAAAGCAAACATTTAATTAGCGCCAACAATTCTTTAGTGAAACTTTAAATATGGTAACTAGTATGATTTGGCCAACGTTACTGTAGCCTAGCAAACTGGTAAATATGTAGATATTGTTCTCCATACTGTGCTTGCAAGCTTCTCAAAATTTCAGCTGGCTTCAGGTTCTCCTTCACTAGGAATTTGATCATACACCGCCGCTACACAGCTACAGAAACACTACTCGCCGCCATTTTTGCTAACACTACTGCGCATGCGCCAACTACATCGGGGCGAATGCGCAATACTCACGAAAGATGAAGGTACATCCCGTGGCAGTTTTATCGTTATCAGTGGTAAACACTTTCATATTCACAAATGTCTCTGTTAACGTAGAACGACCATTGTACATCTCTAAAGCTTCGAATACTCTCTAGAAATCGCAGATTCCTTAATGAAGGACTCTCTTGACCGTATACAAATCAGTTAATGATTTTAGATTTCAGACTCGATTAATTTAGTCCTCCCCATCAAGCGATCCTGAGGTAAAATCTCAGTTAAAATATAAGTACTGTATATATCATCATGATGTTAACCAAAGACGTGGAATTTACAAATAACATAAAAAGGTGTAAAACAATATTCCTGGCAACACTGTGAGGATCGATAGCCAGGGGCCGTGCTGTCTGCTGCTATGAACGGGAATCCCCCAATGGAGGCGTCGGGGGATCCCATCTCCATGAAAAAGCAACCGCTACGATAAACGAGGCACACCTGGATGGGATGCAGGCACTCTCGCCTAAGTGTGTGATCGGATCAATGAACGCGAGTCTCGCATCTACGCAACTATACAGGTAAAGTAAAAATCCCTGTTGATTTTTTTAAAAATAAATAGTATTAAATTCAATAAGATATAAGCCTTGTAGTACACAATGCAATATAGTTCAAGATCGCGCTGTCGATGTATGTTTAGGGAACATCATTTGGAATCAGAATTGCAAAAGACTAAGAGAACGAGCTACAAAAATGATGTGTTTTTAAGGAGTCAGAAATGTGCAATTGAAATATTTTGACTAATTTTAAATACCGTTCAGCAATACATGAATTGAGCGAAAGGATTCACCTCAGGTTTTCATCCTATCTACTTGTCTGCTAGCATGATCCCGTTTCCGAATAGTAGTAACTTCTTTAGCGACAATAATGAATGCCTGCATACAAAAATCTGTTTTTCGAGCTCTTGTGGCGCCGAAACTATAGCTATTTTGCAGTCTTACGGTGGGCGCTCCATATGCTGGCAAGGGAAGTGGAGATCGGGAAATACGCAGCAGACCAACCAGACAACAGCGGTGGCGCCGAGAGTTACGACGTCGAGGGAAGGAACTACTACGTGCTCCTCGTTCTACAGGCTGCTGCGTTTTTTATCGCGCTGGATTGGTAGTTTCTCAGCTCCCCACTTCCCTTGCCAGCATATGGAGCGCCCACCGTAAGACTGCAAAATAGCTATAGTTTCGGCGCCACAAGAGCTCGAAAAACAGATTTTTGTATGCAGGCATTCATTATTGTCGCTAAAGAAGTTACTACTATTCGGAAACGGGATCATGCTAGCAGACAAGTAGATAGGATGAAAACCTGAGGTGAATCCTTTCGCTCAATTCATGTATTGCTGAACGGTATTTAAAATTAGTCAAAATATTTCAATTGCACATTTCTGACTCCTTAAAAACACATCATTTTTGTAGCTCGTTCTCTTAGTCTTTTGCAATTCTGATTCCAAATGATGTTCCCTAAACATACATCGACAGCGCGAGGCACATACACAGATTAGTTTCGGGGGAGGAGGGGGGAGGTGGAAATGTAAAGGTGGATATTACATAGTTGCGTTCTAGGGGGGCGGGATACACTATACAATATTTCGCAATTACCATTATTTAACTTCGTTTTAAAAGTTGTTCAGATACAAAATTGGTAATCGAGAATTATTTTAAGGAAAAAACACATTGGTTTGCCCAGAATATTTTACTGATTTCATTTGAAAATTTTGATTGTATCAAAATTTCGGGCTGGACTGTATCATCAACAATGGCGCGAATTTCTGCAGCGCTGTGTTTGTCCCATTGCCATTTCATTATTTCCACATCTTAATCGTCGCGATTAACCGGAGAGGGAGAAGAGCGACACAATATAACCAAAGAGATCACTATTATAGGTCTTTTCAGTTCTTACGGCGGGCGCTCAAGAAGCTGGCAAGGGAAGTGGGGAGCGGGGAAGCGACCAATCCAGCGCAATAAGGAACGCAGCAGCCTGTAGAACGAAGTGCCCGCAGTACTTATTTCCGCGACGTCGTATCTCTCGGCGCCACCGCTGTTGTCAGGTTGGTCTGCGGCGAATTCCCCGCTCCCCACTTCCCTCGCCAGCTTCTAGAGCGCCCGCCGTAAGAACTGAAAAGACCTTATAGCTGAATTGAATTTGAACAACTGTTATGAAAAATTGCAGTGATCACGATGGAGAAAAAACTTTTAAATATTCAAAGACCATCACCTGAAATGAGTAGCACCTTTCCTAAATTTTCTCTAACCACTGACATTTCCTGATTTTCGTTGGACTACCATCCATGTTGCCATCCTCAAAAACAAAAATGTCAGTAGCGAAATGTTAGTTCTTACCACGCCACATTTGTAAAATTAATGAGCCAAGATGACCCATAAAAGGAAACAGGCGCTGGGCAACAATAACCACATTTATAGGAATAATACAAATATGCTTCTGCACCACCAGGCATACGTGACTTAAATTAGCGCTTTCATTATCCTGAAACCTCAATGCTGCAACGTGAAATCCCACGAAGGATGTATTTAGCCTCACGCTTGGGTAATTATTAGCAACAATGAAATGACACGTTGAACATGAGTTACAAAATCAATTTTCGCCTAACAATATATGCGTTTTTGCAAAATATGACGTGAAAGGAAGGTAAACGTCTTGTAATTAAGGTGCTGGGTTCACACACCCAGTAATCAAGGGTTAATTATTCCTGCTTATTAAAAGCAAACTGTCAGTCTTGCGTTATGTATTACACCCTATAGAAAGTTATTGTGTGCAATGTTACGAATACATTATACATGGCCTAGATTTCTACTTCTCATGATTAAAACGAGCACAAGGTACACACTGAATGATTTTTTACAGGCACTCAGGCTTTAGTTAAGAAAGCTATCCGTCACCTGCATGAACGGGTTCATTGTCTCACTATTGGTGATTGATTTATCTTGATTTGTTATTTAGCGTCGTTTTTCTTCAGTTTTTGGCTAATCGCGAAGATGAGGATGAGTGATGAAATGATGAAACTGATGAAGGGACGGTCATAAAGAACACCCACGAGCAGGCTGGGATTCGAATTTCGGACCCTTAGCATCGCAGTGCATTATACTAGCCACTCTGCCACGGAGGTCGGCTGCCTGTTGATTCAGAAAAAAAAAAGGCCTGCCGTACTGGAACAAGTTGTAAATTAAAGCAGGTCAGGAGAAACTCAGTAATGTATGCGCAAAAGGGATCCAATTTCGTATGTATTTGTACAGCCC
The DNA here is from genome assembly GCF_977018435.1 of Lepisma saccharinum. Classification (NCBI taxonomy): domain Eukaryota; kingdom Metazoa; phylum Arthropoda; class Insecta; order Zygentoma; family Lepismatidae; genus Lepisma; species Lepisma saccharinum. The sequence continues at coordinate 42,693,515 of NC_139253.1, forward strand.
TCGTATTTATTTTCCAAGTGTTAAACATTCATTTTGTGGAAATATGGACAAAAGAGAATATATTCTGATAAATTTAACTCAGGATAAAGAATACAATAATGTAAAGCAGAAGAATTGTGCAAAAATGTCCGATGTAACGAAATGTTTGAGGTGCGACTAGGAAACTATACTATTTTATAATACCGAACAGTGATGGTCAGAGATTTCAGGTAGTGCACATAAACACTGTTTTGAAACCAATGACGAAGAAGCATTTTATATTCGAACGCTGACATTTTAAATCGTAAGGGTAAAACATTAAAGTATATTAACGAAAAATAGTTTTGTATAATGTACAAATATGAATATATAATTGACCGTATTACCCGGCGAGGTTACATTATTGCTCCACTACTATGTAGCTCTAGAACTAAAGAATAACAAAAAATACACAACAAACAAAAATCACACGTAATTTGATGAAATTCTGAATTCTAAATACGAAGAACACATTGCTAATTTTAGTCCAAAGATAATTATAACACCATTAAGCCTTGTTTCCATGATACTTTCTAATAATCATGTGTCTGGAGGGGAGTGAATTCTGTGTATATATATCTTCCTGTTTTGTACCTTGTTTCATTTGTACTGGGTACAGAGTCTGAAGAAGAACTTGCTAGAAGGTTGAAACGTTACGTTTAGTTTATGTTTTAAAATAAAATAAAATAAACTTGGTCAGCACATTGATTTTTCCAAAGATAAGACAAAAATTGAATATAATTTAACTGAGAAAGCAAATAAGGAATCGAATGCTATGATAACACGGTGGTTTTGTTATATTCTCATTCAATTAACGTATTCAACTAGACATAAATTCAAAACCTACCTATATATCTTTAAATATGTTGGAATAATTCCTTTGCGTTATTTACAAAAATAGCATTCTCATGAATTAGTTAAGGGGGGCACGGTTCCACTGCCCTCCCTTACGGACGTCCTTGCATGCACATACGACTTTCACTGTAAACTGAAGTATTACTTCGTCTAATTCCGCGACTGATTTTCTAAAAACTTGGGCGTTTTGATTACTAAGTTTAGATTATGCACACACACACATTGATATGTGACAAGTATTAAGAAAATGAAATATTCTCATTAAGCAAATATGGGAAAAACAACTCAACATTTATAACATTTATATATTTTTCTCACATTTATAACTAACTTTTGCTTAAACGCTTGAAGTGGTGTCATTCTAAAATTATTTAATAACATTCAAAAATAATAAAACACGCATTGAAGAGAGAATGGGTGACAGATTTCATGACTATGTCCATAGCCAGTCCAGGTTCAGCATGGTGTCGCTGTATTAATATATAACCAAACATGAAGCACGACATGTTAATTCAAAAACAGCCATAAAGGGCAGCCATAACAATAAAATGGAAATGTCCAATCGACCGGAGGGTGGCTATAAAATCCTCCCCGAGAACATTAAGTGGAAACGTTAAATCACAACCCCATCTTCTGGACAGAGTAATCATGGTTGTGGAGTGATTTTAACCGCAAATATAGAGGGATGTGGATACAATGCAGCATCACCAACAATGGTTGATTGAGTTACAATTTTTGAGTGTTTCCGCGCGTATGGTAATTTTGCATCCTTCTAAGTATGCGAGGAAATATCCCCTTATCTAAAACCCTTACCTTAAAATTTAAAAAGGAATGTAAAGAGACCATGAGAAAGTTTAAAAGTCGAAATTGTAAAAGGAGCTGCACAACATATTAAAAATAAAAAAAAACTTCTTCATAAACATTGTAATACGCCTACTCTTCTCAAAAACCACAAAATATTTGCTGAAACACTGTCATGGTCTCCAAAAATGGATGATAAATCGTTGGAGCTACAACTCTGTCCGAGGAAATTAAAATTACTAATCGAATCAGTACATACAAGAATTTTTTGTCAGAGCATGAACGTCAGCAAAGTCCACTGCCTTGAGGATAGCATACACAGGGTGGCTACTCTAGGACCATGATAAAATTCAAGTATAATTCCCGGTTTTCAAGGCGAACTTTCCAAAAATTCAAGCAGATGTTTTCTCTATTTCAACCTTACGTCTCAACATCCACACACAAATATCTTCATAACATAAATGGTTTATGTGATTCCAACATTGAAAAATTATAATTGAATTAAATGGTTTACGTAACATAATTAAAATATTTAATTTAAGGTGCTGAGTTTCTATTTACAATCAGAGGCGCAACCACGAATTTTTGTCTGAGCGGGCATGGAGAAAGTGCCAGGATAAACGTACTAATACTAACAACAATAATAATAGTGTTAATAATATTATTATTATAACATTAAAACTATTAGTATTACTGATTTGTTTTATTTTACTTCCCTTCTTGTGATACGTTTGGCTAATTTGCGAAGATGGGGATGAGTGACATGATGAAATTGATGAATGGACAGTCACAAACATTCATGCCCAAGCCAGGATTCGAACCCGTCGGGACCAACATTGTTGTTGTTGTTGTTGTTGTTATTATTATTATTATTAGTAGTAGTAGTATTAGTAGTAGTATTAGTATTAGTAATAGTAGTAGTATCAAAGACGCTATTATCCTCGTAAATGATGCAAAAAGGGGGTAGAAGTTGGTGCTAAAGCATTTGTGTTCGAACCCACGATTTCAATATTTTTTTCTCCACGCGGCACAGTAGTTCGGATCCCATTTCAAACTGTAGGTCCAGTCCCGATTAGCCTATCTGTGCATAAAGTGGACTTAAAACCACAAATCAATCAATCAATTTTACAACATTTTTCATTCAGATAGTTCGGCGCCCAGGCCCGACTCCCGCCGTGCCCTAGCTATGGTTATAAACTTGATACGACTAAGAAAAGTAGGAAATGCGAGCGAAACGAGCACGAAAATTTTACGAAAATAATTTTTATTTGCATAAAATGTGAATAGGATTTGGATTAGAAAAAGTTGCAATTTTTAACGTCTAAGGAGAAAAATTCAAGTAGAATTCACGCATAATTCCCGGAGCTAATAATTCACGCATAATTCCCCCGGTGAGTAGCCACCCTGATACAGTTCTGCAGTGTAGATGAAACAAGCAGCAATGGAAAGTGTCAAAATAGGTACACATAAAAATAATATAGTCCATATGAGAACGGCGGTACAATTTCGAAAGCCATGCAAGGTTTCTGTTATCCACAATTGCAAATACAAGTCACATTAGGGTGGTACGTAAAGTGAACCACTCATACACGGAAGTCGACGGAGTGTCCATTTGACTAAAGTTCTTAAATTTCATGGAAAGTTTCAGGGATCACGTGACATTGCCTATAATGAAGGTAGTTCTTTGGGACTTTGTAGTTGAAGTAATGCAGTGTGAAACTGAAAGTACGGAAGATTTTTTGCCCTAACATGGAAGATAGATTAGACAAATTTGAAAGAAGTAACTTCAGTTACCTGTGACAGGTAATTCAAATAAACATGAATATATTTATTTATTTTTATTTCATTTTTGGTTTACATGAAAGATAAACGGATGAACCTGCTAAATTACTGGAATAACCGAGGACGAAATAGATATAGAAGCGGAATGATGCGCGGTGATCGGTTCTGAGATATTAACTTCATAAGGTGAGCTCTTTTCCCAAATCAATCATCATCATCATTATTCAAGTCTATAGAAAATATCTATTAACAAACGAAAAACAAGTCGTGGTTGTATTTTCTCAATCTAGACACAAGGATCACATTGCAAGAGGGGGAGAGACACACTTTATGCTTTAGACAGTACATCTTTAGAACCTAAACAAGATAAGTGCCCCATGTTCAGAGTAAGGAGAAGTTTCTGATTTATGTTAAGAACAGACTAGAAAGTAATAAGACGTTTGAGAGGTGGGTCCAAAACAAACACCCAGAACGTGCCGAAGGAATGCCTAAGGTCATCAACGGCACAGAACGGCCAAAATCTTCTGCAAAAAAGATTACGGCATAAACTGAAACCATTACAATAAATCTTTCCGACCCACTTACAGGCAAGCAATTCAAACGTATTGTCCTAGTTCCTGGAGCCCATCCAAGACTTATTTTCCAAAGAACACAATAAAAAATTGGGGCTCGAGGTCCATCAATAATTTAATTTAACCTTAACGACACAGAACTACAATTGCCTGGAAACAAACCAAGACATGTAAAGGATGGAAGGATTTTCAAGGTTTACGATGTACGAACCCCAACCTTGCTCGCCCCAACTTATCTTTGCCTTGGCTCTCTCCCAACACCGAAGGATATTGGGCTAAATAAGTTATGGAAGGATGGTAGTATTTGCTGGTTTATGGCTGTGGCTATTGATTTTTCACTGCTAGATGCGACTTTTTTTCGCAGTCCATTTCTCTTAAAAGAAGAAAACACAACCTCTCTTTTATATGGTATACTTGTTGTGGGACTTTCCATAAATATCGAACTCGTCTCCTTTACAAACATTTCATGTGGGTTATACAGCAGCGGAAATAATATGGTGGCAATATTCCTAGCTTTAAAAGCAAGATAAAATAATCATATTACCTCAAATCAGTCCTATTTAATACAGAATTTAAATATTAGAATCATTCGCTGCTTTCAAATTCCCTCACTAATGCTGTACACAATGAGAAGCTCCTTCTAATCCACCATAAATATAAAAGTCTAGCAAAAGTATTAATGATTAAAAATATAGCGAGTTTACAACCATAAAGATACCATGCAGATGTGCGACGGTGCCCTCACATTTGTTGATAAATTTGATGTATGAATCGGGAAAAAATAATTGGGGGGGATGCAAAATTAAGGAATTATCCAATTGTCATTGTTTATTGTACTTTTGTTACTTAGCGTAGTTTCTCTGCACTTTTTGGCTACTCCCGCGATGACGTTGATTGATTATGGATGAAATTATGAAGGGGCACTCACAAACAACAATCAAGCGCAGGTTGGGACTTGACAACGGGAACTTGAGTGGCGATATCGAAAACTGACCACTTACCACGCTCGGTCACTGAGCTGGCTAATTGTCATTGTTGAAACATCTCATTTGCTGGAAGAAGAGGGTCATTTAAGTGGAAGAAAAATAACTGCATTACAGATGGAGTTCGACTGAATCGAGTTCTACAAAATCCTTGTGATCGACAACAAAGAGTCTGTTGTTTCTGACTTTCAGAAATTGGTTCGTAATTTTATTTTCAAAGCTGTATTAATTAACTATAACGATTTGATTTTGATTTGATATATTTCAAACTTCGCTTTTGTGCTACTTTTGGCTAACTGCGAAGATGGGGATGAGTGATGATATGACGAAAGTGTTGAATGGACAATAACAAACATCCATGCCCAGGACAGGATTTGAACCCGGGACCTCTTGCGTCGTAGCGCGATGTGCTAACCACTCCGCCACGGGGGCCGGCAATTATAACTATTATGCAATAATACTTATACTAATGTTAGTAGCAAAGTTTCCTGTTAATTTCGCTTCAGTTTTCAAAATGTAGCAACTCTAATGAAAAGGGCATCGCGAATATATTACTCTGGCCTGATAGGCCTATACCTGACGCTATCAGATGACCACCCACAATAATACATTTATACTGAATCCCAAATGGGCCTAATAAATATGCAAATGGTTAATTAAGAGTTAAAATGTTTGAGGTTTTAAACTTAACAAACTAATTCGTTTATTTAATAGTTTGTATTTAGATGCAAGAAGATATGAAATCCGTCTCTTGACATCAAATTTTCGTTTGTACTCTGTAGGCTCACTCCTCCCTTGTAAAAAACACAGAAACAGGGTTGGGGCGACCAAAATGCTTGATGTGGCAGCTTTTATATTCGACCAGCGTTCCTGAATTTCAATAACATTTGCGTCCCCCCCCCCCTTGCTCCGAATGTTGATCAGCCAACCAATACACATTTACAACCTCTCCCGTTATTATTAGCATCCAGGTAGTTCCTTTGTTGTGCAAACTGTCAGAGAGCGCGCTCCTCAGCCACGAAAACCCTCGCCTTCATGTTAATCAAGGGCCTCCCCTTTGGTGTCTTCGGAAAGATTAAATAGGGATTTAACTTTCCAAATCCATGATCCCCCTTACCCTTTCCATCGCAGAGGGAAGGCCGCAAGGGTTTACCACAAGACTAAGAACTTCAGCACCCACAGTCCAAGTGGAGCTGTGGTGGATGAAGATAGCTCACCAAGGACTTCCATTGCCAGAAATCACAAGAGAGCAGTTCCAATTCGTGCAAAATGATTCAGGATTTTACCTCGGTAATTCCCTTGACGGAATGGTACGAGGGACTGAACCGGGACTTTAAGAGTTTATAAAATAAAATAACGAATTTCAAGGAATGGAAACTGCATTTATATCTCGACTTACTCCCCTGCTACATTTATACACTTATCCCAGCGTTTAACTAATGCTTGGAAAGTTTCAGCATAGAAAGATTTTTTCAGTACGCCTGAACCACCCAAGGACAGCCTGCTTCAACACGACCGACCACCATCGTCACTGACGGACGTACGGCCATCTTTGAATCGTTTATGCCAATTATAACACCATTAAACCTTGTTTCCATGATATGAAAAACTCATATGCTGACCAAGGCAGTAATTTATTTTATTATAAAACAAAAACTAAACGTAACGTTTCAACCTTCTAGCAAGGTCTTCAGACTCTGCACCAAGTACAAATGTAACAAGGTACAAAAACAGGAGTAATAGTCTGGAGGGGAGTCATGTTTGTGAATATATACCGTCCTGTTTTTGTACCTTGTTATATTTGTACTTGGTGCAGAGTCTGAAGACCTTGCTAGAAGGTTGAAACGTTACGTTTAGTTTATGTTTTATAATAAAATAAATTACTGCCTTGGTCAGCATATTGATTTTTTCGTTTATGCCATTCAAATCTCTTTCTGGCGGCTGAGCGTCTCATCACCATACTGAGATCTGTAGATCTCCGCGAATTTTACGTCGTTCACAAGAAACTTCATCAACGTTGTTCCATGTACGCACTAACATTGTTGTCTGTCATCTTGATTAACGGTCTCTGGATCAGGACTGGCCCGCGACATGTGCGCCGCCTATCAGTAATAGGACACACTAACCACTTACTGCGTGTAGTACCGCCACGCCAGCATACATTGTTATACCTGTAAAATTAATAGTCCCGGATTGACTTGAACTCCCTCGTATATAGTGAGTATATTAGAAGATTAGGTATTTACGTTGGGATACCTAACATGACCATTACATGTGTGCACAAGATATGTGGAAAATATATTTTATTTAGATTACAGCATTAATGGTGGTAATAACCAACACACTGCAATCTTAAAATGTGAAAGAAGACCACATTTGTATTTCTTTATAGCTGCATAAGAACAGAACAAAATGTTATTTCTTCACAAAAAATACTATTTCTTATATTTTCCTTACTTTAAGCAAAAATTGCCGATCATTTCCCGCTGAACAGTGTAAATCATCCAAACTTATCTCCACACCTCTTCCGAATACTGGTTTTGAATCCAAATTACCCATAATGCTAACGTGTTCGTAAGTGTACTTCCATTCACATCATACTATGGGGGTCCTCTTAGTGTTAAGTAAAACTGATAAAAACTGAAAGAACAAATGTTTCTCCAAAATTCCAATCTTGACAGTTGTACACTCCTGTTCAGATAAAGTGGCACATGTCTCAACTGTTCAACTCCATAAAGAGTGCTACTTTATGTGAACAGGAGTGTACTACTAAGAGCGAAGCTGCATTTGTACTGTCTCAGAATTCTGGATGAGAAATTTACATGAAATCAGCCCAACGTTCCAGAAGAACATTTTCACGTTCTTTATTTGCTTAATAATTTCAAACACCTTTTTTCTTCACAACTTTCCTGCAATGTGGACCATCGATGCGACAACATCGCTCATGAATGCGGATTACAATTTAGAATAATTTGCTCGTTGTTAAATATTATATACATTACGTATTATATACAGGGTGCGGTAATGAATTGGGTGATTTTACTACCCGGGATATAGCTTAGCTAGCTGTGTCAGAGGTAACACAGCCCCTGCTTTACCATTCCGTTATGATGGGAGTCTTGGAACGGACCACAGCATGCAGTCGCTGTAAAAGCGTATTACGAAAACAATGATAGTTACGCGTATGCGCAGCTTACATCACAGAAACATTTTGATATTCCACGTAAAGCAAAAGTCTTCCAATCACCCCCCCCCCTCCCCACGCACCCATGGTGAACTTAAAAAGATCATATACAGGAAGAGGTGGCTCATATTCCTGTGGCCATGCTGTGCAGTGTGATGTGTAACCTACCCAAAGACTGATAAGAGTGTGTGAAACGAAATGGAGGTCATATTACTATAGTGCGCGTCAAATCTCCTGCAAATGGCCTTGAACGGCTGAACAGCACCAGCGAATCACAGACGTGCGGCGTTGCCGTGCTCTCCGTGACAAGGCGTTTCACTCAACCGCGCTGTCTCTTTTCTGTGTGAGATTTCGACATGGCACTGCTGCAGTACGCTGCTATTGGCTATCGCCATATGCAGGAGATTTGACGCGCACTTCAATGTCATTTTCAAATAAATCACAATCAAAATGTAAGGATTGCATTGTCTTTTGGTATTTCTTTTCCAATGTATAAAGTAGTTAATTCTGTGTTCATTACGTAAGTTTTCTTACGCGTATGCATTATGTATTATTTTGCCTTAAGTGTGGAGTATTTAAAACCGCCCAATTCATTGCCGCACCCTGTATAAATATATAATGTTTTACATATACTTCACGTCCAAGTCAGAATTGTTTTCAATTTATACCGTTTTCTCTATATTTCACAAATGAATCCGTGAAATTACCCCGGTAACGTTGTTGTTACAAAGAGGAAATTCCTACCGAAGCTCACTGCTAAACAGAATACACAGTGAAACTTTCACAAACACACAAGCAAACCGCACCGCGGAAGTTCGGAAATGTTGCTGGGATTTAAGGATCGTTTACGGTGAGCGAAGTAAATTCCTGTAGCCGTGGTTTTCACGGAAAGGTTTTCTAAAGCTTTGCAAATGTTAAATCGCGGCCTCTGTGATGGATAGTGTTAACCCTTCTTGATGGTGCCTGGCAGTTGGTAGGTAAGACGGATTGGAGTGAACCTATTTCGGAAAGCTTCATTCATGATGAGGTGTTGTTATGTCTGTGCAGAATGAATTTCGACGCACAATACAGACCAACAGATGTGTCAGATGAGCTTGGTTCATGTTTATCAGTTGATAAAACTGCATGCTTTTGTTGTTTTGCAAGTTCGGTGGCAGAACGCGTCCAGTGGTCGACTTTCGATCTCGCCACCGATGTTCCCGGGATCGAATCCCGGCCTGGGCATGCGTGTTATTTGTTATTGTCTCTTCATAAGTTTTATATAATCACTCATCCTTCCGAAAGATCAGAAAACGACGCTAAATGATACAAATTTACCGCCAACCCGTTGTTAATCGTGCAAATTCAAGTTTCTAAGGTGCACCAAATTATTTATATCTTATTCCTTGCACTTTGAATTTAGATTTTTACTTCTGTTTTTGCTACTGAAATAATGGAAGCTGTCTTTTATAAAGAGATATATATATATATATAGTTAAAACTTGCCCTACTACATTTTTTAATTAGCATTACAATATGCTTTCGAAATGAAAACTATTGGTATCTCAATTGTAGAACTATAGTCTAGTTGGTAGGACGCCCGACTACCACGCGGGAGATTCAGGTTCAATACGCAGAGTAGATGATCTCAAATGATCGATTTTCTTCTTTCCGTGCATGGATAAGTGGCTCAGGGATTGATCACCTTACTTCCAGCATGGCAGAGGTACAAAATTTCTACCTTCATATCCCATGTGTCTTCACAGCACGGCGTAATGCGCAGAAAAAAAATGTTTGAATTAACAAAAGACGTTTGGTTAAACTTCTGGTGAACAACAAAGAAAAATATTGGTAACGTTTGATACATTTAATAACATCGAAAAAAAAATTGTTGAGACTTCAAAAACAAATATGCACGATTACTAAAAACATTTGGTCGTAGTTAACAATAATTTGTTTGTAAGCTAATTAAACAAATGTTTGGTTACAAGAAACTATTCTTTTTTGTTATTCCAAACACTAGCGTATGCAGGATTTGAGGGGGAACTTGAATTGCGCAACTGCGTCCTGAGAGGGGGGAATACAAAATGAAATATTTCATAATAACCATTTTAAACCTTTGTTTTCAAAATTATTCAGAAACAAAAATGGTAATCGATACTATTTTAAAGGGATTTTTACACCTAAAACTTTAGGTTCCAAACAAACTTTTATCTGCGTGTAGCTTTTTTTTGTACCCTGTTAGTTTAATTGTTAACTTAGGTGTTCACTAATCTGAAAATAACTGACTGAGCAATGTTAAAAATCAGTAGGTGCCTGCAAAGTTTTGATACTTTTCTTTCGGATTGAGTACAAAGGTGCTTATTAACATTTTCCCTCACCATCCACGCATTTCCTAAGATTCAAAGCAATTGCATCTTAAGGAATCAGGAATCCAAAATGCGAATGAAGTAAGAATTAATACACAATCACTGCGTGTAAAGCACTTAAAAGTACTATAATGGTAATATGATTTATACTTCCAGCACGAGTAATTCTAAGTTTATCGAAGCCATATTGCCCACAGTAAAATTACAAGCCTAAGAATATGAAACGTTGGAACTGAGGCTTCAAGTGGATAATTACAAATACTGATAGATGACCTGTAATGGTCCGATAGAATGGACGGAATCCCCTTTTACCAATGTTAGTTACGCTACAATCCAACCATTCAAATCCTACGACGTGGCCACTGTGACGGGGGCTTTATATGTTGTGATACCCTGCAATCAAGAAAACATCCATTGAGGATGAGAGATATCAACAACGCAATGGACTCCAGCTGGAAAAGTGGAGAAAATCCAGGGCTCCGGGAGTGATAAATTTTCATCTGAAGTCCTCACAGATGTGACGACAAACAATGCAAATTGATCACCACTAATGGCATGGACTGATCCCTGTTAACACAGCACATGTCGCTCAGAGCTCAGGGCTCTTCTGGTGGCCGCTTCCTGCATCCCCTGGCGCCGTGACCATGGCAACAGGCCCGCTCCTTCCAGCATTTGTATTCCAGCGGATGACTCATGCCAGACGGACAGACGCAGGCTCCAGACAAGGAAGGTGATGGAACAGAAATCACCGTACAGCCACGTACAAAAGTACAATACAAGAGCCAACTCCACACACAAATCTGACTGAATAAAGTGGTAATAGTTTTCTAATGGAACATATTGGATATGTGTCAATGTGTTGGCTGTGGATGATTTCCTTTTAACCTCTGACAAACAATAAAAATATATCCACTCTCTATAAAAGCTAAATCAAGTAACGCATGTTCTATAAAAACATTCAACTATGCTTAACTCTAACCATGGAATCATATTTTATATTAGGACACTGGATAAGTTTTTGATTTGGTTTATTTTACTTGGTTTTTCTGTCACTTTTGGCTAATCGCGAAGATGAGGATGAGTGATGATATGATGAAAGGACATTCACAAAGAACACCCATGCCCAGGCTGGAATTCGAACCAGGAACCTCTGGTGTCATACATCAAACAACACCAGGCTTCTGATTTATACAAACACTGCACCTAGAGGCATGCCTTACTGAAACTAGATCACTTTACTGCAACTATCGAGTTTAACAACTAAATCGACAAACTTTACATAATATAAAATAATTGATATTAGAAGAAATAACACCTATGAAAAAAATTGACATCACTTGCATTGTTCACTAATGTACCCTCTTTCTTCTGAAACTTAATATGATCGTCTCGAAGTTTAGTTTCAAAATTTTCTCAGAAGTTGAAAGGTTCGTTGAGGACGTATGTATTTCTTAAATTATGCCATTACTCGTACATATCGATAGTAAAATTATTTTGTTTCTAAGGCTCGGGCAGAGGGCTTAAGGGGAACCCATTTTCTGGGGCACCAGAGGCTTCCCTTGAGTTCTATAACCTCAAGTTTTCAGAAATACGCGGTAGGATTCCAGAGTAATGTGAGCAGTTAATTATTTTTCAAATATACTTAAAGAGCCTAAACATGCCAAGGCTAACCGATTGTGTGCCTAGGATTTGACTGAAACTCGTGTTTAAGAGTCAGCCAGCAAACACAAACTGCACTGAAGTTGATGCCAAGGCTAAGCCGATTCTGTGTCAAGTATTCGACTAAAAAATGTGTTGAAGTTGTTCCAGAGTCATATCACCAGCAACACTTGCTGCAACGAAGCTGATGAAAAGGCTAAGCCATGAAGGTGGTTGATAAAAGTAGGAACAAATACTAGTTCTTGGCAGCCATGAAACCAGAATCATTAAACCATGACAGTACAGGAAGACAGCGAACACTGAAACCAAGCAGACAAACACAAAAAATCGATATCACTCTGAGTGTATAATGAAAACGGGCAGGTAAGAATGTTCTCCTTATCACTGCTTATGCACATTTACTCCACGTGCCTGTTGAACGTAGAGACACACAGGAAAAAGGGTCTGGGAACAAAAAGAGACGAACATCGGGTAAAGGCCGAGAAAGCTAGGGTACGGCCGTTCACGCGAATACGAGGGGGGTAGCCAAGGCAGTACTAATTGCAGAATCGATGAGAAGTGACTCAGCAAGGCAAGGGTAGGGAAAGAGGAGCTGCCTCCGTCTGCAAAGCTAAAATAAAATATCGATCGAACGGGAGGAAAATGTTGGTAATCCCTCAACCTGCGTCTTCCAGCTGACAAAGTCACGTGACAAAACAACCATTAAATGAAAGGGGGGAAAGTCGTGACGTCGGAACGCGGGAGAGTCGCGTACGGTTGTGCTCGCTTTACAAGTGCATACAATTAGACCCGGTTGTTTATGAGTCAGCCGACAGGGCAGTGCTAATCCATATTGACCGATTTTGGTGGCAAAGAAAGAGGACCATGAAGCAACACGGAAGTTGGGAGTGCATCGAAAATTTGAAATGGGGAAAAAACACTTCTTTGATTTTAAGAGAATTTCTTTAATTTCAAACGTTTGTATAAAATAGTTTTGAATGAGCGTCCAAAAATAATTTACCTCATTCCCAGAATCTCCAATGTTGAGACGGATTAAGAACGTAACAAACAATTCATACTTGCAAAAGCAGATCAAAAAAAGTAGAAAATATTAAGGATCTGATATTTCCTTTTCAAAAAAAAAATGGTAGGGCGTACCAAATGAAATAGGAAGTAGCTATTTCGAAAACTATTCTCAAAAATGGTTATCCGTATCAAAAAATGTTTCCCACAAATGCTGTTTTGAAATTAAGCGACCAATATAAAGTATGGTGTACATCCCACTTTCCTATTTTAAAATTTTCTAGGTACGCTTGTCCAAAATGCCTAGAGGCATATACTACTAATATAATACTTTTTTAGAGTAACATAGCATTCTTCAGTTCTGCCAAAATGTTGGTTTAATACATAGAGAGCAACAAAATGTTCCCCATATTACACTCTTTACCCTAACGGTGTTGATCATTACTTCCTTTACTGAGAAAAGACGAAAAAATATACTTCCAGATAGGAAATTATATTCTTCGTCGCCTTGTAATCAAGGAATCCCAGGTTCGATACCTGGTGGATGCACAAAACTGTTCGAATAATACTGTAGGTCCAGTTCCCATTAGCCTGTCTGTGTATGAAGTGGACTTAAAAACTCAAACGAAAATTATATCAAGCCAGCTCGGTGAGGAAGTAGTCGATTCAGTTTCGGGCTCGCGTCCGGCCAATTGCATTTGTCTTCGTATATCACTCGTCAATTTCATCTAATAACAATTCAATCTTCATCGTCGCGATTAGCCTTAAGAGGAAGAATAATACAAATACAATGAAGTTAAGAAGAACTTTGAAAAAATATTTTAACATCAACAATCCTATGCCAGAATTAACTTTGATGTTCTATATTTCGTGAAAGAATATCTCTCGCGATTTTGTGCGACACGGTCTACAGTTCTCTTTCTTTCCCAGTGACCTTGTGTTTGCAACAATTTTGTTCCAGGGCGTCCGCTGCCGCTACAGCCAACAAATAAAAACTTTGCCAGTTTCGCGAGTGTTCTCTGGAAAGCAATATATAGCTCATGTGGCTGCAATTTCCCCCCAGAGTTTGCAAGCAGAAGTTCTCCCGGCCGGAGAGGCGAGCTGGCCGAACGCCACGCATGCACGGAACCGGAGCTGCAGGTCTTGTCATGCAAATTTGGTTAACACCGGGGGGATAGAATTCAGTGGCGGTGACCGTGAAATGGAATGAGGGGGAGAGAGTGGACTCGCGCACCGAAAAGGGAGAAGGACAACGCACAGAGAAAGCCAAGGGTAAAGTGTACCTGAATAATTTCAACTCGTATTAAGTATTAAACTTCGCAAGTCTCGTCGCGACATGCTCGTTCTCGGTCTAGTCTTGTGTTTTAACGGCTGCCTTGTTCTCCATATTTCTCGAATTGCTCATGTCTTGTTTTCGATTTCTCCCTTTCTCGTTCTCGTCTCGAAAGGAAAATATTCCATCTTATCTCAAATCTGGAAATAATATACAAAAATATAATGAACTTACTTGTTAAAAGAAACGAAAAATATACATGCCGCATTCTTGTGAAAATTAAACAAAATAGTTCCAGAGGCACCATTTTTAAAGAGAATCTTTTTTAATTTCAAACAATGTCTGTACGAAATACTTTTGAATAAGAGCACAAAAGCCAGTTTTTCTCATTTCTCTGAACAGCTTCCTGGAAAAGGTTGTTATTGGAATTTGGGTCGATTGTGATCCACCCCCAACCGCCACACTCAAAAATTACGCCAACATTTAAAGGGAAAAAAACGGTACCAGGCATCGGGTCAAGTAACACGTGGACAGTAACGCTGGTAATCAAGAGGTCTGTCCTGTAGGTACAGTCGCGGTTAGCCTGTCTGTGCATAAAGTAGACTTTAAAAAACCAAAACAGTGAGATAGCGATTCTAAAACCGTTTACGGCTCCCTGGAAAAGGAACGTTATTGGAGTTTGGACAGATTGAGATCGGTCCTCACCTCTGTACCCAAAAATTGCGTTCAAATTGTACTTAGGACGTTTTGGAACGGCTCTCGTGGCAAATCACATGTCATATAATTTATCGTAATAGGTAAACCTCTTGTGCAACAAATAGACCCGTCTAGTCCGCTTCACTTTTTAACACTAGTTGTAGTGCAGGAGTATGTCAGGCTGGTGCAAGGAAATGACGTTCAGCCAAGTAGACAAATAGCTGTGTTCAAGTTCAAAAGATTCAACAAATGCCTGTCTGCTGCTTTAAACGTTCATCTGATCAGTTAGCACCCACCACGTGACATACACTACACCTCTCCCGAACGTAGTGCAAACGGTGCACACTCCATACACCGATGAGCCATTACACCACCCCGACCCGGAGCGTCGGGAGCGTGGAGAGTAACGTGACACGCTGGCAGCATAGTATAATGAGCAGGTCTACAGGCTCGCTGTTACTAGTGTCTCCGGCGTCAGAATGGGAAAAGCGGCCGATCTCTCCCAGTTTGATAGATGTCAAATTGTGATGGCATGGTACCTTGGTACCAGCATCTCTGAAACGGCACGAAAGTGGTGCAACGATGACTAAACAACGACTCGTCATCCAGCCGTGTGTGGACAGCGGCTCATTAATGCCAGAGGCCAGCCGATGCTGTCGCGCATTGTTTTGAGCGACTGCAGGGCCACAGTGTGAGAAATCGCCCACAGGTACAATAGTGGTGACCAAGACAATGCTTCACAGCACATAGTTCATCGAACACCTCTGTGCATGGGACTGCGGAGTCGAAGACCCAGTCGTACTCCAATGCTGACTGCACTCCACCGAAAGGAGCGCATGAGGTGGGCACAAAATCATTGACACTGGACTGTGGATGATTGGAAAATGGTCGCCTGGTCCGATGAATCGAGATTCCTGGTTCATCACATCGACTGTCGAGCGCGTGTACGCCGATATCCATCGGAGGCTATGGCATGCTTGCACGGTTGGGCGGAGACGGGCCGGTGGAGGAGGTGTGATGGTCTGGCCCATGTTTTTATGGGACACACTGGGGCCCATTATTCCGGTACACCAATTCCTGACGGTTCTCCGGTATCTGGACGTTATTGGGAACCAAGTCCATCCATTCATGTCAACAGTGTTCCCTGCTGGTGACGGCCACTTCCAACACGACAATGCGCCATGCCACACTGCCGGTATTGTGAAGGACTGGTTCGAGGAAAGTAACAGTGAATTTGCTTTAATGCAGTGACCCCAAAATAGCCCGGATATGAATCCCATTGAACATTTGAGGTTCGTCTTGGAGAAGCGGGTTCGTGCTACACCACCACCACCGCCCCCGCACTGTATGCCAACTAGAGGGTCTGCTGTTGTGCTTGTGGCATGAGATACCCCAGGACACCTTCCGCCACCTCGTTGAATCTATGCCTCGCCGAGTGGCCGCGGTTCTGCGGACTAAAAGTGGTCATACACAGTATTAGGTAGGTGGTCATAATGTAATGGCTCATCGGTGTATGTTGTACTTGACACCGAATCAACAAAGTAGACGAGTTGGCGTTGCGCCGCGTAGCCAACTAGACGCGTGAGTGCAGAGAGACTCAAAAAGTGCAGCGAATGAGACGGGGCTCCCAATCTAGTTGGCTGCACTTTTTGACTCGCTTTGACTCTCTTTGCAACGAAGCGTCTAGTTGGTTACACGGTGCAACACCGAGTCGTCTAGTTCGTTGATTTGGAGTCAAGTAGTGAATTTGGTGTCTGCACGGTCTGCACTACCTTCCGAACCGGTGTATGTATGGTGTATGGTCACGTGGTGCGTGCTAACTAATCAAATTACCGTTTGAAGCAGCAGACAGGCATTTGTTGAATCTTCTGAACTCGAACACCGCTTTCCGTCTAGTTGGTTGAACGTAATTTCCTTGCACCACTCTGACACTGGATACACCTGCACTGCACCGAGTGTCAAAAAGTGCAGCCAACTTGACGGGGCTATCGATACCCCAAGGGTGCAGACCTATCATGGTTTGCCTGGCGACCAAAACCATTTGACCGAGGAAAATGGAATCGTAGCGTAACACCCGACGACGTGTAGTACAACGCTCGCGAAGAGAATTGCAACGTAGTGACCAAAGTAAGTGCTACAGAAGTATTATCCGGCCTATTTCCTTCAAATTTTCAACCTTTATTTTTTCTAAATTTTTCACGATTCCCGGGAATGGGTCGTTACTTCGAGGGTGCTGGGGTTGTGGTAGAAAGAATGGACTATACACAACCACCCGCTTGGTGTATCTTATAGTAAAACAAACAAAAAAAAAATATATGCTCACTCAAGTCTCGAAGGAGATCAGAATCTCTGACAATAACTCTCGTCTGTTTTTCAGACGTCTGTCTCGGTTTCATTAGGTACCTTCCGTGGCTCACAACAGTATCAAGCACTCTGTCAATATCATTGGAGCAATAGCGAAGTTATGACGTCGTTGCGGAATCGGCGAAATGAAGGCCTTTGTAAGCCTTTTGAACAGAGTTTATATTGTTTCCAGCTGACGGCAGCTGAAGGAAAAGAAAATTTAAAATGTAATTATTGAACTCGTTTCCACTGGAGCGTATAAATAATTTTTCGAAATGACTTAAATTTTGATTATTTCTTCTCATGTTCCAAAGTAGCTGGTATACAGAGGATATGAAACTCCATTAGTCTGCAAGATACTTACATACAACATTCATGTACAATTTTCATAATGTACCTGAAAAATTCGTATCGTAAGTCAATAAAAATTTATTACCTATACAAATGCGTAGAAAGAAATTTGCCGCAAAAACAGTACGGAAAATATTCAACCCTCATTGTGGAGTCTGAACTCAGGACCATGTGGTATAGAACAGATATTGTCGTTTGTTGATCTAGTGTTTATTTACAAGATCTCCGACTGGTTCAACCATTTTTCTCTGGCTCTCATATTTTATGGGGGAGGGGGGCAGTTATACCCTTGCCAACCCCCATCTCAATCAAATTCCGCCTCATGTTTTTTTTTATGTTTGTGTGTTTTCTATATTACGTGAACCATTAAATTAGAATAAAAAATCATGCCGTTATATAATTTTCCACTGTTACTATTAGAATTTAAAAATCTACAACGATGTGATACAGTCGGCCATATATTAGAATATATCGCATAGTTATTCATGTTGCTACCGGTTGAGCATTCTTTACGAATTCCACTCTGACGCAAGAATTTATTATTATTAATCCCATCTTATTGTAATTAATAAATTACATTTCAGAATGTATACTTTTATCTTAGTTGGATCCATTGCTTTCTTAGCTCGTATATGTATTTTAAAAAAAGCCTGGCTTCTAATACATAATATTCAAGCCTCGCTTACCGAGTCTGCTTGTGTTAAATCAACATTGGAGTGGAACAACGAATGTCCTGACCCGAACCCGCACTGAGAAAAGGGGGCTGGTGAATAAATTAGTTTTAGGTTTGTCTAACTCTGACAGCAACTATCCCTTTTTGAAGAGAGCTGTCACATTAATCACACAAAATACAGTATCGTGAAAACAGGTCCTCTTTTCATTGCAAAAAAGCTTACACCAGTGAATTCGCTTCCACCGTTAAGAAGCAACCTTAGAGAAAGAAGGGGGGGGACATGAATCTATCATAAAATTCGGGTTTAACTTCGGTACAGGAAAGCAAGTTGACTTTTCTTGGACCGAGTGCTCTCCCTTCGCCGATATACAAATAGTGAAATCGGGGTGCGCAAATTCTGAAGCAAAGAAGTTCGAGCGCTCTCCAAAAATATCATCGCCATTCCACGGGGGGGAGAGCAAATTGAAGCAGAAAAGACGAGGGTTTTAAGCTTGCACATCGTTAATTTGGCGCGCACTTCCGAGAGAGTGGATGTTAAATCACAACACAAACTTGAAACACAACTTAACCTCCAGTATGTACGAATTCTCCACTGAATGCTTTTTCCGTTTCTGCTAATTCCTCCCGTCTCTCTCTGGGACTAGTCTGAGCTAACAGAAATCTCGGGGATTATCACGGCAAGGGTTTAACGAGACGACGCAATTACTGATGAAGAGTCTGCCAAGAGAGGAATTTAATTGCATACTATAACTGGAAGTTACAGGTTTCTTTCATTAAAACTAATGTTTGCAGAGACGTTTCGTGATGTTTCGCTAGACAAGGTGGATTTCTTCAACGGTTCTCTTCCGTCACTTGCAGAACCGTGGAACCCAGATCCAGCTGTCACTTCTTCGCCAGAAAGGATATGATAACAAAGGCGGTCTAGCCGCTTGTGAGAAGCGAGCTCTCAGGAATGACAAGCACTGAAATGTTTCCAGCTCTCTCGAGTTCCTTAATGACTAGTTTGTTGCAGGTATTTGTTCAGATATCTCGAAGAACCTACGTCTTAAAATTTACAATGTCGTAACTTCCAATTAACCTTATGGTTTCCTGCAAATCTTACTCGTGTTGTGACAGATTCAGGAAACAACGAGTGGTTCATTGTACCGAGATCGTCCCCATCATCCTACAGACACTTTGATATCCTCGTATATTCGCACCTTTATACTTCTGTTTCCTTCTAAGACAAATTTTATAACATCCCATATCTTTCTCTTTATTCGAAACTAGATAATATTCTATGTATTCATTGCAACATATCATTTTTGCATTTAATTTCCTCAGGTACACAAGTTCTTTTTGCACTGTCTAGAGCATTTATTTTGTTTAAAAATAAATATTGTAACTGCGCCTCTATGCTACATAAACCCGTTCGAGGGGAACTTACTCTGTAGGAATCAATCTCATTCCGAACTTAAAATGGCAATCCGTGTGTGAGAATGGAACAAGCAAGAGTTGTTTGATTTTTTTGTTTGAATTGATGTTTTAAGTTTACTTTATGCTCAGATAGGCTAATCGGGGCTGGGCCTACAGTTTAAAGTTGGATCCGAACCACTGTGAAAGGTGACTCCACCAGGTATCGAACCCGGGACCCTTGATTACAAGGCGACGACGTTACCACTACGTCATCGGGGAGGCCGACTACTTAAATAACCCTGTACTATTATAATAATAAATAATAACAACAACAACGTTTGGTACATTTGTTGGCATCTAATCACAGTGGCAGTCGCCGAAGTCAGACTGTTTGCAAAAAATAGGTAATTTCAGCAGAGTTCAACGGTAAAATGAGATAATAATATAAATATATGATTGATTGATTGATTGATTTAGATTATTTTATTTCGTTTTCTGTCACTTTTGGCTAATCGCGAAGATAAGGGTGAGTGGTATGATGAAAGATAAAGGGACATTCGCAAAGAACACCCATGTCCAGGCCGGGATTGGAACTCGGAACTCATGGCGCCATAGCTCGCTGTGCTAACCACTCCGCCACGAATGTCGGCTATAAATAGGGATTGATTGATTGGTTTATTTAACGTAGCATTGCTGCTACTTTTGGCTAATAGCGACAATGAGAATGAATTGTGACAAGATGAAATGGATGCAGGGACAATCACACAAATACCTATATGGACAACACAACACAAAACATACCAAAAGTAGGTTATACTGGTTGCAGGTCCAGACGCCAGAGCCTCGTTGGCCTGCAATATTGCAGTTACGGGGATGTACTATGTGGAAGCGAGGATGGCATTTGGGTGCCATCCCCGAAGGTCCCCCTTTCTTCCCATAAATATATGAAGGTAGCTCTTTCTTGACCAATCTTCAGTATTACTTCCTCATGCTACTCAGGCTATCTCAAATAATTCCCAGCTTGTCGTTATATATTTGGACATTTCAAAAGCTTTCGATAAAATTAACCATAATCTCCTTCATAAATTACAATCCAGATTCGACATCCATGGCAAACTTCTATCGTTACTAAAAAAAAACTATCTGCATGCACGTGAGCAGCGTGTTATCCCTTGTGGCTCCTCTTCAGCTTTCTATCTGTTCTGTCTGGTGTCCCCCAGGGGAGTGTCTTAGGCCCACTTTTGTTCCTTCTTTACATGGATGATCTGCCCGACAGACTGTCTTCTTTCCCCATAAATGTACTTCTCTTTGCCGATGACTGTAAACTCCTCAAATAAATTTTATCTGAACGCGTTTCACTAATCCTACAGCAAGAAGCTCTTACACAACTACTTGTGTGATGTCGCCAGTGGAAACTTGAATTGAATCAGAAATGCTCCTGTCTCGCTATTTCCCTAAAAAGAAACAAAGTGCTCTCTCTCTACTCTCGAAAACAATCCCATCAGAAAGGTTTCCTCTCAAAAAGATCTTGGTGTTATCATCGACGAAAAACTAAACTTCAATGAGCACATTACATATACTACTAAACGAGCCATAATGCGTCTCCTTGGTCTTGTGCAAAGGTTGCCTGAAATCCTTTATCACCCTCATTCTTGAATATTGCTGCCCGATCTGGACCATGGCTTCTAAAAATAATCTTTCCAAGATTGATTCTGTCCTCAGCTTTATCCTCGCCATTGCTCGCCATAGAATACTTTCTCTCGGATACCTCCATAAAACAGATAGTATGTCCATTTTGAATATCCAGTCACCACACACTCGTCACGAGCTAGCAGACATGAAATATTTGCATAAAATCATCAACGGCAAATTAAAACAGAATTCCTAGTCAACCATTTTCATCTATAAGTACCCTCACGGCCAACCCGTGACGTAAAGCTCTTTCACACCCCCGCTACACGGCTCTCCATTCTACAGCGGGTTCTTTACTATGGGTTCACTCACTTATATAATAACCTGCCTGTAAATATTGATATCTTCTTGTCAGAACGCAGTTTACAACAATCACTAAGAATGCACGTGTAATATTTATTTCTCTGCCATCTTGTATTGTCTTGTTTTGTTCTTGTTGTTTTCTTATTTCTAGTTTCAGTATAAAATAGTATTTCAGTACTGTATCTAAAACTTTTAAGTAAATAAATAAGAACGTAAAATAACATATGAAATTGTTACAACACAACTAGCATTGGAATTTCATTGGAACAATCGTTCCAAAATTGTTTTCAAATTCAGAATAGAAGCAGCCATCTACATGTGTAGAGGAATAGAAGCAAAGCGATGTCTCTTACCTGTTGTTAAGAAACAAAATTAAATTTTTCGGTACGATAGTTTCCTCATCCTTTTGAGCACCGCGGAATTATAAGTTTCTAGACATTTCCTTCTACTTTTCATACAATTAACTTTTTCCTGGTAATTTAATGGCCCTAAAATCCCTTCATGCTTTTCAGGTCTTATTCAATTGTGGAATTGACTCAAGGAAACGCAGTCCAATGGTTCTATCAAATCAACGTTCACCGCGCGTTGGGAATAGTAATGGTATTTAAATTTCTTAAATCGCTGAGAATACACTCATAAGCTTCAATAGAAGCGACTTCCTGCAGAAGCTCATCAATGATGCATTTGGGCACGGGTGGATGCAGACGAAGATTGGACATTCAAAACTTCCAAATATGAAGTTGGGAAGGAGGTACAACAAATTGAAAAGCAAGGAAAAAGAGCACGATTAATTCGAACGAGTCGTGCATGACACAATAAGTACTGGATTTATTGATATTCTCTTCTACGTCCAGACCTCCTCTTTTATTTTCGTCAAAGCTTCCCTTAGTAGCATTTCTGAATGGTCATCAACGAAGAATATCAATGAAGATAGCTGATTCGAGTCCCGCCTGAGCATGGGTGCCCTTTTCTGAGTGTTCCTTTATCAATGTGAACCAATTCATTTCTGAAGTACCAGGAATTTTCCCCAGAATACCCGGAACCTTTTCATTCTTTCGTCAGGAAAGTTTCAACTCCCACTTTAATGTATATCAGGGTACTAAAATGGCATTGTTTATCCACGTGATCACACAAATGGGTGGTACTAATCATGATTTTTCACGCAGCTATTTTCGGATTTATATAGCTGATACTTTAGACACACAACACAGCCTCTCTTCTTGTAGGATTTAATCCTATAATATAATCTGCTTCCCTTTAGAACAAATTTCAGGCTTTGAAGGCACATGTAAACAATACTCATGTCCTGCATACAAAACAGCATAGAGCTACATACATAACAGACAGAAGATGTTAACCAGACTTTGGGATAAAGAGTATAAATAAATGAATAAATCCTGAAATGGTAACGGAC
The DNA here is from genome assembly GCF_977018435.1 of Lepisma saccharinum. Classification (NCBI taxonomy): domain Eukaryota; kingdom Metazoa; phylum Arthropoda; class Insecta; order Zygentoma; family Lepismatidae; genus Lepisma; species Lepisma saccharinum. Next base: position 42,716,859 of record NC_139253.1, read on the forward strand.
GTGTGTAGTCAACATCGTTTAATTTAAACTTGTTTGAGTTTTGTGCCAACAGCTGCTTAAGTTAGCACACATGGGTAGTAAACTTTTCCTCATTTTTCATTTTGTCTTTTTTTTTGTATCATACCTCTTTGGATTATGTGTACACGAGTTACATGTACTGAATTTTACTGTAGTCCGTAATACTTAGGTTCGCGCGCGTATAGTGTGAAGAGGTGCAGAAGGATATTGCAAACGTTCCGGGTTTTCCCAGTTCCAAAACAGTTGCCAGACTTTTCCCCCTCTGTTGCCACCCTGTTCCAAACATGTCGGTATTTGCATAATTCAGAAGGTCTCATCACTAACGTTTCACTTGCCTACACCTGAGAATACTCTTTTCCTCTGCTGCTCTGCATTATTTCGTATTTGCTAGAAACCTTGTACTGCCTCGTTCATAATCGACACGGTAATTCAAATTTAATCCGAACGCGAATAGAAACAGAATTGAAGTTTATTTCGAGGTGGTAACCGGCAATCACAGTCGAAGAGAAAATTATGCAAATAACTGCTTGCCAAATAGTGAATTTGATTCTAATTTCAATGTGATAAATATGTGTAGAATTTTGAGCAAGGGTTTCACGTACAGTTTCAGGGTGTCTACCAAAATAACAAATCCAAAATTTTTGACATTTTTCGTCTTTCTTAACCTTTCTCTATTCGACCCCCGGTTAAGTACAGTTGGAAATCAACAACTCAAGAAAATAAATATTTAATGTTTAATGTAAAACCCTAATGAAAAGGCCGGTTAAGATGAAAACTGAAGCTGCATTTTTAACAAGAGAATTAGATTTACATCATGCATTAATGCATGTAAACATTAATGTTCCCTTCATGTAGTACACCCTGGACAGCATTTGGCAGACTAGCAAGGCTCTGGCGTCTGGACTCACAACCAGTATAATCTTCTGTACGGCGGGCTTGTGTTGTTTCTCCCTACATGTTTGTGACTTCATCCATCGTATCTTATCAACCATGCATCTTCGCGATTAGCCAAAAGTGACAGAAGAGCGAAGTAAAATAAAGTAAAACTCATTCTGATAGCACAAATTCTTCACCGCAAGCGTAATTTCTTTACTTTTTCTTGACTTTCATGACTAGCTTGACTGGCAAACATTCTTAGTATGTAAGAATGTAACTCACCTCCCACCACAATAAACACAAAACAACTTCTACCGTATGAAAGACACTACCTATTACATGTGCATATTTGTATGATTCTGTGTCTGTGTGCACAGTGTCGGACCGTAAGTTTCCGGGGGGAAATGTGACCGTACAAATGGAGGTTTTATGACTTTTTTTTATTTAGTAATCAGTATCCAAGTTTGCCTTATTCCCATGCATCTGGAGTTATTTCACTCTTGGGAGAACCGCACAAACAAGATGGGTACAGATGTTCGAATCATAACCTCAACATGTTTTATCATTAATAATATGTAATGATACAAAAGATGTTACATAACGACAAAAATAGAGGAGTTGCTTCGCACTTTCTTATATTAGTTGCGCGACATTACGACTACGTTTAGTCTCATTTCAGAAGATAATGAAACGCATATGTTTTGTCCATGATCTAATCTGGGGCCCCGGAGTAGTGAATTTCATACAAGTGTTTGACAATGAAATTCTTGCGATTGAACTTCTTTATTGATTGATTTGGTGTTTTAAGCCCACTTTATGCACAGTAAGGCTAATCGGGATTGGACCTACAGTTTAAAGTGCGATCTAGACCCCTATGTGCCTCCACTGGGAATCGAACCCGAGAGACTCCTTGGTTACAAGGCGACGACACTACCACCGCGCCATCGGGAAGGTCTGAACTTCTTGAGATTTAAGTGGTTTCAAGCGATCTGGAATAAATCTTAATATCTTGATATACGGTATGTCGTTGTAGACAGAAAAGTACTATGTCTAAGAATATTAATAAATTCAATTGAACGTAACGCTTGCAAATTTCAGTACATCACGAAACGTACGCGGAAACATCTAATGTTTTGGACAGCTACTTCTGCCATCTACTGGCCGCTAACTCAACTTCTGATGGTAACGGGCCGATTACAGAGCCATCTAGTGAGCACGGCGCGAGTTTCGAGGAGGAACAAATTTCCAATAAGCCAACTCCTAAACCACACATTTTAGTGTTAATTTTAAGGCTACGCAATAAAAACACACTGATTACCAAAATTTCCGCATTACTCTCACACGCATAATACTCTATAATTTTAACAATATAGAAATTAAATATTATTTACTGGTTTCTAGATTTATCGTGACAATTACCAAATGGTAAGAAATTTCCGATGATCTAAAATTTGGAAATACTGGACTCTTGATGGGGAGAGGTACCATATATGTGAAAATAAAATACTTTCATATAAACATCATCAAAACCAAAAGTATCCAAAGCGGCTTTAATATGACTGCACGTAATTAAATAAAAATAAAGTTATCTAATGTAACAACACATATGGCACGCACTGTTCAGAGTATGGTTACTTTAGAGACGTCTTTGGCCGTTTTATCATTTATCATCGTACCGCCTCGGTCTGTTAGAAGCGCATGCGCAATGAATGCTTTCTGTAGACTAGAGGGGCCCGTGTTGTCGCTTCGGTCTGAAAGCTGCCTTGGAGTATTTAGTCCTTCCTCATCCTACTAACATGAAGTAGTGGATTCGTAAGTGGGCACCTTCAATTATTTGCCTATATATAAGTATATGTGTGTGTGTGTGTGTGTGCGCGCGCGGAACTGTATTTTCCCTGAGTTTCCCAGAATTCTCAATTTTCCCCCAGATTACTCAATAAGCAGTACATTGCTATTTTAAATTGATTTTACAATGGCCTCCTCTATTTTCCCTCGTAGCAATAGCTTCCTCACATTCTTTATTATTATTAGAGATGGTTTTGACCGACATAAGCATTTCTGTAATATTATTGATAATTTTAACAATCTGATATGTTTATAAATACTGTAGAATGCAATTTCGAGCAATATTATGCCATTTTGTTAATAGTATTTTTGTCAATAAAAGTATGTAATTCACATGTCGTGGTATTGCAAAGTAAATATTTAAATGCACAGTTTGGTTTTCAAGGCCAAACCCATTGCAATCACTTAGTTGCATACATTAATTAAGGATGTTAATAAACTATTCATACTCTTCAAAGAACATTTGCAATATTGTATTGGATCAGCAGAATTTCATTGACACTGGCAAAAATTTAATATCACCACACTTTCTGACACCAACAACAGAACTTATTCATGTCACCTTCGCCTGTGTTGCTGCAGCCATGAACCTTCGGGTTTAAGAAGGCTAGAGTATTAATTAGTTAGTCACCTTCAACGTCCTCCAGTTGGACACTAGTCGTTAAAAAGTTAGTCCGCTGCTCCTTATGTTCGGTAACATGAGACTCTTATTTAATTCTCTAGGGCTTCCTGGGTAACAAGAAACACAACACGGTTTTTAAAGTTAGACACAGTTTTTTTGACTGAATTGTTTTAAGTACATTTTATGCACAGAAAGGTTAATCGGGACTGTACCAACAGTTTAAAATGGGATCCGAACCACTATGTGCCTCCAACGGGTATCGAACCCGTTGCGACAAGGCGACAACGATACCACTGCGCCATCTGGGAGGACCTAGACACAGTTTTATAATTACTACTTATATCTTCTGCCGTATGTGGAGCAACGTACACATTTACTCACGTTTCTGTGCTTTGTCATTTGATGCATGAAGAGGCGAAAATAACAATTCTTACGGCATTTCAAATCACAATCACTAACACAGAACTTCATATAGTAACGTTGGACAAAACAAATGAAAATACAGGAAAGTTTCTGCAAGTAATCAATATTTCAGTGTATCACCAAAAAGAAACGAAATTAATGCAAACCAATAACACTATTTTGGCATTCCATTTTCCGTTACCACGTTCCTGTTGATTCCCCTACCTTCTTTTGATTTCCAACACCACAGGTCGTTAGTTGAAAACATTCAGGCGGGTTCATACACTTCATACACAGTTTCCTCTGCCGTGATGGAAAAATGACGTCAACACTAACAGATTATGACGCATTTAGAAAACATATGTACAAGTTCCAACAGCAACTTTACCAGTCTAGATATAGTTGTCTGTGATATTCCGAAAATTATTTGAAATAACAAACATTTAAAAATCTTAACATTTTAGAAATATACAATCTTAAACACTCAGGTTCGTTATACACTTCTGTGCATATAATTCAAGACTATAAGGTTACACACAGTTTTTTTTGCAAGTTAAATATTTTTCAAACAGTATTACGGTACATAATATATAAAATAAATACAGTCAAACCTCGTTAATTCGGACCCCGATAAGCCGGACTTAGCTTAATCCGTTTAAATGTGGCTAGAAGTCAACAAGAGAACTTCCCAAAGAAAAGGCAGTCAACCACTGGTGAAATTCTGTTTCCCGCAGACTTTGTACTGTACTGTATAGTGTATTAAGGCCTATGCCCTCTAAATACACCATCATAAACGTGTTTTGTTGCTATAAACGGAGTTTTCATGCATTTTCTACGGTACTTTTATGTTATTTCAGTTAATCCGGACTTTCGTCAAACCTGTCAACTTATCCCCTCATTAGTCCGGATTAACGAGGTTTTACTGTACATTCACACTATTGACAAACACAAGTTTACAAATGGACTCAATATCAGTTAATCTGTAACGCAAAATAAACACATGTCTAAAGCTAAACTTCAAAGTACTAGTTTGCGTAAAGTAATGAAGTTGTAATTATTATTATCTAAAGAGGAATTAGCATATCCTGGTACCTCAAATGTATTTCATTAAAGCAAGTTGACCAATTAGATCTCCATGAGATTCTTATTTCTTCAAATTCCCTGAGATTTTCAGGTTTGTGGGAACCCGCTCTACTTCGGACACGCTAGTCAACAGGCCCAACCTAATGATGGCGCTATAATATAAAAAAATATATTTGTGGTCAAATATGATTTACATATTTTTTGTTCTCTGCGGGGGGCGGGGTAGTCTACGGTGGCTTGCTCCTTTCTGGAGCCGTCACTGGGCCGACCTACCAGCACAAAGAATGAAATCCAGAACGCCAAAATTGAGCACTAAAGTCAAGCTCCTCTTTGAAATTATTATGAAATCGTCCTGAGACAATCTTGTGGCGGCGCTACTACACCTAACGACTTCCCTATCTGCTTGTCCACATGAGATTCCTCCTTCCGCTCGTAAGTATCACCATTCTTGTGGTTTGGACATTGTCTGGAAGTTGACACTAAGTTTCCCACGTGGGTTTAGCTTTATTCAACACGCTCCATCTCTACCAGCACCCTCGCTCGACTTTCCGGCGTGGACCTATCAATGGATGGCTGTTAAGATTTGGGTGGGCCAGCCAGAAAATTTAAATCTTAGAGGAACACAAGTTAGAGGCTTGAAATCGAAAAAATGGGTTGCGTTGAAAATGGTTACATTTTTGGCTCGCACAATACGATTTCGTAATAATTAAAAGTTATAAACTAATCAACAGTATAATGATAATGTGATAAGAAATATGGGGAATGTCCTATTTTACTGCAGACAGGTGGTTAGGTATCATATTATAATCTAGGGGTTGGAAGAGTGCATTCCCAAATCAAGAGATTTTGAATTCCGCTCTTCCAATGTTTACCATTGTCTTCATCATTATTTATGCACAATCTCATTTCATTTTTATTACGAAATTTATAGTTTGCATTTTGACGGGGTGGACCATGGTCCTATCTAACTAGGGTGACTAACACTCCCACATTTCCCTGGAACTCAGCATTAGGACTATTTTTCTTGGACCCTCCCGGCTCCCGTATTGACATTCTATTTGCAAAATAAAAGGATGCTGGACAAATACATTTAGGTCAGGCCTAAGAAAAATGCAAATTTGTAAACCTTTATTAAGGATATTACATAAAATGTAAATTAATTGTGTTTAACATTATCCAACCCATGAACATCTGCCGGAGCGACGCCGCACCGCTATAATATGCGCAAATTTTGTCGCGACTAATCTCCCTTAAATTCAACGCCGAAACTTGGAAATCTTCCTTAAATTGATTGTCTAAAGTTGGTCACCGTAGCGCTAATCCACCCTAGCCCCCGCCTATGCTTCCAGTAAGGAACTCCATGTGGAGAAGCAGATGGGGAAGGCTGCAAGTCCTGTAAACAAATACGGGCAATATATTTGTTTCAATTTCCATCGTCTACAAGGGTTCCAATATTGTGAATACACAAGGATCGATTCACTGCGAAGAGCCGCGAGAGTAGATGCCTCCGACATCTGTCGGCGCCACTTGGAACTAACTGAGTAGTGGATTGTGCTGCCACCTGTTGGCAGTGGATTCATTCAAAGAGCAGCAGCGGGCTACACGTTAAATCTACGAGCAGCGGGGGAAGCAAACTCCGTCCTTAGTCCTCCTTATAATCAGTAATAACGCCGTTTAAACCTTTTGTAAAAACAAGTTTTATTAAGAACGATCCTCAGTTTCCACCACAAAGGTTCGAAGAGCTTGAACTTTGAAGGAATCCGAGCGGCAAAAGAAGCAATGCTATAGCAAGGGGTCAACCTGCATCATGAAACTCAAAGAATACGGAGTGACACTGAAGAACAATTACAAGTTCTCAGAAAGCAGTTGGTGGGGTTTGCCCTAGATTATTAAAAATAACGAACTCAGCCATCTAGATTACTAAGGGGGGGAGAAAAAAAGCCAGCATTTTTAAACAAAGTCGAGTTTTAGAAAAATAATTCCTGCTTTGAACTACCCCTGCATGTGTGTTAAAACAACAAAAATATTGAAAATTATAAAAGTGGCCAAGCAACCAGTGCTGGAACATTCGGTATGAACTGACCCATATACATTCTGGACAAAAATTCTGGTCTTAGTATAATTTCTATGAACTAAAAGTGGATGAACATCATAGTAATGCTTCTCCCACTTATTCAATATTTCTAACAATACTATGTGTACTCATATTGGTGGTAATTAGCGAGTGTTTTAGGGCCATTTGTCAAATACATATTTGTATACCAGTGGAAAATTGGTTCATACACCCTATACTGAAACCTGTGATATTTTACTATGAAAAATATTACCTTTCTGATTTTTTTTAATATTATGTTTGACATGTATTGATTATGCTGTGTAACAATTTTCATTGTGGTAAAACCTGGAACTCCCTATCAAACAATTACCCGAAGTGGAGTTTTTTTCCCCCCACAACATTTTACTTTATTTAAAGATTTTTCTACTTTCTGAGTAGGTAAGAGTGGCAATACAGTCATTTTCTGTTAGGACTGTCCTTCTCCTCTCCAACAATACCTAAATCATCAAAATACTCCACATAGTTTCCGAGATATGACATGTTTTGTGTCACATGGTGCGTTCGTTCGTCCACCTAATTTCTGAAAATCTTCACATTTTCCAAAATTCGTAACTTTGAAAATATTTGTTGGGCAAGTCTAATATTACATATTTGTCATATTGAACCAAGTATCTATCAGTAAAAAAATATATGAAGCAAATCAATGACTATGAAGCAACTTTTTGTCTTTCAATTGGGTGATTTCACGTGGAATGACCCCAAAACATTAACCCTGTTGGGCAATAAAACATAAAACTAACAGTTCAAACATCCAAACTAGGCTTCAATATCACCTTTTCCTTTATGTGCAAGAGAAAATACTCCATTACAGAGTGTACATTGCACACGTTCACTGTCACTGTCGTTACACAGTTTCAAGAATATTGCCCATTGCCAAATGCAAAGCCCTTGTAAATAGTTATAATTATCAAAAACGTGTAGACGAGTTACTTCACACGCTTGCAAAACAAAAGACGCTCACGGAAGTACGGAAACGGAACCGTTCGGAAGTCGATTTCTCGAAGAAACAAAAGAATCGATCCTTATAATAGATCGATCCTTGCCGGTCATAAATTCTGGTCGTCAATATTCAATACCTGTAGCTATTTTCATATTCAGATTCTCAAATCCCCGGACATTTTGCAATCCAGGACATCACACCGGATAGCACTAAAAAACCTGGACTGTCCGGGCTAATCCCGGACATATGGTAAGCCTAATTCAAACATACCTCAATATATTTACATCGCCGTTATTGTCAATTATTAAACATGCTTTATTATTACTGTATATTTTAACAGAAAAATTGAGGGAGAACTTTCATTGAACAGCATGAAATAATGAAGAACACGAGGGTGACGACTGTTTGTCATTACCCCAAAACTCGTGACTTACTTTATCCAGCAATACTGAAGTTACAGCCTTTCGCATTCAATGCAAAATAATAATAAAAAGAAAAGTAAAGTAAAAAGTGCTCCCCTGTGCATAGCACCACGCCATGAAGGCGTATAGAGGGTGTGGGGGTAACGCCCCACACTTTCTTGATCCGGTCATGAGTGGGGGTGATGTGATCAGCATCACGCCCCTGACCGCCTTTACCCCCCAGGGTTTCCCCCAGGTACCCATGTTATTCGACGCTGGGTGGGCGCCGGGGCCGCTTCCATCGTTAGAAAAGTTCCCGGATTTGAACCGGCCGGGGATCGAACCCGGGACCTTGAGCATGGTAGTCAGACGCGTTACCGACTGAGCCACCGCGGCCAATGCAAAATAATAATAATAATAATAATAATAATACCGAAACACTCCTCAGACTTTCTACTTTCTAATTCATATGTGAATTCCAGAATAAAGTTAAAGCAAATAACACTAACCTCCTTCCGAAATGTATCTTCTGCTTACAACAAATCGCAAACAAACATAATAAACTGTTTCTCTACTAAACAACAGTAATGAACAACAGAAGAACGGGCCTCCCCGATGGCGTAGTGGTAGCGTCGATGCCTTGTAATCAAGGGGTCCCGGGTTCGATAGCCGGTGCAGGCACATAGTGGTTAGGATCCCACTTTAAACTGTAAGTTCAGTGTGCATAAAATGGACTTAAAATTACTAAATCAATTAAACCAACAAGATAAGTATATCCAGTTATACACGGAAGTAGCAATTTTGAAACTTTTCTGCGTTCGGGAATACCCCGCGTTCACCATTACAACACTCTCCCTAATATCTTCTATATCATCCCATTAGTGCCGGAAAATAATTTGTACGTGTGGTTCGAAAGGAAGGAGAATATTAATAATTTCAAAGATATACATAGGGGAACGTGCAGCAAGGAGGGATACCGTTTTTTTTACCACCACGTGGCGGTATCCATCGGAATCCAACGAATTAATACTAAATTTGCCTTTTATGAACTAACATCATATAGTCAACTTCCAACAAAGTTGACTGAATACCAGGTGGTCCTAAGCACATGACGACTCATTGGATTTGACCCTTTATCTGTTTTCATAAATTAACGCTTCTTCTTCATGTGTAAATAACCTAAATAAATACGGAAACCACGTCAAATAGGCAAAAAATAACAAAAAAATATCCAGATAGATTATCCGACGTATTGAAATGCACATTCAAAAGCACTGGCTGTCGAAGTTAATTTGTGGGTTTTGCATTCGGGTGATTTTACTTAAAAGCAGCACTCCCCTGATCACACCACCTCCATAAAAATTGCCGAGATCGAGAATGTGTGGTGGTTCTACACCCACATCCCCTAAATGTGCCTAAATGGCACGGGGACGGGAGGCTCGAATTGATTTCGTTAAACACACGACGGGGAAAGATGGAAGTTTTAAACTTTTATGGTATCATTTCGACCGAGAAACTCTCTCTCCAGCCTAGCATTTTACAAGTTGCATTAATACATACTTGCCCTTAATAAAAGAATTAGCGACACGCAAACGATGAGCAGTTGGGTGCATTTGGGTGTATTTCACGGAAGTTTTGAAAGGAGTGGATGAAACTAATTTAGCATTTACAAGGTGGCTACTCTAAGACGGTCGATTCCTCCATGTAGGAAGTGAGGAACTTCCTACAGTTCATTTATACTTATTTCCAGTTCTGTACGTTTTAAGAGTTTAATGCACGTTATAGCCCGACCCTGTGGCCGAGCGGTTAGCACATCGCGCTGCGACGCCAAGGGTCCCGGGTTCGAATCCTGGTCGGGCTTGGTTGTTTGTGAATGTCCATTCATCAATTTCATCCTTTCATCACTCATTCTCATCTTCGCAAATTAGCCAAGAGGCACAAAACGCGAAGTAAAATAAACTAAATCAATCAATCAATCAATCAATAATGCACGTTATAAAATTATAAGCGGAATGTAGGTTCGCTACTCAACTGTCAAGAGTCAATCTGCTATCACTCGCTCGCTCCAGATCTGCTGTCGAAAGACGACCCCGTCTGTCTTTGCCTGCCGCCGAGGAAGGTTTCTCGTCATACTACAGCCATATGGGTGAATGGCACTGGAAGGGAGGGGGGAGGTTGCCCAGTTTTACGAGGCCGCGAGGAAGCTTCAATGGTATCCTCAATCAGTGATGCCAACCCTAGCATAATAGTTCTAAACCTAGCAAAATTTGAACTTCTTTGGCACCTAGCACTCTGTGTTTGGAATAATGGGAAAATCCAGCATCATCTCAAAAACGTGCGTCCCTGGGAAACAGAGAAATTGAATTCTAATGAAGATATTTTGAGGAAATAAGCTTATTTCAAACAAAAGGAAGTATGCCGATCAAGGGACAAGCTTTAGAGGTCCTGGTTCTTCCTCTTGTTTTCATCTTTTCGTTACCCTGCCTGATTAAACAAGTGAGGAATATTTTATAAAAGGAAATCCTTAGATAGTTAGGGGACAGAAATAAAACAAACGAACGCAGTTACTAGTCGTCGAATATTCTTCAATATTTTTGAAGCACTTTACTGAACCCATTTTATCGAATGGTCGAAATTCCTAATGTTGCTTAACTATAATAAACAATCAACAACGCAGTTCACCGCTCGAAAATAGCTGCATAAATTGAACTTAAAATTACTACAGTCATCAGAAAATGATAGTAATAATTGTATAATAATAATAATAATAATGGACCCTAGTGTAATTTTATCGCATTTAGCGTAATTTAAGAGTTGAAACAGCACTTTCCTCTTATCAGGAGGTTGGTATGGGTAAAGCTGTCCTGGAGCTAACATTATAAATGCAATGGTTAGTACAAGGTACACATACAAGGGATACGTGTGATTGTGTAATTGAACGCATATTCGAAAAGTTTCCTCGGTCTGTTTACCATATCTTCCTACACCCAAGAAAATCCACGAGTCGCCCACTGCTCTAAGACCTAAATACAATTCAGGTATAATTCCAGGTTTAAAGCGAAATTTCCGAAAATTCAAGGCTAATAATAGTAACTATTCTTATAATACAATCTACGCAAATTGCTTGAAATTTGCAGATACCACTGTTCGACATTGGTTTGGATCACTCACAGATGAATATTGTCTGTGAATAATTTCGGCATGCTGATTCCAAAAATGAAATCCATCTTTACCCATCACGTCTACTTTTTTCAGAAAATAGCAATGTATTAATTGTTTTAAATTCACAATAAAATGTGTAGTTCCATTATTCCCCCAATAGATGGCTCTGCTTAAATGGTGGTAAAATATATATTTTCTACAATACAAATCCTCCAATTTTGAACGATAAATGCAAGTAGAATTGCATGCATTTAATCCACCTTCACATGACACATTGGCATGAAAATTGTATGGACTTTGATTACGTAGTTTTATTTTCGAAATCCCTCACGAAAATTTCCTTCACAAAATGTCCAATACTCAATGTTATAATATGGTGGGTTGACTGAACTTATAGTGGACGTGGAGAAAAATCCTGACGTGATTGGAAGAAATTGATGTCATTTCCGTGATCAGAATTCAAAATACTTCCAGAAACACCTATTGGTTTGTAAACAACCGAAATTTCCATTGTATAAATTTCTTTGGTTGCGTTCTGTAATAGTTGTAATGGAATGACGAATATGAGAATTTTGATTGTAAAATTGTGAAAATCCTGAAGTGATGGGGAAAATGAATTTCATGTGCGTGATCAGCATTCAAAATACTTCCAGAATCACCTATTGGTTTGGAAACAACCAAAATTTGCCTTGCATAAATATATTTTGTTTCGTTGTGTAATAAATGTGATGTAATGGCGAATATGAGAATTTTGATTGTGAAAAATCCTGTTGTGATGCGAAAAGATGGATGTCATTTCCGTGATCAGCATTCAAAATACTTCCAGAAACACGTTCATTTGAAAACATTCTAACGTTTTCCTCAAAATGTCGATCAGTGTAATCAACACCAAGATCACTTACGCCTACATCTTTAAAAAAAAGGAAGAAGGGATATAAAACAATAGGTAAATTTCGAAAATTGGGCGTTTTCTGTCGGTCCATAATTGCCACTAATCAAATAATGAAGGTCCCGTCTCATGATACTAACATGTAACAACCTAATTACGTTTCTCTACCTCCTTTCAATAATACAGAATCGAAATTTAAAGAAACAAATCATTGCAATTTTAATAAATTTGTGGGCCTCATCGATGGCGTAGTGATAACGTCGTTCCCTTGTAATCTAGGATCTCGGGTTCGATACCCGGAGGAGGCACAAGGCAGAGTGGTTCGAATCCCACATTAAAGTATATGTCCAGTTAGCCTTCCTGTGCATACAGTGGACTTGAAACAACAATTCAATTCAAGTGAATAAATACATTGTCTTACGCTGATAAAAAGTGTTCCGAAAATTCGGTTGTATGATCGGCGTTATGGACGCAAACATGTTGATTTGATTTTTGTTATTTAGCATAATTTTTCTCTTTTCGCTAATCGCGACGATAAGGATGAATGATGATATGATTATTTAAGTGTGAAAAGTACCACTTTTAAACATAAAGATATTCATAAATATACCTGGTCTTCTCCAGATGGTAAAACTCATAATCAGATAGATCATATTCTCATTGATAAGAGAAGGCATACTAGTATAATTGACGTTCGTACACATAGAGGTGCTGACTGTGCCAGTGACCATTATTTAGTAATTGCTAAATTAAGAGAAAGACTTGCAGTGATAAATCATAAGCAACAAAATCTAAAAGTTATAAAATTTAATACAGGAAAATTTGCTGATGAAAGAATTAAGAGAGATTACCAAATTAAACTGTCCAATAGATTCGATGTCTTGCAGGATTTAAATGATGATGAAAATATAAATGAAACAGACGTAAATAAGAATTGGGAGCACATACGTAATGCAATAGAATCAGCAGCTAAAGAAAGTATAGGATACCATAAACCAAGAAAAAGTAAGCCATGGTTTCATAATGAATGTCATAATCTAATAGAATTAAGAAATCAGGCTAGACTTAGGTGGTTAAATAACGCTGATGATACAGATCTAAGCAATCATAATAGAATAAAGCGAGAAGTTAACCGCACGTTTACAAGTAAAAAAACAGATTACTTGAAAAGCAAAATTAACGAAATTGAAACAAACAGCAAAACCAAAAATATCAGAGAGTTATATAAAGGTGTAAATGAATTTAGAAAGGGGTGGCAACCTAAAGGAAACTTGATAAAAGATAAAGACGGTGATTTTTTAGCTGACCCAAGCGATATTATAAATAAATGGAAGAACTACTTTAATGACCTTTTAAATGTTCATGTAGGAGATAAATCAGAAGTAAATGAAGTGTACACAGCAGAACCTTTACTTCCAGAACCTAAGTTGACTGAAGTTAAAGATGCTATTAAAAGGCTAAAGAATAACAAAGCACCTGGCATAGATTTAATACCAGCTGAGTTAATTAAATATGGTGGAAATTCGTTAATATGTCAAATTCATAAATTAATTTGTTTAATATGGAATAAAGAAGAAATACCTCAACAGTGGAAAGAATCCATAACTGTTCCTATGTTTAAAAAGGTGATAAAATGAACTGCAATAATTACCGTGGAATTTCTCTATTCTCAACAACATATAAAATATTATCTAACATTATTTTAACAAGACTAACCCCATATGCTAATGAAATTATAGGCGATTATCAATGTGGATTTAAACGTAACAGATCAAATTTTTCACATTAGACAGACACTTGAGAAAAAGTGGGAATATAATCAAAATGTCCATCAGCTATTCATTGATTTCAAAAAAGCATATGAAGGGCCAGGGGGAAAAACGATGAATGTCGATTTTTCGCCCATTTTGAGATCGCAACGCCATCTGATAGTTCAGAAGCTGTACTATAAGAATGAGAACGGCCTTGGTTGGGAAACGATGAGAAGTGCCTGAAAAACGCATTATTATTTTGGCATATATTAACGTTCTTATGGAAAGAAATACTTTGTTTTTCATTTCCTGGCAAATTGTCTCGAATGAACATTCATCGTTTTTCCCCCTGGCCCTTCATATGATTCGGTCAAAAGATATTCATTATATAATATATTAGTCGAGTTTGGAATACCTAAGAAGCTTCTTAGTATGATAAAAGTATGCACCAGTGATACAAAAAGTAAAATTCGTATGGGTATTAATGAGTCTGACAAATTTACAATTCATGATGGGTTAAAACAAGGAGATGCATTATCTTCATTGCTCTTTAATTTTGCCTTAGAATATGCTGTTAGGAAGGTAAAAGAAACTAACGAAGGACTAAAATTAAACGGTGTGACTCAGTTGTTAGCATATGCAGATCATGTAGACTTATTAGGGGATGATATAAATACAATCAAGAATAATGCTAAAATATTTTTCAAAACTGCTAAAGAGATAGGTTTGGAAGTTAACAAAGAGAAAACTAAATATATGCTTACAGGCCGAAACCAAGTGTTAGGTAATAATCAAAATCTAATTATTGAAAACAACTAATTTGAACCAGTTTCCAAATTCAAATACTTAGGAGTAATATTAACATGTGAAAATTATATTAAAGAGGAAATAAAAAGCAGGCTTAATTCAGGAAATGCATGTTACTTCTCTCTTCATAAATGTTTGTCTTCTCGTTTAATATCTAAGAAACTAAAAGTTAAAATATACAAAACAGTAATTTTGCCTGTAGTATTATATGGGTGTGAAACTTGGTCCCTTACATTGAAAGAGGAACATAAATTGAGAGTATTTGAAAATAAGATCCTTAGGAAAATATTTGGACCTAAAAGGGATGAGGAGGCAGGTGAGTGGAGAAGGTTATATAATTTAGAACTACATAATTTGTATTCATGTCCAGATATTATTAGAATAATTAAATCAAGAAGACTTAGGTGGGCAGGACATGTGGCACGAATGGGAGAGGAAAGAAGAGTTTACAGGAAGACGAAGATGGAGGGACAACGTTGAGATAGAACTAAAGGAAATCGGTAGGGATGGAAAAGAGTATATAGATCTTGCTCAAGATAGGGACAGATGGAAGGCCTGTGTTGCTGCAGCCATGAACCTTCGGGTTTAAGAAGGCTAGAGAGTTAGTTAGTTTGTTAGATGATATGATTAAATTGATAAGGGGCATTCACAGATAACACCCATACCCCGGCCGGGACTCCAACCCGGGATCCCTGCCGCCGTAGCGCTGTGATAACCTAACCATTCCGCCACGGGGGTTGTCTTCTATACGCTGGTCAAAGTAAAGATGGTGTGGAACGTTTCATTTCGAGTAAAGAACTAGCAAGAATGTAAATCGTAACAGGATTAGCGCTGGAAAGACCGACCCATCATACCACTTGACTTAAGACAGTTTAGCTTTAATCAACCTATGCTTTTTTTTTTTTTGTTATAAGGGGAGGGAACCCCCGAAGTAAGCCCGCCTTCAGCCGCATACTTTAGAGGGTATGCGCTGAATGTCCTGGTACCTTTAAATAAACCAGGACTTCAGTTTCCTAAATTTAATGGTTACCCCACCTTTTTTTCTCCTTCTTTACATCTTTATTTTCAATCTAATACACAAATACAAAAAAATAAGATAAAGTATAACACCATTAAGCCTTGTTTCCATGATATGAAAAACTCAATATTCTGGCCAAGGTAGAAATTTATTTTATTTTAAAACATAAACTAAACGTAAACAAAAAATGGAAGAAAGTGTTAGACAGAGTGGAAAGGACAAGAGCGAAAGAGGAGATAAGAAGGAAGAGGAATGAAGAAAGAAAGGAAAAAGAGAGTGAGATAAAGAGTCCAACCACTTTCCAGATGAAAGGAAATGTTTAGCTAAATCGCCTGTCAGGTGAAAGTACAGTTGACAAGGGAAGGCCACCTGCTGGAATGTTCCAGAAACAACTTTCTAATAATCTTGTGTCTAGAGGGGAGTGATTTTTGTGTATATATATATATCTTCCTGTTTTGTATCTTGTTTCATTTGCACTTGGTACAGAGTCTGAAGAAGACTCTAGAAGGTTGAAACGTTACGTTTAGTTTATGTTTCAAAATAAAATAAATTTCTGCCTTGGTCAGCATATTGAGTTTTTCAGATAAAGTGTAGTATTCAATACATACAAAGGTATCTTTAAATTTATATCAGTGTATTGACCCACTCTGGTAACCGGAACAGGTCTTTGAAAAAGTATGCTTTTTTTTAGATGTGGGTGATTTTATAGAAACTTCTTTGAGGAGTTGGCTTTGATTAGTCTGCACGGACGTTACTACCCAGTCTGGTTTCCAGATTAGGTTTTATGAGGTCGCGCGTCAGAAAGATAACGGCGTCAGCATCAAAGTCATCATTCCTCGTCAGTAAGACATTCGGCATATAGGAACCTATGCTTTGTTGTTAGTGCATATATGATGATATTTTGCAGGAGCATTCTTATAAATTCCTGAACGTAACTGCAGAAAGTGGAACCGGCTGTGCTACATAACAAAAGAGGGAGATGACACATTGCGTTCATTAATTTCAAATGGTCCTGCCTGTGTGAATTTATGTTCAAACCAGTAAGTCAGACATTTTCAGCATGGAAATTTCAAGCCTTGAATTGGAAACCAAGCTGAAACAGGTAAAGGTATAAGAATAAAGGTGTGATTTGTTCACATTTATCAATATGTTATAGAAAACATTTCCAAAATGAAAAGAGTACACTCGTAAAATGCTATCAGAGCTCACAATTCTATTGTTAAGTGAATTCTTATGTATTTTGATGACCAAAGTTAAATATATTGAGGGGTGACCTTTTTCCGATGGCACCCAAATATTAAACTCCCTTCCACATAGTGCACCCTGGACTGCTTTTTTAAGTCTAGCGAGGCTCTGGCGTCTGGACTCATAGCAAGTATAATTTTCCGTGGTGCATGTGTTTTGTGCTATCCTATTGTGTTTGTGTGTGTTCTTTCTATTTATTTATTTACTTATTTACCACAGAATTCCAAATACAGCTTTGGCCTTTTTTACACTGGAATTTAATGTTATCGCCATTCATTCTCATGTTCGTAATTAACAAAAGTGGCAGAAACGTGAAGTAAAATAAATCATTAATTAATTCATTCAAATATATTGAGTGCTTTAGCCAGACATAGATCAATATAGTCATTCGCACGATATTCATTACATATCTAAAGTAAAACTCACTGTCGATTTCTAAAGTTTGTAGAAAGGCAAAACATACTGACCTAGCAAATAAACGTTTTCGGCAATGTTGCAATTTCATAGCAGTTAAATAGGTTCTAAAATATTTAGAAGCGTTTGTAGCTCGGAGGTAATGAATTATAACCTTGTCAAATGTTGTTGTTTTCAGTGAAAAGTGTTCAAAATTAGGAAAGAAATACAGAGTTCTATTTTATTCACTGTGCAACCTCAAACAAATGCCACTGTAGCGATCGTAGATAGGGGGCACATTCCCTTTACACACTTCAATTTCCAGAATTTCAGTGAATAAATTTAAGGATGCGCAAGCACCCATTGTAATTCTAGAAACGTCCACTAGATGGAAGCAGTTTGTTCGTGAAGCTACAGATACAAGCCGAACAGTTGGAGTGTTTTTCAACAGGTGGCTCACATGGTTGGTAGAGCGCATGCACATTCGTGCCATCTGCAGGCAAACGATCTATCTAACTCCATCCCTTGCCGTGTGCTACCCACAGCGGCAACATTTTGTACCTCTTAAACTGCGCGCTGCTGGCATCTAGCGACAAACGACTGACACTACGTGTGTCTAGAATCCAAATAGCAATAATCGAAAATAGCAAACATCCCGAGGGTATTGCGTAAATTCGACGTTTACCAACGTTTGCTGCTTTCATTTCCGTAAACAAAAACTCTGTTCATAAAAATCTGGAGAGAATTCAAATGCTGTTCTCTTTAGAATTACAAACTCTGAATATCAAGAGATTTTCTCCAGACTTCCTGCATGTCAGAATCTGCTTGAAATTTGTGACGTCGTCAATAATGTTCGTAATTACCTAAGAGTAGCATTTTTTTTTCAATTAAGAACGATTGTGATTAATCTACAGATGTACAAAGAAAAACTCAAGAGCTAATAATACAACGTTAAAGATTTTGATGTACTGAACTACAACGTCATAACTAGACCTCCGATTTTAGGTTTTTAACTTATTTTTTCTTTGTAGGTAAATAAGAAATACCAAGTTACATCAACGTTTTATTAAAAAACGCAACAACTGGTGAAGTTTTATAGTGCCTAAAATAATCTATTTCGATTGTTAGAACCTATTTTAGGTTTATGCGCCTAAATAAAACCTTCGTTTTAGGTTGTTATAGATTTTTTCAGGTTTTTCAGGATTGTTATATCACACAGAGGTATTTGCTCGGTTTGGTACTAAAAAGATTCATTGACTAACGTGTTTGGAACATACTTTCAGTCGATTTCCCTCCCTCCTAAATCCATAACATTTTTACAAAGTTCTAAACAAACCAAATTGTCTGGCGCCATTGCTAGCCTACCTGCACAGTTCAAAGTACAAATTAGTGATCCGTATGGTCTTGCCCACTTTCGCGTCAGTTCGCTACTTTCTGGCATTCACGCCTTGCGAAGTAACGTTTCAGCATTCAAATTTACCTCACTGACTGTTTTTGTTGAAAGATTATTTTCAGCATTTGGTATGATCCACGCAGACAAAAGGCAGAGTTTGACTGTGGATAACATGAAAAAGATTGTTATGTATTCAGGGTGGACACTCTAGGATAAAATTCAACTATGATTCCCGGTCTTCAAGGCGAACGTTCAAAAAATTCAAGAGTACAAGCAGATGTTTTTCAACCTTACGTATAACCGCCTCTCACCAACCACACACATAGCCTACAAACAAATATTAACAATATAAAGGGTCTGTGCGATTCCTATGTATTCAATAATTCTAATTCAATTATACGGTATACACATTTAAAATATTTCATTTAAGGTGTGGAGTTTACATTTGTTATTTCGCACACATACTCAGACTAAAAATACATCTACGTATAAACACAAGTCACAAATGAGAAAAACTTGCCTCAGGGCATTAATAAATAGCCTATGTACAAAATCAATGGGATCTGGATTAATAAAAGGTGAAATTTTTCACGTAATGGAGAAAAATTCACGCAGAATTCCCTGAATTCAAGGAATTCACAGTCAGTTGCTACCAAGGTATCGTGCAGCAAATTATTCGTGCGTAATTGGACGGGCTAAAGTTACGGTGGTGTAAGTCACTTTTTTAGAAAAAGCAAAGAGTCTGACTCACAGCACTTTGCTGATGAACACAACAGCTGTTTACAAGAACTTCAACTGTCATCTGTTGCTAGTTGAATTCATCTATGACTTACTTCACGTTTTCTGTTAACAGATTGACTCATCTCGATCTGGTTTCTGTGTCCAAGTCTCTTATTTACAAAGTGACTTTTACAAAGTGACTTACACCACTGTAACTTTAACCCGTCCAATTGATTCTTCATATCAACAAAGTAACTTTTGCTAACAACACACGTATATCATTACAAAAATTTGTGGATAATTTTGAAAATGATGTATATCTAACGATTATAGCTGATCAGTATTTTTCAGGAATTTTGAACCGTTTTCAGTTGTTTTTTTTGGAAGCTACTTCAGGATTTTTCGTTCCTAATTTAAAATTTTTAGAACCTATTTTAGAAATTTTAGAACCTATTTTAGGATTTTTAGAACCTATTTTGGGATTTTAGAGCCTATTTTAGACACCTAAAAGCACACTTTTTAGGACCTAAAATCCGAGGTGTAGTTATAACAAAACAATAATTACGCATATGGAATTAACTGTAAAATAAATATAAACATTGCATTAACTACCTAATTTTTATAACACACAATTGTTTCACAACCCAACAGAGCATGATGGTTAGTTAAGTTGGTCCTATCACAATATTAAATTCTTCTTTACTTCATAACATTCTAAATAAAACTACTATGGTAGGTAGATAGATGGGCCAGGATGTGTGTGGTCGATCTCGGATAGGTAGTGGCAATAGTGAATTTGTACAGCATAGTCGCACACGTACGGGATAAAAAAATGCCGTTTTTCGAGGGGTCGTAGCGTCGAAACAACGTCTAAACAAGCAAAACGTTTATCATTAAATCGGTTTGTTTTCCTCCATAGATTGTGAAAGTTTGTTGCAGTTTGTTTGCGCGCATGTGTGTGTACTCCAAAGTGGACATATTTATGGCTAGCGTAGATGGCAGGCTTCATCATGTACAAAGAACTTTCATCTGATGAAATCATTAGCATATAATGATTTGAAACTGGTAAAAAGGAATAGAAAATATAACAATTTGCGATCAACTTATTCCAAGATAGCGAATGAGTTAATCAGATAAATATTTAATTTGGTAGTGGTTTTGCGTTAGTTATAAATTAAGTATTGTAAAACTGTTCACGACTGAGGGAGCAATGAGAGATTTAAATTACTACGAGAACGTATACGCAGACACAAAATAACTTAAAATTTATAATTTCAGAAATTTCAATTTATCACTTTCTTTCCTGTAATAACGAAGAGCATACTCATCGTAACACACACATACATAATTTTAATATGCACTCAAATCTAATAAAAAAATCTTAGAGGAAAGACATTAAACAACTGTAATTTCGCTTAATACTTCAAACTGTGAGACATTTATTGATCAAGAAAGGAAATTTACGAGCGAGTAAAATTAAAATATTTAAACATACCAGCATGTAGGAGACATCTCAGTGTATATGTATCCTGATTTCATTTCGTGTACTGCACATTGTCTTACCTGAAAGAAGAAACAAGAAGTTTTCATTAATGCGTTTCTGAAGTGGAAAAAAAATATGTGGAAACAAACAACACATTCATACATAATGCCAAGTGAGTCATAAATTCGTAGCGTTTCAGAGAACCATATTTGGGGAAAAAACCCTTCGGTGATGGCATTAGTCACATCTCTCAACTATCTGTCCGCCTTCAGGAAGTGCGCCATTGAACGAACAGGTGAAAATCGGATGGTACTAGGTCCGGGGTATAGGCCGGAGCAGGATTTCAAATCATACACTTTGTAGCGCACCACGCATCATAAGGAGCGTTGTCGCATGGCATGACAACCTTCTTTCCTTTCAACATTGCTGGGTAACGCTGAAGCAGAACATCCTACACCCGCTGCAGCTGGTCGGCATACAACGCAAAAAAACATGTAGTCGCGTGGATTTTGCAGCAACTCGCAAGAAAGGCTGGCATGCTGCTGAGATATTCAGGAGCCAACTCGTGGGGAAACATTCGAAGTCGTCTGGAGTGAAAACAGAGCTGGTGCAGGAGACGAACGATGGTGATTGTTGGAAGTGGGGTGGATCTCGAGCTAATCATTGGGTGCTGGAACCAGGGTATTCTCTTCTACAGCCTGGGGTACCTTCTCGGTATTGGTGGTTACTGGTGGTCCACACCTCTGCTTGACGACAAGATTGGTGACTCCGAACGGGAAGCGTTGGAACATTTTTTCTTGCTGTCGGAGGATGCACTGTCTTTCCATCGTCAACACTATATATTTCCTTATACATTTTTTCCAATTGTGCCTCGGCATATAGTCTGGTAACACAAGACACTCCAAGATAAAGATGAGCATCAACTGCGTTCTGCTGCTCACCTATTTGGAGGCCTATTGACATCTGTCCCTCAAAGCACTGCGAATTTATGACTCACCCTGATAATCAGAAAGATATGAAAATATTTCTAACTTTAGACTTCAGGTTCATATTCACTGCACTATAGAATACTACAGAAGGCAGCTTATCAAATGCACAACTATACTGATAATCACGTTAAGGTTTACTAAACTTGCAATCCCTTACGTGAAGACAACGATAGTTGAAATATCAGATCATGACTCATGGGATTAGCAGAAGTACGGTTATTTACAGAATACAATCTATTTATGTCTAATATTCTAATGTAGGTAACTGCCTATCTGAGGCCAAAGTTATAGGTTTACAAGCAAGTGTTTACTCAAACGGTAAATACCGGTATAAAAGGGATAGCGATAGATTGATATATTGACTTGGCTTATTTTACTTCGATTTTCTGCCTCATTTGGCTAATCGTGAAGATACAATGAAATTGATGAAGGGATACTCACAAACATATGTGACGGGTTTCAACCCGGGATTCCTGGCGTCGTAGCGTGCTGTGCTAAGCACTCCGCCACGGAGCCAATGGCACACTTGCAACGCCAAGTGTGCCATAGCATGGGGCAGAATTCGGCGGTGCTACTAAAATGATGGTCTCCATACCGATGTTCGGACTATTAAAGTATCAGGTATGTGTCCATATCAAGCATTCGACTATAACTCTGTACATCTTACTCTTACATGCGATTTGGAAGTCCATTAGGATGCACTACATTTGTCTAAATGTTATTAATACTTAAAATCGTCAGGTAGGCAATCATTCTTTTTAATTATTTGCGTATCCCGGCCTGGGCATGGATGTTTGTGAGTGTCCATTCATCAATATCATCATATCATCACTCATCCCCATCTTCGCAAATTTGCCAAAAGCGGCACAAAAATCGAAGTAAAATAAAGCAAATCAATCAATCTATTTTTATGTGCGTACCAAGACAAATGAATCAATCTAGATTTATGCTGTAGGATCTCTAATGCTCCAAATTTTAGTACCCAAGCTATATTAATCCTGAGATATCAATAATGAATATACACATACACGATCGTCTTAATAGTAACGTTAATGTCTCGATCGCTGTTTTTGTATGAAAAAGGAAGTGGTTTCCACATTAACGGCGCCTACAATTGGCACGATAATATTCTCTACTCTCCAAGTTTCAAGCAAACGAAACAGCAGCTGTTCCCTTCACCTGTGCTCGATCTCATTACCCCTATAACCCCGCACCATCCGGCGTGCTTAAATAACGGCCATCGTTAATGAGGGTCATTTCGGCTTAATCCTGCAAAAGGTGTTTGGGGTGAGTAATTGATATTGCTACCACCACTCCTAGCTTTACTCAGAATCCAGAATCTGCTTTGGGGATGAATCCTCAACATTTGCACTCTCCACCAAGGGGGAGTAATCTCGGTTCCTGTAGGGAAGATGGGATGGAGAAACTTGGGTCGTGAATTTCCTCTCGCCAAAGGTAGCTTCCAGCTGTTTATGGCCGGGAAGAAATGAAAGATAAGTTCTGTACTTGGCTGCAATATAATTACGGAAGACACTCAAAGCTCCATCACGAAGCTCAGGTCTACAGTGCCTGAGTTGAACATACGATGGAGCTCTTGATGAAACAAGTTTTCCTACTGTACGAACAATCTCACAAAAGAAAATGGGGAATAAGCAGAGGCCGACTACTTGGAAGTACGTACCTAGTCTCATTACTAAAAAATATGTTGCCAACAAATTACCGTGGATATCATTAATATGGACAATATGTTGAAATTTCAGGGGAAAGAACCAAGTAAGTCAATTTTCTGTCGCAAGCGAGGTAATGCCGTATTGATGTGCTGCACCTTACAATAAGCTTTCCTTCGTTTCATACATTTGACACTTCCAATCATCAAAGCATGTGTTCCTTGTAGCTTTACATTTACATGTCCATTAATGTCTGGCAATTAAAATTCGTTTTTCTGGAGTTTGACGAGAATTGACCTCCACAATTAAGTACGTGCAAATTGTAACGATTGATAAATTTTGGTAAATTTGTTAATAATTCAATTTACTTTTCGATAGCCCTCGTATAATTTTTTTTTTTTTTTTTGTCTAATCTTTCTGAATGTATATTTTATCCTTGTTAAAATTTGTAACGCAGTTTCTGCCAAGCGGAAAAGAACGCAAAGCAAGTTGAAGCTTGCATTCTTTTCTTTCTTAACAACAATAGGTTCTTTTTCGTTCGGCGCTGCGCTGTTTTGTAAGTTTTGCTGCATTGTGTTTCCCGATATGCTTTTTCAACGGGGTAATTGTTGAAAGCTAAAAATAACTTTACATAGGTCTAAATCTTTTGTTCAGGGAATAGGATTGCGTAATCCCGCAAGTATAAATACCAGCCGTTTCGCTGGCAAAAAAATCAGTATAGCAGTATACTCCGGAATCTTTAGGTGATTAAATTACTTGTCGAGGTCCAGGGGCTGGGAGAATACGGGCGTTGTGTGGGGAGTCGCTGGTCAGCTCTCCCTTCCACAATGTCCGAGGTTTTCCGTAAGCCACCTTTCAGGATTTGTGCTGGTCAGCATGATCCTTAAAGGGGATTTAGCGGGCATATAAATAATTTGATTCATATATAAATATTTAATCTTAATAATTTAAAATTTTGATTCATAAATTCTGTCGGAGTTGTCACTGGTCAGTGTGGCTCCGATGTAAATTCAAGTTAAATAAATTAGACTCATCAAAGATATACATCCTTCTCGTCAAGTTAATTTTTATTCAAAATCATTCTGAATTCTCCTGGTTAGGAGGTTCAATTAAATTAAAAGTTTATATCTTGTTACTTTAATCCGAGAGCATGCCTCTGGTCAGAGGGTGCCTTTTAAATCTGATAGCGTATATAGTTTACATGTCCGTTTTAAAGTCTGAGTATCCGGAACGTTAAGGAAAGTTTATTGGTTTATCTTATTTAGGTTTTATTTAGATGTAATTTTGAAACAGCTATAATAGGTGACCGGTCGAGTATATGTTTTTATAGAAATTCATTTAATGTAAAAGTCTACTGTTTTGCTTTTGCAATGTGAGTAGCCAAAAAGGGTAGACATGGAGTCCCCTATTATGTTAAGGAATTCCACGTGGACATTTGTAATTTGTGGCCGAGATATGGCTTTGATATTGGGTAGAGAAAGGCTCCCCTTATATTTTGTTATGAATGATTTTAGAGGTTGACCCTGAAGGTGGTACACCTCATGAGTTCTAGAGAACATAATGCAGATGTGAAAATATGACAGAAGCACGAATAGAAATTTACGGAAAGATGTTATGCAAATTTTTCTTTGGTTTTGGTTAATAGTAATTTTGTCGACTTTTAGTTAATAACTTGTCACCGTTATTTGAAACCAAGTTAAAGCTGTGTTAGTTCTATGATGGGATATGGACATGTAATATAAGAGAGAGAGAGCTCTCTGGGTTTTACGTTTACTCTATAGCAAGTTTCAGTCTATGTTACGAAAGTCGTTATTGATCTAAATTTTATTTTGGCATTGTAGTTTTCTTTTGATCAGAAGTTTGTATATTTTTCTTTAACTTAACTATGTTTGGATTTGTAAATAAACTTGTAGTCGTTAATGGATATTTCCTTATAGTAAATTTGGTTCATAAGTACAAATTAACTGGCATCCTTTTGGTTTGGTGAGGTGTCCCGCCGTCACTGGTCATTGAGGCGGAGGCTTTATCAATCCATAAGATGTCAGTTTAGGTTATGCTGATTTCGCTCGCGACTCGCAAGCGTATCCTCACTGGTCAGTGGGATGCGGGTGCGATCACGATGGAAGTTTAAGCGTAAGGAAGGTTACCTACTTTAGAGTTAAGGTTCTTGGTTAAGTAAACATAAATTATTATTTTTATTATTATTATTTAAAAGCAGACCCTTACCCGAACTTTGGGATGCCCCGCAGGAACTGAGAATTAGTCGTGGCATTTATTATAACAGAAAGATAATTGGTAGGCAGCGACGCCCGGTCTTGGTCTTTCGAGGGGACCGAGCCGGTGTGTCGTGTGCCTTGGCAACGGGCTGACGGCCTACATTGTTGCAAAATCATGCTGTGTATCTAAGAAGATTATATTTACTGATAGATTTCTAGAACTCACGAAATACCTTCATTGCCTTGAATTTGAATATAAGCTGAATTGTCAAGTAATAGGTGCAAAAAAGATTGTAGCCTAATATGAAAGTGTTCACTACTAATGCACAGATTGCAAGGTTCACATGGGACAAAAACAATAGTTCAAGTTATTTTGGTGAAGCGACATATCACAACATAAGTGATAGTAGAAGCCCAACCATGTTCTCTACCATTCTGTTGCTTTTGTTTTCTAACAGCAGCCTGTACTACTTCAACTTCACAGTAGTCACTACGGAATATAAAAACTTAAATAAGAAAGAATTTGTTAAATTTTAGTCGACTTTATGCATAGACAGGCTAATTAGGACTGGACCTACAGTTTAAAGTGGGAGCCTAACCACTATGTGCCTCCACCTGGTATCGAGCCCGGGACCCCTTGATTACAAGGTAGCGACGTTACCACTAAGTCATCGCGGAGTGAATTTTTAAGAATCTAAGAATTGTGTAAGTGTGGACATATAATGCTCTTTTCACAAGCAGTTTTCTTGTAGACTATATTCGAGTACATGCTCAGCAATGGCTACACGAAACCTAAACGTCCATCATCTACTTCCTAGCAACGTCCATCATCTACTTCCTAGCAATATGTATGAAGACTGAGAATGTCAGTATTGCATAAAAAGTATGTATCTTCAACTTTATACTCTCAAGCATTCTCACATTCTCAACAGTTTATTTTCCTTAATATATATTGATTGTACACTTCTGGACTGACTTTCAATGGGATAATTTCAACCCAGAAGTGTCCATGACTGTACAAATTCCTTGATGAGAATATTTCTGAGAAATCACCGCTCTAATAAGAGTGCAAGACAGTAAAACAGTACAGAGAACTATTTTAAAAATGAAAGTTGTTGCTTGAAGCGCACGTTACCGTCCCGCTCATGGGATAACATCATGATAGGGATAACATCATGATACATTGGCAATCTATTCGCAGACTTCGTTTGACACGAACGTAACAGTAAGAGCGCCAGGCTATTTATCTGCACCCATGTATTTGTAGCATGTGTGATGATACGCATGGAAAAGCCGGACGCCCTTTAATTGCGTCCATTTTTCATCTTATCAGGCGCAAAATGACTTGGACTCATTCCTGCTGATAACTCTGCGGACAAACTCACAACAGCAGCATCCGACTTTGTGTTTCAGAGATATTAAGAGAACTGGCGCAGTATCGAGACAAGTTCGTGATGGCCGAAGGCTGAAACATATGACGAACGATAAACCTTCGGACAGCCGAGTCCTGAGTGGCATCCATCACGAGCGCTTGTCAACCGCAGCTCAAATGTCCTACGTCACGCACTTCTGCTGTGATAAACCGCCCGCGCTGCGGTGGACAGACGGCGAGCTCTAAGAATGTTCTCGACGCACTACAATTAGCGGTCAATTGAACGGTCGATCATGCTCAAACATTTCCGATCCCGAAGCCATAACAAAGCGGGACACGGTGGGAGTGACGGGTTGGTAATCAATGAACTGTTGACTTGCTCACGCGGGAATCGAACTCGCAAGGATTCCGGAGTGGGGTGTTGGTTGGATGGATGTTTCCGTCGACGTTCCTGAAGAAGCGGTTCTTGGGACCACTCGGCCTGTCAACAATGGCTACTTGGAAGAGATTGATTGATGGATTAAATTGTTGTTTTAAGTCAAGCACAGAAAGACTAATCGGGACTGGACCTACAGTTTGTGGAATCCGAACCACTGTGCCATGTGCCTCCACCGATGCCATGTGCCTCCACCGGATATCGAACCCGGGACACCTTGATTAAAAGACGACGACGTTACCACTACGCCATCGGGGAGACCTGACTTTGCGTATTAAAGGCTGTCGGAGCATGATGTTGTCTGCATTATCCCTACCCAAGATCGGGACTTTCTTCTTAAGTTACCCAAGCATATTGCACCGTGCCATAAAGGCACAGAACCCCACACATTATGGATCTCTGCATTTTAGAGGTGGTGTGATGTACACCAGGCTCCGACCGCCTTTACCCAGACTGAGTAAGCCACATAGCTGCTTTATGCAGGGACAATGATGGAAAAATTCCATTCTTAGATCATCGACCCCAGGAATCGAACCCGAACCTCCCGCATGGCACTCGAGCGCCATACCGACTAGACCACCGTGGATCTGAAAGCTTGATTTATTTTATTTATTTTACTTCGATTTTCTGCCACTTTTGACTAATCGCGAAGATGAGAATGACTGATGATATGATGAATTGATAAAGGAACATTCACAAAAAATGCCAAGCCGGGATTCGACTGCGGCACCTCTCGAGTTGTAGCGCGATGTGCTAACCACAGCTCCGCGGATGTAGGCAAGAATGAGAATGTGTTGACCTCAACCTTCATACCCGTTATGTACCTTTATGATGAGGTGTGGTTAGCACAGCACGCTACTTCCCGGATTCGAATCCAGGCCTGGTCATAGGTATTTTTTGGGAGAGTTCCTTCATCAATTTCTTCATATAATCCCACATTCTCATAATCGCGACTAGCCCTAAGTGGAAGAAAATCGATACTAAATAACACGTCGGCATTTGTACCTAAATGCATTATTGTGAATCAGTTAAGCATGAAGATTCAGGAGTTGTCATTGACTACAGAAGAGAACACCACAAGTAAACGCAATTCTAGAATCACGTGATTAGGTACTCTGAGAGTAGTACTGCTGCTCACTTTTGCATTTGGGGGTTGCCCATTCAGTGGCGAATTTGTGATTTCATTTCGGGAAGTAGTTTTTTGAGTTATATGCAAATTTGTATATATGTTACAGGCAGTGTCGGCGATTAGGGGGGCGTGGGGGGCTTGCTCCCCACTTATTTCAACTTTTGCCACTGCACTATGCTAAACCTTATCTACCAAGGGAAAGTAAACTGTTCTTGCACCCTGCCGCTCCCTCAGTTCGCCGCCACTGGTTACCGGTCAGTTCTTGCGTAGCCTAGAACATTGGTTCTAAACTAGGCAATTACATTTTTATGATAACATTTACACGTAATGTAGAAACACTTAGTACATATACCGTATTTACATTCTAGGAAAAACAAATCTCGTACACAAAAACAGCTATCAAACTAGTAACACTGAAAACATGACTACATTTCTATCGTCAACCTAACCTACAAGTTTCTACATGTAAAATATCAGCACTATGACATGAAAACATTAGTGGGAAACAGCCTGCTGTCAAATTCAGAAGGCTACATACTCTTCAACAAGTAAATCTTTCATAACTGGACACAAATGTTTTTCAATAGTCTTTGTTACATAGTTAAAATATGGTATACTATACACTTTCAATTCCATTTTCTTTGAGGGAGGGGATATTTTATCCCTGGCAGGGGAAAAAAATATTGTGGCGGGAAATCACTGGCACTCCCCTCCGCGTTAATTCGCACACTGCAGCTTGTTGTGTGGCTTAGCCATTCCTACTAATACCTTCCTCTTATACGGTTCTCCAGTCGATCCTAACCTATACGACGTGAATCATTCCAATGTAGGTCAATGTGATAATCAGGCAAGTTCCCACGACAGAATCATTTATTCTTGTTATCATGACGTAAGAAACGCCGAGGCCTTCAGAAACAACCAATAGAAAAGCACAGTAGCAATGTATTTTAAATATATGACATGCATACATGCAACATGGTAATAGATCATTCTTCCTAGTTCCCGATAAGCCGGAGTCCTGGTTTAGGCGGCCGGTGTAGGAAATGAATAGGGAAAGGTGGACTAGTGACAAGGGTGTATGGTTCGCCGGAGCGCGGGGAGAGTTGGAAGAGATTATCCTGCTCTTTCTCCGGCCACACACCGTCGCCATCTTCCTTCTGACAGAGAGCGATTTCTGGTAATTGGCCAAGGGTAGGGGAGCATTGCGAAGTTGCGAGTAATCTCGTTCATCAATCATTGGCTCTCCCCCCAACCAACGCACCTGTCATTATAAACGACATGCATTCCGCTAACGGTTATACGCGCAAGCTCTCACACTCTCAGGCCCGACACATGTAAATATAAAAGACGGAAGGACAAGGCTGGTTTAGACAAGCGAGGGGAAAAGCGAACACCAATTTTTCATGCTCAACTTTACCTCCATTCTTTCCCCAAATTTCTATTCGACCCCATCCTATTATGTTTGGGGTACTTCTTGAGGTTACGCTTAACCCAAGACATCCGCATCATTTCGATAATTGTCCCGCGATCCCTTGGGTGTCATATATTTATACACACGTACGGCCACCCCTCTGCTCGGCGATTCCTCATCTCCCCTCGCACCGAAAAAGACTGTCGCGTTGAAAGTGATCATCTATCATATCTTAGAAGGAGAGTCTCCAAACAGGGCGTTGTGTAGATATTGAAGACTCGATACACCTGTTACACGAATCGATATCTCGAAACAATCATCTGTTTACCAAAAAAGACGTCATTTCCGACAAGAATAATGGACTCTTTATGCATCAATCTCCATTTGTTTCCAATCATTTTATCTCGTGATTTTCTTCAGTCGTTCCCTTGGGAGCATCCAAACAGGCTAATTTAGTATATGGATCTCCTTAGTGCAATATGTTCTGTTGTTCCTGTGCATCCATCTTTACAAATGTGTGCATAAATTGATCATAGCTGGACTTGGAAAGAAGATAAGAAACAGACCTATCCTTGGTAAGAAACGTTCGACGTTTAATATTGTATATTCAGTAGTCAAGCTGAAGTTCGTTCGATATTCCTACAATTACATCACTCATTATTTGTGAGGTGAATTTGTGAACATGTGTGTTATAATGTTTAGTTCATTCCAACAGCGAATTATTGCAAATGAAATTTTTAAAAGACAAAAATAATTTTCAAGATATCCGAGCATCACACCAATCTCACGTATGCAGTGTTTTTATTGAGTACAACATACATATGTTTCGATATCTGAAAATATTAAACAACAGAATTGTGTCTGTTCACATATTAAATAATAGCAATATATTTTCCAATATACACTAAGTATCTAAATGTATCTTGATATAAGAGAAAGATCTGGCATAATCATTACAAGAAACTTTGCTACAATCCGTGTAGTGTCAAGTAATCTGAAGTACGGTGATTCAATTCAGGTCAGCTGATGCCTTAAACATAACCCACTAACTGTGCTGTTCATCTCATCTTCCGGGGACGGAATAAGTTGTTAACAATACTCACTTGCTTTTTTTTCTGGATTTCTAGTTTAGAAATGAAGGTTGAACTCCAAATTGTGATATTTATGTTCAAAATATATGCACATGATATTCGAAACATGTTTATATGTGCCTAACTCCTGTTACTGCGAGCCTCAGTAACGGAGTGGATAGTGTAGCACTTTACAAAGCCAGGGGTCCTAGATTCAAATTCTGGTTAAAGCACTTACGTGACAGAATCAGAAATGCAAACACAAAAGCTTCAAATAACACGTTCTACCTACGGCTTACATACTTGGTGACACCTTACAAGGTAAAAAAGGCTTCTCCTGCTCATTGCAATACAATAAGCAATGGAGGCTCATACGTGGTGTGGAGGTATTGGCCATTAAGGAGGTGATGAGATGAGCAACATGTTATGGCAGCCTTTATCCTCCATGTACCAATCTTACTAGAGGCTGGTACAGGGCCGCCTTTTGCAACGATATGGTCTGGAAAAAATCCCACGTGAGCTCACCTACCACGGGTATCGAACCCGGGCCTCTCGTGTGGCAGTCAGACGCTTTAACGACTAGACCAGTGAGACTCTGAAAGCATTTGTGGTGCTACATAATAGGCACAATATTTACAGCATTTGTTTTGTAAGTATACATTCCTTAAGTAGAGTTCTTGCTCAGATATAGGCTAATGGATTTACTTTGAGTTTTAAGTCCACTTTAGGCACAGATAGGATAATCGGGACTAGACCTACAGTTTAAAGTGAGAATCGAACCAATGTGCCCCTGTGGAAATCGTACCTTGGGAGTATTGGTTACAAAGTGACAGCGCTAGATACTACGCTATCTGTTGGGGAAGGAAATATTTACAGCGTTGCTTTCTTGATTAGTGGTTGTGGATAAAAAATCATATCCAACAGCAATAGACAAAAGTCTCAAGTGATTTTGAAACGCATTTGGTTCAACAATTGGAAATATACTAGCACAGCTCACATATCGAAAAACATCTTCACGCACTCCAGAGAGAGCCTACAAATTATTGGCATATCCCCAGCCTAATCTTTCTTGTCTAACAACAAGATAAAAGGAAAGGGAAGAATGGGGGAAATTTCCAGAATCGGTAGCGAGGGAAGAAGGCACAGAATCACGGACATAAACAACGAAGGGAGAAAGGAAAAGGGGTAAGAAACAAGTCAGACTTCCGCTTCTCACCTACCGGAAAACTTCCCCAGCGTCGCATTTATCTTTTCCAGGAGGTTAATACGTCTGAGGAGAAGCATAATTCTTTGTCCGATAAAGAAACCAGAAGAAAATGATTCCACGGGCGAAGGAAGGAACGCACGGGGGACGGGAACTAACATATCGACAGGCAGACAATCTATCTTCGCCAGAGACGCCGCTGCCGTTCACAATCACTGAATAAATTGAATCACCTCTTCGTTCTCACCTTAAGAAATTGCATCGCGTTCCAATCGTCAACCTGGGTGGGTGTTTTCGTAGACAAACAGCAGATGATGATAAATTGCGGCGCATTGATTGTTTCCGTTTAAAGCCAAACACGGTTCGATTTAACGCAAGGAGGAATGCCACCGACATGGGTGATACTGAATGAACCCGGATGAACTATAAACTGAATATCTAGCGTAAAATAACACGGTTGAAAGAACAATTGAACATTATAGCGTAAACATTTAATGGGAAAGAACAGTAGGGTGATTGATTTGCTTTATTTCACTTCGCTTTTGTGCCACTTTTGGCTAATTTGCGAAGATGGCGATGAGTGATGATGTGATGAATGAACACACACAAACATCCATGCTCAGGCCGGGATTCGAACCCGAGACTCCTGGTTTCGTAGCGCGATGTGCTAACCACTCCCTCGTGGGGGCCGGAGGAAAGAACAGTAGGAAAGGCAGTAATGTAGCTACGTAAACAAATCAGTATTCGAATCATCCAGCATAAAAGTCACACTAGTGTTTGGGAAATAAAAATCAAGTCAGTTGAGTGTGGAGAAAAACTGAAAATAAGTATTCATGCGTTCATTTGTTTAAAATCAACAAAAAAATAGTAAGTCAATTATATTGTTGTTCATGGCACTGGAATAATTGTAACAAATGTGCCGAAACAACATCACAGGAGAATAATATATGGTTCTTATCACAGATTACGTAATGCTTTCCATTGAATGCAGCTAATCAAGTGGTTGTACTGTCGCGTGAAAACGAACATATAAATTGCAAACTTTTGCAAGCCTGAATTAGATGGGTTCGTACTTAAACAACATATTTCTCATGTCATTTGGTTCGGTGTGAAATCGGCAGCTTTGCTCTACGTCCATTGTCTATTAGATTACCAGTGCAGTTAAATAATAATTTACTGTACTAAACTATCCAGCCTAAGTATTGTCTTCATCGTCTCGCTCATCGGGTTTGCTCAGTGATGATGTGTCCCTGAACAAGCGTTGTTCGAAGTGCATATATATTGGTATTAAACATTTATCATAAATAAGTCAGTAAAGACCGATGGATGCAGTTTGTTATAAAACGTGCAGAAACAGGTGGGCGTATTCACTCTGGGGCAGCGACAGCTCCGCGACTTACTTACAAACTTCACTGTTCAAAGGAAGGAGAGAGACACACTACTCTGCATATATGCTGACTTTCTTACCGCCTAGAGACTAAACAGTAAATAGAAATGATAATAATGAGTTCAATTTCTGTTACTAAACTTTTTACTTACATGAGCTTCGGGGAGAGAGAGGGGGAGGGGGATGTCTACTAGCAATGAACACACAGACAGCAGGATGAGCCATGTATCTGTAAAACTTCATAATATTTTAGCCCATAAGACTACCGTTACTCTACAACGGAACCATATACTTTTAAAAATATATATTGCCGTTTGCGTTTCTACAAAAATAAAAAACACAACCAAGGATATATTCACTCCATTTTGTCTTCCATTAAAATTATTCTTGGATGCCCCAATATTTGTTTGTTGTACTTTTTTGTCTACAAAATTAGAGGAATATGCGATACACAATAACATGTTTTGCTTCAAACAAAATATATTTAATTCATACATCAAAATTTCACTTAGTAGAAATCCCACTTATGAATTACTTTAGAATTCGATTTTGGAGGCAATTTCTAACACACACACACACACTTACAGATATTTGGATACTCTGTACGAAACAATACGAATGGCTAAGAGATATATATATATATATATATATATATATATACTGCTGGACAAAAAAAAACCGGACACTTGCATTTTTTGTGATAACGCAATGGGTCGATAAAAGCTCTGGTACAAGGGCTAACTAAATGTTGCAGAAACTGAATTAAGTACGAATGCATAAACAAAGTCCGAGCCTATGAATGGTGCATATGGTACTAGGCCTACATGATCTGCCGAACATTCTGTAATATACCTGCGAGCTGTTATTGCAATTCAGATGTCAAATATTAAAGTGTCCGGTTTTCATTGTCCAGCAGTATATATATATATCTTCACATTAGCTGAGTAGCTTCAATTATGGAAAAAAAAAAGTTTGAAACGAAAACGAGAGAAAATAATAAATACTAAACGGGCATATTACAATGGGACAGTTAACAGATCAAGTGTTTTCAGTTTAGGTGGGTTCTGTTGACTGAGGGATGCACATTCATTGTGAAGGGAAGGTCTATAACATTAAAATACTGCCAATTTCAGTGCATCGGTAACAGTTTGAAGATGATGCATTGCGATAACAAAGATAAGGGGCAGTGATGCCAAGATCAATGATCTACATTGAAGAATAGATTAAAAAACGATGGATGCCTAAATTCGTGACTAATGTTATGATGCCTTTAGGTATGTCGTTGAAAACTCACGAAAGAGAGAAAATATATGCGATGTAACATTACGAAGGACAGTAGTTGATTGCAATATTGTGTGTCTAAAGAAATATGCCAAAATTCTTAAATATTTTTTTACAAACATTACGAGGGACAGACGAAGAGATTACGTATGAAAATGCCTCTTTTCAAATTCCAATGAGTTCCAAAATTTGCTAATTGTCGAAGTGAATTGGACGTTTTCAATAGCCACGAGAGCCATAACTGAGCAGCGTTTAAATTGCTGCTCCAGGAAAGAATTGGAAGGGACAGAAGTAGATCCGTCGTAGGAAAGTACATCATTACATCCTCCCTCCAGCTCCAGGAGAAGTGGACTCCAATCTGACTGCCTCAGTTACTAATGGCCACTAGTCAGAGTCTAAAAAGAGGGAAGATTGGGAGAGGGAAGATATTTTTTTCCCCTTTTTCGAAAGACAGTCTCCATTATTTAGCTGAATCGACAGTGAGGTGTGACGCCGTATCTCACTTTTATTTCCCAAGTCGGGCGTCTCTTCTCAGGGTTGAGTGACAACCGACCAGCAGGCAAAATATTTATGGGACCAGAGTGATTGGGGAGACGGGGGATAGGGATGGAGAATCTCCCCACGGGGCAGGAGAAGTTGAAGCAACAGGGGAAGAACGTAAGCATTAAGACGCGCTGGTTGTGTGTGCAAGTACTAGTTCAATAGCAGCTTGGAATCTCATAAGTAAAGAACAGTGAAAACATTAAGAACTTACTGCCTGTTTCTGAAGATACATAAATTCCAGATGCAAAAACCATTTCTGAATAATTACATCTTAGAGGCTATTAAACAGCTGCATGTCGTTTGAATTATGATATTATCAAATGTAAGTGAGGGACTGTGTTTCCGTTAAAAGTACAAACGTGAATGAAATAGAAAATTGATAGGTGTTCACGAATGTAAAAATTGTAAACTATCTATCATACATGGACATAAGCATTCACCTATAGACTGAAAAGGGCTATTAAAATCTCCAACACGACTAAAATTGAAAATGCAGGGAAAGTGAGGTCTTACGAATCTTACGAAAGATTTTTGGACTAAAAGAGATGTAACGGCTAAGTGGAGAAAGTGGGGTATTACTAAATTGCATAATCTACATTCACAGCCTGATACTTTCGTCCGATTGATTTTGTTCATTTTACTTCGCTTTTCTTCCACTTTTGGCTAATTGCGAAGATGAAGATGAGTGATAATACGATGAAATAGATGAAGGGACACTCATTAGACACACCCATACCCAGTCCGGGATTCGAACCCGGGACCTCTGGCGTATCGTGGGTTCAAAAACCCGGTATGGACGTTGGTTTTTCCTTCCAAAAATGGGTGACAAGCAAAGTGAAATAAACCAAATAAGTGAATCAAGGAATGTAACAAAGAATAACGTAACTTAAGAAATACGAATCTCAAGTATGGCTTACAATTACCAACAAAAGAAGCCAAGATATCGCTAAATTATATACACCTATCTCCAATCTTCCGCACGTCCAGATTTGTTTTGAAACGTGTCAGGGCACAACTGCTGATTCTTACAAAGATACTCTACACCAGCGACGGGCTGATACAAAGGTCTCCAGTAAATCGATCCTGTTTCCCAACCAGCATCTCAATAACATTCCTTCAGCTTTAAGAAACTCGAGAAATTTTAACGAGCGTGGGATACCGCAGCTTCTTATAAGGTTGGTTACCAGGCATAAAGACGCAGACACAAAAAAATCTTCTCTTTTACCTGGAGGAGTCTGCATCTCGTTCTTTTGAATGAAAGAATTTCTATCTGTCTCTCTTCTCCCTCCTTCGTCGTTAGCAACGGCAGTCGAGAAGGAGGGGAAAAGCGTGCTGCAGATACAGACTTCAAGTAAAAGCATTAAAATAATGCTCCCGGAAACGATAAGAAAAACCCTCCGGTTCGACTTGGGAGGAATAAATGAGTAAATCTTCTGATGCGTATTTCTTTATGTAAATCCTGACTTGAATTTTGAAAATTTTCTGGACGTGCTTTTCTATTTTTCTTCCGAGGTAAATTTACTGAAAATGTACACAAAAAAAGTGGAAAAGCATAAAATTTTAAAATTGTTTTATGGACTGAGGATAGTAAGAACGTATTGGGCTAAAGCATATGAAGAGGAGAAAAATCGACTGGGAGTTTTTAATCTCTTTAAACCTTGTGATTGGTGGGGAAAATTTAAAATTCGAGTTAAGTTTACAAAAATTGATTATTTTAAACGATTAACCACTGAATACGGTAACAGATATGTATTTTTGCCAAGAATGAAATCAAGAATGCCTACTGTATGTATCTCTGTTCAGTTCAGAAGTAAATTTAAATACTGTTCCATTTTCACTGAACACCATCCATTTTTGATCAACCCTCTTATGTATAATGGAGTAATCGTATTTCAATACTGTTTAGGATCCTTTTACTCACAAAAATGATATGATCCATATTTTGGTGACGTCATAATTTCAAAATATATGTCACTAATATATTGTTTTGTGAAAGAAAGCGTAATTTTCGTGTTATTATATGTAATATTGCACCTTGTTTGTAATGTATATCTCTTGTTTAATATCTATTGCATTTTATGCTATATCATGAGTAATTCAATGTATCTTTATATTTGAGAGAGTGCACTATGTGAATTTGTATTTCTAAACTTCTGTAGGTGTCAGTTTTGTTGGTAGCATCTTTTTGTACATAGTAAGTGATTCATCTGTACTTGAATCTGTGTTCTTGAAATAGTATAACAGCGAGGATATCGCATAAGAAATATCACACATTCGCCACAGATCGTCGAAGATTTTAAACTTAAAAATAACTCCTCGTTGTTGTGCATACATCTTGGTATGGTAGTTCGGGGCGTAAGCTAAGCTTATGTGATCATAGGTATGCCGATGGCCATGCATTGATGCTATGCACAATACTGCAACCATTCTACGTTAAGAAATAAAGCTAGCCTAAGGATTAATTTGGAATAAAAGGCTAAAGATCAAATATTGGCTCAGTTGTTATTGCATATCTCTTGGTGTGGTAGTTCGGGGCGCAAGCTAGGTCTATGGGATCATAGGCATGCCGATAGCCACGCATTGAAATTATGCGGTTTAGTTGAGTCAAGTTATCGTCAAAGCGAAATCCTCACCTTCGTACTAAGCCTGTTTGCATTATAATCACAATAAATAAAGAATAAAACCTTTCATTATATCTCCTGCAATAATGTGGTTTTATTCCTCTGTGCTGTGAAGCAATGTCTTTGCCTAACATTATCCCTGTACCTGAGAGGAGTCTGTGTACTTCACCGAGTCTCATCGCTCACCGCTGAGTAATACTGAGTTATTATTAACAAGTATAATACTACGACTTTATACCAAATATTATACAATAATCTAGCAATAAAAATAAAACGCTTTCTTTACTTGAACGTGTTAAAAACATACCTATACACAAACTATGATCAAAATCGATGACTACGTGAGTCAACTACATTTTGATTTGAAAATGTGTGTGTGTGTGTATGTGTGTGTGTGTGTGTGTGTGTGTGTACAGATATATGTATTTCTATATAGGTATATAACTATTCATTACAAAAAAAGTTTCTTAATCAATTACACACACGTTAAAGGTACTAAACCAATTACGTCTCCAAACGTCGAGCAATATTTAAATTTAACACTATTTATCACATCTCCCTACCAGTAATTTTTATATGGGTGTGATTGAGTAAAGCTACATTTACGAGTGCATGCGAATATAGACTTATCTCATTAAAAAATACTGTATGTAGTAAGGGCTGATCTCGTGATTGCTAAACTGGAACTTGATTGGGTAACTGCAGGCATAATTAATCGATATATGATGGATGGTCATGTACCACCACATCCTCTATGGTGAGGCTTCATTTGCTATTGTGGGATATCTACTCTCTGTTCGGGAATCTCTGGGGCAAGCAAACGAAACCAAGTCCTATGTGCAAGTAGTATTCGGGAGGTCTTGACCATTGAACACGTGAGGGAGGAAGCGAGTACATGGAGGGGAAAACGCCGCTGCAGCTACCAGTCGTTTGCAGCAGCGCGCACTGCTTTGCTCCGACCACTAGCTTTCTCCCTTACTCTGCCGTTATGCGCGACCTTGCTCCACAGATTCCCGAGACGGTGTAAATTAGATCCCGCTATTTCATTTCGAAAATATTTCCAAGTGTTTCACTCTGAGGAGTCTGCGAAGGACTAAAATTAAACGATGTGACTCAGTTGTGAGCATATGCAGATGATGTAGACTTATTAGGGGATGATATAAATACAATTATGAATAATGCTAAAATATTTTTCAAAGCAGCTAAAGAGATAGGTTTGGAAGTTAGCAAAGAGAAAACTAAATATATGCTTACAGGCCGAAACCAAGTGTTAGGTAATAATCAAAATCTAATTAGCCTAATTAGCCTATTGATAACAACCAGTTTCTAAGTTCAAGTACTTAGGAGTAATACTAACAAATGAAAATGATATTAAAGAGGAAATAAAAAGCAGGCTTAATTCAGGAAATGCATGTTACTCTTCTCTTCATAAACTTTTGTCTTCTCGTTTAATATATAAGAAACTAAAAGTTAAAATATACAAAACAGTAATTTTGCCTGTATTATTATATGGATGCGAAACTTGGTCCCTTACATTGAAAGAGGAACATAAATTGAGAGTATTTGAAAATAAGATCCTTAGGAAAATATTTGGACCTAAAAGGGATGAGGAGGCAGGTGAGTGGAGAAGGTTATATAATTTAGAACTACATAATTTGTATTCATGCCCAGATATTATTAGAATGATTAAATCAAGAAGACTTAGGTGGGCAGGCCATGTGGCACGAATGGGAGAGGAAAGAAGAGTTTACAGGATTCTTGTTGGGAAACCTGATGGTAAGAGACCAGTAGGAAGGAAAAGACGAAGATGGAGGGATAATGTTGAGATGGACCTAAAGGAAATTGGTAGGGATGGAAAAGATCTTGCTCAGGATAGGGGCAGATGGAAGGCCTGTGTTGCTGCAGCCATGAACCTTCGGGTTTAAGAAGGCTAGAGAGTTAGTTAGTTAGTCACTCTGCGGAACAAAAGAAATAATTTGGAAACCCGAGACATGACACATCGAATTCACGAGCGCATGCATTCAAGCCATAATTTCATAACCA
This sequence comes from Lepisma saccharinum, assembly GCF_977018435.1. Taxonomy (NCBI): domain Eukaryota; kingdom Metazoa; phylum Arthropoda; class Insecta; order Zygentoma; family Lepismatidae; genus Lepisma; species Lepisma saccharinum. The sequence continues at coordinate 42,757,392 of NC_139253.1, forward strand.
GTCTGTTGTTCTTTCATCTATTTCATTGGAGAAAAATATGACAACACGCACGTTTTAAATTTCCATCAAATGAACGATAGATAAAAGCTTCCGTAGTAGATTGGACTTTGAATCAATGAAATTCGATCACCCTTTGAGGCCAAAAGGCATCCAACCGTTTATAATTGCCCTTTTTGGGAAAGCGCACGGTCATTACAGAACTATTTACTGTCGCCAGCCCTGCCCGTCGAACAGCCACAATTGCATCAAAGAACCGCGGACGTTTCACAGAAGGGTCAAAGACGGGGCATTCTGTAATCAAAGTGCTGGGCCATCAATCAAACCACTGATGTCGATTGCGCCCCCAAAGTCTTTACTCGCGCAGCGCGGATGACCACTTAGTTGATTACTGAGCCCTGAACGTACCCGCACAGGAACGCAGTGGTGCAACACACTGGTATAGGAATTTGCTGTGCCTTCACACTGAGAAACAAATAGTGAATTGATCGGAACGTACTGGGAAAAAATGGAGTACTTTTTCCACGATGTGTCTTCCAACTTTTCTTCTTTTTTCATTATAGACAGTCCAAGAGGATTTGTATGCAAAAAAACGACCTTACACGGCAGTATCCATGTTCAATGACGTCATGAAACGAAGAAAATGGAGGGAATCTTACAATTGCAACATCTCAGATTGCGCAGTTATCATGGATCTATGTACACCCAACGGCGAAAGAAACGGTAGACGAATTGTCCATCACCATTTTCAGTCGGTCTGTATTAAACAGTCTGATGGCAATGAATTGAAATGAAGACGTCAATAAGCAGAGGGCAATATCTGCTTCGAACCAACATAGTTCCATTCCCTAAATCAACACAGAATGTAGAATTAAAAAGGAATTAAAATAGCGATGAACAATTTGCCTACCATTATCTTTGAAGTTGACTGTACAAGCAGCAGGTCGGTGGTACGGGGTAGACTAGGGTGCCTGAAGCTATACTGTATCCCTGGAATCTCTGAAGCAAGGCCGCGCATAACGGTAGAGAAGGGGAGGGCGGGGCGAGGCAGTACACGCTGCTGCAAAGGCTGGTAACCGCATTGGTTTTTCTTCCTCGACGGAATCCCTCTCCCTCGCACGTGTTCATTGATAGAGACCTCTCAAGACTTGCAGAGACTTGCTTTCGTTCGCTAGCTCCAGAGATCCCAGGGACAGAGTATAGGGTGCCATTCAAAGTTCTTTTAAGACAACGAAGTCAGAATATGCGTCGGAGAAATTTACTTATGGTAGAGGTAAGGGGAGAAGGAAAACACACTAGGTGTTTCTCGCAGGGTTGTTAAAGCTCCAGGTACCCATAAATTCTAATGAGTTCTATTGGATTCCGCTACAGAACCGGAATTTTTTTTTCGCATAATTTAAATTAGGTCCAAGTTGTGTATTGTATCATTGAAAACGTTCCTGGACCGTATTTAAATTGAGCCGGAAAAAAGGTTCCTGGACCGAATTGAAATACTTTACAGATAAAAACGTTCTCTACGGTCCAGAACCCATTTACGCCTGCTAATTTTCTCTCCTGGACCGGAATTGAATTTATCTAAAATTCCTGGACGTTTAACAACCCTGGTTTCTCGATCTTTGTTGCCATTGAAGATTTTCAAGTGATGAAGCAACTCCGAGTTACTTCCGTTTGAAATTACATGTCACCATTCAACTCGGTACATGACGTTCCCTGTTCGACTACGTCACGAAAAGATCTCTACCATACATCCTTTCCCATGTATGAAGTTGATACGAAGTTACAGACTTACTCTGTTCATTATGCTTACTTACCGACATTCTCAATTTAGAGAATGTAAATATCACAAACCATGGCACAAGAAGAAAATATTGAATACAGTTCTTAGTAGTGCGGGGAGTTCACAAAATCACAATCGCGCCTAGGGCGCCAAAATATTTTGTTTTTATTTGTGTTCGTCAGCTTGTTTCTACTTGTCTAGCTACATGCGGCCAAACTTGCAAGACATGAAAAAGCTTTCACAATGGTATCGAGTATCAGATTGGAATGTACATAAATCTAAAGTGATGATAATGGGACCCATACTGGTTCACTGTGAAGATAACACACACCTTACTACAAACAATCAGAATGTGCAGTTATCAGAACTCGAACTCGATCGATTTATTTGCTATATTTTACTTGCTTTTTGTGACACTTTTTGGCTAATTTGCGAAGATGGGGATGAGTGATGACATGATGAAATTGATGAATGGACACTCACGAACAACCATGGCCAGGCCGGAATTCGAACCCGGGACCTCTGAACTCGAACTCGAGTCTCTGGTATTGCTTTACCAACTTGGCTACATTGGCTTTATCTGATTTTGGTGCTTCCGCTGATCTACCTGTGCGGAAGATCGAATTCCAGAGTCCCCTATTCTACGAACAGCACAGCAATTCATTTTTACAATAAAAACTAGAAATGAGAATAGATTTGTCACAAAACAGTAGGTATGGATGAAAATAAATGTCAATAATGCAATAATGCGAATATGCAAATAAATGCCACAAAATAGAACGAGTGACCGTAAATTTCTTGCAAGAAAATTTCATTGGATTGTGCCTACGTTCGACTGCAACCGTAACTTTAGATTTTCATCTTTCTGGTAAAATATTATTTTTTCAAGGATAAGCTTGGGTTCCCGTTCAGCGAAAATGCAATGCATAACAAGAAGATGTAAGAATGTCCTCTCTTGGTGAGAAATGGTAGACAGACAATTCAAGCCACGTGAGCCATTGAGAGCTATACATTTTATCCCAAGGTTTCTCATTCAAATATAAAGAAACGGAAACCATTTCAAATTTTATGCCTTGACGCGGCAATTTAACATGAACGTATCGTAAGGTGCATAACCAGGGAATAAGAAAGAAAAACGAGAAGGCATCCATATGTATACGATTCTGCGTCTGGATACAAGGCAGGAAGATATACATGACATTCAGAATCGCTTCGGAAAAAAGGAAAGACATATAGCGAAAGAAGTGGCTTTTCCCCAACAATCCCTCTTCGCCAGATTTGGTACAACCTGGAAATGAGAAGCGGTTTGGATAAGAGGGTTGAATCTGAACGGTCACCCTTCTTAGAAGGGCTGAAGAAGAGAGGAGGCCAAATCCTAGGCCACTTGGTAGGGAGTTGGAGGGATGCAGGAGAGGTAAGGAAACGCGGCTACGGGAAAGGACTCCTCTTGCTCGCTAGTGTTTCCAACCTGCAAAGAGAAGTACTGGCTTTTCTTGAATAACGTGCAAAAATTCAAAGAACGCTGACATCAAATTCAAAATAAACAGTGAGACAATTTCACTGGAAAATAGCCTTCCAAAACATCTCACAACCTAGTACAAAGCGTACGACATCATGTTAAACCAACATAACAGGTTAATAAATTTACCACAATTGCTTAATGTTTTGCTTCCTCAACCCTTTCTCTTTTAAGGTGGGAATTTGACTTTTAAGAAGCTTCCGATTTGATTAGAAGCATTCAGAGCTTTAAAAAAAAGTGATAAGTCCAGAATTAAAAACTAGGATTCTGCCTCTTCCTACAAACTTTCGTATCTATCTTATAACTTTGGTCTCCAGAACTGCCTCTTCCTACAAACTTTCGTATCTATCTAATAACTTTGGTCTCCAGAAGTGCCTCTTCCTACAAACTTTCGTAACTATCTCATAACTCTGGTCTTGTATAGCAACATATTCGACCGACTTGTTTAAATACACTGTAATGAAAAAGGACAACAATCCTATATTCGAAAATCCAAATTAATGTTACAAACAGATAAGAGGTGTCTGGTTGGTTAATGCGTACGATCTCCTTTCGGGTCAAAATGTATATGACTGAAAGTAACGCTACAATGTCATTATGTACTACGGCATAATAAGCTAAAGTATAACAATGAAATAATGCAAGGTAAATATATAGGAATTACATTACTGGTCCGTAGAAACTTGTTTACGTGAATATAAATTGCGTGGTACATTAGGGTATGAAAGAAGAGATATTGTAAAATATTACTTACTTCAATAATGTAACTATTTTATTTATCTTATGCGCTGAATTCCACAAATCAAAGTTTCTGATACATGGAGGGAGAGAGAGAGAGAGAGAGAGAGAGAGAGAGAGAGAGAGAGAGAGAGAGAGAGAGTGAGTGAGTGAGAGAGAGAGAGAGAGAGCGAGAGAGAGAGAGAGATAGATATATATATATATATATATATATATATATATAGAGAGAGAGAGAGAGAGAAACAGCTGATTAACAAATTCATCTAAAAAAACATTACAAGCCAACTTAGAATAATTAAAAGTTTCAGATATAGCAGTATACAATAATAAATGGGATTATCTTAAAATGAATTCTTCGCATCAATATCAGACAAGGAAGTTTAAACTGAGGAAACCTATATCATTCTGCCAAAAGTCTCGGCGACCAGTTCCAGCGATTTATAAAACTCCTTTGCTAGTTCTAACCGAGGTCATATTGCTACGTCTTGTGTGTCTGTGAAGAACAAAAGAACAGAGATAAGAATTCTTGTACGACCTTTGGAGGACGAAAATTGCAAATTCCTTGTGATCTCAGGAGAAACGAGAAAAGAGACATGTTACCACCATAAGGGAGCTGTAGAATTCGACGTATTGGACCTTTAACCTTTTCCATGATTTCTCAAGTCGTGCCATGCAGCCCTTCGTGACGCAATTGCCCTATGTGGAGGTCTTTCCGAATCACAAATGTCGCACGAATAAGAAACAAGCCCATCACGAGAAAGGGTGGAAAGAACAATATAAGGACGTCGAAAACTTTAAGTTGCAAATGATCAGCCTCAACGACGTTCTACGAGTGTCCTTAACAGAAAGACGAATGAAATACAGCCAAGCGAAAGTAAAGAAGGATTGCAAAACAGGAAAAAACATAAATGCAAGTTTTATTTCGAGACTGCAAAATTAAATAAAAAAGAGGTGTTTATCCGATTCCGCCAATCCATACTCAAAACACTGCGAGACAAATTACGATAAGTTTTTTAAGATTAGAAGTGACTTCTCCATAGGAAAATTCATCTCTAGCAGAATAATAAAACCCTATACTTACTAGATTTTAGATATTGATGAATTGACTGAAATAAAAATTAGGCTATTTGAATCCGTCACATTATACGAGGTAAAGCCCTTTACCATAGCTAAAATCAATACATGTCTCTGAGGACTAATCTCCTTAGCTATAGGTTAAAAGCTGAGGCTGTAAAAGCTCATACCAGGACAAAACACATGATTGTACTGGCCGTAGGTCCAAATGCCATGTTTGACCTGCAACACTGCAGTTTCCGAGGTGCAGTAAATTAACAATCTTTGACAGAACTTTTTGAATTTTCGGTATTTCACGTGTACGCCTTTCACAAGAAAGAACAGTCACTACATCCATGCAAATTTTGTAAATGTCTACTTCATTTCTGTTTAGGAATATTTTTGCTCGTAATTTACTCCCTCAATTATCACGTTACACAGTCACGAGAAAATTGAAGTTGTTACGTACTTATTGCAAAACATGTTAGCTTACACTATCCTGAAAAACAACGTAACATCATGCACTGGCTCGTCTGCAAAAAAAAAAAAAAAACATAAATGATTGGAATTTTATCTCATGACTGTACGTTAGCTGCTACTGTGTAGATGAAAGACTATAAATAGCTCAAACAATGCATCAATCCTCCCCACTAACCTATACTCGACTCAGAATATTCTGTTGATACTTACACGAGAGAGAAGGTCGATAAATAATATTAAAAAATTACAAACATAAATTTACGCAACTATTCAAATAAATCAAGCTTACATATTATCTTCGCTTAAAAAAAACTGCTAGGTTGGAACAGAAACTTTGGGCGGAAATTTAATTCCTAGTTGGATACACTGATCGAGTCAAGAAAAAAGAGCGCGTTTTCCCACATCCTCATTCAGCACGCGAGCGCCACTCTTCCAGACATTAGTGTAACGATTATTTTTCTATCCCGCTCTCCCTCTCGCAGTGAAATCTATCATTCAAAAATGGAATATCGATGCCATTATAGTTCAAAAACGACCTCCTAACGCCTCTCGCCACCCCGGACATGTTTAAATTTTGCACATCTCTCCCCGTCACGATCAGAAATGGCCTCAGAAAATCCCGCAGACGAGATGAAAGCCATGAGCTGAAAATTCGCGGGAAGGGAGGAAAGTTTAAGAACTGCGCTCATATTAAATTTGACAAGAGATTACTCTTGGCAACCGCTGTTCCTGATCGTCACTTGATGGGGGGGAACGTTGTCATGATTGCAAGCAACTACTTGAAGAAAGAAAACCAATAGATGCTGCTAGAGCAGGAAGATGCTGTTTTGAAACTTCCACATATTTCTAGCTTAAAGTTGCACTGGAGCTTTGGAATGCGACAGGATAGTCGTTTTGGAAAATTCCTCCTCCTTGCTATGATTATCCAAATTCTGATAAATTACATATACAAAGAATTCCAGTGAAGCCTAGGTTCTTGCTCTTAACTATTACGTAGACACGCTGTTGCATCATATTTGGGACCGATCTTCGTGGCGGAGTGGTTAGCACACCGCGCTGCAACGTCAGGGGTTCCGGGTTCGAATCCTGGTCTGGGCATCGGTGTTCTTTTGTGAGTGTCCCTTCATCATATCACCATTCATCTTGGTGATTAGCCTAAAGTGACAGAAAAGCGAATTAAAATAAACCAAATCTATCTAGCATCGGATTTAGGGTAGTTTCGTGGCGCCGTAAGCTTTTTTTCTATCACATACAACAGCGAAACCAAACTACACGAAGACTGACAAATGCTTTAAATACAAGATATTCTCCCCCTGAATATGGAATATTCTTCGAAATTAGATGGATTTTCCAAAACGCCCTTGCTGGCACAGGTCAAAGGTCCAGAACGGCCTTTGCGTAACTTCCGCAGACGAATTTCGCATGAGAATCTTTTTGCAATCGCAGGCCGTGTTGGATTCGTTGTTTACTATGTATTACGTGATCATAATAGTCATATTACGAATGATGAAATGAAACTAAGGATAAATGAATGTAGTTTTCCTCGAGCTTGAAAATCAGGTCCGCCTAAACAACCATAGTAACGAAAAGGTTCAGTACCAAAGACGCTGGCATGAAACGACAGGACAACGTAGAAAATAAACAAAATTGGAATGGGTGGGCAAAAAAGATCACACAGGAACGACAATGAAAGAGCAGAGAAACTGCGGTATGAAAGGCAATGCAATACAGGTTGTACGAAACATGATACTCAAAAGGCTAGCGCAAGGGAATCGGCAAAATAAAATTAAGTCCAACGAACCAATTGAGCGGAAGAAGAAATAATCCCAAAAAGACAGTGAAACTGAAAGAGAAAAATACAATAGTACGCGGATTAACAGAGACTATAATGACCGGGGAGAAATCACATATAGCTAAAAGAAAGGCAACGGGAAACTAGAAAATAGGCATTATGAAGAGGGAGGGAATGTAAGAAATATCATGAACGAAAGTGTGCAGTTCAGTGGAAATAATGAAAAAAGAGAATAACTAGCAGGAAGCAATCTCAAAAGAAAAATAGGAGTCAAGCGGGTTCAGAAGAATAACCAATAAAGGAAGCGAAAGAAGATGACCATGTAAGAATGATGAGCAAACAAAACAAATAAATGAAGCAAAGAAAGATGCTGATCCAAGTAAGAATTTCGGAAGTACACAAGAAATTCTCTAAGTACGAAATTAAATGGTGCGGAATAATGAGAATTGGCGGAAGGGGTATTAGTCATTAAATAATAACAAAATAAACTAGCCGCTAGCACATGCAGGAAAGACTACCGTATATCAAACATATCTTGACGATAGTAATGGCGATAATATCAGAAGGAACTAGAGTTTCCGAAACAGAGAACACAAGTATTTGAATTGTCAATTTAAAAAAATCGAGAGGAGAATGCAAAATTGAAATTCCGGTTATCGTAAAAAGGTGTTCCATGCCACCTTCAAGGTCTTTGCAACTAGAGAACCACAAACATATACATCAGCATGCCAGCATACCTTGTCACCTCTAATCGAGATTCGTCGAAAACTGAAATTTTCAGCAATTGAATTTTCACCTTGCAAACGGAGTTCGCTAACTCATTTACCATGCCACAGCTCAACGTTTGAAACACTGTAATATTCATACGCTGTCTAGCATGAAGGGTTGCATTTGTTAGCAAGCTCAATCAGCACATACTCAAGGGGACTCGCAGAATTCTCTACCCGCTTCCTCTAAACAGGGAAGCGCAATAAGAGGAATTCTATCACGGTGTAAAATTTACCTTACATTTTAATGTCTTGGTTTTCAGTAAACAAATATTTTCAACCATTAAAGTTGGTGTGTTTCATGTAACATTCAATCTAGAACTGCTAATATTCAGAACACAGATTTTTTTTCTACATAAATATCAAATCTTAGAAGCACTCCGTAGCGAAATTAAGCTAGCAAATATGAAATATAAAATTAGTTACAAAAAAAATAATATTCAATAAATTTACAGATGGTTACATAGATGGGCAATGTGCAAATACATTTTTTACATAGCATGACATTAATAAGCACAAGGTAAACTTCCGAACTATAGCCATAAAACACACTGTATTGAAAGATTTAGGAAAAAAATAATCTTGCCAAAAAACATTAAAGCACAGCATCAAAAATCATACGTAAAACCGTTATGTATAACCTGCTAATAAAATGCTGTATTTCAATTTAACTAGCTGATACTTTATTTGAATAAATATATATTTTCTACTCTCCTAAACACATTGCACAGTGGTTCGGATTCCACTTTAAATTGTAGGTCTAGTCTCAATTAATCTATATGTGGATAAAGTGGATTCTAACAAATCAATCAATTGATCGATCTGCTCTGCATAGAGTTGTAAAGATGATATTCTATTGCATTAGCACTCGTCCAATATTAGTCATATTTTTTGACAACCACTTTGAAACAATAAAGAAACACTATATAAAAAGTGAAAAACTAATACATATCCAAAATATTAAAAAAAATATTGACTCCCTATAAGTAAGATCTATATTCCACTCAAATTCAAACTTCTCTGGGATCATTTTTTTCAATGTGAATAGAATATTCTGCTGTTACATTATGTATGTCGTTCGTACTTGGTGCAAATAGTTCTCGGAAACCTAGGCAATAAAAAAGTTGCAAAAACAAAAGTTAGTGAAAACTAAAAGATAAATTTGATTCGGGTTTGTACAATGTCTCTCTTGAGTTTCATCACTGTGAAACCTTTACAAACTTAGAAATGCATAATGCACTTCCGGACTTGGAATTAAATTGTGAATTAAGACAAAGTTTCTGAAAGTAACTTTTCTCATGAGTGCTTATTTTATCACACGTCACATCTCGAAAAGGAAACATTGCATGAACTTTTCCAAACCAAAAAAACAGCAAAACTGGAGGCTGGAGTTGAGTTTTTCATTCAACCTACAAGTGGCTGGAAGCTACATCCACACGAGAGCATATCCCCGCGACTACAAAGCATCAACCGTGGACCATCCACCTCTTCACTTCTAACTTCGCTCCCAAAATGCCACGTCAGGACTCGAAGAACAATTGTTCTACCCCCACAATGCAATGTGCGGGCGCCCATTGTTCACGGCGGGGAGAAATTTCAGGCGACTGACGGACTACATCGCAGCCCATTCACAGCCACCCTCCTCATCCGTGTGTACCCTTCCGCTGCCAGGGGCCACGTACGCTGCAGGAACCAAGGGTTAGAGCTTCAAGATGAGAACGTCAACGCCAACAAATTCCATTTCCTCTTTTTCACTTGAATATTAACGTTCAAAGGGTCGTGCGAGCAGGGAATCTGGGAAATCGATCAGCTAATAATGTCACCTCGTATTTTCTCAACACGTAAATCCATATTTTAAGATTCATGAAATCAAAATTTTAAAATAACGAAAAACTCAATATGCTGATCAAGGTAGAAATTTATTTTATTTTAAAACATAAACTAAACGTAACGTTTCAACCTTCTAGCAAGGTCTTCTTCAGACTCTGTACCAAGTACAAAATGAAACAAGGTACAAAACAGGAAGATATATATACACAAAAATCACTCCCCTCCAGACACAAGATTATTAGAAAGTTTTTTCTTTTCTGCAACATTCCAGCAGGTGGCCTTCCCTTGTCAACTGTACTTTCACCTGACAGGCGATTTAGCTAAACATTTCCTTTCATCTGGAAAGTGGTTGGACTCTTTATCTCACGCTCTTTTTCCTTATGCTTTCTTTCTTTATTTCTCTTCCTTTTTTTCTCCTCTTTCGCTCTTGTCCTTTCCACTCTTTCTAACACTTTCTTCCATTCTTTGTTTATCTTCAGTCCCCCATTCCAGTTCATTGTGTCTTCTTCACCTTTCTTCTCTATTCCCTTGGACTCCTTCCATTTTCTCACTAGTATTCTCTTCTCCCTTCCTATCTGCTTAGCCTCATCCCACTCTATGTCATGTTCTGTTTCTCTCGTGTGTTTAAATATCGCATTACTCACTCTCTTAAGTCGTACATCATCCCTATGTGTTAAATGAGTAACACAGAGTGCCATTTTATGTTATTTTTGTTAGGGTATCGACAAAATATTTACACCATTTACCTTGTATAACTGATATGATATGGTGATATTACTAAATTGCACTGTTTTAAGAGCTGAAAAGCTTTTATTTGTGAAGTCGACCGTTTCTAAATTAAGATATTCAGTAGAAACCATAGAAAAAGTGTATACAATTAATTCTTAGTTTTATCATTACTTTTAGCTTTCAATTTAATTTTCTGAACAGATAACAGAGTATAATGTCATGTATTCAATGAGATTTCTCATTAAAATTCAAGGCTTAAAATAATAAAATTATAAAAAATGATAAATATTACGATTTTAAGATACATATTTACGAAAAGTACATCTTACAAAGTACGTCAATTATTATTAACTTAATTATTAAATTGTGATATATATTTTTTAATTTATAGAAATGACACGCACACGACCACAAGTGTAAATGCAATATTTAAGGAGTAGTCTTTTATTTATTTTGCACATTTTTTTCTTTTTAAACTCTGCAGTTGAATCAGCGGGAGGTAAAGTTCATTGTACGGTTGCTCTGGTTTATCTAGATGCGTCAGTTAGTGTAGGCTATTACTAGCGATCATCATTAGTCAGTTAATGGAACAATTATTTTGATATTAAGAATCAACAAACACCATACACACAGTTCTTGATTTTAATGATTGATTTGCTTTATTTTACTTCTCATTTTGTGCCACTTTTGGCTAATTTGCGAGGATGGGGACGAGTGATGATATGATGCAATTGATGAATGGACACTCATAAACATCCATGCCCGGGCCTGTATTCGAACCCGGGATCTCTGGCGTCGTAGCGCGCACACAGTTCTCTACGAATCATTTATCTGGTCGAATATAGTTTCAAATCAGCGAAAGACTAATATTATATGTTCAAATATGTTAGTTAATGGATTGAGGAGTACATAATACTCTAATGGTCTTTGTAAATGTGTGCGCGTACAGCCGGTCGCGCGTCGCATGTCACATTATCATCGCACAGACTTGCAAATTTGATACAAGAGCCGGTGATGACGTATTGTACGAATCAAGTATCACACACGAAACCTGCATCCATTAATCAATCATTGCGACAACAGATTCACAGGAATCTATTCAAACAGAATACATTTATTTATGAATGAAAATAATCAAATTTGAATCCAAACTTTGCGTGTAATAACGGAGAAAAAATATGTTGGAGAATTTCTCGCTTCCCTCTTAACATTTTTAGGATAGGGAGAGTGAGGGAGACAACGAAGAAAATAATGGAACGTGGGGCTTTATTGAAAGGGCTTTATAAGCAAAGTGCCACGGAGGCAGTTTAAACCCAACAGCAAACGCGAGGGGACGCTCCACAGTGTCCTCTAACCTTTGATCTTCCTCAACTCTGCAGATGATGGGCTCAATTTAAGTCAGATTCCGTGAAGAAGAATCTCGTTTCTCGGCTTCTGCCCTCGGAAACTTCTTCACTACACGCGTGACGGGTGGTCGTCGGAAAAAAACACCCCTCCCCCACTTCAAAAAGAAAAAAAATAAACTAAACAGCAAGCGTGGAGGGGGTTGTTCCCCTTATTACGTACACACCCAACCAGAAATCTTCCCAACTGAGAAATCTGTCTCGAGCGCGGGACGTGGAGCAGGGGGAGAGTGGGGGGACATGACTGTTATTGTTGCCATGGGAACACGGCAGGTAGCATGCGTGACAACAGCCTCTCTGCACTTCGGCTGAGTCCCTCCCTGCCGACATCAGAGCCTTCCCGACCCACACAACCAGACCTGCTGTAGTGTTCCGATTTCATGGCCGACGGAAGACGGAACCACTTAATTTAAGGCAGTTCGGTCGCGCTATTATTGATCAACCCACTGTATACATGCAGCAGTGGAATAAACTATGCCAGCGCACACGAATCAAATATCAGTTCACGAGCGGAAAAGGAACAGGTTTTCATTGCGCTCTGTAACCTGTCGCGGGAAGCTGCGAAGCAAGCGAAAGAAAACGAGACTCTCAATGAACGCGCGAGAGAGGGAATGAGTTCATGAAGAAAACGTGGCTCCAGCTACCAGCCGTTTTCAGCAAAGTGCGCTACTTTGCTCCGCCTACTCCCTTTCTCCACTTCTCTACCGTTATGCGCGGTCTTGCTTCACAGATTTCCGATACAGAATTTAGATGTCGGAAGTCAATACAGTTTGACTTTTCAGTTTTTCACAGTATATTAAAAAATAATATCCACTTGGTACTCCACTCTCATAATTTAAGAAATACGACAAGTTACCACTTACATATTATTAAAATTTACTTAAATTACGCCATCAGTTATTCTGCTGAAGGGAAGTAAAAATCAACACCTTTTGTTCATCTTAAGTAAAGGGTTGAATACTTGTGGTGTCCCATGAATGATAATAACTTGAATATTTTGTCAAATAATTTAAAAAAAATGCTGTTAACAAAGAAACCCATGGTCCTGGATTGGCCAAACATTTGTAATTAAAACCATAAGTATAAAGAGTTTTAGTGTTTGTGTGTTTCAATGGACATCTAGAGGGTACTTTTCAGAATTGCAAACTGCTTTTGTATACATTTCAAATTCACATGGAAAAGGCTCATCTTCGTTCGAGGACCTATTTTCTAGATAGAATAGGGATGGAACCAAGGCGGCATTATTAAAATCGAGACGAGAACGATGCTACAGCCTTCAAAACCTGACGAGACAGTTTCGTTCGAGTTTTTGGTGTAAACTTTGTGTAAAAATATTACGAAAATCAAAATATCTTGCTATGCGACTTGAATTCAAACATACCTAGCAGATAAATATCGATTCTTCTCCACATACAAGTCATATAAAAAATGATAAAGTTAATTCATCACTGGCAACTGTGAACCTGTGCGGCGTGGTTGTAGACATTCAGGATAAGATTTCGAAGCGTCAATCAGAATAAATACGGTGAGAGTGTTTGTATACTTATGGTATACATTTTGAAACTCGAGATTAGACATCCGGTGGAGGCACATACTCGTAGTGGAACGGATCACACTTTAAACTGTCTAACTGTGTATAAAGTGGACTTAAAACACAAATCAATCGAGATTAGACAGAAACTTTTAATTGACAAATATTTGGTAGTGAAAATATTCTGATTAATTGGAATTTTTCGCTGTTCAAAATGCAACATGCCAATGAAAATCGGCAATTATCATGTTAATGTAATGATGACGGCCCGAGAAATCTACAAAATTTCCTTAGATCCACTTAGATATCGTTAGATAATTTAGACCTAATTTTATGTCAACAAGTCTAAGCAAAATCGAACTATTAGTCAATATGATATGCCACAATTTATCTTTTACTAGCATTTAATTACAAGGATTCTATTAATTAATGTATACATTTTTTAAAAAAAATAAATTAATTTACAAGTAAAATTGTTGGGATTGAGTCATCCGCTTTTTTTAAAAAAATAGATAACTTCCCGGGCAGCTTCCTCACGAAAATTTAGAACTAGTGTTTCAGAGCACGACAAACTTATTTCCACCAAACATGTAGGCATGTCACCGTAAGCGGTGTACAGTAATCGAAACACAAATAATACCAAGTTTGCAGTTTTCAATTGCTATCCTGCGTCGCTGTGGCTACCAAGCACCGGTAAAACGGTAGATTTTAGCTCGAACGAGCCAATTAGATGAAAAATTCGCTCCTGCTGAAACTATGTTGATGAGAAATTTCTGTTAATGGGGCGAAAAGGGTGAACCAACATGATATGCAAATCGTGGGAGTTCCCTCGTCGGATATTTCTGACGTAGTGCTGATTCGTACCGACTGAGCACACTCAGCAACTCCCAGTCGTTCGCAATGGCCTCTTTGCAAAGCCGCGAGGGGAAAATTAAGACTAATTGCCTCGTCATCGCAAAGCATCCTGACGTTTTGGCGACACACCGGCCTCAGAAACTCTAGTCGTCGATAACATTTGGGGTCATAACTCACCTGATACAAGGCACGCCGCCTTCAACGTTGTACGTACGATACTGCAGGAGCGCATACCGGCTTTGGGTAAGCGTTCAGATAATTATCATATTAATGGATACATCCAGTTAAAAGAGCTGAAAGCATGCAATCGCTGTTGTCAGGTTGACAGCCCCCGCGCTTGATGGTTTTCGGTCCGTCCGCTGGGGCCGAGGGAAAAGTATATGCCATTTCCTGGAACGCTTCGGGAGGAAATGGTGAACGGGTGAAGGGGCTCAAAAGAACATTGCGCCGGTGGCTGCAAGATAACGCCGCAGTGGCTACTAAATGAGGCATATCACGCACCCAGGACCTGTACTCGCTAGAGTGGACCTCCCATACGCAGGATGAATATTCTAACATAATCGTGTTTCACCTAGGAAGAAAAAGGAAACTGAATTTCCATATTAGGGTTTCTTAATTGCAAAGAATTAGGAATAAATGTCTTGTTCATTGGTATATCTTCAATACAACAGGCTTCAATACAGGAACCATTATTTTCATTAATTTCAAAAAAATGGTCAGCTTTCTCCATTTTTCTCCAATAATGGCTTTCTGCTCATCAATCTTTGCTGCTCCTATGTGAGAAAAAGTGAAGGAGGTTGGCTTTTTACTTATGCGGGCAGCAAACACAAATGTTGTCCTTTGGCTGCATCAGAAAGAGTGAATGAAGTATTGTCGTATTAGAATTACAATAGAAACTACGTCAGAATATCAGTTTCCGTTGTAAGTCAGCTACAACACGGTTCATTTCCTCTGCATATGTAACTAGTTATGCAGTGGAAGGATAATTTGTAATATGACAAACATCGCAGTGGTAGATGCGAGATAAGGTGTCTCATAAGTAAACCTCGGGTTTTAGGTTTTTAACCTATTTTTTCCTTTGAAGGTAAATAAGAAATAACAAGTGATATCAGCGTTTCATTAAAAAACGAAACAACTGACGGAGTTTAATAGTGCCTGAAACAACCTATTTTGCTTGCTAGAACCTATTTTAGGTTTATGTGCCTAAATTAAACCTTTTTTTAGGTGTTTATATATATTTTTTTTAGGTTTTACAGGATTTTTATATCTCACAGAGGTATTTACTAGGTTTGGTGGCGAAATAATTCCATGACTGGCGTGTTTGAAACATATTTTCTGTCGATTTCTCTCCCTCTAAGTATATGATGTTTATCAAAACTTTAAACAAAACAAAAAATGTCTGACGTCACTGTTACCTGCAGACAGTGGCGGCGAAAGGGGACAGTTCCCCCCTACTTTTTGCCCCTGCACTTTTAATGCTAAGCCTTGCCTACTAAGATAAAGTAAACTGTCTTTGCCCACACCCCTCTCTCCATTCTCAGTTTTGGCACCCAATCGTCTCTACTGACTGCACAGTCCCAAGTGCAAACTTCTGATCTGTGCGGCCTCGCTCACTCTCGTGCCAGTTTGGTCCTTTTTGGCATTCACGGCTTGCAAAGTAATGTTTTACCATTCAAATTTGCTTTGATTGATTGATTGAATTGGTGTTTTAAGTCCACTTTATGCACAGTAAGGCTAATCGGGACTGGACCTACAGTTTAAAGTGGGATCCGAACCACTATGCGCCTGCACCTGGTATTGAACCCGGAACCCCTTGATTACAATTTCAGTACTGACTATGTTTCTGTTGTAAGATAATTTTCAGCACATGAAATGATCCTCACAAGCAAAAGGTGGAGTTTGAGTTTGGATAACGCAAAAGTGTTCATGGTGGTCACTAGAACCATGATAAAATTCAAGTGTAATTCCTTGTTTTCAAGGCGAACTTTCCAAAAATTCAAGGATACAAGCAGATGTTTTCTCTATTCCAACCTACGTATTACAGACTCTCACCCTCCCTTCCACACATATTAACAATGTAAAGGGTTTCTATAATTCCAATGTACCAAAAAATTTACCTAATCAACTTCAAGATATATTATTTTGTAATAATCTTCCGTTTGTCAGATAGATTGTTCTGCAAAAGACACTAACAATGTTAACAGATTGAGAAAATTATGTTTTTTTTTTTTCATGTAGCTTTCTTTTTCTTCCTAAAAAAATAAAATAAAATGAAAGCTAAACTGAGAGGAACTTGTCTCAGGGCATTTATAAACATGTTTAAATTTAATGGGATTTGGATTAATAAAAGTTGCAATTTTTCACGTCTACGGATAAAAAATTGGAATAGAGAAAACATCCGGTTGTGCCTTTTTTCACGTCTTGCCAAAATTCATGAATAATTTCCAGAGCCAATAATTCACGCATAAATTCGTGTGCCAATAACTCACGAGTAATTCCCGGAATTTGAGGAATTCCAAGTGAGTAGGTACCCTGATATTGTGCAGCAAATTATACATACGTAATTCATTTTTCATATCAACAAGTAACTTTTTCTAACAGCACAAGTGCATAATTGAAGATTAGGCACACACAGGAGATGTACTACGTAGATAAAAATTTCTACGTAGCACAAGTGCAGTATTATAATAATTTGCAGATAAATTTGAAAATGATAGAAAGAAATGAAATTTTGTTTAGAAAAGTAATATTTGGTTATTACGGTTCTTGTGAAATTTTGTTTTTAACGATTGTATCTAATCAGTATTTTTCAGGAATTTTGTACCAAATTAAGTCTTTTGGCAACCTATTTCAGGATTTTTCGAGCCTAATTTAAGGTTTTTAGAGCCTATTTTAGGATTTTTAGAGCCTATTTTAGGAACCTAAAAGCACATTTTTTAGAACCTAAAAATCCGAGTTCTACTCATAAGCTAGATAAATATACATCATTACTTCAATACAAACATTCAATCGCTTGCTTATTGCTGACTGCGTGGACTAGACCTACAGTTTAAAGTGGGATCAGAACTGCTGTGCAATGTGTCTCCACCTGGTATCGAAACATGGACCCAATCTTCAATTTTCAAAATATTAATTATAAATTTACCTAACTCGCAACTTAAGATGGCGATTGCTAGTATTATTTAACATAATCTTTGATTAATTTGGTAAAATTGTAATTTTCGAAAATTTATTTTGAGGTGTATAATTAATAGACTTACAATACATATTACTAATGCTAGTACTCCACCTATTTTTTTTAACAGATGTAGTAATTTACAGGAATACTTTTAACATTAAATCTCTTAGACAACAAGCATCTACGTACATACACTCAAGTGCATCTGATGGTAACAGAGATCGTGGTTATGATATACCTTAGGAATTATCACATTGACAAACAATTCCTTAAGTTTCCCGCTTTAGCCAAATTATTAACGTATTTACTGATGACATGCCTGTATTCGCTAAGCAATGTACATATAACACATCTGATGCTATTTCACTTTCCCTTACGATCGAATTATAACCTTTCTACGTCATTTTTTAAACCAATCAGTACATAGAAGAAACATTTAATTACTTTTGTTAGCAGCGAAAGCTGAAAACTCAACCATGGAAACCCATGTAACTAACACATTCCAAGAATTCGGCACCTGTCAAATCAGGGAAAGGGTTCCGTGCCAGAGCGGAACGATTTAAAAGCACTGCCAGGCGCACGCAGGAATCCACGTGTACCTACAACCTTGTTTCCTTCCTTATGCGCCATCTGATTCTTATCATGAAGCGACTGCAATGTGGCTATAAATTTCTCTCCTCCACCATAACAGCTTTCAAACATTCGATACCCCTAACCTAGAGGTAGGCCCATTTATTGGGCTATTATTCTCCTCCGACTAAGGCCGCAGATGCACGGCCCCCTCCGCCTGCGGGTTTGGCTATTTATCTTGGAGCTACCGTTATTCTTGCCATAAAACGTTAAATAAGTATCCATGTTGTAAAACAGGCGCACGAACTGTAATAATTTGGCATAATCTCGTGACCTCAGCCAGCTCAAGAAGTTTCATGGTCTTTCGATGTTGTAGGCATGGAGTGGCATTAGAAGGTGCGCTGTTGGAGGTGAATGAAGCCATTTCAATGTATTGGTACAAGTGGGTGTTCTCCTATATTCCGTGCATGGTTGGTTTCATCACCTTGCGCTAATCCAAATGCACTGATTTAATAAGCTGGCACAAGTGGATGTACTCCACTATTTTGGTTGTCACGGTCACTCTTTAATGGCATATGGATATCCGAAATAAATGGAAGGTTCGCGTAATGGTGGAAGAAATTTTAAAATATCATTTAAAGTTGAATCAACATGTTCTGAGGATGCTAGATAGTGGTTTGTCTCTCGAAAATTATAAAATTACATGCCAAAATGAAAAATATATTATGAAGACCATATCGCCGATGGAATGATCAATGTTTGTAATCAGAAGAAGAAAAAGAACGATATACCATACACTGTAAAAAAAAATAATGAAACTGAGCAGCCACCACATTTGTTGTTAATGCAGAATTGGCGTTGTTTAACATCGTCTTTGGTGTCTACTTACACCATTTGCTGTCAAACAACACTAAATGGAGGCATTTACACCACCTTTGGTGGCAACTCACTTCAGTTTTTCCCCCCAGTGTGTGGCCACTCTGTTTCCCTTTGCAAAGCTGTGTTTTAAAAAGAGCTTTAACTCAAGGATTGTAAATACACATCAGACACGGAAAGAACAAAAGGTCTTCTTTAACCACCGATTGCGACTGGAGCCAGGTTTTTACACCAACACAGGTATCAAGAATTGATAATTGAACTACATTGACTTTTAAAGGAATGAACAAACCTAACTTGGTCATTTAAGATGACCAACTCTCGCAAGAATTAAAAGGAAACTTCCTATATTGTACCCATTACAAGAAACTCATTTTTAAACTTAACTGAGCCAAATAAACTAATTTCATTGTAAGCTGTCTTTGTTAAATCCCTGCGAGTACAGACTGCTTATTTTAAAAATAGAATAAGCAAACAAACAAGAGGGACCTAACTTCTGAATCCAATGAGGCGAGTGTAAAGAAAAGTTAGACAAGTTACTAACAACGTATCTTGTTACGTAACGGGAGATGTAAAAACTCAAACTGCATTTACATCACTTAACCAAAACGGAAAGATTATGCCTTCCCTATCATGAAACCTGTTGTATTTGGTAGGAAGTCAACTGTACCCTAAAACTGAATGCTGACTGTCTGAGGGCCGGTTTTTCAATGTCTGGTCAACCACCAGTTGGAGTTCACCTCCAGTCTTAACCACCGTGTTTTTCAATGTAAAAATAACCAAAGGCTGGTTGAACTTAAGTTCGACGCGTAACAATTGTGAGTTTGCAAATACTGAGCGAGAAATTCGATGTAAACAACCGCATGTGCCTTATTGTACACTAGTGTCCAAAATTTACATTGAATTTACAGAACCTAACGTGCTACGTATCTCGTTCCTACAAATAAATACACATGAGGAGAAAACACTTACTGCACATTTGGCTTTTTTTCTTGAAACAGATCGACTTCACAAAACACAAAATGTAATATGGTATAAATAGTTATTCATTATCATACGGAACGAGAGATCAAATACAAATAACTAGCTATGTAGTAAGTATGTAGTATTATGACTAAAATTTTATTCCCAGTTTGTACACGTACCGTACCCGAGAGAAGGACGCACCACAGAGAAGTTAAATATTTTCATTGACAATTCGAACTTTGCAGCCAGCCTTTACACAGTATCTCTTGCGCAAAATAAAATATAGAATCAATATCCTATCCAAATCGTGATAAAAAAAAAAAGTCTCCAGCATCCAGCAGGACTCGACCTCACAACATAGAATGGAACTTCCACTACCAGCTACTGCCTTTATCCACTACACCAACTTGCCACTTCGAAAGTGGCCTCACGATAGGATACATGTCTTCGGTGCGTGTACACAAATCAAAGTCTGGCGACAATTTCCTTTGTTCTACCTGTTACCACGCACTTCATTTGAACTCGGCCAAGCACAAGAAGTTTATTTTTGCACCAATGTAACTTTATATTTAATTATTTCTCGTTCAAATCGTCTGGTGAAGATCAATCTTCCGATGAGGCAGCCATGTTTGTTCGAAACTACAGTCATCTCGCTGACCTCCGGATGAAGCACGGATCAAGTTCGGTGCCACTTAACCCCCAGTTGAGGAGTTGACCGCTGATGAAAAACCCAAAATTGCAGTAACCTCTAGTTATTTTCCCAACTCGAACTTTGATCTCACATTGAAAAACCGGCCCTTAGACGAACCATTCTTGGGGGGGGGGGGGGGGTGCTCTCGAGGCATCTCTGTGACGTCACGTCTCTTCAGTTACCCAATAACAAAACCCTCTATCGGATAAATGAAACAAGATCACAGTGGGAGCATTTCCGGCCCGTAACTCTTACATCAAGATAAAATTGCTTTCAGTGCACACATTCAGATGTATTGTGCACTTGGCCTCAAGGTTAAAGGTGTTTGTGACATGTGTCAGGATGAAATTGTATAGATATATAGGTCTGCACAAGATAAGAGTAATTACAATTTTCTCGTTTTGTTTCCATTATCTTAATATGTTGTGCATAAAACAGAAGTAAATAAAAACATCCGTGGAAAAACAATTCGCACATATTTGTGGATGACTAAATATGAAACAAATCAAATATGGGCTACCCATTTTCTGATGAAGTGAAAAGTTTGAGAATTAACTATTATTCATGCCTAAGTAGTACTTCCTTAAATTCATTTACAAGTACCTCATTGTATGAAATATTTGGAATACAATGCCAACATTTGATTCTAGTAGAAAAAGGCATCCACGATGACGTAGTGGTAACGTCGTAGCCTTGTAATCTAGAGGTCCCGGGTTCGATACCCTGTGGAGGCACATAGTGGTTCGGATCCCACTTTAAACTGTAGGTCCAGTCTTGAGTAGCGTTTTTTTGCACAAAGTGAACTTAAATCAAAAACTCAAACAAAAAAACTATATTAGAAAAATTATGCAAACGTTCTAGGTATTGTTCTGAAGTTGTATATTATATTGTATTTACATTAACAATTTAGCGGAGTAAGCGGAGATGAAAGATAAAGAAAATAAAACAGAAATCTGTCAAATTATAACATGCTAAACTGAAAGGAATAAGCACGGCAATACCACAATAGGCTGATTTGAATAACGACTGGGAAATATTTACGAATGTAAACGGCAACGGTCAAATAGTTTGGCTCTCTCAGTCACCTTCTTGCACAAAAAAATTACTGTTAAGCAAATTCAATATCGATATAAAATCAAGTTTTATACCCAAGTACAAGATGTTATTGTACAGTAACTAGGCATAATATTTTTACTTCGACTAAGAATCTCTATTTGTGTTATTAAAATCATTATGGGTGCCTCAGCATAAGAGCGATTTCATTCTTCACATATTATTATTCTGTGAACATAATAGAAGTCGCTCTTCTTGGGAAAAATCTCGCTGATTAAAATAAGTAGATATAAATAACAAAGTCTTTAACAAAACAACAAAACCTATTCGAGTAAAGAAAATAAAACAACAAAATCTCAATTTGAAATCCTTGCCAAGATTAATGTAAAACGCAGAAAAAAATACGATTACTACGCTCATGAGGGTACTTAACTTCTCTTAGGCACTCTGCATTTGGACAAAACGCTTCCCTAAAGATTATTATACCGATCGTGGGTCCAGACACAAAGCCTCGTTAGCCTGTGGAAGTGGTTTACAGGGTGTGCTACTTGGAACATGGATCTCGTCGGTTATGAGGAAACCTCAGCTTTCAAATAATAAAAAAAAGAAACCAATTGACGAGCTCTCTAGAACGCATTCGTTGAAATGCGTCAAGATGCTTCCCTGCGAATACGCACACAGCTAGCTCTACAAAGTCTAGAGATAGTTCCGAAACTTTGCTAGCTCCTTCATCCTTTCGGAAACTGAAAGCGAACCCCCAGGAGACACCGCGGGGTATAACACACTTCCAAAAGACGGAGCAACTGTATTGTTCATGAAAGAATTAACCGGAGTGGTTGATCCCACCAGGCAAGAAGTTCTTAGTTTCTTGGTGACAAACTCCTGATAAGAAGAAAGAGGAAGATATGAGGAAGAAAAGAGGAGGGAGAGAGAGAGAGAGAGAGAGAGAGGCAAAATGGAAGGAACGTGATCCAAAGAACAAAGAGAGCGTCGGAGTTATTGGTGAGAAGGGGCAGGAAGATTTTGAAAGTGCTGAAACGTGACGGTAATAAACTTCGGATGAAAGTTTAATAAGTATCAGAGAGGGAGGGGGAAGGAAATTCAAAAGGGAATGTGTCAGATGAAAATCCGAGTATCTAAACAGGGAGAGTGCTTCTCTTGAAACTTGTATGGAAACAAAGCCAGGTAATAACAACACGATGCATTTTTAATGAAGCAAATATTTACTTTGAAGGGGAAATCGTACTGGGAAAGAGCACCGCGCCGTTTTCTTTCTGTTCCAATGAAGCCACAGGACATCAGAACAGTTCGTAAAAAAAAAAACTTTTCTTAACATTTCAGTCTAAAAATACGAGGGATGGTCAGAAAATCAGTTCACTGGAAAGAAGGAAAATCCTTCTACGATAATCAACATATTCACCTGTGATGTTGAAGAGCTTGACGTAACAGGCTTCAAGGATGAAAGAGCTCCTCTTGTAAGAACCCCAATTTAAGCTGTAGGTCCAGTCCCGATTAAGTTATCTGAGCACAAACTGGACTGAAAATAAGCTGTTTTCAAAATGCCCATTTCCCGAAATTGCGGGATGCTGTCGGGGGAGGAAGGTACTTTTCCGTCCCCTCCGTGCACTCGCCTTACTGATTTCATTTCAGCCATCCACAAAGCGTACTCCTGTGGGGTCCACAGCATCCGCCAGTCGGGATTCATCTGGGAAACAGCTCATTCACATTTTCCGTTCTCCCCCTCGCCACACGCCAGCGAATTATCCACTCTCACTTCTACATGCACCCAACGAACTTTCTGATTGATTGATTTTCAAAACATGGGCACGTCAGCACATAGGCTATTTGGCCCGTCACGCAATACGGGGAAAGTCCCTTTATTAAAACAAAATTAAGACAGGACGTCAATGCAAAAAAAGTCTGTTAAACATTTCCTCAATCAAGTGCTTAAAATAATATTGCCACAGACTACTATCAAAACTGTATCTGAGGAGAAAGTCTCCTCACCCAAGTTAAAAGCTGAGGCTGTAAATGGGCACTCAGTACAGGTAAGGACAAACACACGACAACACGACCCTACAAAGGATTATACTGGTCGTCGGTCCAAGCGCCAGAGCCTCGTTGGCCTGTAGGGTTGCAGTTACCGGGGTGTACTACGTAGGAGTGAGGTTGACTTGAGAGTGCCTCCTCATACCCCTCACCCATCTTGAGTTCTCCTTCCTGCTCATATAAACTTCGTGGTGATAAATTAAGAAGGGACACTCCACCAAAGTGGTTCTACTCCTCTATATAAATAACAAAATGAATTATTCTGGAAATTATTATTGTTTTTAACTTGCATTAAGGTTTAAATGTTTGTGAATACATATAATTTGCATATTTCACCAACAAAATTATTAGCATCTGAAGCCTACATGCTTCACAGACAAATGGCGCCAAACTTTGCTATAGTTTAAAAGCGTCACACATTTTCGTTAATACTTTTAACGCATTCAGTCTATGCAATGATAATC
Organism: Lepisma saccharinum; assembly: GCF_977018435.1. Taxonomy (NCBI): domain Eukaryota; kingdom Metazoa; phylum Arthropoda; class Insecta; order Zygentoma; family Lepismatidae; genus Lepisma; species Lepisma saccharinum. The sequence goes on from NC_139253.1 coordinate 42,781,710, forward strand.
AAGCTTGTTTCATTCGTTAGGAGACACCACAAAGAACTTCATAATTCTATGAAATCGGTTCATTATGAATATTTTAATGCAGTCACATGCCTAGAACATTACATTTTATGTGCAAATGTCACACATGTAACGGTGGAATGTCACAGTAGTTTCACAGATATGATTTTATCCTTTTCACTAAACGCACGGCCATGAAAAGAGGCGGCTGGGCAGAATTGCGCTGGTGCCACATATGGGAAAAGCAAAGCGAGAGAGGGACGAAAGTCGCTGTTTCCCGCGCACTGTGTGGCAACGTTAACCGGGCTGCGTTGCCTAGTTCGAGCGTCAGACCAACATCTCTTCGGGCATACAGTTGTCATCTCTGACATTTCGAGCAAATACTGTCAGTTTGTATCACATGGTTTACAACTCTACAACAAGATATTTCATTCTCTTAAACCTCCGAGAACGCGGGGTTGTTTTCCGACGTGGCAACAGCTCAAACTTCTGCCACCCACCTAATTCTCAGCGGCGTGCGTTTAGTTCTATCCCAGACACCCTGTATGTTTCATGATGACAATACTATTTATTTGTTGCTAAATATCACTCACCCTGTAGAGAGACTTTTTTTTAACTATGCACATAGTCGCAAATATATAACCGGAATACAAGAAAAAGGATGTACTCGCTCAACAAAATTGAAACGAAGCAGCTCAGGATCTGAAGAGATGCGTTGACGTCGTCGTTCCAAGCAGTAGATTAAGTTTTCCATGCCGTAGATACTAGAAGCGGCTATTCCCTAGACTCCCTCGCCCCAGCCATCGATCCCCTGACCCCGTGATTTAGTCGCCCCGCCCCCTACTCTGCCCACACGGTAATTAAAGCGCGCAGGGGTCCGATCAGTGTTGCAAGGCAGCAGGTACGAAACCGCTCCAGGAAACTACCAGGGTGGCTTATGATATATTCATTTTGCATATTATCTCTGCATGGGAACGATGTGCATGCATGGTAAAAAAATTAACGGTTCATATAATGTACGCAAGGACATTTCCCCCGATTTAATTTTATTATGTTAGGTTTTACACGTTTTCAAGATTTAACATTAAAAATGCAGTCCTCCTAGGGAGCGGGATGAGCGGGGGGCACGTATTTTCTGCGGGCAAATTAACAACCAAAAAAGCAAATTCTTGTTAGTTAGCAAAATAGGAGAAGTAAATAGATTATGGCACAATTGAGAACAAGAAAGTAAATTCATCTAATTCAAGGAAGGTAAAGATGATGTTAGAAGATAATAGGTAAAAGAGGGAAAAATGCATCATTATAGAAAAAATAACAATAATGTTGTCAACGTTTATCGTCGTTCCATTAAATCGTGCATGGGGTGTGGAAATCTGTGTTGAAATTGTTGTGTAATTGGAACACACGCAGATCGCACTCAAAGTGTCGAATAGATTATAAATGACACGCACGCATAATTCAACATTATTTAATTGATCACAAAATTCCATTCAAGAAACTATAATGAACTCCATTTATACAAGAAAAAACAATCTGTTTTTACCCACATATCCACAATTTCAAAGGTCTTATAAACCATACAGACTATTTACATAATAAGCGCTCACACATACGACAGTAATCAGCACCATTACGATTGATTTTGATTGATTTAGTATATTTTACTTCGCTTTTCTGCCACTTTTGGCTAATCACGATGATGATGAATGATGATGAGATGGATGAAGGGACACACACATAAGGACGACTCAACACGGGCCCCACAAATGCTTATCCTGGCTGCAGGTCCAGGCACCACAGCCTCGTTAGTCTAGCACCATTATGAAAACTTCTTGGACTGATTGATTTGGTTTATTTTACTTAGCTTTTCTGCCTCCTCTGGTTAATCGCGAAGATATGGAAGAGTAATGACATGATGAAATTGATGAAGGGGCACTCACAAAGAACACCCATGCCCAGGCCGGGATTCGAACCCGGGGCCTCTGGCGCCGTATCGCAATGTCATAGTAACTGCACCACGAAGGTAGGGCGTATTTGAACGTGTGTGTAAAAGGTAATCCTCAGAAATACACACAGGGAAACAATTCCGTGAATAGAATCCGATTCGCCTGCCTAACAGTTTTGATCAACGAAGCTGCCTAGATAGTAAAGAGGATAAAAACGTATGTGTGAGAAGGGAATACAGAGATTCGCCCTGAAAAAGGAGTAGTGTGATGAACTAGTGCAATTAGCTGAACAGAGTTTGGCGGGGTGTATACTAATCCGCGCTATGCAACTTTAGAATAGTCGGTTTTGATTTTTGTTATTTAGCGTAGCTTTTCTGCCACTTTTACGATAATCGCGACGACAAGGATGAGTGATGATATGATGAAATTGATTAAGGAACACTCACAAAGAACACACATGCCCACGCCAGGATTCAAACCAGGTTGTGCTAACCACTCCGCCACGGACGTCGACGATAAGATAATTGGCACTGGACTCGCAGTACTCTGAACCACAGAATGTGACATCCAGGAGGAATCGAACCCAGGACCTCTTGATTACAGGAGGCATTGTAAACCCCATTGGGACAGGGAGAGCCCGTGCTCTAGGCTGTAATTACAGCAGCTTTATACAAGATGAAAACATCATTCAATCCTCAAAAAACTATCCAGAAACAGGTGTAACATCAAATCACCCAGAAAAATTTGAAAATGACAACCACCCATTCAAATTTTAAATAAACTTGGTGCATTCGTTAATACTACCAAGGTATGAACACATGCAAAAATTTTCTTCTCTGCACCTCATAGTGACTGAGAAACGTTAGAAATTGACACAAAAAGATCAACAATATTTACAATACAATACCTTTTTCTGACTCTCGGTGCAAGGGAATCTTGGTGACAGCTATCTATGAACTTTAGAAAACAATTCAACGTGATATGTCGATTTGACTCTGAGATATAACTTTTTCTGCTAGCACCGATGACCTTGGCAATGACTGATCCGTGCAAAATTCTGAAACTTTAGCCTCCTGTTTCTTAGTAACTATTAGGTAAGAAAAAAAAATGCATGTGTTCATAGTTTGGCAGTATTAACAAATACACCAAGTCTCATTAAAATTTGAATCGGTGGGTGCCATGGCCTGGGTGATTTGACGTGGAATCAGTCATGGACCACTTCTGGTATGGGAGCAGTTCATTTTAGACGAAGCAAACGGCAAGTAGCCACACTGAACGTGTCCGAAGGCAACGCAGGACGAGTTACTGCTCTGCACCTCCGTTCCATTTAGCGCCATTAGCATTCCATTCACCGCCGTAGACACAATCCATCCACCTCCGAGAAAACAGCTCCTTGCAGTTGGAAGTCTCGTCGCCTCCCGTATAATAATAATTAATCGCAGCAAATACAGAAGTCACCTGCCACACACTCTCTCGCTTTTAATTAAAAATTCAATTTCCGTACGTAAAGGCGCTTTTGCCTTTTGATTAATATGCTGTGTTCTAGGAGCCATTGCAGCCATTCATCGTGATACTACATCCGCCGACATCAAAGCAACACGTAACCAGGAGAAGTACGTGCGGTGTGTCGGTTATTTCTGGCGCACCAAAAGGAAATGAAGGCGAGCAATTATGAACTTGACACGCCTTTGAACCCTTTTCGAAAACACAACTAATAGGAGGGGACAAACCATCACATGATGTCAGTTGTGTGACGTGTAATGTCGGCGCATGAAAAGTAGAACCCATTAGGAAAGCTTACAACATTCAACGTGTTCTACTTTTATGCTCCGCTGCAAGAAAGTTTCAGAACAAAATGCCACTGAGAATCCAGCATATACTATAGGCGCACGACTGGCCAATAACGTGCTATTTCCTGGTTGCATTGTTAAGATTTATAACCCAAACTTGATTGATTTGGTTTATTTTACTTCGCATTTCTGCCACTTTTGGCTAATCGTGAAGATGAGGATGAGTGATGATTATGATAAAATTTATGAAGGGACACTCACAAAGAACAACCATGACCAGGCCGGGATTCGAACCCGGGACCCCAGGCGTTGTAGCGCACTGTGTTAACCACTCCGCCACGGAGTTCGGCAGTAAACAAATAAGATATATTAAAATAACAAACATATTAACAAACATAGCTGACTAACGCTACTTGGTATTATCTGAGATTATCACTGATTAATGACAGTATTTTCAGAGTTCTTACAGTGTGACCAGCTGTAAAAAAATTGTGTGGGAAATCAATGCTTCATATAGCCCAAACTGTTTCCGCGTATATTTACGCCATCTTTCTGTCACGGGCTATCGCAAAGATGAGGTTGAGAGATGACCAGATTTAATTTATGAAGGGACATTCACAAATAGCATCCGTGCCCAGGTCGGGACTCGAACCGGGAACTTCGGTGTCTAGATCGAAAGTCGACAACATAAGGCTGGCTCGGCTGGACGTCTGGTCCATGTCGTTTTAGAAATTTCCACTCCTTTTGAAAAATCGCTACGTTATTCCAACTTTGAAAAATTACATGTGCTTGGAAATTCTTCTAGAGCATTGACGTGAAACTTCGTGTGGTTTAGATAGTCGTAATGCTTTCGTGACTACGTAAGGTTTATTAAACTATTGCGAAGATATAGACAACAGCGAAAGGATAAGCACACGAAGATTCACGTGAATGCTCTAGAAGGAATTCTAAGCAGATTACATTTTTCAGATTTTGGAATACCAAAGCGGTTTCTCGAAACGAGAGGAAATTTCGAAAGCAGCTTTGCTGGCGTCAACCAAAGGTTCGGCTGTTCCTTAACGCTCTCGGACACCGATCAGTCATCTATCACATTAGAAACAGGAAGTCAATTTCGTATAATTTGTTTCAAGACTCCTGTATCTCATACAGGTAAATCGAGACTGGAGATACGGTTATAAGTAAAATCACATCATCTGAACAAAACCTCGACTGGGAATGGAGCCCAGCTTGTTACATATTAACATGCAGAAATAATATAAATGTTTTACGTTGGTTGGTGGTTATGACATGTAAAAGATCTGTGCGACCGGATGCAAAATCACCACGAAAGATCGCCCTGGTGATTTGTCTATGAATATTCCTAAGATGATTAAGATTACCCGCATCATCCACGGCATGGCATTTTCATTAACTCCCTCTATATAGACAAGAGAATGGACGGATTAATTAATAATGAGGCAGGATGAAATACCATTTTTTTATTGGATACAACATACTAAACTGTAGATTCTACGGAGATATTTCTGGTGCGATCAGGCAGAAAAAAAATCGGTTAAGTCACATGTTCATAATGGACTAAAATAATTCATTCGCAAGAATATAACAATATAATGTGCAACAGTGCTTTCTGCTTTGCCCGTCGTAGGAACCAAAAGGACACTGAGCGATGAAAGTCATAGTTTTTGTAGAAGTAGTAGTAGTAGTAGAAGAATGATATGAAGCTTTGGATGTAGTAATTATGCACGTGCATATACTGTTACTGACACGCATTTACCGAGCAGTCTATCTGAGGCAAATTGTACTGACTTTTGAGACACCACGCACACATAGGACATGTTATTGAAAGCATACAAAGCACGCAAAAAAATATTACGAAAAGTAAATAACGATCTTCGATTCTCTACTATTCACTACTTCTGTCTACACTCAATCCATCTGGGAACGCCTCTAAACCGATAGGGAAAAGCAACCCCCTCCTCCTCCTAAATCAAGCCCCTCTGATCTACTCCGGCAATCAATGTTTCAGTCGTACTTCAAACTTCCCCAATCCTTCTTGAACGGAGGTCCGCAAGAGTTGTAAATCAAATTCCATCGCTGCTCCCTCGCGATCTTCAACCGCTCTTGAAACTTGGGCATCCAGTACATTTTGCGGCGATTAACTAGCAGAGGCTTCGGTTAACTCCCGGGGGAGCGTGGTGGTGCACTCGCCAACTTAATTATCGGACATTCTCCAAAGGAAGAGACTCAAGTTTGTTCCAAGTTATAGGTAACACTCGGAAACGATTACTTGATAACGAATAATGGCGTTGTAACGTCAGCGAATAACGTATTACAACGTGAACATGGTAACACCAATATCTAACTACTGTGAACCGGAGGAAAAATTAAGAACTTGCTTTCTTCCACAATTATATTACAGAGAAGTTACTAATATCCCTCCAGTCACAAATCTGAGATATCAGGGTGTCTACCAAAAAAACAAATCCCGAATTCTTGACTTTTTCATTACTTTCTTTTTACATTTCTTTCCTTTTTCTTGACCACTTTTTCTTTTTTCTTAACATTTATTTAATCGTACTCTAATAAGGTATAGTTGCAAAATTAAGAAAATAGATAGTTTTATTCAATGAAAAACCTACCACAAGAGAAAACTGAATATGTACTTTAGATTTCCAAATATTTAATTTTAACAAATCCTAGTACAGGTATATAACAATGTAAATTCACTATAATGTAAAAAAAAAAAGCAAAAATTCTTGACCACCAGCATATTTTCTTGCCTTTATCTTGACTTTCTTGACCTGTCAATCTATTTACTTTTTCTTGACTGGTAGACAGTCTTGCATATCTATCGATACATTATACAAAACACTAATTACAAAGGTACTAGAATATAATGGAAATGAAAAATAACAAAAGTATTTTACTTTGCCTTTCTGTCACTTTTAGATAATTGCGAAAATGATAAGATGAAATTTCTGAAAAGAATGAGAGTTAAAATTTTTGAGCGGATCGGCACATATTATAATTTGCACCCTTCCAAGTATACGAGAAAAAATCATTTTATCTAAAATCCGTACCTTAATGTTAAAAAGGGGGTGTAAAGAGTCCCTTGAAAAGGTTAAAAGTTTAGGGTTGTAAAGGGACATACACAACACATTAAAAAAGGTAAGGACGGTCTAAAAACTTTCTGAGAACCAGTGTAAAACGCCCACTCTTCTCAAAAAGATAAAAACATTTGTTAAAATATTGTCATCATCTCCAAAGGTAGATGACAACAGCTCAAAAAAGTAAAAATGCGTAAGCAATGTCCTGTCATCTACTTCATGATTTAGTATTTGATCCATATCGTCGCTGCTAACCATTAGAATTTTAAGTCAAATAATGGAACAAAGAAATCACACCCAATCGTCACGACAGTCATGTAGGATCCTTAATCGAAATTAGCCACTGTGTTCATGAAGCTTATACTTTGCACTGTAAAACATCAATACGGCGATTTCCAGCAGTTTTGCCAAGCGTATTCTTGCATGATATGCAATACCTTTCATTATTGTGTTGCGTGCAAACAGGGGTTTGCTGGTGCAGTATGGAATTGACGTTTCAACAAACTTCATTTATTGATTGCAGGTAGCAAGATAGCGACATACATCGAACCTAGTAATACTACAAGGGTAGGCTCATACTGACAGCAATCGAAACGGAGTGCCCGCAGTTTCCCCGATCCCTTTCTCGCAGTGTATACATAAGAGCGGCGGAAATTCACGACATCCATCTCGGAGACCCGCCTTCAGTTTGGAGAGATGAATGGCGGGCGCAGCAACTCCATTAGGCGAGCCCATTAGCTACCTCGCTTCCCAGCTGACTCACATGGGTCGCCGGGCTAACTTGACACTTATAAACCGCTCTCACAATTGGACGTGTTAGGTGATTTGTGAGTCATCCGGCAGAGGATAGCGAAGAAGAGCTGTGGCTTGCCTAATATCAAGCTTTCCTTTTTATTCTATTGCATTAGGATGGCAATTCCTCTCGATTTCCGGAGACCTATGCGATAGTCCCAGTTACAACGTCACTTCACATCACCTTCGTTGCTCTTTCGTACTTTGTACAGTCGCGAACACTTCTGGGTTGTAACGGTCCCGTTGAAGGCAAGTGGTATCGCTACAGCCCAGGAGTGTCCCGTGACTGTACTATGTTGCTAAATGACATCCTCGATACCATAATGACTAACGCTGTAGTCTTGTATTCAAGGAGTCTTGGATTCGATTCCCAGCAGAGACAGGGTGTCCAGTTGTGATTCGCCCACTTGAATATAAAGTGATTTAAGTTGCGATTAGCCTATTTGATATAAAGTGGATTTAAAAGAATACTGTTAGTTGAATAATCGTATGTGAATTATGACTTCAATAAATATGTGTTGAATGCAGAAATTCATTATCACATTCATATATATACCATCGAGCCTGCATAATCAGATAAACCAGACAGAAGTAAGAACATACTGTAATTACGAGCGGAAGATACGCAACTGAGATGCCATCAAAAGTACAGGGTGGGCGAGAAGTCCCTTTACATGTTAATAGCATAGTACAGTTAGACATGTAGACAAACATTTGATTTGGGCAGGGATAACGGCAGACCATCTGCTTGGACTATATTTCTTTGATGGTTCTGTAAACCAGCACAGCTATCTTCACATGATTAACACGTGGTTGCATCCAGAATTAACGGCAAGAGTAGTTGACATCGATACACTTCATCAAGACGGCGCTCCAGCACATTTTGTTGTGAGTGTCAGCAAACGGCTATGAACTGTTTACAAACCGCTGGATTGGACGTGGATCACGAGACCTTCCAGCACCGTTGCCATGGCCTCCACGAAGCCCAGACCTCACCACACCGGACAATGCACTATCGGGCATAATAAAGAAGACGTTCGTAAACGACGATACGTGAACGACGATCAACTGAAAGACTGAGTTCGCATGGCATTTGAAAGGATCACCCCTGATATGCTGCAGCGGATGCACACAACAAAATGGCGACGCATCAACTTTTGCATCGACCATGGAGGAGTGCACACTGACGTTGTTGATCAATGAACCTTGAACCTTTGTAACATTGTTAATATGTTATTCACAATAAATGTTAATGTTAACCAGACATTGTTTATTCAAAATAAATGTTGAAATTTTAAAAAATATATACTGTTTTGTATTCATAACAATGTTTATCTACATGTCTAACTGTACTATGCTATTAACATGTAAAGGGACTTTTCGCCTACCCTGTAGTATAACACAACACCTAAACAAGGGTTAAAGGCATCCACAACTTGGCGCAGTTTGAGCCAAATGGTGTAACAAGACACGAAAGATGATGCTGAAGAATGTCTGTTCCTTATTAACACTAAAAGGAATGTTCTGTTACCACCATTTTTGGTGTTAATTAAGTTGCCTATTTTATTAGGTTAATTGCGACAATTAGAACACAATGGTTTTGCATACTCAAAATCTTGACATCTGGCTCAAAGCCTATAAGATATATTTACTTTTCTATATAATTCCACACTACCCACCGAGTCTGATCTTATTCTAAACTGAACTCCAGGACACTTAGTTTCTTTCTTTTCAACGCTGAGTAGATGAAACATGAAAAACACATACAAATGAATTACCGTAATCTGCCCACGACTGTAACGCAGTAAGTTGGCAGATTTTAAATTCCAGTCTCTTAGTGTAGTAGAGTAACACACTAAACTAAACGTGGGGCACGAAGACAGAAATGAACCAAACCAAACAGCACTATCCATGCTGAGAAAGTACTAGACACTCCTTACACGATTACTATTTGCATAGTGCATTTGCAATTTTCGATGGTCTACTCGTATGACCTGATTCTTGAGACCATTTAAAAGCTTCCCTTCAGCACCTAGCACAGAAAATACCTTCAACATGAATCGTATAAAAAGGATCAAAATAATTCCAGCCCGAATTCGCTCTACCTCCTACCACACCCGCTCGCCTCAATTTATTTTGTCCGCTGGAATCTAATTTGCATATAAACTGCCCGCGGTCTTTAATTGAGCATACATTTCGAACATTTCCAGAACTTTCTAATTGCAAGGTAAAGGGTAATATCGGTTGAATATGTTCCTCCCAGATTGGAATCCTATAATTTAAACATATATGGTAATATCTAACCAGTCCCACCATTACAACCATACATTTGCAGTAAATTTTAATTACAGTGAGCAGATTTTTCTTTAGGTGAACCGATTTTCAAACACGCTTACAAAACAGTGAATTTTACAGTTTAAATTCAAAAATAGAAAATGAATATATTGTCGTATTGATCGACTGAAATGAGTCGATCATGTACTGCAGGTTTCAAAAAATAAATATCCTCCAGAAGCAAAACCTGTATTAAAGAGCACCTGCAAATTAAGATATGTATTTATAACGAGATACGAAATTTTGAACGAACTAGGATCTATTGCATGTCTACGGGATACAGCGAGGCTAATTGTAAAATAAAATCCAACAGCTTTGACTTTTTATCGGGACTGGGCCTGGAGTTTAGAGTGGAATCCGAACTACTACGTGTTTCCGCCAGGTATCGAACCCGTACCCCATTTAATACAATGCGACAACGTTATCAATACGCTATAGGGGAGGCGAAAATCCAACAGTTGTTAAGGTATTGGAACCCGGATCTCGCAAGTACCACGCAAAGATGGTTGATTTAGGTGCAGAGGTGTTTCAGGAACAAAGGTTACCATTAGGTACTGTACTGAAAAATGTAATTTACGTTGTAAGTGTAAATATTACTTCATGCATATTATTACTTACCAATATTTTTAGAGGCTCGGTGGTCTAGTCGGTATGGTATCAGACTGGCAAGCGGGAGACCCGTGTTCGATTCCCGGGCTTGAAGATCTAAGGTCGGAATTTTCCGGCCTTTTCCCCGCATAAAGGGGCTCTCACCCAGCCTCTAAGTAATGGATATATGGGGTAACCCTGGGGGGAGGGGGGGTAAAGGCAGCCGGAGCATGGTGCTGATCACATCACCTCCGAAATGGCCGAGATCTAGAATATGTGAGGCCCTACCTCCACATCCCGTAAACGTGCCTTCATGACATGGTGCTATATGCTCGGGCAACTTTACGTTTTCTTTTACCTTACCTTACCTGTCTTGTATCTATATATAAGGGGGAGTGTAAGGTGCATACGTGTAAAATAAGTTATAACCTTGAGCAATGAAATCATCCCATAGTCTCTCTCTTGGGTCTAGATATTCCGCACGAGTTCACACTGCGAGGAAGAACAGGTGGTGATCATCTTTGTGTTGACGCTCTGAACCCATTTGCATTTCGTCAACATCCAAAGTAAGTTTTGCGCGCTGTCGCATTATTTTCATACTAACTGCATAATTTCGCTCAGCGGTTTCCCTAATTTCTCTCCGAAATATCAACTCCAACTTTCACCAGCTGACAGCCATTATTTGGACAGACACAAGAGGGGGAAAATTATTTCAGAGTTAGAAGAATCAATATTAAAGCTGAATTTGAGCCGAGTTACTGCGTCGAGGCAATCCGCTAGGAATAATTAAGCCGTAGGTAAAAGCGCCCATTCACAAGCAGTAACAAGCGCAACTAATTAAAAGTTAAGAGAAATTCTATTTCACCTGCCAAACTCGATGTTTTACATCCCGTTGCTCGTTTCTAGCGGAAAAGCGTCCGTCCCTCCCGTGCCTGTCCGAATGATCAGCCGCTCCACCGCAAAACAAGAGGAACGAAGCGGAATCCCGATGTCCTGTAAATCTGGGATAAAAGCAAATGTTTTGTTAACGTACAACGTTCTCCCCGCCATTCTGTGCAATGGGAGACACTAAATTCAAGATCCCACAAAATAAAAATGCGAGGGGTACCAAATAACAATAATTCAACACTTTAATGTGGACAGTTAAGGTTGTGCGTCTGGAAATTCCATCACATTTTATATCTAAACGGTACTGTAGTGTTCAATCGCACCACACCTCGTACAAGAACATAAATTAGCATGCACAAATCATTAGACTGCGTAAACAACCATTTACACTGTCTACGGTTGGTTGATTGATGGATTGATTGGTTTGCCACTTTTGGCGAATAGCGAAGATGGGGATGGCATGACGAAAATGATGAAGGGACACTCAGAAAGAACACTCATGCCCTGGCGGGGATTCGAACCCGGGACCCCTAGTGAGCACTGCCTGTGGAATGGCCGAAAAGGAGAGATGGGAATTGGAAATATGTGACCACATGTAAAGGAATCTCTTTAAGGTAACCCCTCTCTCTCTCTCTCTCTCTCTCTCTCTCTCTCTCTCTCTCTCTCTCTCTCTCTCTCTCAGACACACGCACAGATAGAGAGAAAGAGAGAGAGAGAGAGAGAGAGATAAGTTTTGTGGAAGTGGTGGACGTGGCTCTCCTGTGAGACCGCTAAAAAATGTCAGCGTTGGCACCAGCATCACGAAGGCAATTGGGGAGCTACTTTAAAGCTACCGGACTCTAAAACAACGGCGAAGGGACTCCACGCGCTGACAAGGCGTTTACCCAATGAAAGGCCGCTTTGGTCCTCAAGGGCTGTTGTACAATGGAGTTTAGTTTTACATACATTATATGCATGCACACGCACAAATGCATATAAATTGTTTTTCGGTAGCTACGCTCTGCAATTACATTGAATGCTCGAGGAATAATACCATGAAAGCCCTACTATTCACGAATTTCTAAACAAAAATCAGAGAACGCATTCTTCGCTTGTGTTGTTTTGTAACACAAAGAAGATAATGTCCGATGAACAGTAAATGAGAAATTGCAAGACGAGAAGAAATTGAACATAAAAGAGTAGACATTGCGTGGATGGAAACAAGGACAATTTTCAGGTGACAAGCATGAAAAGTTTCAAAAATTGGGTGGAAACAAGGATAATCTTCAAGTGACAAGCATGCGAAGTTTCAAAAGTTGGATGGAAACAAGGACAATTTTCAAGTGACAACCATGAGAAGTTTCAAAAGTTTGGTGGAAACAAGGACAATTTTCAAGTGACAAGCATGAGAAGTTTCAAAAGTATATTTTTACACAATGACACGACAACCAGTTGTGTAACTTTTCCGAGTACACGTTTATACCGTTACAGAGCTGTAAAGTCCTTTTGGACCACCCTGTATTTTTGGATATTTACATGACATTTCTAGTTGTCGAGGTTAATCTTAAGGATGATCATACATCAGGGGTGTCCAAACTTGTTTATTCGCAGGGACATTACTTACAGCGATTGGTTGTGGGTCACATAAAACACCTTGGTGGGTTACATGTAGCCCACGAGCCGTAGTTTGGGTAGCCCTGACACAATGGTGATTATGATGAAAGGTGACCTTGTACACTTGATTTCATTAACCACTGCGTTATGGAGGCAACCTGAAAAGAATGAGCAAAAACATAAAAAAGCGCGGGAACGTTGAAAGGGTCTCTATTAAAAGGTTAAAATGAATAAACAAAAATTAACAATGAAAAGAAGCGAGATAGAATAAAAATGGTATAAAAAGGAAAGCGAAAAGGTGGAATTAAAAACTTTTAAGGTGAGAACTAGAAAAGGAACCATCAAAATCCAACCCGCCGCAACCTAAAGGACGCCGCCTATAGAGGCACTAAACGACTTATGGGCTCTCCTAAGTCCTCGTTTAAGCTGCTTTATCATATTTGACGCAGGGCTTTGTCCACCTTCCGCGAGTAACTTTACGATAAGATCGCATGCGAAGTTGAGCGAACAGACAAACAATAATCAATCACGGTGTTATTTGTTCTTCCGGACATAAAAGGCCGCTAAAATCAGGGGGAATCAATGGACTGGGTGTGCCAAGAACACCAACTGTGAAGAACAGCCAAGTCTAAGAAACCATGATCGCCAGTAACAAAACCTACAGATTATAGCAATTCCCTATTGCTGTATCTTAAAAAAACACTTTTAAAAAGACATACTCTATTTCTTCCCATATAAACTGCTTTTCTTCCCTCCAAAGCACAAAAAAATATGAAAAATAACATATAAACCTTGTGTCCCTTCAACTGGACACAGCAAATCACCAAACTAATTTCCAAATCATATTACAATACAGTTGTGAAAGCCAAAAAATACAATTTTATAAAAACAAAGTCAAACAATTTCATTGGGCCAAAAAAAAACACACAATCCACCAAAAACCTACAATTTTTGGAAATAATTTAAAAACAAAAATAAATATACAATAAAACAAAAAATATATACACATTAAAAACTTCTAGCACAACATTGCGCGCTAAAATTAAAAACAAAAACATATTAAATAATATAAAAACTCATGTAATAATAAAATTTGAACCCAAAATAGCTTTCCAACATTTTAGTTACATTTTTGATTGATTAATTTGGTTCATTTTACTTCGCATTTCTGCCAGTTTTGTCTAATCGCGAAGATGAGGATGAGCGATTATATGATGAAATTGATGAAGGGACACTCACAAAGAACACCCACAACAGCTGCACAACTACGTACGACAAGGATGAGAATATGTTCGCTTTGGCACACACTTAGAGACACACTAGTTTTGCATAAAAGCTCTGCCGCAGAACGATTAATTTTAAACTGAACTCCAGCATTTCGCCCCCGGGAATTGAGCAGGTAGCGTTCCGAATACAGAGTGCTCGGTGTGACTTAGAACGTGGAGAAATTGCTGCTGATGAAAGCAATGCATGAACATGATCATGAAAGGAGGGGGGGGGGGGTGATTGCTACAGAAGAGGCTGCAATGTACAAACACATTTGACTAGACAGAAGGATACTTTCAAGTATTCCCTTTACAGATGGTGCAAATAAAAACTGTACTTTTCACTTTTAAGGAATGTATAGTTTAAATTCGTTTCGTATGATTGTATATATAATACAGCGTCGTTTTATTGCCACTTTTGATTAATCACGGTGATGAGACTAAATGAGGATTAGATGAAATTGATGATTGGGAACCTCACAAAGTATGACTCATGTTGACGCCAGGACTCCAAGGTTGGAACATCGGTGACAATACCTCTAGTTCAGACATCAACAAGCTGGACGACGTGGCCTCCCCGATGGTGTAGTGCTAACGCCGTCGCCTTGTAATCAAGAGTTCCGGGTTTGATAACCAGTGGAGGCACAGTGGCTAGGATCCCACTATAAAATGTAGGTTTAGTCCTGATAGCCTGTCTGTGCACAAGTGGACTTAAAACAACAAATCAATCAAAAATAGTTTCCAAATAACATGGAAACGTATTCAACCCTCGGTGAGTGTAAAAAAAATGCCACAAATGTAGAGAAAAATATATTAGAAAACACATGCAGACATCATGGGCAAGTTCCTTGAAACTAACGCTTTTACAAGAGATATATCAGTATATAGCTACATACGGTTTACTTAATTTTTGTCCTGCATAGAAAACAGTATTCTTTCGAAACAAGGCACAGGAACCCTGCACCTTTAACATAGCATTAAAGTGTGGGGATCCTGGACCCAACGTTGTTCCCACGAACGCAATACAACAAAAAGAGGCGCACATGTTCCTCACGTTACTTGGAAAGCTGCCAAGGACAGATCACATTCCCTACCTGGGAGTTTCAGATACCAGTTTTCCCTTATGGCTGGCTCGGTGCCACTTTTGGGCATTTGAACCAAAAAACGGAAAAATTACTTCGAAATTTTACTTCTCAACCTTTGTCCAACACAGTAGGCTTGCAGAAAATATTCGCAAAAGTCGAATGGCTTCATTCATCATTGTGCACAGCAGGAAATGCAGCGTTATAAAATTCAGTCCCTTTTTTAAAATTTAACGTGTTGTATATTTTAATAGACACAAGTGACATATTTCAGTTAGTTCATTTCAGTTGTTCCTCGACAACGCCGTTGTATTTCCCAGGATTTTTGAAAAACAAATACGACAAACAAAACCCTAGTTCAGTCATATATGCTCTGGCAGAAAACATAACTTACTGTTAATACATGTCCTGGGTTCAAGTTCCAATGAAGTAATGCATTTTTTTGTGAATTTCATTGCTCATTTCCTTAAGCTGTCCACCCACCGGAACCGTGAAGGTAAACTTAGGAAGATAAACAAGAGGGGAACAATAACAAAACGGTCAATGTATATAACAACAGAGACCAGATTTGTCACGCTTATTGGAAATTGCGGGCTGAATTCCCTGGTTAATAAACCAGAACTGTGGTTTGGTTACAAATATTTCAGTTTCATGTTTGATTGACATGGTTTGTTGTACTTCGCTTCTCTGCCACTTTTGGCTAATTGCGAACATTAGGATGAGTGATAATATAATGCAATTCATGAATGAACACTAACAAAGAACATCCAGGCCAAGGTGAGTTAGAACCCGGGACCCCTGGCCTCGTAGCGTGTTGTGCTAAGTACTCGGCCACGGAGGTCGGCATTAATATTTGATTAATTATTATTCAATTAGATATTTTACCACAAACATTGTGGGGCCTCCCCGATGTGGTTTCGCCGTCGCCTTGCAATCATAGGGCCAGGGCTCGACACCCGGTGGAGGCACATGTAACAGTGGTTAGGATCCAACGTCAAACTGTAGGCCCAGTCCCGATTAGCCTCTGTGTATAAAGTGGACTTAAAAGAACAATTCAATTAACAAACACTGTCCATTCGCTTTAATGGCTTTTTGGCATTGACTGTCTTCCTGTTTTCGGTTCACCAGCGTGTCCATTATTTTGATCGTTCATCTTCGACAGGGCTTTAGTTTCGATCAAATGGAGTGCTGCTTGAACAACTTGAACGCTAGGCCTGTGTTATGCATCCCACTTCACTCAAGGGCACGGTGTGTTGCATATGCGGCAGGGGTAAACGTTCCTCCCGTCGCCGAGACGGTCCACGGCAAGCGAGAACCGACACGCGCACAGCTTTGTTTACGGTTTGGGGCAACAATGAAAACGTAAGCAATTGTTGCAAGATAGACTCACCTTGCTTAGAAGTTCCTCCAGAGATTCCATGTTGGCAGCTGGGTCGTCTGGCCGAGGCTGAACCATGCAGATTACTCAAATGGGGCACCCACAACCACCAACACCACAGAAGGATTCAACCCGGAAAACAGTTGACGGGAATACACTAGAATTCACCGTCACTCTTTTTCTAAGCTGTCGATACACTCGCAAGCCTGAATGTCACCACAAAAAATCACACGGTGCAAGCGACCACTGTATCCACGTTGCTCTGCTCGTCCGCTAAACCATGTCCTTCGCATTCGGAACTTGATCCTCACGTGCCAGGCTCTTTCGGCGGCTCCAGACCGACTGCTGGCGCTTCACACACCACGCACAGGCCCTCGGCAAAAGATCGATTCTGACATTCAACACGCAACTGCCTCTCTTTTCCTTATGCACTGGTTTCGCTCCCTCGACAAGCCTTTCCGCCGAGCTCTGGTAATACACCGAATCCATATTCCTAATAGCGATGAATTAAACATATCATTTTACGAAGAGCACTTATTGTTTCCCAACAATTGAGTCGTCTAGCCAAAATGATGGTAGAGATGATGAAAGGGACCAATGTAATTAAGTCTCTATAGAGGAATTCGGATAAAATTCAAGCTTTCAGCATCGTATTTTCACATAAGATTGAAAATTTTATGCTTTCAGTTTTCACATCTAGATGGTATTCATAAAAAGGCAAAGAAAATATGTACCCTGTGTGCTCGAAAGTATTAAATCGTAATTTTAACGCAAATTACTCATACGTCTCACAATAATTACAATTATTTCGAAAACATGCTATTTAAGGAGTTAAGTTGATTTAGTTTATTTTCTTCGCGTTTGTGTCACCTCTTGCTAATCTCGAATATGAGGATATGATGAAGCCGATGAAGGGACACTTCACAAAAAATAACCATTCCCAGGTCGATATTCGAACCCGGGACCCCTGGCATCGTAGCGCCAGGAAGGCCGGCTTAAGGGGTAATGTTGGTAATATCAACCTATTCTTTATGCCTCTAGGTTCGAGATTTGGATCTTAAAATACAAGAAAGAACAACCCTGATGGCGTAGTGATAACGCTGTCGCCTCTAAACCAAGGGGTCTCGGGTTCGATCCATGCTAAAGGCACTCAGGGTTCAATCCTACTTTAAACTGAAGGTCCAGTTTCGATTAGTCTGTCCGAGCGAAAATGGACCTACACATTCTTTAAACATGCCACGAAGGATTTGTAACTACAATATCCGCGATCACACCGCGCCAGAAAACAGATACAACAGGGAGGAGAAATGATCAATTCCAAACTGATAACACGCCACTTGGAATTAAACAAATAATATCGCACTGAGTGTTTGCACACGCTGTTTCGTGATGTTTTGTTCGACTATCGATTAGCATTAAGTGGTTTATGATGTAACGTCTGGGAAGATCTGTTTACGTTCACTTCGATTTGTATTACAAGGGTAACTACCGTGCAATCAATAATTGACAAAAAGCAGAAAGGGTCGTGTGATGAAACTTCCTATTTTCTTCCCCAGGCAACGACGAAGAAGACATTTTTTTCAAAAGACTATTTCCTTGTCCCAATATTTTCTCAGCAAACTTTAACTTCGAGAAGAAGTCTCATTAAAACTTGGAGCTTTCCGCAGGCAACAGACTAACAGTTAAATTACTGCTGGCGAAAAAAATGTGATAGACGGTATCAGTTTATTCAACACGATAAAGCGTAGGCTGAATGCGACAAGAATAATTATACACTAATGAAAAAAATGTCAAATCCCGCACAGGTAAGACACGAAAATCTGGCTTCACTATGCAAATACAGGAGCAACTGCCACATACATTTGTGCTCAAAGAGTGAAGAACGAATACATCTTAAGATGTGACAAATTCAACTCACTTTTACCGAAGGTTAGTGTGTATTAATTTCCTATTTCATGCCAATATTCGGAAATGCGTTGAAACCTTCATTCTTCATCTCTTTTTGCCAGATGGATGCAATTGAGTCGTTATTCTGACGACCTTCTACTACTTTCATTATCAACTTTTGTGGTAGTATTAAGCTTCGTAGTGTAAACGATTCCCGTATTATTCCCTTCACATAATTAGTAATCTATGCTTGTAATACTGCACAATTTTTATAATCAATCTTTATTATAATTCCACGGTCCCTTTCTGTTTCTCCATTTCTTATCTCTCCTAACAGAAAAGGAAATTTCTTAAAGCTTCTTATGTAATTTTTCGGCAAGTTGTTGCAAAAACCTTCTCGCGATTTTGTAGCTTTGTAGCAGTTTCACAACACCATAAAGTAGAGAACACTGAATTTTCACCTTCGTTTTCTGCTTATATAGGCATCTCCAAAAGTAACTTATGGAAGTTAAAAAAATATAATAAGGCTTTTCATTTGGTCTAATAACGACATGAAACACTTCAGAGTGCTTGATTTAAAATTGTCAACGGTTTAGTGCATGTACAGTCATGGATATTTCTGGGTTTTAACGATGTCAATTAAAGCCATTGGTGATGCTACATCCCAGAAGTGTATGCGACTGTACTTTCAAAGAGGAAAATGATTGAACTGTTTATGAATACATTATGGTTTCAAATATGTAATCTGCATCCAGGGATAAAATGGTACATCAAGTGTTGAACACAAAATCTACCAAACGCGACAATAAAGTAAAGAATATACAGAATGGAACTGACAAATTTCAGTGCTCGTGATCAACTCAGTTTTGGCAACCGTTTTCAACCAAAATGCGGCATGGACCTCACGAGACCGCTGCCCGTGTGTTGCTTTAACACGGTATTCCTTGCAGTGCACAGCTAAGCAGAACAAGTGGCAGTGAGACTATGAACGAGAAAGCTCCAGGGGTGACAGATGAGGTGCAAACATCTAGGCGCAAATGCAATATGTTTAATTTCTAGTAGCGTGCACCATGATGCTCAACTTAATCTGTAAATTCTATGAGACCAGGGATCCAGAGTTCCAATCCCGGCCTGAGCATGGGTGTTCTTTGTGAGTGTCCCTTCATCAATGTCATCATTTCATCAATCATCCTCGTCTTGGCGATTAGCAAAAAGTGGCAGAAAAACAAATTAAATAAACTAAATAAATAAATAAATCGATTAATCTGTAAATAGCTAATTAAATATTTAGTTATCGTCCCTGGAACTAAGAAATCATGAGTTTTGGAAAAATAACTACACCCTACGAACTGTACAAGAATTCAATCATTCAATAATTTCTTGTTTTCACCCTGTCAAACAAAAGACTGTCGACTTTGGCCAACGTTCCTATTAGCAAATCGTTCTTCTTTGCACAAAATTTTCCAATGATCCTTGATTATTATTTTTTTAACTCTAGATAGTAGATCTGTAAGAATTCAAGTGTAGTTGAATAATTCAGCAATAACTATGCCACTAGTACGTTGGTCAGGGAGACAACCGTTGAAAAATTGCTTGAGTTCCTTGGTTACTTTCTCCTTAAACCAAGTAAAATCGCACACACTACAAGGTACGGTCAGCTTGAAATTTACCTCAGCAAGCATGCACATGGAGAAGTGCGTTACACAAAGTGTTCTCGTGGGAAATGTAAATGTCACTCAAGGTAAGATAACGCAACAAATTTAGGTTGGATTGAATTCCTGCCTGTTTATCTACTCTGGTGACCCGTATACCGCAGCACGAAATGCTGTTCATAAATTCTTGCAATTCTGATCTACATGCAATTGAGCATAAGATTCTTCTCAGCCTGATCACGTTCAGTATCTAATGTCCAACTATGCTTGCATCAAAATTACTCGCACAATGAAGATTAGGTCAATATTATTTGTTGTTAGTTTCGGTAACTAACTGGTTTTGGGGGGGGGGGGTAATTTGATTATTTGTTGATATCGCTATCGAACTGTTATATACTAATATATAAGTATCAGGAGTCTCTATTATAAAATAAAAACTGAGTATAGAGCCACAACGGTAAACAAATTGAATTTGTTTACTTTAATTCGCTTTTCTGCCACTTTTGGCTAATCGCGAAGATGAGAATGAGTGATGACGTGATGAAACAACATTCACAAATAACACCCATGCCCAGGCCAAAATTCGAACCAGGGACCCCTGGTTTCGTAGCGCGCTGTGTTAACCACTCCGCCACAGAGGTCGGCAGTAAACAAATAATATATATATTAAAATAACAAACATAGCTATTAAAAAACATAGCTGACTAACGCAACATGGTATTATCTGAGAAAAATACTAGCTACACTGATTAAAGACAGTATGTTCAGAGTTCTTACAGTGTGACCAGCAGGAAATAAATTGTGTGGGAAATCAATGCTTCATATGCACGAAAATCCTATTTCTATATCTGGGGGGATGTAAAGGGTGTAACCTCTCTTGCACGTAGTACACTCTGGAGTGCCTTTTGCAGACTAACGAGGCTTTGGAGCCTGGACCTGCAGCCAGTATAATCCTCATTAGGAATTGTGTTGTCTCATACATGCGTGTTTGCGACCGTTCCATCGTCCATCTCGTCGTGTCATTTCATCCCCTTCGCCGCCATCAGCCAAACTTGGCAGAAAAGCGATGTTACACACATAAAATCAATCAATCAATGTATTTGGGAATTTTGTAAAACACTGTAAATGGAAAAGAACCTTTCTGAATGTTCTTATGTTTACGTTGGTCTTCTACTCGTTTTGGCTAAATATCGACGATTAGAATGAAATAGTGATAACATCAAGTTTATAAAGGTAACCTCACACAGGAACACTCATGCCTGGGGCACGGCACGAACGTGGAACCTAGTTACGAGTTGGCGATTCGACCGCTTAACCAAGGCAACAAGGATATCTGTGTACCAGGTACATTTTGAAACACCAAGTTGACCCTGCAGTTTGTGGAAAGAAAAGAGAAAATGACAGCATATTTTTTAAAAAACCAAAAAAACTGAAGAATACCTGCATCCCTGCTGACCTTAAAGGTATACGGAACATGTTGGAAACGGATGCAGGGATTGGGGTGCTCACTTCTCCTGTTTTACAACCTGGGGAAAACGCATTCTCACGAAATATCTTGACTTTCAAAAACAATTGGAATATCATGCATACAGAGAGGCGCGTGCATTCCCACAAAGGGGTTCCCCATATCATACAGTGAAGAGCGAAATAAAGAGGCAGCTTCCACCCCACGCAGAGAGCAGGTGGAGAAAATATTTGCCTCGCCGTTGAAAACTTGGATTGCGAAGTGTTTCGTTACGGACTTTTATTAAGGCATAAAGGCTGTTCATCATGAGTCTCCCATTTGTCTAGTTGTGTGTGCTTCTTCGACGACCCTCCCGTCCCATTCCCAACACTTGCGGAGACAGAGTCCAATAAACGCGCGCCCTTCTTGAAAGCTCAGCAGAACATCGGGGAGAAGCACAAAGGGCGAGAAGAGGGAAGTTTCTGGAAGAACTCCTTGAGTACAAGAGGAAAAGCCACTCCAAACTCGGCCCTCTCCCTGGTCCTATGAAAATCTCTCCTTTCACTCGTCGGAAGAAAGTTCCCGGGCAGACAAAAAAGCAGCGAATTGGACCTTCAACTTGCAACGCCGGATGCATCAAACGACTCGGAATGGCGGCCCAAGAGAAATGGCGTTTCTTCATCTTTCACTCAAAAGATTTCAATCAGGCTGAGGTACCCAAGTATCCAAGGACATATCTGCTCCTGCATAATCATTCGCGTTCTAAGATCCTATAGCCATTGCCCGGTCTTACGGCGGGCGGCCTACATGCTGGCAAAGGAAGTGGGGAGCGGGGCATACGCCGCAGACCAACCAGACAACATCGGTGGCGCCGAGAGTTACGACGTAGCGGGAGGAGGTGCTGCGCGCAAATCGTTCTACAAGCTGCTGTGTTTCTCATCGTGCTGGATTGGTCGCTTCCCCGCTCTCCGCTTCCCTTGCCAGGACGTAGGCCGGTCGCCGTAAGACCAGACAAGGGCTACAACAATAAAGCTGAAAAAGAGGATGATCGTGACAGTCAGCAAGCCCTATACGAGAATAATTAATTATCCCTTTACTTGCATTTATTTAATTACGATTAGTATTCATTTAAGAGGAATAACTGGTAATGATAAGTCAGTCCAAGTAAATCAGTCAAGACGTGCGTCAGTGGGTACAAAATATGGCTTTATCGAGTCTCCCGGAGTAATCTTCACTTACTAAAGAATTAAAGCTGAACAATTCAAACAAATGATCTACGAAATATTAAGAAACTGTATGTAAATTTAAGGCAAATCATTACCCGGCCATGCAATCCGAAAAAGAAGTACACGGAGTTACAATATACTCAGCCTATGTACTCGTCCAGTCTCCAAGTCGGCAAGATTCTGTTACGCCAAACACTTCACTCATACTTGCTTTAGTCACATCATGATATAGGTCTACTTGACGACATTACATGAGCCATACTACACTATATGCTTATAATATCCAAGATATTGATTGAGTTGGTGTTTTAAGTCCACCTTAGGCACAGCAAGGCTAATCGAGACTATCGGGACTGGATCTAAGGTTTAAAGTTTAATCCGAACCACTATGTGCCTCCACCGGGTATCGAACTCGGGACTCGTTGATTACAATGCGATGACGTATCCAATATACGGGTGTTCTTTGTGTGTATCTCTTCATCGATTTCATCACATACTTACTGATCCTCACCGTCGCGATTAGTCAAAAGTGGCAGAAAATCGAAGTAAATAAACCAAATCAGTCAATATGAAAGACCTTAAAACTAATGCCTGAATCACACGAGGCTACATTTCCTTCTGGATTTTCCAGTTGGACTTGGACTAGTTGTGTGGTACTGGCTCATCTGCTAGTTTTCTCCTCACGTGATACTTGTTACCTTACTTGTCGGTATACTTTTTTCCCCACAAGACATTGCGCAGAGTATACAAGCTAATAAAGATGGACGAGCGATTTGAAGAATGTTGTCAGAGAATAGCTACTATAGTTATTAAAAATTAAAATTATTATTTTCTGTTCAACTAAATATGTCAAACATTTAATACACTGGCAATGATAAGGATTTTCATTATCGGCTACATCATTACAAATCGCATCGATTTGGATAAATTCCTAAATATTAATGTACAGGAATGCACATCATCTCTTATTATTTTTTTCTTTCATTGAGCAGTGACCAAAAAACAACCAACACTCGGAAACCAGACAAAAAAAACTTTCCGTTGCAAACTCACAGATTATCTTCACATTACTAAACTTTCGCTCTGATTGGCTGTTCCACAGAATCTATCAAAGAAAGCCAGTTGGAATTAGAACAAGGTCCACTCGTCAAACTCACAAGGGAGGTTATCTAAGTGTCCCCCTCCGATTTCCATGAAACTTGGCAGGTGCATAGTGGGGCCCAAAGGAAGAAATACGTGTTTTTTTGTTTCGGCTAAAAAACTGTTCTAGGAGGCAACCCCCCTCAAATGTTAAGATGAGGACAAATTGAAGTGGGGATCTGACCCCTGCGTCCCCCTCCGATTTTCATGAAACTTGGCAGGTGTATAGATGGGCCCAAAGGAAGACATACGTGTTTTCTTGCTTCGGCTAAAAAACTGTTTTAGGGGGCAAAACCCGTCTCAAATGTCAAGATGAGGACAAATTGACGTGCGGATCTGACCCCTGTGTCCCCCTCCGATTTCCATGAAATTTAGCATGTGTGTAGAGGGACCCTATGCCCCCTGTTTCTTCCTATGCCATATTTACGTGGTTTCGGGGTCAGATCCCCACTTCAATTTCTCCTCATCTTGACATTTGAGCGGGGGGGGTTGCCCCCTAAATCCGTTTTTTAGCTGAAACACAAAAACATGGACTTCTTCCTTTTGGCCCCTCTATACACCTGGCAAATTTCATGGAAATCGGAGGGGGACACTTAGATAACCTCCCTTGTCAGTCTAGCAGCCCGACTGGCAGCCATCATTTCCAGCCAGGTAGCCAGTCCAGCGTCAACTAGGGCATTCATGCTGGAACTCCAGTTACGTGTGATTCGGTCATAATACTTTTTTTTTGTATGTAAATTCATACTAATGAAAATTTCCATTATGGAATTGGGATGCATACTTGAATCCCAGTGGAGTGTCATTGGTGAAGATGGGGTTAATAGTTGATCCGTTCGGAATTACTTCCTGTACACGACGAATTTCAACAAGATTTCTTTTTACCAATCGTGGGCCTTAACGTTAGCGTGAAGTTGCATCTGATTTGGGTACTAATGTCCTTCATTCGGAACGCATGCACACTGCAATGCACAGTTGTCTCTCAGAAACTTTTGTTACCATTCACTGTTCGTGAAGCTACACATTGAATTTTTAACGACAGGACAATTTTCTTCAAATGTTCACTCGCAGAGCTGTTGAGGTATTATGTGTATCATCGTAAACGCTGGGCGGCGTTCTCTTGTTTTCCACAGTCGGCCCCAGAGAAAGGCTTGCACGTGCGTGTGGAGAGGAAAAAAAACCCTCATTCAACAAAGGCCTCAGAGATTCCATCTGCAATGAAGCAGTGAAAATTCGCATTTATGTTTTTCCGTCGCATGCGGGCGAGGGTGTTCTCCCCCTCTCCCGGACCCCTCACGGTTGCCGGTTACTATTATCATCATTCCTTTCATGCGTAGCACAGAACAGTTTAATTGAAACCATCACACATCATGTATGCAGATGAACACACTATTTTCACGTCGGTTTTCATAGTAGAGTGCCTGCGATGGTTGTGTGTGTATATCTGCGTGGAGAGATTTTTTCCTCCCTCCTGGAGATTCGGAGTTTGTCGAGGGTCCATTATGAAACTATGCGTTTTCCTATCGCGGTCTGTGCATTGCGGCGGCTCCAAATTAGAAAAATCCTTCCTCGAAACTGGTTTTGTGATGTACACGCCATTTGTAAAACTACTCCAAGGGAAATTGTTTTGTGAGGATCCGATCAAGGCGAGGATGAAGAAATTGAAATCGAAATCTAAGAGACAGTGGAGTTGGCAAAACGTTACTGTATTTCATTTTTTTTTTTTTTACATCAAGAGTAGGTTTGAAGTTTTACAAAATAAAATGACCTGCTCAAGCGGCTCCGTGGTTTGGGGGAGGGGGGTAAAGACGGCCAAGAGCGTGGTGCTGATCACTTCACTCCCTCGATGGATTGATTTAGTGTTTTAAGTCTACTTTGCACAGTAAGGCTAATAGGGACTGGACCTACAGTTTAAAGTGGGATCCGAACCACTATGTGCTTCCGCCGGGTATCGAATCCGAGACACTTTGATTACAAGGCGACGACGCTATCGGGGAGACCCCACCCTCAGCTTCGACCGTGATCAAGAAAGTGTTGGGCCCTAACTGCACACCCTCTATACGTAATCAAGCCGTGGTGCAGAGCACAGGGGAGCACTTTACTTTCTTTCTTCATAATTTCTGTGACTAGGACTAAAAACGAGTGTTTATTTGTGTACCGATTCCCTCAAGTAAGCAAGTAAAACCTTTGGAAAAATCGTTGACCTTATTTACAGATATGTCACAAAAACTTGTAATTCTCCATAGGAGGTAGGTTTGTGTGTATGTGGTAGGATGGACGCGTGTGTAACGAAGCACTTGTTCTACTCACATTGATCTGCGTGTGTCATGTATATGTTATGTTAGCGTACATTATTTCACTACTTACTTAATATGACGTAAGATTACTTGTTGAATGTTGGGGTGCATATATACCATATAGGCGTTCTGACTAGACCTGCTCTATTCTTTAAGTTCTCAGAAGAAGGATCTGCGTTCTAAGCCTGACCTGGGTGTAGTTATTCTTTGTGTTTGTCCCTTTAAATATTTCATATAATTCTTATTCACCATTATCATCGAGATGAACGCAATGAAGGAGAAACATGAAGTAAAACAAATAAAAAACAAATATGTTATTTTACTTGATGCAATATTAATGGACTTGTTCGCTCTGATCAGCAAAGGAGATTCTTCTACATGGCTAACTTCATCTTTTTGGGGCTACAAAGTTATATTTACATTCCGTTAACAGAATTTCTGTTGCAATAGCCGATCTCAGTTCGTGGTCGCACTTGTTAGCATTGCGTGCTACGACGACAGGGGTCTCGGGTTCGAATCCCGGCCTGGTCATGGGTGTTCTCTGTGAGTGTCCCTTCATTAATTTCATCAAAACATCGATCATCCTCATCTTCGCGATGAGCCAAAAGTGACAGAAAAGTGTAAAATAAAACAAACCAAATCAAAATCAAACATGTTGCAATGTTTATGAAAGTAAACTTTGCATGTGGTTAGAACTTGCATCGTGTTTAATTAAAGAAAAAAAAGACTCAAAAATCTTAAACGAGACAATAGAATTGTGGAGACTGGCTACTACATGTCGATTCGAAAGTACAAGGGTCACATCTGCATTTTAAAGAAAAATTGAGACACAGAAAGCACTTTGTAAACCACAATATGCTTGCAAAGACTGAAGTTTGTATTCATTGGACCAAGCTTTCGCTATTTCGGACCCTTCTTTGTTCGGTGGAGCTAGATACCTATAATTAATCTTGCAGGCGTGGTGCCGAAACAATGAACAGTAGTTGATTGCGAGGGGAAATCCCCGTGACAATAGCCCCAGTTCGCTGCAGCAGTTACTCAGTCATCTCCGACGACTGATGTCGCCCTTTCTCTCGGTGACTGCTGTCAGAGGTTAACATGATAAATAGGCCTATCTGCCTGCATAAACGAGGATAAGATTCAACCTCTGCCAGGGAAAAAAAATATGTGAACAATGATCTTCCGAAGAAGGGGGAAGCAGGAAATTTTGTGTGTGTGCATCGGAAGGACTCGGAAAGCTAATTTCCCCACAACAAAAGGTACTGGGAAGAGTTGCAACCATGCCTGCCGAGATAACTCATGTTCCCAAATGCTGCCACAAAAAAAAGATGCAATCGTACACTGCTTCGAAATATGTTGAGGGGAAACGAAAAAAAGTGTATTTAGTTTAAACACAAAACCAGACTATGAAGGTTCTTGCAGTGCAGTATGCGCTTTTTTTTACTACATTTCAAAAACAGTATCCTTGAGGGTATATAACCAACTTTAATTCTATATTTTACAGGTTGCAGAACTTTGGGATAACCACTGGCAAAACAATCTCCTGAACATTTCCATGTTTTCCAGACAACTTTAAAATAAATATCCACGCCGTTCTGTGGTGAGCAAAATGCAAAATCTTTATCTTCGCCTGCTATTCAAACGAACCACGTTTATCCAACAATGAATGGACAAAAAATAAACTATATTTCGCATCAAAAAGCTGATTCAAATAATGTGGAATATATTTTTATTATTAAGCCCTGGCAAGTACCGAAAAGAAAGCATGATTTTCGCAGACTTTTTTTCAGTTTTTTTGGATGTATTTTCAAAGTTCTTTAACGTTTCTATGACTTATTCACTCATTCGTTGATTTATGTTATTTTCCCAGAATTTCCAGGACAGTGAGATTGCTGCATTGTGAGATATATATATATGGTTATATTTATACAAATTTTTCACCATTAGTGTATATTCAATAATAATTTCACATCTCTGTTTTAAAACTTTCGTTTCACCAAGGCAATAACGATGAATAACGAACATTCGTTCGTTACCCGTGAAGTTTCAACGTCAGAATTAGCGTCGTAAGCTACCACTACAGAGTAGGGATTAGAAAATGTCCAACTCGAACGCGACCATTAGTAACACTGTTAAGCCTTGCTTCCATGTTAATAAAACATTAAAATACTGACCAAGGTAGAATTTATAGTATAAAAAATATATACACTGAAAAGGTAACGTTTCCACCCTCTAACAGGGTCTTCTTCGGACGAATAATCACAGTGAATATTCGTCTGAAGAAGACCCTGTTAGCGGGCGGAAACGTTACCTTTTCAGTGTATATATTTTTTATACTATAAATTCTGCCTTGGTCAGTTTTTAATGTGTTTTTTAGCGACAATTAGGATGTAGAGTTTGCAGACTACAGACTCCCGGCTCGCAACCACTGCCAAATATATATAACTTGGATACCAACAAGGAAATGGATCCGTAAACACTTGGCACTATTTATTTTCTTAACCATATATCACAAGCTTGCTTAAAATAGTCTGCTGATTAGCCAACCGTCCATCGTTGTCAGATGTGTGTACCGACCCGCCTCCAATTTTCTACGGCGACTCCTCTACATCCATACTATAGATCCTTTTACTCTAACGGCGGGCGCTCTATATTCTGGCAAGGGTGACAAGAAACGCAGCAGCCTGTAGAACGTAGTACTTCCTACAGCTGCGTCAGAACTCTCGGCGCCACCGCTGTTGTCTGATTGGTCTGCGGCGTAATACCCACTCCCTACTTCCCTTGGCAGCAGGAGGACCGGCCGCCGTAACAGTAGAAAATACTTATAATCGTGAATAATATCCTAACCCCTCACACTATTTAATGGTGGGCAAATAATTCATTCTTATTAGCTACTGACTAGCCCTCGTAGAAAATCAACACTGCGAAGAGGAAATAATACAGTATCACACCAACGATGGCTCATGCTGAATTTCTTTTCGTAGCTCTCGGTCCTAAAATGAAATGAGATACCAATAATGTTTGGGAAGCACCCCGACTAAGAGGAAGGACAAATCAGAAATGAAAAGCCAGTGTGTAGTACAGTTACGGACAGTTCTGGGTTGTAACGATTCCACTGTCTTTCAATGAGATAGGTACAATCCAGAAGTGACCGTGACTGTACAAGGTTGTTGAGCTGGTCAAAACACAAAGGGCTGCAACAACGTACGAGGAAAAACAAGCAACATAAACATCATTCTACAATTATACCAAAAATACTTTTGATATCAGTTTCTGGCTTGAATCCAAGGGTTGTCTGTGTAAAATCTCATTCAGAATTGAACACAAACGCAGGCATTGGGGGAGTGTACTGGTTACAAGCTGCACTAAAAAGGCCATTTCATCGAATGTCAATATTCGGTTGGAATGGATTTCTCGCTGTCTGGCGCCAATGTGATTATGAGAGAAGCGAATTCAGCAAAAGAGAGAACTCGCAATGATCACACTATCGCTGCACGCTACAATGGATAAACTTCGACACGCGCCAGGACATCGAACCCACACAGGCACATCAATACTCGCTGCTGAAATTCTATCAAACACAAGAGAGGAACAGTTTCAGTCAATGCTGGCATTCGAAAAATATGGCTATCCATTGTAAACGATCTAATTTCGTGCCAAATATAAATACACTGTACGTGCAATCAACATACGAGGATGACCATTGTTACTTCTGTGAACATTGGGGCTCATCCGTGGCGAAGAATTAGCGTCGTCGCCTTCAAACCAAGAGATCACGGGTTAGATACCCAGGGGAGGCACATAGCGGTTTGGATTCTACTTTAATATGTAGTTCCAATCCCGATTAGCTTATCTCAAACAACTCAGTCAAAATCAATTCTGTGACCATTGAAGAACGTTTTGTGGTGCATTACAAAATGTTTAATACAAGGATATAAAACTTGAATGAATCTACATTCAGAAGAATGTATACAATTCATTCACATTTTTGTAGTATTCAAGTTGTATGTTTTTGTGGTGTAAGAGAAAACCCACATCTGATAGTCACAAGAGTGACCATGGTCATGTCTATATGTAGGAACAAAGTTGCTGGATGCGAGAAAAATGTTAAGTGCAATATGTAACTTCATACAAGATGACCTGTTTTTTTTTTTGGGGGGGGGTATTTCTTTAGAAATAATTCAGAATTAATGACGTGCCTGAAAATTAATAAATGTAGACAAGTGGTTTAACCAAAACTTTTAATTAACTCTTATTAGTTTCTAAAGTTCACTTTGAAAACGATTATATTGGTTGAAATTTTATTTCTGATTGTTCAGCTTATTAACAGCTGAGCCATTACTATATGTAGCGTAAAGAACATTATTTACCTTTAAAGGGTAGGGGTTTATTCAATTGTGGTCGATTGTAAAAGTACGTTTTTGGACAGTTCTCATGAGATTCTAAAGCTTTAGACGACAATCCCGTTCGCCATTCAAAATATTATGATGTAGATCAAATTAAACTTCCTCTAGTTCAATATTTTCCATTCCGAGTGAAAGTTGATGGCACATGTACATGCAAGCATTAATTTTTCACTGGAGCTTGATGTAACGATCCAAATTTGTATGTGACATTTCCCCTCTACAATTTGAATATTCAATTGTTGTCAGAACTTCAAAAGCATTTCGACTTACAATTTCATATTCTGCGAGTCCCAATTTATTCAATACAAAGCTTGTAGTGAATCTGCTAATTTTATATACCTGGTAGCCTATGTTTATTTTGCAAAAATGATTGTGACTATTAGTTTTTTCTGGATTGTTTGATTTTTTCTTACGTAACTTTTTCATTGACCGTGGAAAAGAATTAATTTTGAATTTTTGAAAGGAATTAAAGTACAAAGTCACAAACAAATTGTCTGACCAAGGTCTAGAGTTTCTCAACATCGTTCTAATTATGGAACTATTGAAACAAACCCTCAAAATCCTGTAATTTTATTTATTTTTGGCAGACAAGCCAGGTAACGATAAAAATCAAGGCACAATACACGTGGAAGCTCTTTTCTTTTAGGATAGTGTTTGAGTTGTAGGGATTTCAATAACTCCCTAACAACGGCAGTTTACTCTTGGTTAAACCAAAGACTATTGTAGACAACGAGCTGAGTTTGTTTTAAATAATTGGAACACCACCAAAACAATTCTAACCGAAAACTTGTAATTTTCAATAAGATTGTACTTTAGTGCGAAGAAAGACATCTTAAAGAATTTAAAGTTTGTATAATATATCATGAAACATCCTCTATACACATCAGCCAAAGAGAAATATAACACATTTATCACCTTTGATCTTCTAGCGAAGTGAAAAAGAACCGCACTGAAAATATGCGTCATAAATATTTAATACATCATAAGGAAACAATAAGTTAAGCACAAATAAGATTTTCTTTCCAAAGTAACTTTCGTTTTTAAAAAAGAAACTTCAACATATATGTCTGTATTTATATATATATTACTGTGTCGCGGTAACTCAAGTCATTTTTGGACGACACTATCCTGAGCAAGAAATCTGAAAATTGAAAGGTTCGGTCCCGATTAACCTATATGTGTATAAAGCGGACGTTAAAAACCAAACAAAACACTCTGAGGGCCTTGGGTACGAAAAATGACATGAGTTCCTCAAGCTTTTATTCGTATTTCTAGAATGCACTATACCAAATACACACATTTCTACTATATTTATCTGGGGGATAGAAACACTGCCCTAGCTGTCAGTACAAGAGGCAGACACGCAATCGTCTTTGAAACCTTTCCTTCCAAACACCATCGCGATCTCACGTAAACAGGCCTGATACATGACAAGGTGACATCAAAATCGAACGCGTGATCCGAAGGCGATTCCGTGACTTTCATAGCGCCAGTTTGCTCGGTCAGAAACCAAAGAATGGGAAACCTCGACCCGTGGTGCACACGAGCGGCTTTTTTTTAGCTTGACGCAAGTAATCCGCAGGGTGTCTCGCTTTACAAAGGTTTTCATGGAGTAAAGGATCGCCATCCTATCAATTTGGGCTAAAGATTGATTGATTGATTTGGTGTTTTAAGTCCCACTTTATGCACAGTAAGGCTAATTCGGACTGGACCTACAGTTTATAGTGGGATCCAAACCACTATGTGTCTCCACCGGGTATCGAACCCGGGACCCCTATTACAAGGCGAAGACGCTACCACTGCGCCATGGGGGAGGCCCTTTGGACTAAAGAATAATTCCGCACCATACAAGTGTTTAGTTGGGAACTTTGTGTGTTATTCGAGAAATTGATGAATCAGACGTCAGTTACACGTAGTATATTGCTCAAATTATGCGTGGTGATTTGTCATACATAGTATATACATATATGTAATGTAGCATTCCACAATAGCACAGTAATGAAACGACCAATCACAAACGGTTTAGAATATAGTAGAAATGTGTGTAATTGGTATAGTGTTCCCGTTTCAGCTCTAAAGTTCAATTAATATGCAAAGTATGTTTGTTTGTTTGAGTTTGTTTACAAGTTCACATTGCCGAGCTCCGTAGGGGAGATGTTAGCACGACATGCCATCACGCCAGAGGCCCCGCGTTCGAATCTCCGCCTGGGCATGGGCGTTCTTTGTGAGTGTCCCTTCATCAAAATCATAATCCTCATATTCTCGATTAGCCAAAAGTGTCCGAAAATAGCAGCAAAACTCAACAATCCATCAATTTAAGTCCACTTTATGCACATGAACCTGTTCAAGCGGCTCCGGCGCCCACCCAGCGTCGTATAAAGTGGGTACCTGGAAGAAACTCTGGGGGGTAAAGGCGGTCAGGGGCGTGGTGCTGATCACATCACCTCCAGCTCGGCCGAGATCAAGAAAGTGTGGGAACCCCACACCCCCTATACGCCTCCATGGCGTGGTGCAAAGCACAGGGGAGCACTTTACTTTACTTACTTTATGCACATGTAGGCTAATCGGTACTGGACCTCCAGTTGTAAGTGGGATCCGAATCACTATCTACCTCCACTTGGTATCGAACCAGGAACTTCTTGATTACAAGGCGACGACGTTGCCACTACGCCATCGGGGAGGCACTATGTGGATTTGATTGATAGTTTATTAGGATGTCAA
The DNA here is from genome assembly GCF_977018435.1 of Lepisma saccharinum. Taxonomy (NCBI): domain Eukaryota; kingdom Metazoa; phylum Arthropoda; class Insecta; order Zygentoma; family Lepismatidae; genus Lepisma; species Lepisma saccharinum. The sequence continues at coordinate 42,815,240 of NC_139253.1, forward strand.
AAGACTCCAAATTAACTCCTTATGGCTAGTTATGACGTACTTTTGATCGTAACTGTAAGAAATGATCACATAACGACGTTGATTTTTAAATAAATGACACTTATTTTTTATACAAATTCATAAAAAGTTGACTAAACATAGCCCATGTCCCGTATCAGATGGTCCTACTCGACAGATGAAGTGCCAGTTCAAGAGTCACATCCTAAACTACACACCAAACAGTGTCCCCCCCCCCACCCCATTGTAAGTGATTCATGTTGAACAAATGTTTGACCAGTGGGTTCCAACTGCCTAAGGATATTCAGACATTTTCTTTTAAAGCTAGGAGTACAGTCATGTGCTTATGGTACCACAGACACTTCGCAGTCTTCTCTATATTACGCATGAATTATCTAGAAATCTCATCATATACGATATTAAAATCGTGCAATGGTGTTGCAGTAAACGTTCGTTTAAGAAACATGATATTTTCTTGACTCGCATCAACTCTGTAGAAGGTCGCATTACTGTTGGTAAATATCTACTCTTGAGTGTTCATTATTTCTTTGTTAATGTATTGCGTGTTAGCAGTTGTCATTAACTCTATTATCACCTGTAATGTATGAGAGTTGTAACTCTGCTGTACGCAATAAAACCATTGAGTTAGTTTCATTTTGGTGGCGACAACGACGCAATTACTGAGTAATAAAACTTGTATCTCGGAATACATATCAAGACTACCATATACGTTGTTATGCTGGCCTTTTCCGGATGATTTATTTTCAAGATATACCGTTCTGTACGAGCTTTCATTCTTGTTTTTATGTGCATTGAAGTTCATATGAAATGCCTGGGGCAGCTAGTACTGCCCCCTCCCTCCCTTTCCCCCATATAAAATGATAAGTTCGGTCACTGCTTGCAGTGTGACTTCTCAGGGTAATAAGGCCTGATCACGTAAGTAGTGTAATGCAGGTTTACGAGCAGGAATATGCAAAAACATTTCTACTGGTATTTTAGTCAAAATAAATATTGAAATGTCTCAATCGGAAGTTGATATTCCTCGGTGTGATCAATGATTAATTTGTTGTTCAGTAAAAGGTAATCACGACTGAAATTTTTCGGCACTTATTGTCAGCGCTGAAGAGAAAGCAAGTATACCAAAAATGTGCATTGGATGTTTCACGAAGCCTTGAAGAAACATAGTTCAATTTTAATACAAAGAATCACAGAGGTAGATGTATTCCCAGCATATTATAGGAACACATTTACCGAATGGACTATTATGGAAGTGACAGTAAGGTCCATATGGAATGATATTACTACATTTTCTGAACGCTACTATTGCTTCTAGCTCGCACACAAAAAGTAAATGCATGAGTTGAAAAAAAATACATAAAGGCCTACAGCTCAGACCAAGTGCTTCATCGAGAAAGATGCAGGGAGGTGTAACAAAAATTGATGCAGGAAAGTACAGCTCGACACAGAAAGGCATAGAAACTATAGAAAAAAATATATCAAACTGTATACCTGATTCTTGGTATGCATTTCTGGCGAATGAAACAGACTCTATGCATTCTGTGTGTGTATGGGCCCTAACGATACACATACTTAAGGAGTTGTGATGCTTATTCTTATCACTGCAGCAAGATGATAAAATTATTTTATTTATAGTCAGCACGGTTTCATGAAGATACACAGAGAATATGGTGCTCAACTTGCACTCGTTATGGATTTCTGTTGTATATGGAAGCGGTGCTATAACTAGAATTCGGGTTCGTCTCCTCCCCCTCCCCCTTCCTCCGTCTATCACCTTATGTCGTTCAAAGATGTGTCTCTCTCAGATAACCAGAATAATTTATCGTGCAATATCATTTCAATTCACTTCTTAACAATTTGTCAAATAAATAGTATATTTTCCGCCAAGACCCGGTGGGAAATCCTGGTTGGGTTGCAACTCTTTTTCTCTTAGCCGAACGCCGACATACCAGGTTGATCCATAACGTGCCAACTCTAGACGCTCCGCACCCAACCTCCACATCCTCCCCCGTGCAACCGCACTTTTCCCCCCTTTTTCCTTAAGTCGAAGGAGGGAAAGCCGTCAAAGTGGAGGCTGCATCAGGCCGTGTTTCAATCAACATTAGAGTCCATCGGATTCCGAAAACGACCCACACTGCGACCGTTACCCAAAATGAAACGCTATTGAAATCCAATGATAGCAGCCGGCATCCCTCTCTCCCAAAGGATATGCCCGGAGACTGACTGCTCTGGCGACAGAGAGGGCGAGACTTTTAGTAAATCGAATTCTGGATCCGCGCGGAGGCGTTATTCAGCTTACGGGAAGGAAAAACAAAAGTTGCGGAATATCGGATCTTGGTCTCGGGTAGGAATCAGTCGGCCTCGGGTCTGTCTATCCAATCACGAAAAAAGCAGGTTTCTCGAGGTGGCCGTAAGTTTGTTTGCGAGCGCGGGTGTCGTTAACGTTATTGCATTTTTAACACTGCCTTGGTATGGAATGCAAGCTAGGTTTTCAGCTACTGAAATGAAACATGACGATTTTAACAAACATCAAAACAAACTGGGAATACTGAATCTTAGGATAAATTAAATACTGGAACACTTACATTCAAGTGAATGCTGAATTAAAATCTTCGAAGGAAAGTACCAGGAAAATAACAACTATATTGAGTGATTGATTTTTAAATAGCGTCAGCACATAGCTAAGATACTTGTGCTAGTCACACAATACGGGAACAGGTTCCTTAACTAAAATAAAACAGATTTGATTTGATTTTTGTTATTTAGCATCACTTTTCTGCAACTATTGGCTAATCCTGACGATGTGGATGAGTGATGATATGATGATGGAACACTTACAAACAACACTAATGCCGAGGGTGGGATTCGAATCCGGGACCCGTGGCATCATAGCGCGATGTGCTAACTACTCCGCGTCGTAGGTTGACTAAAACAAAACTTAGGGTAGGACCCTAACAATAAAATAAAATGTCTATCCAAAAATGTTCTCACTAAATTCCTTAAACCTTACCAGCAACTACTACACCTCCGAGGATAAAATATCCATGCCTAGGTTAAAAGCTGAGGCTGAAAAGGAGCACCCAGCACACGTAATAGACAAGCACAGGACAACACGACCCCGTATAGAATTACACTAGCCATGGAGTCCAGGCACCAGAACCGCGTTGGCCTGGAAGAACCACATGCAAGTGAGGTTGATATTGCGAAAGTGCAATTATATGAACATCCAAATATCACTTAAATCAATACCTATGTTGTTAGGTATAAGATAACCTATTGCTGAGTGACATTGTGCAATAAGGCACGGGGATATATTACAAAATAGCATCTACAACGTAATATAAAGCTTTCCTTTAATAATAACTAATATAATGGGAACGAATAAAGCTCGATTCACAAATCAACGCTAAGTTTGATGATTACTACCAATTTATTGTTTCTATATAACTTTGCTAGGTACTAACTATTGTTCCTATATAACTAGGTAAATGTAGACTAGACAATACGAATACCAAAAAAAAAAACTGCCACACACGAAGTTTAAAGAGTTTTAACTTTATGCCCATTCACTGCCGCCCACGAAGTTTAAAGTGTTTTAAATTAATGCGCATTCAATAAGTAAGACGAGTCTCTGTGCAGAATTGCGTCATTGCTTCTCCAAGTCTTTATACTTGTAAAATATTATTTTTTAAACTTTTAATTTCCCTTTCTTTATTTTCTATCGCATTAGCAGAGATCAGCCTGTAGCCCTCTTAATATGGCGCCTCAGCATCATTCTGTGGGGAGCTGACAAAAATTCAGCGAACTTTGCGAATATCAACCACCGCCCAAGTACAGCAGCACATATGACTATAAATCAACCAATGAAACGCCGCTTTCTCTTGCAGAAATTCTTAACTCCCTATAATTTGGTGCTAAAATGAGTCCGGGCGAAACAGCAAGGTGTTTTGCAGTATTCGGTGTTGCAAACTGCATGCTGAAACGTGTACATACAATAATTTTTTGTTGGATTTTGCTACTTTGGTTTATGGCAAGTGAATGAAGTAGGCTTGGTTCTTAAAATATAAGATTTAGGCGCCCAGAAAACAAACAAAATATGATTGATAACATATAGAGTGCACTTTTTCAGAACATAAACCAGCAGGTTATATGATACCCATCCATAGGCAAATCATTAGAAAAATGTTGTTCACAAAACTAGAAGTTATTGGAAAGAACCACAATATTGTGAAGTTTAACAGCAATTTTTCATTCACTTTTTTAGAACTCGCCATTCATCGATTCCTTTGTATTTCCCATCTGCTACATTGCAACTATAACATTTCGTTATTGCGGCCTACACTTACAACCAAGCTTTCGATTGGCTAAACACAGAATGCCTCAGATATCTTGTTAATAAGCTGACAGGACGGAACAATGCTCCAGAAGTGGGCAAATTTTCTGCTCGCTCGTCGCCAGCCAACAATGAAACCTCTGTTGTAATGGCTGCTCCATTTTATCATCGTAATTAAAATTCGGTCCCGTCCGCAACGTTTCCGCATTGTTTACAGTACGAGTGCAACTTTCCGTGTTCACCGTTGCATATGCAGCAGGCCGAAGACTCTTCCACTTCAAGAATCCCCGATGCAAACTGAGTGTTGCTTTTTCCCTCATGCTTGCGGAAACTGGATGTTAATTAAATTTTCAATTAGATCAGTTCTTCGCCAGTCAGCCCCTGTGCCGGCAACTCGTTGAAATTCTGTCTGCCTCTTCAACGCCGTAACCTTTTTCTCCTGACCCGAACTTCACCGGGTGGAAACTAAACGTGAATTATTTCTGAGTTGTTCACCTCGAGTATCACTTTTCATGGTGTATCACACTGGGATGTTTAATACAATAGGCTATGTTAAATGCAAAGGCAAGATTGGCATTAAATTCCTTTTATATCTAGTCCTAATTAATTTTTTTGTTACTTATTTTCCATAAGTGCTGTGTAGGTATTGCAAATATAAAGGGCTACTGACCAGAGTGGTTATTACAGCGCGCTATCACGCCAAGAGTACCGGGTTTGAACCCCGGCCTGGTTCTTGTGAGCGTCCATTCATCAGTCTCGTCATATCATCCTCATGTTCGCGATCAGCTAAAAGTGTCAGAAAAGCTAAGTAAAACAAACCAAATCAATCAGGAAATACGATGGGTCGTAAGAAAGAAAGAAAAAAAAAAAAAGACTTGTCAAACATTCTGCGCTGTTCATTGCTAGTGGACGAAACTTCGCAGGCATTTTCTTCATTTCTATGTACTGTGGCCTGTTTCGAAGATAACTGCTTTTTGAGTGTCTAATAAAGGAGTAATGACGATAAATATGTTGAGGTTCATCAATTTTAGAGCATATTTGTCCCTTTTTGGCTGCCTATTTTGAGATTTTTTGGTGTCCTTCGATCCTCAACTTAGTGTCTTCCAATAGTTTATAAATTCAGTACATCGACCATCGTGTATTTAAGCGGAAATTTCAATTGAGTAGTAGAACACATTGTCGCGATTAGCCTAAAGAGGAAGAAAAGCGACAAAAATACATACTTACGAACAACTAAAAAGCTTATTATCATTCTGACAAAATAATGTTCAGACTGTTAATATGATAGAAACCTAACCTCCCCGGTAAAGTGTACTATAAGGAGGATTCTTGCAAGGATAATGATAAACCATTTAATCTGATGACACACCGCGACAAATTTTAAAACACCACATATTTTTTGCACTTAAAAAATCATCAACGCTCATTTATAACAGTACGTAGAAAGATGAAACAAGTTAAGTTGTTTTGGATATTCTGCAGTTAGTACAGCACGAGTTGGATGCGAAACGAACCCTTCCCACATTACAATATTTGCTCCCACGCAAACGAATATCAATTAACATCTGTATCAACGAATTTTCCAATCACCCACAAAGCCAATAACGCAAACGATGAAATGCAAGGTTTTTTTTCCATACCGACACAGCTGTTCATGTAATTATCACGGTTTCAAAGATTGGCGACTGTAATTTTCGCATGGGCGCTCGATAAACATTACTAACAAGGGTAAAATTGTAACGTGCCTTGCAGAGAATTAAATCAATGCGCATATCCGAAACATGCACAAAGCGCTGTGGGGAAAACGAGTGTACGGAATGTTTAGTAACATAGATATAATACAATACTGATTATATGCATGAGATAATATTTCGGATTAAATTTGGCAGATAAAATTTGCATCCAAATAATCACAAAGCAATCACTTTTGTAAAATTCCTCAGGGATTTGAGGGGAATTTAAAATTTGCCATGGAGAAGGTTTGCAATTATTATAATGTATGGTGTGTGAGATAGAAGACTTTGGATAGGTTATTTCTGAGGCACGAGACACAGAAAACTCAGTTAAAACAAAAATGCAGAAAGTCTATATTTTTTTTCCAAATCTTTTATTTACCGTTATGCAATTGATGAAGGGATACTCACAAAGTACACCCATGCCAGGCGGGATTCCACCTCAGGACCCACGGCGTTGTAGCGCTCTGTGCTAACCACTTGGCCACGGAGATCGGCATAAAGTCTGTACCTCACACCAAATGTTTAAATGTTCACTTGCATCATATGATACATTTTGACGTTACCTTTACAAACGATATACAAATATCATCAACCTGTAAACCTAATTCTTTGCACACACACACAAATCGATGTGTTTCTAGCGCAACAAGTAGATCTCATGGATATAGTTTTCTAAGTCAAGAATGCGTAGGTTTTTCTGAGCTCATCGTGCCTAGTACACTTTGAAACAGAAACAGTTATACTCTATCCCGGGAATCTCTGGAGCAAGACAACGCTTAACGGTAGAGAAGGGGAGAAAGCCAGTGGGCGGAGCGAAGCAGTACGTGCTGCTGGCATATATGCCAATCCCACTCAGTTCAGCATAGGCGATTTGATTCTCCTCTCCGATTGGCTGATTTTGCGGATGTGACGTCACACCAACACAAAAAACACTTGAATGGATAATGCGAATTGATAAACAACGAACATGCGTAAGTGTGTGCATTAAAAATATATTATAATAATAATGTAACAACGGTGGAAATGTGTGCAACAGAAAGGCACTTTCGTACTATAAACAGGAGATATAATTAACTATAGTGCTAGTTGAGTTAAGAGAAATCAAAGGATATCTGTATGTATTTAAAAAAAAAATCAACACAAGCGAAAACTTAGACATTTGAAGTGAACCATGATATTTTTTATCACCTGCTAAGTTTTAGTTTCGTACAGCAGAGAAATATTGTAATGTGCAGAAAATAAAAACACGTTGTTAAGTACGAAGCAGTATTCTTGATAACTTTAATTTTATCCTTTAAATATTTCCTTCGTGCTATTTTTACACTAAAATGCGTCAAAGTTTTGACTGTAATAATTTTAACAATTTATATAGAAGGGTGGAAAATGAATTTACATAGGTCGCGACTATTTTCACCAGGTGGTGAGAATAGTATATGAGGCTACTGTCACCAGGTTGTGAGGATAGCATGTGGAGCTATTTTCACCAGTTTCTGAGAATAACATATGGGACAGTGGAAAGTGCTGAATACTACAAATCACATTATGATTATCAGGTATTGGAAGTATTTACAGAAGTATTTTTAACGCTAATAACTCTAAACCTGACCTATCTAACCTAACAACAAAAGCATTTGGGAATGTGTTAAGTACACGTTCGTACCTATGTCAAGTGACATAGCAGTAGCAGTGAATGTTGGAACACCTTATGGTAATTTTTCCAAACCCATGGTGTGCAGAAGTAGAAGTACTTGTCACCCAAACGAAAATAAATGCAAACTGACGTAAGCTTGATACATGCTAACAACTAAAGAGTACACTTATGCATATAACAGGCCAGGTTAGGTAGATTATGCACATCTGCAGCTTAGAAACTGTGCAGAAGTAAGCTTCAAGTTTGGAAAAAGCAATTTGCTAATTTGTTCCGTATATGCCTGTTTAACTGATAGGTGAATAGGTGGTTTTAGCTTCAGTTCATGCATGTGTGTTGGGAGCTTTGTTATTTAATTCTAAGTAAAAAAAATTAACATCACTGTTGTGTTTTGATGTGAAAAAATTGTACATGGAAAGTTCTGATACACAGTGTAGCACACTATGTAGAAGTGTAGAATGGCTAGCCATGTGTGTGTGTTTATTAAATTTTGATGTAAGCTTGAAAACATTCTGGGAAGCTAGATGAAACATTGCAGGAAAAATAAAAAACACTAAAAAAATTAATTCTAAGTAAAAAAATAAACATTACTGTTGTGTTTTGATGTGAAAACATTTTACATGGAAAGTTCTTCTGATGCGCAGTGTAGCACACTATGTAGACGTGTAGAATGGCTAGCCATGTGTGTGCGTTTATTAAATTTTGATGTAAGCTTGAAAACATTCTGGGAAGCTAGATGAAACATTGCAGGAAAAATAAAAACCACTAAAAAATTTAATTCTAAGTAAAAAATATAAACATCACTGTTGTGTTTTGATGTGAAAACATTGTACATGGAAAGTTCTTCTGATGCGCAATGTAGCACACTATGTAGAAGTGTAGAATGGCTAGCCATGTGTGTGTGTTTATTTAATTTTGATGTTAGCTTGAAAAAGTTCTGGGAAACCAGACGAAACATTGCAGGAAAAATAAAAACCACTAAAAAATGTTATATTTTTATGCCTAGACAATGCCTATTCATGTAGTGTGCATGTCTACAATGTGAAACACCATGAAATGGTGCATAATAAGAGTTTAAGTTTAATGGTGCACTACCAAATCCCATTAGGCGAGTTGTTTCGAGTTGTTTCTTCCACTGTGGGCTGTGAAGCCAGGAATTCTTCCTTACAATTCTCAACAAATATAAGACATGATTGTTTCTTAATGTGTGTTCATTGTGTATTTCAGTATATAACATGTATTGGTCACAGTCACAATACAGATAGGGAACATAAATGCATTGTAGTTTTATTTTTCTCACTTGACAATGATTTTCTGTTGCTTTTGGCTAATAGTTGTGATGAAGATGAAATGGTGATCACATGAAATAGATTAAGGAATACAAAGTAACTTCCATTTGCAGGCTAGATCTCGAGCAAGGGAAGTTTGTTAGCGAGGCTGTGATTTGACTGCTCACCATGCATAGCCACCTAGGTGGTAGGAAATATAAAGTACAAAGTATAAAATAGGATTAAGGTTTAAACAGCATTCCATTCATGTTACCATAGCCATTGCCAGATAAACTGGCGCAAAGGATATATTTATTGTATCCATTATCTGTTTTAACAGTGTGGTATTCAAGTCTGGTTTCAATTTCTAAATTAGGCATGCTCTTAATTTTGAATATTATGATTAAATATATCACACCAAACTAACATTAGAACAAGAATGGTATTTTGTTTACAAACGATGTCATAAATTGTGCAAATAAAAAAGCAGTCATTGGAAAAACTAATCTATTTCCAAATATATACAAACTACATTTGACAGATCTCATTAAATCAAGTCAATATTTTTAAATTAACAAAGACAAGAACTTTAATTTTCAATAAACTTCTGATTTTTTTTCTGATTTCATTTGGTATGCATTTGCCGAGTGAAGAAATTTGTTATTGCAAACCAAACAATTAAACTTCACAATATGTTATAACAGGTATGTATTTCCAGGAGTTTGTTTTTGTGTCATGCATATGTGTTTGTGATGATCCCTTCATCGCTCTCATATTATCATCATTCATGTCCATCTTCGTGATTAGCCAAAGTTGCGGATAAAAGTGTCGTAAAATGAACAAAGAAACCAAATAAAGAAATAAAGATAAACTACAGGGGGTCATGTGTGCAAAGTCCAATAAACCAGTTAAAGGGTTCCGTCTTGTGTTCTTTGGGTATATTAATTAGGATGGTAATAATAAGTGCAACCTAAAGAGTGCTACTCTTGACACTTTCACTTATGCATAAAATGTACATCCACTCTTCTTAAACATTATATTATTTTTGGGGAAAAGTTTACTTAGTTCTACATCTTTTTGTTCTTTGCTTATATAGTATGTGGTCGCAGCTGGAAGATTGTTACTAGTGATTCATATGCATTATGTGTACAGTCAACGGCAAAGATAATGCTAGGCAAATTGTCCACTGCCATTTTCATTTTCTTCTTTATTCTACATCCTGTGTTGTTTCAAGGAATGAAACTACGTTGGTTCGAAGCAGGCATTGTTCTCTGCTTATTGAAGTCATTATTTCAATTCGTCTTCATCACATTGTGTAATTCAGACCGAATGAAAATGATGGTGGACAATTCGCCTACTGTTTCTTTCGCCGTTGGGTGTACATATATGTGTGTGTGTGTGTTTGTGTTTGTTTGTTTGTTTGTTTTCTGTACAGAATGTCGAACTAGAAAATTAAATAAAAATAGGGAAAATATCATGAAAATAGTTATACACTAGACTCTCGCTAATCCGGCCCTCAATAGTCTGCCCTCTCAGTAGTCCAGCCCACATCCGGCCTGTAGTCACTCAAGCAGAAATGACACCCACAACAATGAATTATCGTGTTCAACAATGTTGTTAGTTAAAAATGTTAAACAATGCTATACATACGTACAGTATTTGAAATTGTGACTTTCTTACAGTAAAGTTCAGTACATACTAAGGCTTCTAAAAGGAAACACGTAAAGTACAGCCGGTATAGTCCCTATGTGTTTAAACTACATAGTAGTATGGAATTTCCGAACCTCCCAATAATCCGGCACTTCCGCAAATCAGGCACCCATATGTGCAAAGAATGGCCGAATTAGCAAGAGTCTAGTGTATTTCCCATTTATGTATGAAAAACAATGTCGGGCATATGTCCACCCCTACTGAGTATGGACGCATTTATACTCTCCACAAAATTATTGATAACCCTCTCGCAGATTTCTGTCCTGATGCCTCCAATCACCCATATGATTTCCGCCTTCAGTTCCAAAAGGTTTTGTGGTTTGTTGGCTTACACCTGTGTTTGTGATTTCACAAACCGTCATAAGAAGAAATCACATGACTTTGCCGGCCATTCCTGGGCACCGTGCAAAGAGATCACTCGTTGCGGGAATTTTTCATGGAGTTCCATATCGTAACCAGAACAAACGAGCCAAAACATTGAGGCTACATTAATCTGCATAAGAACAGATACCAACATTGGTAAGAACAGGTCTGACAACATCGAAACAAAACAATAGCACTCGATTCAAATTCGGCATCCTATACGGAACACCCTTTATTATCTTCAAATTATTGTTGTATTGTTATTTAATTTCTCTTCTTGTGTCATTTTGGCTAATCATGATGAGGATAAGTGATTATTGGATGAAATTGATGGACACACCCATGAAGAACATCTAGGAACAGGTTGGGACTCAAACCTGGGAATTTCAGTGACACTTTTGAAATGTGATCACCTAATATATTCAGCAATCAAATCGACTATAAATTGCCGTTCATTCTAATTCATAATAATTGTAATCATAGAAACAAAGATTGATGGAAAATAAGATAGAAAATATCTTGCCACTAATGGTCCTCCCGAGTCTATCATCAATGCTTGAAGTGGAAATTCCTAGCTGGGCTGGTGGAATGCTTGGGGGTAGGAGGGTGCTTGTATGAACCAACATGGAAACAGTGCAGTAGGTGGGAAGATGCCTGTGCAAATTATACAAACTGAGGGATGCTTTATGGAAAATTTTCCATGTTACCCGCCACTTTGAGCACTTTGATGGATGCATACAAATCTAGAAAGTCCTTTACAATGCCATTTAATGAACAGGGCTAAAAGTGAGCTGGAACTCCGTTCTGGTACTTTTGTGCCAGAACTCAGTTCCTGCCGGTCATCCATTTTATTTACCACACTACAAAAATCTGTCCATTGTTACATTATTTTTTGCAAACAATAGATGAAGAGAAAGTTCTTGTACTAAATTTGTCTCTCGTCAGTGAGCAGTGCGGAAATTTGAAAAAAAAATACTATACTTGGGCAAGTGCTCTCTTTTATAATCCAAATGACAACTTAAATTTTCTGAAATGGTAAGAGTCTAGTTTACATCCTTTTCCTAAGGAATACGTGTCATATATCGTTGGAAAGGTTATTGTATAAGGAATTCAACAAACTAAACACATGTTTCTGTATCTCAATACAAAAGAGGAGCATTTGCACTAGTTTCATTTACAACCTAACAAGACTGTTGCATGGGTGTATTTAATCCAGGATCACTTGGGTATATAATTGTTACAAGTGCTCAAAGTGGCGGGTAACATGGAAAATTTTCCATAAAGCATCCATCAGTTTGGATAATTTGGACAGGCATCTTCCCACCTACTGCATTGTTTCCATGTTGGTTCTTTAACATGCATTCATAACGCAGACACAAAGACGAGCATGCAGTGTTGTTAACTCCCATCGGTTACCACCAAAAGGCAAGAAGGATGTAAACTAGACTCTAGCCTTCTGAAATAACAGCTTCGTCACATCCCTACAAGTAATGATATTCCTGTCCACTGAGATATGTGGAACAATTTATGTTATTTTCTGCATGACAAAAATAAATTATCGTTCAATATCCAAATCAGAATATCAATAATAACAACAGGTTCCAAAAACTTCTAGATAGTGTAATTGGTACTCACCGATAATTTTTGGAATCAATACCGATTCCGATACATAAGATTATTAAACAGAAATGGGATGTTATTTTGTATTAATACTTTGTAATTACTTGTAGAGGGTTTTTAAGCAAACTAATTGTAATCATAGAAACAAAGATTGATGGAAAATAAGATAGAAAATATCTTGCTACTAGTGGTCTCCCTATCATCAATGCTTGAAGTGGAAATTCCTGGCTGGGCTGGTGGAATGCTTGGGGGTAGGAGGGTGCTTGTGATAGTTTGTTTATATTTACTTTGTATGCAATAATAATAATAATGCCAATCACCATTATTATTGTCATCATTAGTAGTAGTACTCATGTTGATTCATTTGTGGTTGACATTCTGGCTACTGACTGAAACCACTTAAAGCACTGGTCATGAAGGTATGTCTACAAGCAGCACTAGAAATCAGTGCATTTTAAGAGCAAGCAGTTAAACAATACATAAGTTTGTAATACCAACAAATTGTATTTGGCATGCTGTTTCTTCTATTCTGCACTGTGAAACCTGGGATGCTGACTTTCAATCCTGGACAAGGCATGCGTGTTTCTTCTGGTTTGCAGGAGATGTAGAAAATAAATATAGGTACCAACTTTCTGTGTGTGTGTGTCGACCTTGCGGGCGAGAATATTCACGACTAGGAGATGATGTGCTTTGAGATGGGCACTATTGGCTTTTGTGTTACTGCCCTGTGGAAAAGGGCATTCAGGATGGATAGGCATTGTTCCTTGTGATGGAAGCTACGGACTGGTATGGGGAATTTATTTCAGAAAGGTTGTATTTTACATCACATATTAACACCATAAAAACAACCAAGACAAAGTTGGTTGTGACTTTGCATTGCTTGTTTTTTTAGGGATATTTTTTACACTGAAGCAACATGTGTCAATTGAGGATGCGACAATCCAATGGTGGCTTGTGCAGTGGATCAGTGTGAATTGTTGCTATTAATTCCAAGTGACACATCATTTTAGTGTCAAGTCTCTCTTTAGTTTCCATATGTACCAATGTTTCAGAAACTGGTTCTGCTCCCGTTTTCTGGGTAGTGTACGGTATTTGCTTCCATCTTGTCCCATGTAAGAGTGAGACAGAACCAGTCTCTGAAACATAGGCACATACAAACACTAAAGTCAGTGGTTACATGTAGAAACAATTCAACATGCCACGATTGTATAATGAAGTTTATTGGTCTGTACAGCATGTTATCTTTTGAGATTTCTCTATATAAAATCTTCTGTGCTCTCCATCCTCATGCCTTTTCTGCATGGCTTAGTATTTCAAGATGTTCATCATTAACACACACATTATATTACCATCGAAAAAATGCAATTTCTTTGCTATTATCTTTTTTAAACTTTAGGTGGGAGTTTTTCAGTTAATGAACAAGTATAAAAAATAAAATATAGTGAAGACAGCAGAACTACTTGAAGTATTGCATTAAAATCAATCATTTTTATCCAAGATAAGAATCATTTCTAAGTTCACATCTATGAAGCAGGATATTTGAATATTAACATTTGTTACCATTAGCATACTTCTTTCCATGGTATTATTTGTTCACCAATTAGATTCTGTATAAGACTCCATATCAGTTTTTTTTATTCACGAACAAAAATTTATGAAGTGCGAAGGTAATAAACCTCCAGTACTTGTGGACATTCTGAAATTATATAGTTGCAGTTGCAAACTAGTAATCAACAGTGGCATGTCAGACACTCTGGAGAAACCGTTCTCAAATCTTAGTATGTAAGGTAATGGTCACTGGTATGTTGAACAATAAAAATAAATAAATAACAAGCTATAACATGGATACATTTACAGGGTGGCTACTCTAGGTACATGATAAAATTCAATTATAATTGCCAGTTTTCAAGACGAACTTTCAAAAAATTTAGGGATATACAGGTATTTCCATCTTACGTATTACTGCCTCTCACCATCCACACATATATACAAAGAGTCCGTGTGATTCAAACTTATCCAAAAAGTCTAATTCAATTAAATTGTGTATATACATTTAAAATAATTTAAGGTGCATAATTTACCACTGCACCATTGTGAAATGTTAAATTTGTTTACAATTGTGTGGGAAATGCTATTTAATACATATTTATTTATTTACTGACTAAATTTTAGATACAGCATGGATAGCCATTTTACGCTGAAATTGTCAACAATTTAAAGAGCAAAATTAAGAATATCATAAAAATGATTGACAAATTATCAAAAAATAAGTAACACTACTTGATTATTTACAAGCATGTCATGTGATGGAAGACCAAAAGGTATACCTAGTGTAGGTTTTTCTGTGTAAAATATATTTGTGATACATCCTATGTGCATAGGCACTCGAAAGTGGAATTCCTGAAGGTGTGTGTTGCAAGGAATTTTGCCATTAACAATTTTGTATAGATAATTGATGTCATTCCGCAAATGGTGCTGGGATGGGAGTCTCTAAGTTTAAACACAAGAAGAGATGCAGTGTTGAAAGATTGTGTAATGAGGGAACCCTGTAACGAACTATAGCTACATAAAAGTGAATCGATTCAAAAGGTTGTGGGGGTAGCACATGATGCTGAGATGTTAACGGATCATCATTACATATTTGGAGGAAGATGCCTGACATGATCGTCATTGCACACGAAGCAAAGGTGTAACAAAAATTATTCATTCTAAGAGCACTGTTCAATGTGCTTGTTCACATATGAACAAATTAGTTTGCTTAAAAACCCTCTACAAGTAATTACAAAGTATTAATACAAAAATTGTTCCACATATGTTTGTTTTAAGACACTTTTTCTTTTTTAAATTTTGTTTTCTATGAAGTGTACATGCCATATCATGATTAATTATTATTGATATTCTGATTTGGATATTGAACGATAATATCTCAGTGGACAGGAATATCATTACTTGTAGGGATGTGACGAAGCTGAAAATTTACTGATGCCGATGTACTCACCGATAATTTTTGGAATCAATACCGATTCCGATACATAAGATTATTAAACAGAAATGGGATGTTATTTTCTGCATGACAAAAATAAATTTGGTATGTACATTTCTATTGCATATCATATGTATATACATATATATTCTCAAGAGATGCGAATGTACATTTGCATCTACAAAAGGTTATGTGAACCTAAAGCTTTAACATTAGTACACAAGCAGTTCTTTGAAATGCAAAATGAATTCCTGTTCTGCCAGATTCAACTTCAGAAATACGAGATTTGGAAGCACTTCAGGAAGTAACCTACTTCTTCTCTTATCGCAAATCTGTTCAGCAACACTGAACACTCAATCACTGAATACTGATGCAGCAGGTATGCTCACGTATTTTCTCAGCACTTGCTTCAGGTTTGAATAATCATTTTTGAATTTCCAATACAACAGCAGAACCTGGTTCAGCAATGTACCATTTTATTTCCGATTTATAGTTAGGTTGATCCTCTGAATGAGAGTTTGCAATAGTTTTATTACAAAAACTCTACAATAATGACGAATCATATCCAAATTTTCAATAAATCTTACAAAACTAGAATATAAAACTTATTACAAGGTAAAACTCTAGTATAATCTGTACCGGTTTAAATATCGAATTTTTGCCGATGCCGATATGTCAATTTCTGCCGATTTTCATACATCTGTCATCAGCTTCGGCACGTCCCTAATTACTTGATATTTGGGCAGGCTATTATTTCATGTTGGAAACCATAATTAATTATTTTTGTTTACATCTTCAAACAGCTGATAACATGAAATAAATAATGTTTATGTTTGCGAACATATTATGCTATGTCATACTTAGGACAACTAATAGATATGTGTAGTAATCCCAGGTAAGATTCCTGTACTAGGTACAGGGCCTCCCTGGTAGCGTTGCCACCTGGTAATAAAGGGGTTCCGATTTCGATACCCAGTGGAGGCACATAGTGGTTCGGATTCCACTTTAAACTGTAGGTCCAGTCCCGATTAGCCTTACTGTGCATAAAGTGGACTTAAAACAACAATTCAATGTACTAGATACATTGCACACTAGTACTTAAAGGTTCGAAAAGGAACGGTAATTTCAGTGCCGATTAGCCTGTCTGAGCATAAAATCAACGTTTGAAAAAGACACTCAAGAGCTCTTAGGGTTGCTGCAAGTTTTTAATTAATACAAAGTTGTGAAAAAACACAAACTGAAAAGTGAAATCATGTAGATAACATCTTGAAAATATTCACACTGAATTTTCGTATTTATTTATTTATTAGCGTTCAGGTCATACGTCTAACAGGCTGATCTTTCTCATTTATTACCAAGAAAAGGTTTTAAATTTACTAGCATCTTTGTAATTTTATTATTAACATTAATATGCCGCCTTCCTTTGACATGCTCATTTTTTATTCATTTTGAATTTGTTGTTTTACATATATCTCTTTCAAGGAGAAATATAAGTAGTCAGATGCATATGTAAGATTTCTCCTGCAAATGAAACATACAACTTATGAGCTATGTTCATTTGCATTTGATAGTTGTTATCCATTGTGTACAAATTCTGAATAAGAATTCACTAAATAAACTTCATTAAATTTTAGGAACATTTTTATACAAGGTTTCTATAAATATTTTGAAACCGCTGATTTTTTTTTCTGAATAAATGTACAAATAATTATGTACCATCTCACGATTTACATTGAAACTTGTAATCAATTGATTTCCTTTAGGTGTCTTGGCATGGGAATTGCAAATTATTCAAATTTGCCAGAATCAGGCATTATTCCAGTAATTTACAGTACTACTCATTGATAAAATATTCCAAGTATATCTATGTTGCTTTCCCTCTCGCAGATAAAAAAAATGAAATGCAAATCAAAGGACGTACAAGAATTATTTTGCTTACAAAGCTTCACTAAGTTGGAAAAATTTAAAGATTCATTTTACGATTTAAATGAATGGATTTTATTTTCTACTAGCTACAGTTACCTTCCGAGAAACGTACCATCAGAATAAAAACACTTATTTTCATTATTTTTTTAGAAAATAGTGTACATTTTACAATTCTCATTAGGCTACATTTTCAACAACTATATCGTGTGGCTACAGAATATGTGTCTTGCTTTCAAAATACCAGCAGAAGACAAGTGTTAGGTCACTTCCGCCAAGTCGACCAATCAGGAGCAAGAATTGTTCCTCCTATGCTGAACTGAGTGGGATCCGTAAATATGCGTGCTGCTGCAACCGCAACCGCGTTTCCCTTAGACGCATATCCCTTTCACTCGCACTTGTTCACTGGTCGAGTCCTCTCGAGTCACTACTTGCGCAGATACTTGTTTTCATTCGCTCGCTCCAAAGATTCCCGGAACAAAGTATACAGAGCCTGATGTGCAAGAACTTCCGACTTTTCCACGGAAACTGCCACCTGCCTTGCTGCGGTAGCAGTTAAATCTTTCCATTACTGGAAATTCACAGCACGTTCAACGGAATGTTGAGAAAATTCAAATCAACAAGCACCAGGAAAATTTCGGCGTTGCGTTTTGGACAAGAGGATAGTGGGAAAATATCGCGTCGCATACATTGACCAACTTACTACTCAGGCTAAAACATAATTCCAAGCTACAAGATCTCCTAGAAAACGATGTCACCCTAATGGTGCAAGTTTGTGGACAATGTGTTACCATATTATCAAGTAACTAATTTTGCTTTCACTTTTTCTCCTGCCAAATAACCCAATAGAAAAGCGACATTCGAATTACAGCAGAAGGCAGATGGAATGTAAATTTCATTTTAAAATAATGTCCATTATTATAATAAAAATTACTACCCTAATGATGGTGATGATTGCGTGTATAGACACGGGTGAAATTAACAGCATTTCTTCTATGAAGGACTATTATTAAAGAACAATCATTCCATTACACAAACGACGGCTGCTGGACAAAGTATCGGAAATGGCCTCTCTCTCCAAATAATGCAGATTAACCAGCACTCATCAGAGAAAAAGAAAAGCTAACCGGGATAAATTCTGGAGCATCAGTTTCCCTTCACACAAGATGACAAAAAAAATCAAACGTATTTTGGACCTGTACCGCCATTTGAAGCTTGGTTATAAATATTTATCCAGAAAACCAACAAGGGAATTCGAACCATAAATAACAGAGTTAAATTCGAAATTAGTTTCCGCTTACAAAATTGACCGCATTAGCAATGGTAATTGATAACGCCGTGCGTATGCATGCGTCATGTATACGCATTCTCACACGCCCACGCACAGCCGCAAGCACGCGCAAAATGTGGAATATACATTTACGAAATAAAGGGACACAAGGGAAGGAAAAAGTAGATTCTGAATATCAGCAAACGCAAAAGCTAGCAAACATGTTCTATTTGACTGATTGATTGATTGATTGGGTTTACTTTACTTCGCTTTTCTGCCACTTTTAGATAATCTGAAGAAGAGAATAGAGTGATGATGGAATTTATGAAAATGTAGTTTCAAAGAACGCCCAGATCAAGATTCGAACCCAGTATCCCTGGCGTGGTAGCGCGATGTGCTAACCACTCCGTCACGGAGGTCGGTTGTGGTATTTAATTTAAAATTGTACTGGTAACAATAGCGGTATTGAATCATTCAAGCTCTTAATTTGTAGGGAGTAAGGTTGAATCTACCATGTTCAGTATGACACAAAATTACACCCATGCTTAATTTATTCCGAGATCTATGTACAGGGTGACAATTAATGAACTATATGAAATAAAACGGAAATTAGTGACGAACCACGTAGTACACAAACTGTATTGCACATGTAAACGGCACTACAGACATTCGGATTTAGGTTATGACATGTTCGATATGTCTGCCATCTCTGGCGATGATGTGGGGCAGACGAACAGCAAAATTCTGCCTGACCCGCTGAAGTGTCGAAACATCGATGACCTCCTGAATGGCAGTTTTCAGCTCGGAAATGGTTTTGGGGTTATTTCTGTACACCTTATCCTTAACATAGCCCCCTTCCAGTGGCCTCTGGGTACCCGAGAGCCAGAATGCGGTCCCCAAAATACTCCTCCAGGACATTTTCACTTGCAAATGGGCGACATCAACACGTTGCGTGCGTTGGCCGACATCAACACGTTGCGTGCGCATACGCATACGAATTCCCATCATGCCCTGTGGCGAGCCACGCAGTTTGGACGTCATCACGCGAACCGTTCAGAAATTATGACGGTTTTATTTCATATAGTTCATTAATTTTAATGAATCTGCACAGGTTATACTTACTGCCACCACAATGGACAGCTCACCTTGATGGCTATTAATTTCCGTCAATCCTCTTGGTGGATGTTCCTGGCGGGGTTGCAATTTCACTTGCGAAGTAAACTATGTATCGTCGGATGCCCGGTCACAACGTTGTCAAGTTCTTTTATGTGTTTATGTTCCTTGTTATTTACCGAACAAATTTATTTCTTCAAGGAATGCTTGTTCCACTTTGTCTTCTTCTTTGTTACCTTTAACAGCGGGGGAAACTGTGAGTGCACAGAAGGTTTGGCATCGTTGTGACACGAAAGTGAATGATTTCAGCCGATCGGACCATAACTGAACACACCCAGTTGAAAGGGCGGTTAAGTTTAATTTTTCCTCAAGGTAAGTGTAATTATAACAGTGACTATGAAATTAAGTGGCTGTGCTTTTGCAGAAAAGGTAGAGCGAGGAAGCGCCAAGAATCGTTGGTTCTCGCGCTCTTTGTGGCAGCGTTTAACGTGCAGTGTTGCCTAGTACAAGCATCACCATTTTCTGCAAAAAGAAAACGTACCGTTCTGCCATCTAATCTTCCAACATTGGTACCATTTTCCTATCACGTATGTTACAAAGAAAGTTTGTAAACTAGAAAATACCACGTCCCTAGCCATCTCATTATGATCGAACATCGATGTGGCAAGGGCGCATTTCCATCAACTGCGTATTTTCATGACTCCCACTGTAGCATCATGTGCCTCTCACTACATAAGCGTGAAGGGTGAACACGATACCCTCTGTTTCTATGGGAAAAACACTCTGCGTTTGTAATGTAATTAATTCATGAAATGCCTCCCCCTTGAGATTTATTTAAGGATGACACTGAATAAATGAACGAAAAGGAAGCGCTACTTTAAAGCACGATTTTAAGGTCACGAATGCCACTTCTTCACAAGACATCTTCCAAGGGGCGAAAAAATTTGTGGAAGAATACCGAAAACGTACTTTTGCTTCCATTTTTGGAGGGGAAGCCAAATGGTCAGATGAATGAAAACTAAAAGACTATGCTTTACAAAACCAGTTGTTGATATAGTGTTCCATCGTAATAGAATAGGTACAGACCCTTCACTTGGGGGCCAAATATCTTTCGCCAGTAAAAAATACCCAATAGGCATAACAATAATGGGACACAACCAAGACATCAAAAAGTTAACACTTAAGTTAACAAATTTATCTAAAAATCTTTCAATGGGTTGAGATGTGTGCCTGAAACATTTCGTTAAACTCCTCGTACATCCAATTAATGTACACATGTCGATTGTCTGTTCGTATGTTCATTGTTGTTTGCTCAACACAAACAGAGCCAGGTATCTTAATTCGCATGGTGGTGAGCTATTCAAACAGGATTGCCATAATAGAAAAAATGGAAATTTCATAT
Source organism: Lepisma saccharinum (assembly GCF_977018435.1). Taxonomy (NCBI): domain Eukaryota; kingdom Metazoa; phylum Arthropoda; class Insecta; order Zygentoma; family Lepismatidae; genus Lepisma; species Lepisma saccharinum. The sequence goes on from NC_139253.1 coordinate 42,836,624, forward strand.
TATTGGGATTGTTTAACTATGTTATGTAGGGATTAAAAATGCACATTAAAATTTGGTACATGTGTTCTGATGGTAAGGACGATAATGTCCTAACACTGATTACATCCCCTAATCTCAATATCATTTATGCCTTTTAATTACATTCAGTATCGATAATTTTCAAGATAATCACAACTACGTTTTCCTTTTGAACCTCTGGAGTACCAAACATGCAAATGAAAGCTATGACTATCACCATTCCGTGCCTTTATCTGCTGCCATGGGAGTTGGAAACTGAATTCAGTTTCTTGGTGTGTGGCAATTTCGTAGTTGACTTGGTCTGTGTAAAGAGCTGTTAGGATTCAAATTCCGTAATACAACAGGTCGTTTTCCCTGCTGCGATGCGGGGAAAATGGCAGAACATTGTTTCTATTTCTACGTTAGAACGTGTTTAATGTCTTCGGCATTCTCATTCTTGGGTCTTAAGCGATTTCAGAACTTAACGGACATAAAAATTGCATTGTTATCTGTCTTACTACTTCGCACTAAAGTCACAAAATTTTATACCAACAAAATCACCGTGGAGAAATGTGCAATTTGCTCACAACACTCACAATCCAATTCGATTAACGAAAAATTGTGAAGTACAACCAAAAAATTTGCCTATCAAATCTAAAATATGGAAATACAATTCTATTACACGGCACGTATACCAATACCTTGAAGCAATAAAGTTCACACCATTTGTGACGAGATTTTCAAGTCTAGTGAGTAAAGTTACTTTCCAAAAGGAAAGAAACTTATAAGATAGGACGCTCTGTGAGTTTCTTTCAGATCAAGTTTCTATTTCAAAGGATGATGATGATGTAGAACGCCTCTAGACATGTCATACAATACCTATAGGCTAAGAAAACTAATTTCTACCCAACATAAACACTTACTCTCATCGTCTTCAGCTCGAAAAAGTTGTCCCAAAGTTGAGCATAGACTTTACCTGTAAGAAAACAAAACACACGAATTAGAAATACGTTTTCTAGTGAAGAGTTTGTGCTTAATATTGGCTACTACCTTAAGTTAAGCATTTAGCGTACAAGTAAATGGTAAAATTCAGATTGGAACGACATTCACAGGCTGGTGGAATATTAAAACCTCTGGAAATTTGAAGGTTCATATCTGGTAGTTTTACCCGTTGAATATCTTCCTGAAGGCTGTCTGCGCGACACGAGTCCTATTTGTGTCACAGATCCTCGTGGGATGTCAGAAATTGCTCAAACACATCTCGAAGTGTCGGGACGGAATGGTGACAATACATGGGTCGACTTCGTGGGAAGGGAAACCGACAGCTCTCTTGGGTCGGCGAGGAGGAGGAGCCCTTTGAAACTAGGACACCGTACTCTGTACAGACATGGATGATGTCCCTAGGGGCAACATTGACGCTCCTCACAAGCTACTGACAACAAACAACGGAACTCCATGGAGCCATTGGGAGAAGCGAAGACCTTTCAGCTCACGTTTTTTGTCGCCAAAGAGCTGATGAGCATCGTTCAACTCAAAAGTTGAACATCCTCATTCAGAATTGATGCTGTAGATAGCAAATACTAGTTTGCAGAGTTGACGTCACCATTTATGGACACTACTTCCCTGGGGTATTGAGAAGTAGAATAAGAACAAAGCGACAGAAGGAAACTAATATTGGTAGTGATAAAATGCGCAGAACATCTTCCTTAGAGGTATAATATCGTGTAAATGATATTAAAAAAAATGTATATTTCTGCGTGTTCTCAAGTAAAGAAGTCTTACTACCAAATGTCATAATCTTACAAACATTTCGGTATTCTGACTGGGGGTGGATAGACGATAATCTACGCACTTTTACGAATTCTCCCTTTAAACAAGCATTTTGTTGCACAAGACTGATTCCTTCGAATTTCACAAATTATAAATATGTACAACAAAGTTGTATTTTCGGTATTTTTTTTACTTACTTACAACAAAATGCAAGATCGAAGCAATGGTGGAATAAATTCAAAAATATCAGTTAAAGTGGAAGCAACATATTCTGAAGATGCCACATAGCAGTTTGACTAGAAAAGTGTTAAATTACAGGCCAAAAGGAACGATACATTTAGAAATACCATATCGCCGCTGAAATGATCATATTTTTTGTAGTCGCAGAACGGGCTTTGGTTACTCAAGACCTGTAAGAGGAACATGATGACTTACAAACTTTCCGGGAGTGCCACCGAGGTGGCCGAGGGCATTAAGCTATCGTCTTCAAATTTCGACACCAAAATTCCAGGGTTCGTATCCCCGTCTGCGCGTTTAATGTCTTTTCATCAATTTTATTCATTCATCACTCATATCCCATTCACACAGTTCGCCAAATGTGGTGGAAAACCGACGCTAAATAACAAAAATACAAAAACTTTTTGAGAGGATCTCTTGTTATCCATTAAATCCCTGTGGTCAGGCAATAAATACTTGCTGGTTGTCTTGTAGTGACTGCATAATTGGTTTTATTTAGCGTATCTCTTTGGGTCACTTTAACCACAATAACTGGCGATTATATGAAATGGACGATTGTATAATCACAAAAAGGAATGAAGTAAGAAAAGCCTCTTCAAGGATTTAAGCCAAATACGAAAGCAAAGTGATTAGAATTCAACAGGGGACTTCGTCAAGGAGACCACAAAGAAAGTTTAGAGCTCGTCAGACATTAAATTTGACTCAACGAAGAGCAGGAATATTCACGCATCTGCCCACAACCCTCCACTTCCTGTAACATATGCAACTGCAAGAAGGGGAGAAGCGACAACTTTAAACTCTTGTCGGGGATTAACAACGTCATTCGAATGCAAACGGAATACCAAGGTCTTACTTCTAGGGTGACAATTAGGAAACGCACAAGCGAACGCAGCTCGGTCCTGCTGATATGGGAAAAGTGTTGCTAATCGCACATTGGAAAACCTAGCGTTTTGAAAGTAAGCTCACCATAAAATGGGTATACTATGATAGTTAATGATCTCTCTTTAATAAATTAAAATTGGGCAAATGATGCACTACTTATTATCTCAGACCAGTTTGTTTAACCATATTCCAGTATTGTAACAGTTTTAACTGTAATTATCTTTTCCCTTGTTTTGCGTTGTCCAGAAAACATTTTACAATATCCCAGTACTTCCAGCTCGGTGGCGGAGCGCGTTAAGTGCTCGACTTTCAATCCGCCACCAAAGATTCCGCGTTCGAATTACGATCTGAGCATGCGTGTTCTTTGCGAGTGTTCATTCATCAATTCCATGTAATCTTGGAAGGCCACGACGAAGCTGGAGGGATAACGTTGGCAAGGATCTAAAGGAAATTGGTAAGGATGGAAAAGATAGGATTGATCTTGACCAGGACAGGGACAGATGGAAAGCTTGTGTCGCTGCAGCATAAACCTTCGGGTTTAAGAAGGCTAGAGAGTGAGTTAGTTAGTTCCTGTAATCATGCCTCATCCTCATCGTCGCGATTAGCCAAAAGTAGCAGACACGGCATATACTTTACTAGTCTCTGCTACGTTTTTGCACACACCCACACACATCAGTTCTTCGAATTAAAAGACCGTGTTATATTCGAACCACTAAAAGTTACGCAATGTAAGGAAAAAGTGGTAACTGTATAAACATAAAAGTATTGGGGAAAAAATATCAGTAATATTTATACATTATTTTTTGAATAAATGACTGGATAATAAAGTTTTTACCTTAAGGCAAATCGTTGTCAAAAAATATGACGCCTGGTTATTACCCATTCTAAGGGAGGGGTAATTTAGTTTGTTCCTTATAACAACATTTTCGTTTTCGCCGATCCATTAAATGCCGAGGTGCAGATATAAAGAGCACAGAACAACGAACAGAAGGAAATTTAGTATATTCTTTACGCATTTCGATTTATAAATTAATTACCAACTGAGCCGCCCTGTGGCCGAGTTGTTAGCACATCGCGCTGCGACGCCTAGGGTCCCGGGTTTGAATCCCGATCGGGCATGGTTGTTTGTGAATCTCCATTCATCAATTTCATCACTCATCCCCATCTTCGCAAATTAGCCACGAGGCACAACACGCGAAGTAAAATAAACTAAATCAATGAATCAATCAATTAATTACCAACTGAGAAAAAATTACAACGCAAGAATGACAAATTGAAACAAAACTTCATTTGCTTTCGGGACATTGAAAGAAGTAGAAAGGGTAACTGTAATGCTGTGTACTAATTCTTTAAAAAGTCCGCATTTTACTGTGCAGTCAGGTAGAATATGATGAAATTCTACACGTAAAGATCCGGCTCTCTATAAAACAAAAACGTTTAATAATTCTTATGAAATTAAACTGGAGTTAAAGTATACGATGTACAGTCACGGACACTTCTGGGTTGTAATGATACCATTAGCTTTCAATGGGATTGTTACAACCCAGCAGTGTCCATTACTGTACAAGAGAAACTGACGAATAAGAGGAAAATTTCAAAGTACGGAACTGAATTGAGACAGCCATGCAAATGAAGGAATTTGCATAAAATGTTCCATTTTAATAAATATGTCCAAACTTTATATTTACATGTGAAGCAATAGAACAGGGCTAACTTCTAGGAAAAGTATATTTTAAAATCTTAGACTCATCAGTTCCTTCAGATGACTCACGAAAGTAAAAAGTCGAGCGCGTTAAGTGTTCACCCTTGGAAGTTACCGGGTTCGAATCCCGTTCTTGGCATAGGTGTTATTTGCGAGAATCCCTTCAACAATTTCATCACTCTTGCTCATCGTCGTGATTAGCCAAATGTTGCAGAAAAGACGCTAAATAATATAACTACAAGACAAAAGTAAAAAGTATATTAAACTACTCTAATTACAGATTGGATAAATTTAATGGCAACAGATATAACGATAAAATCAGATACTATGCCATTAGGTTTTAGGAAATGGCAAACAAAAACGTGAGCCACAATACAAAACATGGGTTGGTATCACTGCTGGAGACGAAGCGAATTTTTCCTCTTCGCCACGTACATCGCCAAACTCACTCGAAGGAGATCCAAGGAACCGGACTAATTCTTGGGCGGTACTAGAATTTTAATAAACCTGAAGTTAACAAAGAGCGAAGTGTCCTAAAAGAACGCTTCATCACCTCTAATTTTTATCTTCCTTCCTGGATGAGCGAAAGGGAAAGAGGAGTGCGTATCATGAATTCGTAGAGCTTGTAGATGGTGATTTTAATACCAGCATTTTCCTTCATGAACCAAAAATGTAATGTTGAACTGCTGTCAATATACGAAGGATTCAGTAACAGTTTCATGTGCAAGGCTATTCCTAAAATATCCACCTTTTCTCCATTTAGTATATTCTGAAAACAGAAACAATATTGATTAATTATTATAGGCAGCACGTGCATTTCCGGTATTTTATACTAGTTTTCTGCATTTTCATTTGTTTTAGCATTAGCCGCGTCTAGTTCCCTGCACCTTTTGACACTAGGTGTGGTGCAGGTGTATCCCGGTGTCAGGCTTGTACAAAGAAATGACGTTCAATCAAGTAAAGGATAGCGGTGTTCAAGCACGGAAGATTCAACAAATGCCTGTCTGCTGCTTTAAACGTTCAGTTTGATTAGTTAGCACGCACCACGTGACCATACACCACACATTACACCGCTAAAGAACGCAGTGCAAACGATGCAGACACCAAATACAGTACTTGAGACCGAATCAACGAGGTAGACGAGTCGGTGCTGCATACGTGTAAGTGGCAAGTGCCGAAACAGTTTAAAAAAGATCAGCGAACTAGGCGGGACTCTTTTCATACTTCTGCCGACCTCTGTAGCGGGGCGGTGAGCACAGCGCGACGTCGGTGGGCCCGGGTTCGAATTCCGACCTGGACATGTGCGTTTCTTGTTTCGACTGATTGATTGATTGAAATTTCACCCGCCACATTGTGTGAACCTCAGCCTCTTACCGTAGCTAATACTAATATCTGTCTCGGAGGACTAAACTCTCCTTACCTAGTTAAAATCAGAGGTTGCAGAGAGGCATTTAGCACGTATATGGACAAAACACAGACCTGCAGAGGATTCTACTGGCTCTAGGTCTAGGCGCCTGAGCCTCGTTGGACTGTAAGACTGAACTTAACGGAGTGTACTACGTGGAAGTGAGGTTGATATTTGGGTGCCTTATTAAAATGTCACCCCTTACATTCCGGGTGTTCTTTGTGAGCGGCCCTTCATAATTTTCATCATCATCCTCATCTTCCTCAGCCAAAACTGGCTGAAAAGTGAAGTAAAATACAACACGTCAGTCAATTTTCATACTGCTGTGGTATACGAGGGTCACTATTTATATTTTGAGCCTAACAATGAAAAAAACAGGAATTTGGCATTGAAAACTGCTTTATTGTTTATCGAAGTATTCTCCTTTATGGTCAATACATTTTTGCATTCGTTCGAACCATTTGTCAAAGCAGTTTTTCCAATCTTCTTGAGACACCTCCATAATATGGTTTTTGAACGCATCAACGGCGTCTTCCGCCGACGAAAATCGTTGTCCACGCAATTTATTCTTGACATTCGGGAACAAGAAGAAGTCATTGGGTGCCAAATCAGGACTGTACGGTGGATGACCCATCGATTCGATTTTTTGACTGTTCATAAAGTCGGTTGTTAGACGAGATGTGTGACGGCTGGCATTGTCTTGATGAAGAATGATCCGACGGCGTTTGTTTGTTTTCCGTATTTGACCGAAGACCTCTGGCAAACAAATTGTTGTGTACCATTCAGAGTTGACCGTTCTACGTTCCTCTAAAGGCACAGTTGCCACAAGACCAGTTTTCCCGAAAAAACAGGCGACCATTTGTTTCGATGTGCTTCGAGCGCGAACAACTTTTGTTGGATTGGGTTCATCTTGAAACACCCACACAGTCGACTGCTGTTTACGTTCCGGCTCATATGCATATATCCATGATTCGTCACCTGTTACAATCTTATATACATTTTTTGAAGCACCACGATTGTATTTATTGAGCATTTGTTTGCACCAATTGACGCGAGCGTCTTTTTGAGTTTTTGTCAAATTGTGTGGGATCCAACGAGAACATACCTTTCTCACAGCTAAATGATCATGTAATATTTTATATATGTTGGTGGAACTATATGGTTGCGCCCGACCCTGTGGCCGAGTGGTTAGCACATCGCGCTGCGACGCCAAGGGTCCCGGGTTCGAATCCCGGTCGGGCTTGGTTGTTTGTGAATGTCCGTTCATCAATTTCATCATTTCATCACTCATCCCCATCTTCGCAAATTAGCCAAGAGGCACAAAACGCGAAGTAAAATAAACTAAATCAATCAATCAAACCTATGGTTGCCTCAATCTCACAGTATGTCACATGACGATCTTGCAGTATTAGGTTTTGCACAGCATCAATGTTTTCTTGGACAACAACTGATTTTGGACGACCTTCGCGAATCTCGTCGGTGAGCGAATGGCGGCCACGATTAAATTCGTTATACCAGCGTTTCACAGTGGCAAAGGATGGGGCTTCATCGCCAAATGTGGAAGTACGTTGATCGATGCACTCTTGTCTTGATAATCCACGTCAAAAATCGTAAAAAATCATCGCACGAAAATGTTCACGAGTTAATTCCATTTTATTGTTGTTGCGCAATCTCCAAGGCAACATAAACAACATAAATCAAGCTATTGACAAAACATTTGAAGTACGTTATGGTCAATAATGCCAGACGATTCCGTGCAAACGTCAAATCGCGCCTAACTTCAATCAGTGTTGCCAAGGCTCAAAATATAAATAGTGGCCCTCGTATTTAGGTTCTTCGGCTTTAAAGGCAAACTCTTGTTATAATTATTAAAGAAACTCACCACCTTATTAGCATGGAAATCAACGTTAGTCTCTGTAAATAGAAAAATTAAATATAGTTGTAATCGAAATTCCTTTCTTACGTGAACAATAACGAACTCACCATCTTGTTAACATTTAGGCAGGGTTGTTAATGGTTCCGTAATACTACAAATTCTAATGGGTTCCTTTGGGTTCGTAACAGGACTAGAACCTTTTCTGTCGCACAATTTAAATTCAGTCCAAGTTGCATATTGTTTCGTTTCAATGCCGAACTTGAACCGTATTTAAATTTATCTTGAAAGAAAAGAAAAAAAATAGTCCGGGACCGAAATGAAATACTTTAACGATAAGAAGGTTCTTTACGGTCCAGAACCCATTTACGCTTTCTGATATTTTCTCCCGGGTCGGAATTCAATTACCCTGCTTTTAGGTGGCAACCAAGAACTGTAAAATCAGTGCTGAATGCTTGAGATTCACGTGGCATCTACTCTGTGCAGTTCACTACATTTAGGCTCACCATTACCCTTGCCATGTTTAAATGGCATATTGCATTCGGAATGACTGCGTTTTATTCGGACATCAGTTCGGTTCGTATATAGCTAATGTGCATCGTCTGTCTCCGTCAAGCCAGTAGGTGCTCTGAGTTACAACCCTCCGTTTGATAGTATGCAAATGCTTTTTTCCACCCTCCTTGCTGGATTTCAAATACTATGATTCGGCTAGGGGACCGTGCCGACCCGAAATAAAATTAACTTTTATTTTGTCTCCTCCCTCTTCGACCAGGTTTTTGGCGATTGCACCAATGGGTTACAGACTTTCGGAGCCCCATCCTTTGAAACGACTGGTTCGGCTCTTTTTTTTGGTGCAGATAACGTTGCTCGTCTATTTCTCCTGGTTTTACGAGTGGATAAAACAGAAAACATTATTGCACCAAGAGCCCAAACAATGTTTGTTTTGCGCGCCATCAAATTTTACTGTTGTAATCAGGATCGTAACGGGAGGGGTGGTGTGGAAAGGGAAAATCTCTGGATTAGCGTGAGACTAATACTGCCCACATCACTACAAAAGTGTCGTAAAGAGGAACGCGCCGTGAATAAAACGGAGCTGAAGATGTTTGGAAGTTCCCAGCTGCGGAAATCTCTAGCTGTTTGAAGATACGGACGTTGCCACATTATGTATGAGAGAAGGAGACTTATGGGAGAATCTCCAGTCTGATAGCGGATCCTCGTACTAAATGGATTGACGCGGCTCGAGTGCCTGGGCACATTCGTTTTGCGGGCTTTAAGAGCGTCGTTTCTCGGAGAGTTACGCTCTGGATATAGTCTTCGGGATATCCGCTGTAATTCCACCATGCAATTACAACTTTGGCAATTATATCTCTGCCCTGATGGTTAGCGCATGTTTTTACTTCCCACTGACGGAAAAACTGTGATTTAGCAACATTTTACTGCTCTTAGAGTCACTATAATGTTCGTGCCAGTACTTTTAGGCGCTACGCAAACGACGGCTTAAATGGGTGAGGATGCTGTTTCGCACCGTGACGGCAGATGCCTCTGATGTGCCAATTCTAAGTTTCGTTTGGCAAGTATCTTGACTATCAGTTTTAGTAACGATAGATACAGTTCAACGTTACGTATTGTCCTACAATCGAGAGAAAGCCACGCACCCTTTTCCAATGCACCGATTCATGAAATATATTAGGGTAAAGTGCTACCAATAATTGTAATTCTATTATGTATTTTTGTTCCAATTGGATTATCACCTAAGCACTATTCCTCTTCCGAAAACTAGATCTTTGATTGTCCCCAATAAAAATTATATTCTTTGATTACTAAATGCCATGTTCTTGTACCTTCATATATAGTTTCTTGTAGAATTTTGTTCGAACCATTGGCTCATTTTTAGCAAAGAGAATGAGACAAGACAATGAATATTTTCACTAGCAATGCCGCCGTCTTAACAGCTGTTGCATGAGTGGTGTGGTGAGCAACAGTCTTTGCTTGATTCTCTTATATTTCTGAATCCCTTACAATAGGCTTCTTAAGTAAAAATCTAGGTATTTTCAAAAGTTATCTTACCTTATTAGTGGTGAAATGAGAACCAAGAAAAACGTTGTTAAATAATAGAAGACACGACGTTTTATACATGTTGAACGCAAACTGAATGTGTTAAAAAGGAAACTAGTTTGATAGATCGTAGCATTTCAGCCTTTGGAACGCAAGGATCAAACCAAGGGGTATTGCTCACCCCCACTACATGTAACACTTGATGGTAAAGACGGTTCTAAACGGGCCAGGTTTGAATATCTAGTTTAACATTTAGGTACTTCATGTAAACTCATGTTTAGATTAAACACTTATGTCTGAGCAATGCTCGGTTTAACGAATACTATAGCTCCAGTTGTTGCTCCTACAGACGATATCCTAGAAAAGACCTGGTTCTCCTCTCATGTGGTTTTGTTCCATTTCCTTGACCTTCGCTTACCTTGCTACAGGTAAACGTCCTCACCGTTTCCTGTGAAATTCATTATCCCACATATTCTAGGAGCAAGTTCTGACAGGGTCTTTATTCGTTAAACCGGGCAGAAGGATGTTATGAGATAAGGCAGCAGTATAATCCTAAGTACAAGCCGGAAAACGTCAACCAAATCTAAAAACAATTTCTATACTACGTTTATTTATCTGTTTTCTTTTCTGAGCCGAAATGGGTTAGATTGTGTCATATCTTTGGCTATTTGAATTCGTGAAAATATTTTTGTTTAAAAACTACGTGGTGTGCATCTGCCGATAAAATTGAACCCTCATATTAAAATTTATATCAACGCCGTTCAGAGAGGTGCAGAGGGCTAAGTTTCAGTCTTTGAAACAATGTTTTCACACTGAACAAAAGTCCACCATTCTTTCAGCCAGCCATTTTTGGGGGAAATGGATGGGGGAAAATCAACGTCTGGCTAAAGAAACAACCTATCACGTTCAAGCAAGCCAGGGGCTTCAACCACAACGCTTCAATTTCGCTAATTGAATTTTCCTCAGGTACCAAGGATGCTCCACTCGATATTTTAACTTTGAACTCGTATGAACGAGGCCCATCTCATCTCCAAACATTTTACCGAGCAAGGACTACATTATGCAGAAGATTCCCTGAAGATATTCGCCAAAGAGAAGTGTTTATATTGCATCAAAATTCAATATTCACGCACGATGTTTTTCCTCTTCTTTGCAATAAAAGCACTATGTTCTCTGAAGCAAGATACGTGATGGTACATGACAAAAGCCTGAAGTGGGGCACAGAGAATAAAAAAAAGAATAATAAAAAAAAGAACAGAAACATAATTTCAGTCAGGATGTTTATTCAAGAAAATGCAATTAAAATGTTGTTTGTTCTCACGAGTAAATTAACAGGATGAAACACAGAACAGTAAATTGAAATGAGTGTACAATAAACATTGAATATTTCCACGCTGTATTAATGAAGTAAAACAACAATTCAAAAACGCATGTGACCCCTCCATACAGCACAATCATATCGTTGGATTGTCTTGTTTGATATGGGAAAATATCTCATTTCCATTACATTTCGATTAGTTTAGTGGGTGGTTTCATTCCAGACGTGGGAACGACTGGGATAGATTTCACAGAAAAATTCAATCCTATCGAGTGAGAGGTACCTTCGGATACATTTGCAAGGATATTCCATGCGAATATCTTGTTAGACGCAAATGAATCAATTTTGACACTGTCCCCTTCTCTTTCATGTAATTAAAACCTTGCAATGCGAAAAATGGTCCGGATTTCGAATCCAAAATTATAGCAAGGAAGTTCATTACCATTCTTGTCTCATTTATCAGCTCACTAATCATTTTCATTCGATCCAGAAGGGGTAAAAGTTCTGTAAATTATCAAAAATAATGAAACACAACAAACGAAAAACAAGTTTTATATTGATATTATTATTTGGGTTCGTTGATAGAGAATTTGGTATGTCTTTGGCCTTTGAATATTTTCAGTCGCTTTCCTAGTTATTTACGTTAATCGCAACGATGACATTAAACAACAATTAGAAAACTTTCAAAAACGAAGGAAGGCAATGTGGAAGTTTGGACTCGAAACCAGAAAATTTCGGAAGCTAACATCGCTAGAAGACAACTCAATGCGATACTGAGATGGCGGAATTCGATATAGTCAGTAAATAGTACCGTAAAAACAGTATGAAATTAGCAAGATTTAGAAATATTAATATAACTTCATCTAAGTTATAAAATCTAAGACAGTATGGGACAGAGACTTAATCTTCGGAATTCAAAATTGTTAATAGCGACAGGCCGTATTTATCTATTAATTTGTGCAGTTTGGTATCAGTTTCAAAGTGCCTCTCCATCATTTCAATCTAATCAATTAGCAAAAAGCGACATACATAAGAAATGCGGCATAAATAAATTTATGACATTAACAAGCGTTCCATTTGTTGAACAGTAAGCATATGTCTTCATCACGTACTACGTTACTTCGTCAGTGTGAAATAAATTCAATGGTTCGACTTTAGCCAGCCGCAGATGTCGTCAAATCATAAGCTATATATAACTAACAAAAACCCTCAGAATACATTAGCAAATTGACAAATTCCTTATATTTAGAATTCTTCTTATGCGAAGGTTACAATAAATTAACGCCTTAGCAAAACGACCGGGCAATTCACTGAAGACATGAATATTAAATCTGGATGATCAAAAATTAATATTTTGATTACTTTATCTCTCTTTTCTAACCCTTGGATTACTCGCGGTCATGAGATGAATGAGGAACTAATGAAATAGATCATGGAGGCAAACACAGTAACACATCCATACGATACCAAGATCTGAAGCTAAGACCACAGGCTTCGTATTGCTCCATCATAGCGGCATGCCAATCCACAATAAAAACAATTGAACTCTCTTGCCTTCATTCATCATAAGTTGATCAGCTGCAACAGACCTTAATTTGCTGCCTCGTAGCTACAGGTTTCAGGTTCAAATCTCTGCTTGAGCATGGCTGTACCTTTGTCATTGTCCCTTAATCAATTTGATCTAATCATCGTTCATCCTCATCGTCACAATTAGACAAACGAGGCAAAATAAAAACAAAGCAACTGACATATATCAATCATCAGATATTAAATGGAAACTGCGATAAGTAAGTGGTACGATCGTAAAAGGGGAAGTAGGAGAGGGGTTGCAGAAATTCTCATCTTGACACTTTAATGAATATTTTATTTGATATGCATTACTTTACAAAGAGGGAATACGAAGACAGGCAACTGCAACCCAATCACTCAAACCTTATGAGCAGTGTAAGACGTGCGTGTGTGTATATGTATTAGGGATGGCCAGATCCGGATCCTAGCGGCCGGATCCGGTTGGTTCCGGATCCTAAGGATCCGGATCCTAAAATTTTTCGGATCCGGATCCGCGGATCCGGAATTTTCAGATCCGGATCCGGATCCGGTACTTTCGGATCCGGATCCAGAATTTTCGGATCCCACATGCGCTTCTTTGAAAAGTAACAATGTGCTTATAACATATTGTTACCTGCTAATATACATATAACAGTTGGGCTGAAAAGTTCGTAGGCTAACATAGTAAAAAAATATTTTTTTGACAAAATTCGATTTTATTATTCAATATAGTTGCCTTCGAGGGCGATACAACGATTATAGCGGTCATACAATTTTTCGATGCCATTTTTATAGTACGATCTCTCTTTAGCCTCAAAATAGGCCTCAGTTTCGGCGATTACCTCTTCATCAGTGCTAAATTTCTTTCCAGCGAGCATTCTTTTAAGGTCTTCAAACAGGAAAAAGTCACTGGGGGCCAGATCTGGAGAATTCATATAATTTTGCCATCGTTTTCATTGATTTGTGACACGGTGCATTGTCTTGATGAAACAGCACTTTTTTCTTCTTCAAATGGGGTCGTTTTTTCGTGATTTTATCCTTTAAACGCTCCAACAACGCTATGTAATAATCGCTGTTGATGGTCTGGCCCTTTTTGAGGTAATCGATGAATATAATACCATGCGCATCCCAGAATACTGATGCCATAACCTTGCCAGCCGACTGTTGCGTCTTTCCACGCTTTGGATTCGGTTCATCACGTGCAGTCCACTCGGCTGACTGTCGATTGGACTCTGGAGTGTAGTTATGGAGCCATGTTTCATCCATTGTAATATATCGACGGAAAAATTCGTGTTTATTACGGTTGAATATCGCTAAACATTGCTCCGAATCATCAAAACGTTGTTGCTTTTGATCGATTGTGAGCACGCGCGGCACCCATTTTGCACACAGCTTTCGCATGTTCAAATATTCATGCACAATATGTCAACACGTTTCTTTGATATTTTTAAAGTCTCAGCTATCTCGATCAACTTCACTTTACGATCATTTCAAAATATTTTGTGGACTTTTTTGATGTTTTCGTCGGTAACAGCCTCTTTGGGGCGTCCACTGCGTGCATCGTCTTCGATGCTCATTTCGCCTCGTTTAAATTTAGCAAACCACTTCTCAACGGTTAATTTTCCTGGTGCAGAGTCCGAATAATGTTTATCAAGCCAAGCCTTGGCTTCAACAGTATTTTTTTTCGCCAAAAAGCAATGCTTTATTAACACACGTTTTTTTTTTATCCATTTTTTCACAATAACAAAAGCTGCTTCACGCACAATGCTATATCTCACGAACTAATTATCCGGCAGCTGTGAAATTTATACACGTATATTTTGAAGGTTAGTACTAAATAAAAATCACATGGATTTAACTCTAGTAACGCCATCTATGAGTCAGCCTACGAACTTTTCAGCCCACCCGATATATATAATATACATTGTTGAGTTGGTGTTTTAAGTCCACTTTATGCACAGTAAGGCTAATCGGGACTGGACCTACAGTTTAAAGTGGGATCCGAACCACTTGTGCCTCCACCGGGTATCGAACCCGGGACCCCTCGATTACAAGGTAATGACGCTACCACTGCGCCATGGGGGAGGCCCTATATAATATACATACACACACACACACATATATATAGTGTGTGCGCGCGTGCGTGATTTGTAATTAATTAATACACTTACAAGGGAGGTCTAAGTCTCCCCCTCCGATTTCCATGAAACTTGCAGGGCCCAAATGAAAAAAATACGTGTTTTTTTGTTTCGGCAAAAAATTTGTTCTAGGGGGCAACCACCTCTCAAATGTCAAGATGAGGACAAATTGAAGTGGGGATCTGACCCCTGTGTTCCCCTCCGATTTCCATGAAACGTGGCAGGTGTATAGTAGGGATGGTCAGATCCGGATCCTAGCGGATCCGAAATCCAGATCCAGAACTTTATTTTAATTTGTAGAACTGTAACTGTAGAACAATTGTATAATTTTTGTATAACATTTCTATCTTGTTATATGTGTTAAAGGTTTCATCCTGGAATGGAATTTCTCACATTTATGTGTGTTTTCATTCCCCCCCCTCTCAAATGTCAAGATGAGGAGAAATTGAAGTGGGGATCTGACCCCGAAACCACGTAAATATGGCATAGGAAGAAACAAGGGGCATACGGACTCTCTATACACCTGTCAAATTTCATGAGAATCGGAGGGGGACACAGGGGTCAGATCATCCTCACGTCAATTTGTCCTCATCGTGACATTTGAGGCGGGTTTTGCCCCCTAAAACAGTTTTTTTTTAGCCGAAACATAAAAGAAACACGTATTTCTTCCTTTGGGCCCCTCTATACACCTGCCAAGTTTCATCAAAATCGGAGGGGAACACAGGGGTCAGATCCTTACTTCAATTTGTCCTCATCCTGACATTTGAGGGGATTTTGCCCCATAAAACAGTTTTTAGCTGAAACAAAAAAACACGAAATTCTTCCTTTGGGCCCCTCTACACACCTGCCAAGTTTCATGGAAATCGGAGGGGAACACAGGGGTCAGATCCCCACTTCAATTTGTCCTCATCTTGACAATTGAGTGGGTTTCGCCCTGTAAAACCGTTTTTTAGCTGAAACAAAAAAAACACGTATTTCTTCCTTTGGGCCCCACTATACACCTGCCAAGTTTCATGGAAATCGGAGCGGGACACATAAGTCAAATGCCCACTTAAATTTGTCCTCATATTGACATTTGAGGGGGAGTTTTGCCCTCTAAACCCGTTTTTTAGCTGAAACAAAAAAAACACGTATTTCTTCCATTGGGCCCCACTATACACCTAAGTTTTATGGAAATCGGAGGGGGACACAGGGGTCAGATCCTCACTTCAATTTGTCCTCATCTTGACATTTAAGGGGGGTTTTGCCCCCTAAAACAGTTTTTTAGCTGAAACAAAAAGCACGTATTTCTTCATTTGGGCCCGTTTATACACACATCTGCCAAGTATCATGGAAATTGGAGGCGGACACAGGGGTCAGATCCTCTCTTCAATTTGTCCTCATCTTGACATTTGAGGGGATTTTGCCCCCTAAAACTGTTTTTTAGCTGAAACAAAAAAAAACACTATTTCTTCCATTGGGCCCCACTATACACCTGCCAAGTATCATGGAAATCGGAGTGGGACACAGGGGTCAGATCCTCACTTCAATTTGTCTTCATCTTGACATTTGAGGGGGTTTTGCCCCTAAAACAGTTTTTTAGCTGAAACAAAAAAACACGTAATTCTGCCTTAGGGGCCCACTATACACCTGCCAAGTTTCATGGAAATCGGAGGGGGATACTTAGATAACCTCCCTTGTAATTATTTAACACTGCATATATTATAATGTTTTATTTTAATTTGTAGAACTGTAACTGTAGAACAATTGTATAATTTTTGTATAACATTTCTATCTTGTTATATGTGTTAAAGGTTTCATCCTGGAATGGAATGTCTCACATTTATGTGTGTTTTCATTTCCAATACATTCGAATGAATACATATTCGTTTCAATGGCATTTACAAAATCACCTCTGACATGTGTGCACGAGTGTGTTAGCCGATGCGTAGCAAAGTATTTTAGGAACAACACTTGAAAAAAATTCTTGTAGGACTAACGAAAAATTTCTTTGTAATAGAAGATCATAATACCTTTTAAGTTGTGGTAATATTATAATGGGATTGAGATACGAAACTCTCGGATCCGGATCCAGATCCGAATCTTTCGGACCCTGATCCGAAATTTTCGGATCCGGAACTTTCGGATCCGGATCCAGGTCCGAAACTTTCAGACCCGGATCCGGAACTCTCGGATCCGGATCCAGATCCGAAACTTTCAGACCCGGATCCGGATCCGTAACTTTTGGATCCGGATCCGGAATTTTCGGATCCGGATCCGTTTGGCCATCCCTAATATGTATGCCGACCTTCGTGGCGCGAAGCCCTTCATCAATTTCATCATATTATCACTCATCATCTTTAAGATTAGCCGAAAGTGGCGGAAAAACCAAGTACAATAAACCATGTACATATACATTATACACACACACACATACATGCAGGTGCTCCGAATCGACTGTGCCAAGTCCTGAAAAAGAGTGATATCAAATTACAGTACCCAATCAAAGCAGATTCGTAAGCAACCAACTTTCGAAAATTGAAAGGGAATAGAGCACTTAAATCAAACGAGACGAATGTTATCTCGATTGTCCAGACGGCAATAAGACTCCAAGGATCCCTCTATCCTCCCACTCTGAAAAAAATATTTCCCCTCCTAAAGAGAACTCGGTCCCACAGAATAGTCGCACCCTAAAAGAAAGAAAACTTCCCACAAAACATAAGAAATCACATCTGTTGGTCTATGAAGAAATCCTAAATGAAGTTCTGTGCTACCGCCATTCCAATCCTTATTCCCACGTAACGTGGTGGGGAAACGAGCAGCTTGATGCTTTCTTCGAACTTCCTTGGGTAGAGCAAAATATCCCAGACCTGACAAAACAGAAGCGTAGTTCGAATTAATGGATCGGCAGTTTCCAAGCGTTAAAACTAAGGACTGGGAAATTTCTGAGAAGGTGTTTAGGCAACACGTGGCAAGGGTAAATCAATAAGCTTATAAAAGGATAAAACGTTACAAATACTACAAAGGAGGCGTGTTGGTTTATAGCCGTTTAAATGTTTCAACTTAATAGCCAGTCTCCGTGGTTTAGTGTTAGCGCGAGGCGTTTCAAAGCTAAATGTGTAAATTACGGATCTTTAACTACAAGGAGTACCTTGAAAAACTTTCCATTCGCGAGATCGGTTTATTGTTAAAGTTAGCCTGTTAGCAAAAAGTCGAAATGGAAACTGATAAAAATACAGTGAACGCTTTTTTTTTTTTTTTTTTTTTACAACGCGCATGCTTCTCTCCTAAATCACCTTAAGCTCCGCTTGTAAGGCGTTACACATGAACTCTTAACATACACGTCGACATTAAATTTCTCCCTTCTTCCTTAGTTTTAATTTAACTGCCTATTTTTCATCATTCTGTACATTTCTAGGTACAAATAATTCACATTTTTATTCAGAAAATTACACGAAGAAGCGGGTGATAGAGGAAATTCGAATGCTGATCGACACTTACAGCAAATTTCACACACGATATTCTAGTAATTACAAATTGGTGATTTTTACCTGAGGTTACTTCAAGTTAATTACCCTCATAGGGCGGGAAATGTTCTTACCTCTTCTTGTGTGAGCCGCAGTAAAATAAAGAAGGGGCTTTACCCCAAGAAAAAGTAAATAGCGCTTCACGCAGAGCCACTGATAATGTAAGAGGGGCTTTATGAGCTGTGCAGGTATAATAGAACGCTATTTTTAACGTCATTTTTAAAGGTGTTAAATATGCCATTAAGGCAACTTGGTCGCGCAAAATTATGGGTCGATACTCCTGACAAAATTCATCTGCCAATATCTAGCTTCAAGAATCTGTCTTACCCGTGCCGTACAATAAACTTACTTACGTGAGGGGGGCTCAGAGCCCCACACTATTTTTTTCACTAAAGTTCAAGAAACTATTTTTTGTTATTGAATCGCTACTTCCATTGTTGTTCATATATGTGCAGTTATATAATAATTGCAAAAATTACCATTAATAAAAAATAAGAACCAATTATTGCATGAGTGTCACACTCATTATCCTCAAAAAGTCATACTAATGTTGCATCAATGCGTTTCATGTTTATATTCCTGCGATTACATAGTAATTGTTATAAATACAATAAATATAATCATTGCCAACCAATTGTACTGTTATAGGCATAAGTGTCATGTCGGAATACACATCCCAGAAGGGCGGAGGGCTGATAAGCCTACCACATGAATTTTCATTCCTATGTAAGTCACCTTTATGATTTTATGAACAAAAGTAATACAGAACCATTGAGAACACTGTACATTACTTTCAATTTTACATAAAAACATTCAGTTGAAAAATTGAAAAGGAAGAGGTGGTAGGCTTGGCAGGCTCCTCCCTAGGGTAAGCTAGGGTTAACATTCAGAATACTTACAGACAATACTGTTTGATCACCAACCATTAATCAACATTTTCAATTTTATTATAGTTATTACGCTTCAGGTTCATGCAAACTTTCTTGCTGGAAACACTTATACTGTGTACGGCATTACTCTGTGAGGGTCTCATCAATTTCATATCGCCACTATTCATCCTCTTCGTCGCGATTAGCCTCGAGGAAGAGAAAATTCTAAAATGCAGTAACGTGTATGTTGATAAGCTACCTGCCAGCTATGCAAAACACTTGTCTCTTGTGTTAATTGGGCTGCATACCTGTTAGGATCTACTGCCAAAACCGTGCTGCTTGTCACGTAATTTAAAGTGGAACGCACGAGAATCCTTCTCACGATAGATGTTAATTTGGATGATGTTTATCCATTGGTATGCTTCATGCTATGGACTTTCCTCCCACGTTTCAGTTTTATCCACATGCCGAAAACATATATATATGTACGTATTTTTAGAAGATCAATCGATATTAACGTAATTCTGTAGAAACGTTAACAACACAATTCTCAGTTCTAACCCGATTCCACGACTCGTTTTCCGAGAATAGAATATGCGCATTGCGTGTGATTCTAAGAAGTTACAGCATATAGGACGGAGAACAATCTCGATATGGCACGGGAGGAGGAAAACACGAAAAAGAATGACAAGGATATTAGCAGCCATTTATCACGCAGAACCAGTCCATCATTAGACCTAATGCGAAAGAAATTAGACACCCCCGCAACCGATTCTGCACTTTGGAAACAAACCTGATAGCTGGACGATGAAAAGAGGCATGCAAGAAAGTGATCAAGAGCAATTAAGTTATCAGCGGGTCGTTTCATTCTCTTGAAACAGGCATTTCACCACAACGGACTCAGCATAGAGTACGACTTTGAAAGAACAATCTCAGTTGATGTTCTTAGTACGTATTTCAATACACAAAATCCAAATCCTTTGTGATGAACTTATCTTCTACGCGTTAGCAGGATAAATTAATCCTGTACCGTTTACTTTCGCGACAATAAGGGAACGAACGGACGAATTCAAACTGTAATTACTGTAAACACTGAGAAATATTTATGATCATCTGTCACGAAGTGCAGTTATTAATGACAGGGAGAAACTTTTGTTTCTGCCCTTCCTCGGTTTTCGCACGACGTAATCTCAACAATTTAAACTGACAGCTTATTATGCCACTATAAGGGGAACTCGGAAAGTGATTTCAGATGAATTATCAAAAACAGGCCTTACGGTTAAAGCTTTGTGAATCTTTAACCACTCGCAGCGTATGTGTACAAAATGTAAAATGGATCATCTTCGCTTACCTGAACACTTCCATAACATCGCAACATTACAGTGTCTTAGGCTTTTCGAATATGATAGAAATATTATGATCATAGCTAAAAAAGAACGTGTGGGTTGCAAGTTTCTTTTTGGAAACTACTACGTACGTACTTAAGTATGGTGCGGATCATATCACCTCCACAATGTCCGGGGTCATGAATGTGTAGGGCCACACCTCCACACTCGTGTGTGTTGTCACATATATAAGAATAGAAATAGAGATAAATTTCTCAAAAGAAATAGTCTCCGTCTGAACACATCCATCTCGAGTAATACCTATTACATTGAGCACAACTTCTAATGTTGAAATTTTATATTATCGTATGACCTCAAGTATCTTAACGGGATCCATGCTCTAGGACATCTCCAACCAAGGACACTCTCTTAAACCTCACTACAAAACACAACACCTTGCGCAAAGTAAGTGATTAACTAAGTGTGTGCGTGTGTGTAAGAAATGGGCCAATCCATGATAAAATGATCCTACCACTTCAAAAAGTAAAATTAGTCCAAATACTATTTAAACAGCACTAAACTTAAGCTTTAGCTTAGTGCGGGATACTAAATAGTTACTAATTTCATATTTACATGTCCTTGAATGGCTTTAAGAATACAGATTAACAAAGAGAAGTGAAATATGTGATAAATGTTGTCTTTTTACACTAAGACATGAGTGTATAAGCAATGCTCAATAAATTAGTATTTTTCACAAATAAATTTGTTTATTATTAAAATTTATGAGCTGAGGAGGTTCTAGTCCCCTTTGATCAGTTAAAGTATTAGGTGAGTAATATGGTATTAAATGGAGTTAATTAATGAGGTATTCACATATGTCACACCCGGAACTTTCTTAAAAAATTAATAACAGTAAAAAGAAAAATATTTTCGCTGGAACAAAAGACATGAGATGGAAGGATACAATCTACATTTCCCCTCAAAAATATGATGGATAAAAATGTTGTAAAAACTCACAGTGTCTTCAAGTGAAGCTTTTACCGCCGTGTGAGTCACACCCAGAACTCCAGTTATTCTTGAATCGCTCCAAAACAACGTTGTTCATAGAGCTCACTCTTCAGGACAGTAACAATGTCATCATTCTGAATACTATAATTATGATATGGATGAGCTCAATGTCTTTGTTCATAAAATATTTAGATTTGAAGCGTGTTGATTGCCATACCCAGAACTCATGGATTGGCCCAAATAACGTCTTTAAAGTGGTACAAGTAGTCAATGTCAGTTAAAGCACCTCGTATACAGTACAGAATCTGACATGTTATACCTAGGTAGATACTTACACTTATTGCACTACGTCCCTAGGGGTTACAGGTTCCAATTCCGGCCTGGCATGTGTGTTCTTTGTGTGTCCCTTCATCAATTTCATCATATCACTCATCCTCGTCATCCCGATTAGCCAAAAGAGGCAGAAATGTGAAGTAAAATAAAACAAATCAATCAATCAAAAAAACGTAAATTGATTATAACGTATCCCCATGCTCTAAAAGATGTGAACCACTTAAATTACACACATATAAAAAAAGTTAAAGTGCTCCCCTGTGCATAGCACCACGCCATGAAGGCGTATAGGGGGTAACGCCCCACAATTTCTTGATCCGGTCGTGAGTGGGGGTGATGTGATCAGCATCACGCCCCTGACCGCCTTTACCCCCCAGGGTCTCCCGCAGGTACCCATGTTATTCGACGCTGGGTGGGCGCCGGGCCGCTTCCAACGTTAGAAAAGTTTCCGGATTTGAACGGGATCGAATCCGGGACCTTTAGCATGGTAGTCAGACGCGTTACCAACTGAGCCACCGCGGCCACCAAATCACACACACACACACACACATATATCATCGCTTTTCTTGTAAATTTGTGTATTAAGCTACCTACTTACCATTTCTGAAAGCTAGTCTTACCCATTGCATTTGCCTTCTGTATTATAAGAAGGTGCAAACTGGCATATATATTTTTTAATTAAACAATTACTGTCTACAACACTGTACAAAGTTGCAAACAAAATCAAGAGCCATTTCAGGAATTTCATTGAAATTAAGTCAAAATGTGTTATCCAGACATCGTCCTCTAATCCGAGGATGTTGCGTAAGTCTTGAAAAATAGCTCTTGCACCGTTTCCAGCTTATTCAGATGACGCCTGTGAGATGATGTCCTTAGCATCACGAAACTAACCTCCCCATCCTACCGCCAGGAACATATTCATGCGGCTCAGACGCCGTTCAAACAGATCGCAGCACTTTATTCCGAAAGCAAAGGCCACGCATTTTCGAGAGAGTGAGCCCCTCGCCACCAAGTTGTAATGACTTCGGTACTTGCGAAACTGTTTCCCCCGGCCGCAACATATGTAAAGACTTCTGACCACATCACGTTTCGCTTAACTTCCTCCTCCGTGGACGTTCACAGAAGGGAATTAGCTTTCGCTCAAAGGGCCTTACGGCTTCTTTGGTTAATACGAGAACCTCAGAACGATACGGCGAAACTTCGGCTCAGCAAAGGAAAACCTCAAATATGAATCTCGCTTCCCTAACGCAGCGAAAAGTAAGTGTTTGGAGGATCGTAAAGCAGGGATGCTCTCGTTGGGAAAGACACTAACGCTGCGATAAATCCAGGATAACATCCCTTTCTACGCTGGTCTCGGCGCAGGACCTACCTTTCTTCCTGAATGCATATATTCTGGATGCCGTCACTTGCAGGGCCATCGTGGGGAGAGACCAATTGGACTTTTCCCATGGATATACTCGTACAAGCAAGAACCATCGGGGAAAAGTGGTTTTGTGTTTTGCTGTGTTCTTCAAAAGGGGAAGCGTTCGTCCATACTACACCGCGTTCACATTGAAAATTCGCCGGAGAGAAATGGATATGTTAACAGAGTTGTCACAATGCACGATATCTTAGGAAAACCTTATCTTCGTCAACATGTCCTGTGCGCTTTGGCATTTCACACACACATACTTTTTCATTTCATAAATAACTGAAAATTTTCCATATATAAAAAACTGAAAATTACTTAATTTTCACAATATGTATACTGTATTCCTTAATGCACATCCATCACATCACTACATACAGCTTTTGAAATACACAAACCATAGTTTTGATTGATTTATTTCTCTTAGTTTTTCTGCAACTTTTCGCTAATCGCGAAGACGAGAATGAGTGGTGAAATGAAAGTAATGCAAGGACAACCACAAACACGTATTGACAGCAGACCCCCAACACAAACCCCACAGAAAATTATACTGGCTGAGAGTCCAGACGCCATAGGCTCGTTACTCTGCAAAAAGCTGTCAAAGTGTATTACGTGAAAGAGGTTGAAATTTGGATGTCTTCAGAAACAATCATCTCTTACATCCTACAAACTCTGGTTAAAAGCGGGTACGCGAACATTATGGTCCTTAAACTCTGATTATTATTTATTGCTCTCCGTAGCCCTTTTCTTTCATGTTCAATTGCCCTCATAGGACAGCACTGGAAATATAAATTACAACACTGAACTCGAGCCCATTCTCTACAAAGACAAAATGATTGGACGATGCGACTGTTAGGATTGAAAATGTCTACATGTTTTAATAAGTGAGGCTAGATTTGAATAAAGAGACTTATATTGTTAATTGATTGATAATATGAACTGGGAGGAAAGGTGTACAGGTGGTAACGTGTCAAATGGATCATTTAAGGTAATATACGATCTCGTATATACGATCATATGACATTGATTGATTCATTCAAGTTCATATATTTAAATTTTACATAGATTAATGCATCATTTTCAATCATGTATTTACAAAGTGGCTACTTTAGGACCTTCATAAAATTCAAGTATAAATCCCGGTTTCCAAGGCGAACTTTCCAAATATTCAAGGATACAAGAAGATGTTTTCTCTGTTTCAATCTTACGTATTACCGCCTCTCACCACCTACCCATAGACATACAGAAATATATTAACAATATAAAGAGTGTGAGATTCGAATTTATTCAAAAATTCTAATTCAATTAATTAAACGGTATATATACGAGGGTTGGGGCAAAAGTCATTGCAACTGGTTTTTTTCTTGCAGATATGTGAGCGCAGCACAAAGTGCTATGTGTCGCGTGGAAGCCATGCAGGCATAGTGTGTATGCACAACAACAGATGGCTCTGTGATTGCAGGAAGTAGCACAGAGAGCGCTCTGAAATCAGTTGTGTGGCGAGCGTCGTGCGAGATGGACGTAACCCGTGTTGAGCAGCGCTCGTACATCAAACTAGCCGTTCGCCGAGGGTTGAATGCGAGAGATTGTCAGTAGTGTATATTAGGCGTTTCAAAATAGTACTTAGTAGGTATGGTCTTTTTTTACCAATTGAATATCACTTTTTGACATACTTTAACAATTTTTTGTCGATGTTTTAGCGTTTAGCGATGTTTTAGTACAAATTTTCACTATACTCATTTTTCCCCCACTCGTACTTGGTAGGTATATCATGATGTTACGTGATACAACTTAACCTATCCTTTTTTTACGATTATTTAATTTTTTTACGATCCTAAGTGATATAACTTAACCTATCATTTTTTTTATTTATGCACTGTTTGAACGTTATTATTTGAGGATCATATTTTGTAGGTATTTTTTTTTTATCAATCGAATATAAGTTTTTGACATATTTTGACAATTTTTTGTCGATGTTATAGCGTTTAGCGATGTTTTAGTACAAATTTTCACTGCACTCATTTTTTTCCCTACTCGTACTTGGTAGGTATATCACGATGTTACGTGATATAACTTAACCTATCTTTTTTTTTTACGATTTTTTTTAATTTTCTTACGATCCTAAGTGATATAACTTAACCTATCATTTTTTTTATTTACGCACCGAACTAACCTACAAGGGGGACTCCGTTTGTTTTAATATTTCAGTATTATAAGGTTTTCACAAATTTTATATAACCTAAAATGTGTTGGATGTTGATTTTTAGTATGTGGCAATTTTTTATGAATTTTAAAACTGTTCCGTCACCCTCTCGTTCTTCACGTCGTGGACGAAGGACTTCTCTGCAATCAGGATGACGCTGCATAGAGTATCGGCAGGCAGCGCGTCGTGGAACTCGCAGACGATCTTGATGTTGGTGCGATCGTTGACCACCACCTGCCTTCTCTTAGATGTGTTGATGACGGTCATGGGTCTCCGTGCTTTGAATTCGCTGGGCGTGTAATACATGTCCACGCTTCCCTCGGTCACGCGTTTGTAAGCCGTGTAAGCTTCGTAAAGTTTGAGGTAATCGTTTTTGGTCACGTCGAGGTTGTAATTCTCGCGCGGGAACACTTCGTTGCGTCCATTTTTGAGGTAAACGTTCTTGATCTTGCAGTCGTCGAACTTGCTGGAATCTTTTTCCTGATTCTTGTCCCTCCCGATCTGAAAAAGCACCACGACGAAATCTGGCATGTCGAACTGTATGTTGTTGAACTGCGTCGTCACGTCGAATTCCATGTGACTTCCCGACGCCATCTTCTGCACGCACTGGTAACCGTGAAAGTGAATCGACACCTGCGGATTTTTCAAGATCACCGCTTTGTACTTGAGGGCGTAGTTCGTTTCGTATTCCACCACCGGCATTCTCAATTCCATGCTTCGGATGACGCATTTCGCTGCTTCGGGTAAAGTGTTGGCTATCGGCGTGGTGCCGTCCGGACCCAAAGTAGCGTATCGCATCAGTGCGTCGTTGTCGTTGGCTGCTCTTCGAAACGTGATCCTCAGTCCTCCCTTCCACATGATCTCCTTGTAATCCGAGAAGAAACCTGGCAGCAGACGCATGGGAAAGAGCACCGTGTGACTTTTCGTCGATATTTTGGTTCCGGCTTCGAATCCCCCGGCCTGGTAGTACGCTGCGTCCGTTTTGGATAATTTCAACGTTCCCACTGCCGTCGACGTGATGCCTGGATAATCTATTCTGTCGATGACGGTGTTGTGTTTCCTCACCTCCACCTGCGAGAACAGGTGGGGCACGAAGTTGTCCACGAGTATCAAGTTTGCTGCTGCGGGAAACGCGTCTCCGCTTTCTTTCTTCACCACGTCGAATTGAAGGTAGAGGTCCGCTCTGTGAGGATGAATAAACCCGTCGCCTACGTCCACGTCGTATTCGATCTCCCTGTTCGCCTCGTTCAGATTGGCGAACGTGCGACGGTTGGGAGGGAAAGATTGCAATTCGTAACTTTCGATTTGCTCCATTTTACATGTATGGTTATTTATTATATGTTGATCTCCACGATGGCCGTCGTAGTGGCACCTGCGAAATCCACCACGTCTCCTTTCTCGTTCGTCACCACCAACTCTATGTCGTCTATGCGGTTGCGACATACTGGAAAATAGATCGGCGAAGAGGGCGTGTAGATGATCGGTTCCATGAACTCGGAACTTGGTTTGAAAGTGGCTATGATTCCCGTCTGCTTGTGACTTCCTAACAATCCGTCCGAAGATTTCGTGATCATACCTTCGGCCACGTTGCAGTGTACGTTCAGAGTCTCTATGGCCAAGAATTTAGGAATGTTGGTTGCTACGTGCTTGATGCCAGCTTCGAGTTTGGTGTTGTTCTCGAAACCTAAAAGTTCTCCTATGGTGCCCAGGTCCACGGTCTCCGTCGCGGATAGGATTTCCACTCTGTGCGTGACCGAATTTTGAGAAAGGTATGTGCCTTTGGGTAATTGAGCTTGCAAAGTGGAAAGATTGTATTGTCCTGGCGTGACGACGATGTGTTCGCTTCCGACGCTAATTTTGTTGTTGTGCTGGGTGACGTTAGGTATGAGGTACATGCTGTAGAATGCACGCAGAGCCACGGATTTAGGATAGACGATGTCGTCGTGCAGCGTGAGTTTCAAGATCGAAGATTCGCTCGTGAGATGGAACACGCCCATCCTAGTGATGCTGTTTGAGGTTCCACAATGCTTTCTGGAAATCCTCGATCGTAGGGTTATTTATTTTAGAGAGAAACGCGAGCACGGAGAGGCAGAGATGACCGCAGTTCACGTCTCCGAAATTTTGAATGCGTTCGTCGTTGTAGTATATGGAGGTTTTGTTCGTTTTCAGATAATGAATTAAATTTGTAGGTGGAACACCTCCGAAAGAATCGAAAACGAATGCTTTATCATCATTTTTGTGGTAACATATCCAATGCGTGCCTGGATTTTCTTGACCGTCCAAGTTGACTACTCCGCATTCTTTTTTTTTGACGCTTGAAGGTAACGAGTCGGACATGAAAACTCCTCTGAAGTGTTTGATTTGTAACGGTTCGATCAGAGATTCAATATCTCGGTTGGTGAGTGCTTCTGTTTCTTTTTTTTAAACTTCTTCATCATGCCCTTCCCCTTCTTCTCCATGGCCAGGTTGTGACGTTTCTGTTCTTCCAATTCCGCCTTGTTCTTCTTCGAGTCGATGACGGTTTTCGCGATGGCGGCACTTCCGCCGGCCAAACTTCCAACGGCCCCCAATGCTGCCAGGATGGCCGGGATGCTGAATATGAAACCTCCGACCTTTTGTTGTTTTTGCGAACGCTGCAATCTTTTCAATTGAGGTGTGCTGAGCAGCAATTTCATTCCATGTCCTTTCGACAAGCAAGAACGTTTCTTCTCACGTTGTTTCTTGGTGAGTAACCCATCGAGGGCACCTAGATTTTTAAGATTGGAGTATGGTATCTGGTACACGACACCCTTGGGCTTCATGTTGATGCTCTATGTGTTATTTTCACGGTATGTTATTTATATATATATTCTGAGATTTTTTTTTGTGTAGTTTTTTACGGTATGTTATTTATATATTTTCAAGGCCTCGCAGTCGTTACACAAATTCTATTACGTGCTTCGTTTTCTTGCCAAGAAGTTCCTTTGTCCCCTTGTATACGATTCGAGTATTGTTCACGATTAAAATAGATAGCTTCTCGTCGGATAACATGTTAGCGTATTGATCTGGTAAAAATAGACTGTATTGTGCGTTGAGCAACAGGCGTACCTTGGGACCATACTGGGTAGAAACGATTGAACCGGAAGTTATCGTGTAAGGTTTGTCGACTTCCAATTCCTGAATTTTTACATACTCGACTGACAAATTTAGCATTTGTTTTAATGCTTGGAGATCGCTCATTTTTTCAGTTGTCAGAGTGTTAGAGAGAAATTTAATTGCTTTTTTTTACTATGTGTGTTATTTATATATACCAAAAATTATTTTTTTACGATGTGTGTTATTTATATATCAAGTTTTTTTTACGGTATGTTATTTATATACCCCACCCCAATTTTTGTTTCGTGTTCATGGCGATGGTGGTACCCAGTGCGGCGACCCGTTCACCCAGCGATGCTTCTCTGCTCACGAACCTTTCGAAAGCTGCGTGCTCTAACTTTCTGTCTGCTTCGTGACGTGCATCCAGATCCGTCTGCGTGGTGTTGTAACCAATGTCGTGATCTTTGCATGCCGCGTCCAACGGATTCACACCCTTGTCTCCTCTCTCCAATCTTTTCTCGAGTTTGGTACCCGGCCCGCAGTACTGGTAGCCAGGTAAATGCATCTCGAAAGCTAACTTGTTGATGATGTCGTTCACGAGTCCCTTTCCTTCGGCCACGTTCCAAAATTTCGGAGGCAGCGTGTTGATGATTTTGATCAGGTAACCTATGCCCTTGTCGTCGTTCACGATGAAGTTGGAAAGTTTCGTGCTGATCATGTCCACGATGCCAACCTTCTCATTGTAGAAATTACGGTTGCCAGCATTCTCTTCGCCGGCTATCACCAACAATCGGTCCACGAGTTTCCTAACGTCGTCCACCCAAACGAATTCTTTGGGTAACGTGTTGTAGCGTTTGACGCCGCTGCCTGTTTTGACCTGGTTCCAAATCGGTTTGATGAGATTCCTGTACTTCTCGCCGCTGCTCGATTTCACCCTATTCTGCGAGGCGTCGTTGTTCTGGTACAAGGCATCCGTCATGATCAGAATTTCCTTGTAACTTTGGTAATCTTCGTCGGTGTAATCTTTCGGCTGCTTTTTGGCGACGAGTTCCCACAGTCCCACCGTACCCGGATACCTGTTCCAACTATCCTTGTCGCCTAAATTGACTTTAATGTCGTTGCCTTCGAAGGTCACCTTCGATTTCCCAATCTTCCAAACCACACCGCCGCCTTCGCTGGTTTCCATGCTGGGATACAATCCGAACACTTCATCCTTGTCGAATTTCCCCGTGCTCAGGTAGTCTCGTGCC
This sequence comes from Lepisma saccharinum, assembly GCF_977018435.1. NCBI lineage: Eukaryota > Metazoa > Arthropoda > Insecta > Zygentoma > Lepismatidae > Lepisma > Lepisma saccharinum. The sequence continues at coordinate 42,866,526 of NC_139253.1, forward strand.
AAAGGTCCCAACTCGATTTTATCCGAAGACGACGACGTGCTACCTATGGCTCGACGTCGTGCCGGTGCATCCTTCAGTTCGAACGGCGTCGAAGGAATGCTCGAAATAGGCGTGGGTACGGCGTAACTTTTAGCTGCGAGCGGTACGAGTTCATTAATCAAATTTTTATTTTGTTCCGTGACACTTTTAATTTCTTTACCTAGACCGCTGATGGCATCGATCACGGGTTGATCCTGACGTTTCTTCTCTTCGTAGAATCCGCGATTCTCGGATTTCCAACCTTTGAAGCGTTTCGCGAGGTAATCGCGAAGCTTGAGATTTTCGTCTTCGATTTTTCGTTTCGTCATGACGTTATTTATATACGTCGTTTCTCACAACGTTGCAACGTTTAGAAAGTCGTTGATTTTGTTTCTGTATTTTCCGTCGTTGGGTTTCCTCGTCATGTCGATCGTCGCGAATCCGAAATCGTCACCGTTCCAGCAAGTAGAGCAGCAGCCTTCCGAAAATTGATTGTAGTTCATGTCTCCGCCTACGTAGTCATCGTACGCATGCTTGAGGTTGGTGTGATCTTGACGAAACAAACATATGAAATTGGCGTTGTCGCGCACTAACTGTTTTGGAATTTTGGAAAACGTTTGAGCTAGGTAAAAACAATCCATTCCTTTGTGACGACCTTGCGTGAAAAAGTTGCGAATTTCATTTTGATTTTCCAGGATGGCGTCGTCGAACACAACGACTGAATTTTCACGACAATCGTCGAGTGGTTTTATTTCCGAGGCAAACGTTGCAATGTCCAGACCATCGTACAGTTTCATCAGTTGCTGGTATTTGGATTGCTCCAAACTTTTCGAGAACACGTACAGGTGCCTGTTCTTCCAATCTAACCAATTCGGTGCGAGGAGAAAATTGTCCACGAGCAGTGTCGTTTTCCCACACCCCGAAGGACCTACGATCAGACAGCGGATGCTGTCGGGAAGCAACTCGCCGTTCTTTTTCTTCGTTTGACTTTCCGGATCCGGTAGACGCTTCACCACGTTCCACGTACTCACAAGATCACTTCGTTCGCGTCGATCCAACTTTTTTCCGGAAGTCCCAGCCATTTGACCAAAAGTTTGTCACCTTTCCTACGCAATACTTTCTCGATGAGGTACGTGTCGGGGTGTTTTGTTTTAGAGAGTTCCTCTTCGTAAAACCTTCCTTTCAAAATCTCGCCGCTACTATCTTTTATTATATACGTGTGTCGGTTTCCAGGTAGAACTCGAACCACCGTAAAGAGTTCCGTGCTCCAATTTTTTGTGAATCCCTTCTCGAAGGTGCGTTTGAATTTGCTGATCCTCACCTGGTCTCCAATTTTGTATTTAGCTTTTTTTGTCGTGGGTGTGTATTTTGGACAGTAAACTGTAGAAATTAAACGCTGCTCGTCGGACTTGGCAACGTCAGCTGGCTTCATGCCTATCGTTCTGTGTACCGTTTCATTATAGGTGTCGACGAGTTCCGGCAGGATGTCGACCCATTTGTAATTTCCCCGAAGCGTGAATCGTTTCCACATGTGTGTTTTCAAGGTTCGATTGAATCTTTCCACGATGCTGGCTTTGATGTGACTGAAGCTCGAATAATGTCGAATCTTGTGTTTTTGAATAAACTTTTGGAATACGGCGTTGTAAAATTCTTTACCGTTGTCTGTTTGCAGAAACCGTGGTCGTCTGCCGCCGCTTTCGCGAAAAATTAATTTGAATGCTTCCGTGACGCACGTTCCCGTTTTCGCCTTCAAAGGTAGAGCCCATGCGAATTTCGAAAATGTGTCTATGACGGTGAGGAGGTACTTGTTGCCCTTGTTCAATTTATGTACGTTTTTCAAATTGCCGCTACTCATCTCCACGAGGTCACTTTGCCAGAGGTCGTCGATGCCCTTGGTTACCACAGCCAAACGTTCGTAGTTACGGCGTGCAGGTTTATGCAATTCTTCGACGATGGCTTGCCTAGACATTTTTTTTTAGAGATTACGTTTCAAGAGAAGCACAAGCGTGATGGGATTCAAAGAGGGTGGCACTTCGCTCGTGTTTTGAATGATCAGCTTATCGCCGGCACTCACGTCGAAAACGGTGAGATCTTCGTCTTCATATATGTTGCGCGTTTCGTTCCAACGTGCCAGAGGAATGTTTCCTGCTTTCTGGACACCACGATTCGATATCAAAGTCATGGTGGGAACGCTAGCTTTTCTACCATGAGACCAGTACGAAAATTCGTTTATCTGAATCGTGCCATCGAGGAGAAACTTGTAGTACGGATGATAAGGATGCAACATGTACAGTTTGTTACCTTCGACGAACGTGGAGATTCTCTGTTGATTGGGTACGCTGTTGATTTCGATGGCTTGCAGAGAATGCAGTTTAGCGAATTTAGTGTCGACGCCGAGCAGATTACTGTGAACTTGTCCGAGTTTATTTTCGATGGGCAGCAAATGCTCGACTATGGTATCCGTTACGGCAGAAAACGACGGTTTGATTTTCACTTCCACGTTCAACTGCTTGTAGTTTTCGTTGAGTTCTTGCAACTTGGCACCGAAAGAAGCCAGCGTCGATTCCTGCGTGGATTCCAGCACTCCAACTTGATCTCTGATGTTGACGACAATGTTCTGAAGGTTCTCGACTTGATTCAATTTCGAGCTCTTCTCGGTAAGATCGTTCACGATCCTTCGCATCTCTGTAAACTGCGTGTGAAGGTCGGCGACGCTCTGCGAAGTGGGCAGCGTCGACACCAGCGAACTAATTTCGTCTCGAATCTGTTCCACGTTCGCCGTTTCCGTTTCTAGTCGTTTCAGCATTCGAGATATGTTTCTTTTCAAAGCGTGCAATTCTTTGGAGGTGGGGAGATTGGCCACTTTACTCTCGAGATCGCTCAATGAACTTTTGATGTCGCTCGAATCGGATAGTGCCGTCACCGCCGTTTTCAATTTTTCCAAATCTTCGCTCGAAGGCACGCTCGTCCGTAACGATTCCAAGTCACCCTGTATGTTGTCGAGTACGTGATGAAAATGAGCGAGATTCGTTTCGACGTTCAAATTTTCTAAATATTCGATCTTCTGCTGAACCGCGCTCAACGTGTCTTGAATGCTCGTCAACGCTCTCGCTTCAGCGTGAATATTTTTAATTTCTTCGTTGATCAATTCCAAGGACGCCTGAAGCGTAGCGATGGTGGTTTGAATGTGTTCGAAATCTCGATAGGCCTCCAATTGAATTTTTATGTTCGCGACGCTTTTACCGATGACCTGCAGTTCGTCCGACGATGGTAGGTTCGTCATTGTATCTTCCAAAGTCTGCAACTTGGATTTAATTTCTTCCAACGTGCTGGTGAATTCTTCTTGTAATTTGGAAACGACGACATGCAAGCGTTCTACATCAATATCGTTCACGACGGTTTGAAGTTCAGAGAAATTCTTTTCTATTGCGGAAGTTCGTTCTTCGATTTCGAGTTTCAATTTTTCCAAATCTTCATTTTTCGATTGAAATTGCTGTAATTTGGCCAAATCATTTTGAAGCGAATCCACGCTCAACTGTATATTTTGAACGTTGTCGTAAGAAGGTACGTCGACATAATTTTTTATGAGCGTTTTCAGTTCGGAATCGATTTTCAGAATGGGGTCGAGACATTGCGTTTGGAGCGTAGCGATTTCCGACTCTAAACTTTTGTTTAAGGTCTCCTGCAAAGCGATCAAATCGGTCCTCAACTTCTTAACTCGAATGTCCAACATGAGAATCTCTTCTGCGTGGTCTACACGCTTGGTGTTGCCGAAAATGTCGTTAGGCATTTTTGGTTAACGGTTATTTATAATAGGATAGACGATTCGTAATTCTACGAAGAGAGGAATAAGTTTGTCGTAATCTCCGAGGAGTTCTATGTAAAAATAATCTCCTGCAGACACATCGTACGTAATATTAGAAAGCATCTTGTCGTGCTTGATTCGAAAAATGTTCTTGCCGGTAGAAATTTTGATTTCGCCTGCGTTTTCCGGATTCACGGTGATTTGAAGTTTCCCGTCGATTGGAATTTCGTAGAAATGTAAATTGTTATTAAAAACATAAAACATCTTGCCCACATCGTCATTCAGTTTCGTCCAAATGCTGTTGAGGTGAATGATCAACAGACCGTTGAGTTTAGGTAACACGGAAGGTAAGACTTCATGATCTGGTATGGACGGTGCAGTTTCCATGATGATCTGTTTTTTGAAACCGAACAAATTCATAGGCATGCTGGTTATTTAAGGATACGGTCAAAGTTTTATTTTGTAATGAGAGTCAAAGTGTTTTTTTTACTGAGTAACAAAATGTTTTTTTTTTCTTGAGTTAGTAAAAATTGTTGTGTGTGGTGGTGAGTGTTAATTATTTGCACTGTGCGCAATTCTTATTTATTTCTAAACGACGATGTCCCCAAGGCAATGTGTGAATACCACACTCGAGGACGCACCTCTTATCGTCGTTGGGATCCAGGGCAATTTTTCTAACTTTGTTTGTGCTGATGATATGGTTGACGCTCTGGATTCTTTGTTCTATGCTTAGTATCGTCGATTGTGAGTAAAGGCAATCGATGTAATCGTGGAAGGTGAGTTTGTTCTCCACCGTATTCTTGCCCACACCTTTTGCTTTCTTCGTGACGCTACTCTCTGTTTTTATGGCATACATCTTCGAACGCAAACCCGCGAACTCGACAATAATGTCACCGTTACATTCATCTTTCAGTTTACCTAGGACTTTTTTGTTGAGGGATGGAATTCCAAATCTGTTAGGTTGAGGGTACGCAGAAGTATCGAAATACTCAAGCATGGAAGGATTTTTTATGTCTTCGTATAGGTTAGGTGTTTGTATGCTGTAAATGAAGCTGTCGGTGTCCGTGTACAAAAGTGATATTTTATCATTGTAGAAGGGTTTCATCACGTCGTAATGAAATTCGAACATGTAAAGTTTCGACAAGTCGAGAACCGTTGCGCCAACGTAAATTGGTTTTCTGAATTTCATCAATTTTATATGTAGATTGAAAAGTGCTAAATTCTCGTTGTAAATTTTTCTCGACTTGAATCTAGGATCGGCTATCCACTTCCGACATTTATTCTTATCGGAAATTAATTTCACGTCTACGTGCTTTCTAACATTCTCCATGGTCTTTCCGTACACCGCATTGTTCATTAATTTAAAGAAGTCCTTGTCTAAATCGGAAGTGGCAGCTGTTCTATGTTGTGTGTTAGTTTCTATGTAAGGTCTTAACCACGTGGAATGTTTAAACTTTAGTATTCGTCTAACATTTACTATCTGAACACCCTTCCCAATCAAAAACCGGAGATTCTTGTAGTGGACGACGTATCTCTGTTTAGGGTCCAATGTTAACAAAAGCTTGTCTTGAACCGAGTCGGGTGGACATTTGATTTCGGGAGTCGGAGGCAAATCCGAAAACGTGTCGTGCAGGTGGTCGGAGAATTGGAGATCTACTTCTGCGAAGAAACCACACTCGCTATCGTCGAAATGAATAATGTCTATCGAAGTGGGATCTAACCATTCGAATCCCCCGTAAGGAAGTTTCTGAACCATGGCATGTCCGTAGAGATTATTAACGTCAGCGTAGAAGATGTAATTCGATGCTCGATTTGAATCGTAATCTTCTTTCATGTGTACGTTATTAGCTTTTGCATGTCTCTGTACGCATTGCACCATTCCACCTCGTATCCCTCTTTCGATGAAAAGTAACATGTCAACGTCCGATATCAGTTCCAGCTTGACCTTTGTCTGGAATAACATTGCCGACCACGCTAATCCCGGTAGACTGTAGAAATACGCTGGATCTAATTTATAAATATTCGTTGCCGTTTTCCTGAACGCTTGAAAAACATCCGCGAGTATCGTCACGTCCAGTTTTAAGTATGCGTCGTGGTAGTCTCCGAGTGTCCTACATTCTAATTTCTCCCACATGAGTTGCGCGTGTTGGTATTCTTCTTCCGCGATTCCTTTCTCTCTGAGTCTGCTGTAAAATTCTCTTGGAAGTGGAAGAGCGTCGTCGTTAAATTTAGAACCATCACTAACATATTCGTAAGGATAAACTCCTTTACGTCTAACGAGTTCTATGTCTACGTTGGGAAAACTAGCTCTAGTTATTTTAAATTGATCGTCGGTGAGTTTGTTCGCTAAAGCATCCAGACTTGCAGAGAGAAATCTATACGAATCCAGAAAGCGCATCTCGATTGTATTTATCGTTCCCGGAATCGACACTTGCTTGCTGAGACTAATGTAGCGTTCTTCATTCTCGGCCAAGACACCTATACGTTTCGGATCGTAGCCAAGATGTCTCACCAGGTGGTGAAAATCATATCCGCTTCCGTTGTGAAAGAATATGGGGATGAATTTAGGTTTCTGGATTTTAAGATTGCACGTGTTGCAAATTCCACCTATGTAGTTTCCGCTGAAATGATCGTGGTGGAATATTTTTTTGTTCTCATCAGTGAAACTTTGATCACATACCGGACACACCTCAGTGGAATTGTAATTTTGAAGTTCATTTTCAGTTAAAGGTGCCATCGGTTTTGATGTAAGCAGTACGCTACCAATTACCTCAACCTCCTCCACCATTTTTTCCAGGAAGTGTTCGATTACATTTGGCCCGCGGTATATATATGCTTCATTTATTTTATCACGTCGCACAACAACATAGCCGAAACTATTAGGTTGATGAAGCTGGTACGGCGTTGTGGAGGAAATTTCAGGATCCGGTTCGCAGTAGGAGAGTGGTTTGAGGAACGCCTCGAAATCTGCGACGATGATTGCGGGATGTTCCAACAATGCCTTGTGCATTTTGAATTCTTCGACTTCGTTCGTTTCGGGCATCAACATTCTAGCCGATCTGTTGTCGCCGCAATACATTTTATGTTCGGCAAGTTTCTCCAGAGCAATTTGACGTCCGGTGTAATTTCGATAATCGAGTTGTTTTTGATCGTCGAACATGGTTAGGCATCTCGGGCAAACTTCGATGCAATGTTCATGCTTGGTTGATTGACTTCTGACCAAACGTGATAGTGAACGAATTAGCGTATAGTGATGAACATCCTCGTTGGAAATTAGAAGGAGATTAATCACACAGGCATCGTCATCGTCGATATCGCTTATCCTGACGGGATGCACGAGATATTTATCTGACGTGAAGGAATATACATTAATAGCGATGCGTTTTCCTGTACGATTTTCGAACTTTGTTATATCCGACAATGTCACCGGGTATTCAATGTCAGACATTACACTTTGAAAGTCGGTCTCGTATTGTTTGTAATGTCCAACCCACTGTGGATTATTTTTGCAATGAACAGGATGCAGTGCAGCCAACACACACCAGAGAAAACACTTGTTATCGCGGTTCTGTATATTTAGCACAGCCCTCTTGTGTTGAATGTTCGGTGGAAGAGGAACGTAGCTGGAAGCGCGAAGAGGCGAGAATTGGTTCACGTAAACAGTTAACGTGTGAGGACTTCCACATAGAGACCATCCCGACCCTTTAGCCTCGAAATCGTCATGTTTGTTAACCAGCTCGTTGGAAACTTTATAATAGAAGTTGTCCAAATTTTCGACGTTCGCCAAATAAAGAGTCTGATTTTTTGTACGATGATAAAAGACTCTTGTTGTACCATCGACTTTTTCGTATTCGGAAAATAGATTAACGTATATTTTTATGGAATTATTTTCCAATTTATTTTTTAGAATATTTATCACGGATGTTTTTGTTTCACGCAAGAAACTAAGAATGTCGCAGCCTGGTTCCGAAGTAAAAAAGAAAATCCTGAATATGACGGTTGAAAGCAGATCTAATTGGTTTGCGTTCATTAGATAATTTAATTTGCTTGGAAGTGGAAGCTTCCGTTTCTGAATTATCGATTTTCCTTTTCGATGTTGCTTGTCCGGTCGATGGTTTGCAAATTTTGAGATGTTTACTTAAATTTGTAATGCTAATCATCTTTCCGCATCGAGCACAAGGCTTAGAAGGCAAGGAACGATTAATTCTCGAACCTGTTTCGCTACATCTTGCCCTGTGTACCGATAAATTGTTCCTTGAGATTAGCTTCCCACAAGTAACACATTCAGTTTTATCATTTTTACGATTGAAACTGGTGGTGGATGCCATTGCTTTCTCCAAAATCACAGAAATCAAAAAGTCTAGTATATAGCGACACAATTTTCAGGTATGTTATTTTATATAGAATTTCTTGGAGTGATTACAAAACTCAAAAATTCAATCTACTGTAAATAGAATTTCAGGTATGTTATTTATATAGAATTTCTTGTGTGCGAATACAAAAACTCAAGAATTCAATCTACTGTAAATACAATTTTCAGGTATGTTATTTTATATAGAATTTCTTGGGGTAATTACAAAACTCAAAAAATGAATCTACTGTGAATATAATTTTCAGGTATGTTATTTTATATAGAATTTTCTCGGGCGTTCAATATTGTCAACAGTATTATATTTGAGCGCGTCACTTGTCGCCTAAACACTACAGCTCACAGGTCGGGAAAATCTGGCATGAAAGCAGATAATACGCTTATGCCTTATTTATATATAATTTTCACGGGGCGTACAATATTGTCAACGGTATTATATTTGAGCTCGTCGCTTGTCGCCTAAACACTACAGCTCACAGGTCGGGAAAATCTGACATGAAAGCAGATAATACGCTTATGCCTTATTTATATATAATTTTCACGGGGCGTACAATATTGTCAACGGTATCATATTAGAGCACGTCGCTTGTCGCCTAAACACTACAGCTCACAGGTCGGGAAAATCTGACATGAAAGCAGATAATACGCTTATGCCTTATTTATATATAATTTTCACGGGGCGTTCAATATTGTCAACGGTATCATATTAGAGCACGTCGCTTGTCGCCTAAACACTACAGCTCACAGGTCGGGAAAATCTGACATGAAAGCAGATAATACGCTTATGCCTTATTTATATATAATTTTCACGGGGCGTTCAATATTGTCAACGGTATCATATTAGAGCACGTCGCTTGTCGCCTAAACACCACAGCTCACAGGTCGGGAAAATCTGACATGAAAGCAGATAATACGCTTATGCCTTATTTATATATAATTTTCACGGGTGTACAATATTGTCAACGGTATCATATTAGAGCACGGCGCTTGTCGCCTAAACACTACAGCTCACAGGTCGGGAAAATCTGACATGAAAGCAGATAATACGCTTATGCCTTATTTATATATAATTTTCACGGGGCGTTCAATATTGTCAACGGTATCATATTAGAGCACGTCGCTTGTCGCCTAAACACTACAGCTCACAGGTCGGGAAAATCTGACATGAAAGCAGATAATAGGCTTATGCCTTATTTATATATAATTTTCACGGGGCGTACAATATTGTCAACGGTATCATATTAGAGCACGTCGCTTGTCGCCTAAACACTACAGCTCACAGGTCGGGAAAATCTGACATGAAAGCAGATAATACGCTTATGCCTTATTTATATATAATTTTCACGGGGCGTACAATATTGTCAACGGTATCATATTAGAGCACGTCGCTTGTCGCCTAAACACTACAGCTCACAGGTCGGGAAAATCTGACATGAAAGCAGATAATACGCTTATGCCTTATTTATATATAATTTTCACGGGGCGTACAATATTGTTAAGAGCGTTAGTTTTTGTAGAGCTCTTGTTTTTGTGAAGCTGTAGAAGACACAATTAGTTAACCTAGCATACAACACACCTTCCTAATTAATATGGATATTGTCACACATTTCTCTTATTTTATACTGTTGTAAATAGAAAAAATTATGTATGGTAAATGTTTTGTACATTATAGGAAAAAAATGCAAAATATCCTCCAATTTTAATTCGAATCGAGTCGAATTTTTACATTTTTCTACGCCGCCACATATTGTCCTATTTGCTTCTTTTACTTGCCTTGCTTAATTAACTCCCGCTAATTAGCATTTTTTTGGAAGAAGTCAACTAGAACAACATATGGCGGTATGAGAAATATGCAAATTAAAGAACATTTTAGCAATATATGGGCCCTAGCAATTAGCTTTCTCGACTAAGAGTACTCTTTCAAACGTCTTCTGCTGATCGTATTACTAAACGAGGACGTTTAAAATTTTTGGGTGTTGAAAAAGTTTGACCTACTTTTTTATTTCTATTGTTTGCTAATAGATAGCGCTAATAGTACCCCCTCCCCTCCCCTCTCCCCTCTTCTCCTCTGCTGTATGACAAATAGCACAAACATAAAAATCAAGATTTTGGAGAGCAAAACATAAAATTTGCATGCATCTGATGTCGAACCAGGAACTTTTATCTTTCGGGGAGTCAACATTATTTTTTACTCAGTCGTCATATAACATGAACACACGCAAAGATTCACATGTGCTTTTATTATTTTGTGTTCGGTAAGTACAAGTATATTCTTACATAAATTATTGTTTAATTTAATAAATTGTAAACTCAAAACCTGCTAAACTAACACTCCTTCTGTGTTTCATTAAACTATTGAAAGCGAATGTTGCGTGCGCGCGGAAATAACACAGAAAAAAAAACCGGATGGAAGCAATTTAAAATCACTGGGGCAAGGTCAGTATTACGAGAGCGTAAAAAACACGTGCTTCCATTCAACTTCGAAAAATAAGAATGAATGTGTAATAACACTGGTATTATTTGCAATCACAGTGCTTACTCATGTATTTTGTTTAATATTTTATTTCAAATTCACTGTCAGAAACTAGTGTTGTTAGTTTCTGCATGTAGGTTTATTTACTCTGTTGGTTGTCACTGTCAAGTTTTTAGTATTCGTACAGCATAAAAAGCTATAACCCCCCTCTCAAAATATATACATTGTATACACCAAGATGCGCAATAGCCTGGCAACACATCATGAAAAAACATGCCAAGAAGACCCAGTGGGTTTATAAGTCAGTGCTGCCAATTCCTATTTGTAGGTTAGCTTAGCCAGTGAAAGATCATATAGTAGAATTTTTGTAGAGTGGGTGTTTGCGAGTTCCACGACGCGCTGCCTGCCGATACTCTATGCAGCGTCATCCTGATTGCAGAGAAGTCCTTCGTCCACGACGTGAAGAACGAGAGGGTGACGGAACAGTTTTAAAATTCATAAAAAATTGCCACATACTAAAAATCAACATCCAACACATTTTAGGTTATATAAAATTTGTGAAAACCTTATAATACTGAAATATTAAAACAAACGGAGTCCCCCTTGTAGGTTAGTTCGGTGCGTAAATAAAAAAAATGATAGGTTAAGTTATATCACTTAGGATCGTAAGAAAATTAAAAAAATCGTAAAAAAAAAAGATAGGTTAAGTTATATCACGTAACATCGTGATATACCTACCAAGTACGAGTAGGGAAAAAAATGAGTGCAGTGAAAATTTGTACTAAAACATCGCTAAACGCTATAACATCGACAAAAAATTGTCAAAATATGTCAAAAACTTATATTCGATTGATAAAAAAAAAATACCTACAAAATATGATCCTCAAATAATAACGTTCAAACAGTGCATAAATAAAAAAAATGATAGGTTAAGTTATATCACTTAGGATCGTAAAAAAATTAAATAATCGTAAAAAAAGGATAGGTTAAGTTGTATCACGTAACATCATGATATACCTACCAAGTACGAGTGGGGGAAAAATGAGTATAGTGAAAATTTGTACTAAAACATCGCTAAACGCTAAAACATCGACAAAAAATTGTCAAAGTATGTCAAAAAGTGATATTCAATTGGTAAAAAAAGACCATACCTACTAAGTACTATTTTGAAACGCCTAATATACACTACTATTGTCACAGTGAATTGGTGGATGCCGTTGGGGATAATGCTCTCCCATACCGAACAGTAGCATGGTGGGTACGAAAGTTTCATCAAGGACGTGTGATCAGCAACGCTCGGAATGACCTGTCAGTGTGCGGACCGACGTGGCACGTGCCGTCATCGAGCAGCTCCTGGAGGAAGACAGACGATGGACGCTACTGGAGTTAGAGAGGGCAAGTGGCTAAGAGAAACGCACCATCCACAGGATATTGCAGACAGAGCTCCAACTGCGCAAAATCGCATCGCGGTGGGTACCACATGCACTGACGGAAATTCAACGGTGGATGCGATATGCAACATGCTCCGACCACCTAGCACGCTTGCAACAGGACGGCGAGCACTTCCTGTCACGAATAATCGCCATCGATGAATTTTGGGCCAGGGCATACGAACCAGAACTCAAACGTCGGTCCGCGGAGTGGCGACATGCCAGATCACCAAGGCCGAAGAAGTTCCGTCAGAATCCTTCCACCGTGAAATTGATGGTGATCGTCGCGTATGACGTCAGGGGTGTCATTGTGTGCCACTTCGTTCCACATGGCAGAACAGTGACAGCAGAGTACTACAAAAACTTCCTCGTGCGACAGGTACGACGTGGTGTTCGGGACAAACGCCCGGACCTTCTGGACAGTGCAATCATCCTGCACGACAACGCTAGACCACATAAAGCAGAGTGTGTACGGCGGCAACTGCACCGCTGGGGATGGGAAGAATTGGACCACCCGCCGTACTCTCCTGACATTTCGCCCTGTGACTTTCATCTCATACCCAAGGTTAAGGATCCACTACGTGGAAGGTGGTTTGCGACACGAGACGACATTGCCAATGCTGTGCAACAACAGATGACCCAATTCACACATGGTGCGGCCAATGGTGACGCAGATGGTATTCAGAGTCTCCCACATCGTTGGCAGCGTGTGGTGCACATGGCAGCTGACTACTTTGAGGGCCTTTAGCCCCAGTTTTGTTCTGTCAACTGTAGAACAGGTATGTATTTGTCTTGCACGATCAAACCAGTATTGTCCTGTACAGTATCGTAATAAATATGTGAGGCAAAACGTTCGGGTGTTTTAACTGTCCCCACATGTAGTTCCCCCCTCGTCCTTTCATCTGTATATGTCGCATTTCCCAACCGGGCTGTTATCTGCAAGAAAAAAAATAGTTGCAATGACTTTTGCCCCAACCCTCGTATATAATTCAAGTTCATATATTTAAATTTTACATAGATTAATGCATCATTTTCAATCATGTATTTACAAAGTGGCTACTTTAGGACCTTCATAAAGGTCGGAGTTTTCATTTGCCATCTCACATACTCAGACTCGAAATACATCTACAAACACAAGTCACAAATGTTACGGGATATACGTACTAATCTACGAAAAATGGTTAATTTTATAAGTATTTCAAAGTCAAATTAACCTATTCAACTTCAGGATATCTTGTAATAACCTTCCGTCCGTCAGATATTTTATTCTGCAAAGGACAGTAACAAAGCAAACGGATTGAGAGAATTCTTTTTTATTTTATTTTCCACTCAGCTTTTTTTTCCTTTCCTTTCTCGATAAAAATAAAAGCTAAACTGTCAAGAATTTGCTTCAGGGCATTAATAAATATGTAAATTCAATGGGATTGGGATTAATAAAAGTTGTCATGTTTCACGTCTACGGAGAAACATTCACGTAGAATTCACGCTTAATTACCGGACACAATGATTTACGCATAATTCCCGGTGAGTAGCCACCCTAATTAGTGTCAAATGTCCATCTCCCTAGTTTTATTACTTTGCATGTTTGATATTATCATCATTAATAACAATAATACAATGTAATAAGGTTCACTTTTCTCCTCTGTAAAGGGCGAGAATTTCCTTGCAAATGAGTGATAAATTAAGGATGAAGAAATTCCATAACTTTATATCCAGATGGTGGATGTTGCTTTCAAACTACATACTGCGATAGGAGCTCTAGAAATTCAAGATCCAGATTCCTTGGTCAACAAAATTAGAGAAAACATAAGAGAGGAGAAAAATAAAGCGTGTAATTTTTGTCCTATGCGAAAAACGCATTCCTAATTATGCGGAATGTATAGCAGTCGCTGCCCTTCCATATGGTATTCGGCCGCAAACTAATGTGGGAGCATCCCGCTTAATCCTAGCTTTATGGAGAGATATCTCCGATAAAGTGTTTTTTTGGTTGACCCGACATAATTTATGGAACTAAAGCTGGGGGTTCGGTCGTGACCAAAGAGCGAAAATATGAAAGGACCACGCCATTATCTGCTGAATAATAGCCCATTAGGCGCAATGAAAAAAATGTCTCCCATTAGATAAACATTACGCAGTTGCGTAAATTTATGTAGAAGTTTGCACGACGCAAGATTCGCTGGCATAAAAGCACCCGTCGGGATTTTACAAAATGCAAAACTTTTAGGAATTACTAGCTTTTCATTTCGTATTCATCTCTGGATATGCACGAGCTCGAAAAGGATCATGGGAATGTTTCCACACGCATGGAACACGTTTAAATATTTATACAAGCATTTTTAAAAATCCACGGGGATCAACTTGAATGCCTGATTATGAGAGGGGGGGGGGGGAATACGGGATTAAAAGTTTTACAGCTCATTCAACCAGAAAGTATTGATGGACTTGCACATGACGTTCTTATCTTGTTAACAAGGGTCTATCGCATGGCGAATGACATGATGGAGATGCTTTGAAATCGTTTATTCCTCTGCCAAAAAGCATATCCAAAGTTGGTGGTTGCAGGATATTCTGGAATTTTTTTAAAAAATATGTTCTCTGTGCGGTCAGTTCTTAATTTTACGTTACTCTAACAGGTGCATATTTATAAACCATGCACTCAGCTTCCTTTTGGTTGTACAACGAGTTCCACGGTAAACGTGGCCGCTCGGGCGTTCGGTGCGCGTCTGCCGGCATTTAGACCCACACCTTTACGCTGACTTTGGCAGGCACTGGGTGCGTCAGTGGTTCAGTATCCAGATAGCTGGTGTCCAGTTTGCACATATGTTTTAGATTGTTTTGTTTTAGTTTGCATATTACTGGTGAAACATCCGACTATTCATATTTTGTTAGTCAAAATAGTACTAGTACTTCAAAGAATATAGGTATTATACAAAATAAATAATTATAAAAAATAAATATATACAAGTACTCTATAACATGGCTATTATTTGGATTCGTAACGTTTTCTGGGTCTCATTTGTGACTTCTGTATGCACCTTAACAATACTTAATCCAACAGCTCTAACATAGATTTCAGGAGTAGTGTACTGAAAAATATTCTTAAGATTGCTAAACATGCTGTGCCTAGAAAAATGTCCTTATCAAATATCGTGTGCATATAATTCATTTCAGAAAAACAATTTGGATTTATGAATATTAAATTTGATGCTAAACATTATCAATATTAAGATAATCAAGAGAATTACGAAGTAAATAAATTAAAGCGAAACTAGGCGTGTCATTTGTAGTAATTTCCTCATACGAATGGGAGAAGTTTATAGATATGAACATGGTTCATTTGGAACTTCGTGAAATAATACAATATTCAGACAGCAACATGCACCGATGTAATAATTTTCACAGGTAACTTTACGTAGAGCAAATTTAAAAGCATATTAATATCAATCTTTCTCCTACCAATGAGCTTAATCATTGTCTTAACCACACCACGTCCCGATCACAATCAACGATTTTCCGTACCAAAGTATAAGTTTATATATCCAATATTTGCATTTTGGTTCGTAGTTTTTCAACGATACTGACAGCGAAGTTCCCTAGCCTGGACAAGGGTGTTCTTTGTTAGTGCTCTTCCATCAATTTCATCTTACCATCACTCATTATCAGTATTTCGATAAGCAAAAGTGCCAGAAAAGCGATGTTAAATAACAAAAATACATGCAATACATAAAAAAAATAATTTATCTACCAGCGCAAAATGGTTGCAGATACATAATTATGTTAAATAATTATTTTGAACAACTCAAATGATAGTGGTTAAAATTTAATAACGTGATCTTTCGTGGTTCGATTGCAGCGTTACGTGTGTCCGAAAATAGACAGGTTGGAAACGGAGATAATGAAATAAGATATTTTATAAGAACAAGAGGAAGTAATACTAGAGTGCGCGTCAAATCTCCTGCATATGGCTTTGAAAGGCTGAACAGCACCAGCGAATCACAGACGTGCGGCGTTGCCTAGTTCAGAACCTGTTTCACCTCGCTACTGAATCGTGTACCTGGCGCTCGGATATAAATAGATTATTTCAAGTGTCAATAGTTCAACAGATGGAAAGATAATGAATTTGCGAGTATGTACGAAAAACAAGCCTGATTGTAGCTTATACCGTTCGCTCTGTAGAAGCAATGTTATTATAAACGTATTTGCATTGTATCGTTTTTGTTCTCCCTTCGTTCCTGCTGCATTTCAGATTAGCGAAGTGAACAGGGTACATTCGTTCCCGGTGATGGTAGAAGAAGTTGACGAAGAGGATACCGCCACTGCTCGTTTTTTCCGTGTGTTTAGTGGGCGTTTGCAGCATGTCATTGAGTAAACCAAGTGGTAGTGGTAGCGAGAGAAGAGAGAAAAAATACAGTGTTGTTCGAAGCCAGGCACGACAGGTGATTTTTCAGGTGTACATTTTTTAAAAAAAATGTTCGAGTGAAGAAGAGAGAAGTAAAATTGACTTTAAGAAGTGCCAGGCTCTAACAGCTCAAGCGTGTGGTGTGAATCAAGCTACCGTTTCTCGGATATGTTCGGGGGCAAAACAATGTGGATCGGGGCCTGCTCCAATGTTTCAATCACCTAGAAAGCACATTAACGTACCGAAAAGAACGACAAACTTTAATGACTTTGAAAAAGACGTAGTTCGTAGAACCGTCTTTGAATTTTACGATCGTGGCGAACAGTACATTCAAAATTGTGGACGTTGAAAGACTTGTTAACGAAGATGACAATGTAACACAAGAACAATGGGCCGCTTGTGTTAAACACGCACAACAATAACAGGAAAACGATTTTGTAAAGGAGATAGGTCGGGATGAAATTTTGGACCCAATTATAATAAATTTGAAGGACAGTGACACAGAGGGCGAAAGTAGTGCGATCAGTGACGATGAGGACAACGACGGCAGTTGTTGGAGTGACGAGGAGCCCCTCTCTGGCAGTCACTCTGGCATAATCAGGTATGTTCTTTTCTCCCATTAAGTTTATTATATGTTATATTATCTAATGTTCCGTGCTCTCCGTGACAAGGCGTTTCGCTCAACCACGCTGTTTCTTTCCCTTGTGAGATTTCGACATGGCACCGCCGCAGTGCGCTGCTATTGGCTATCGCCATATGCAGGAGATTTGACGCGTACTATAATTCCATTTTGTTGGAATCCGCGTACAAGAAACTGATGGTAATCCAATAATCTTCAATTACGTATCGATCAATCAAATGAACCGAACAAGAGGGGGATAGTTTTAATACAGTCTCCAACTTTCTCCTTCCCGTTTCTTGTTGCTGCTTTCGTCTCTCAGGATTGAAAAAAATAAGTGACAAAACGTTTCTACTAATAGAAGTAGATTCAAAATGTATCGCTTGCGACATCATCAGTATTTACGCAGTGGAGGAGCGGATTACTTATTATCTCAGGATACTAAGTTTTAGGACTAGAATGAAAAACATACTTACAGGAAAGCAATCAAAACTTTTATTGTTTATTCTTCAGTATACATCCCTCCTAAGTGGACACACGTGTTTGCACGGTCGTACAGCCTCTGGATGCTGTGGTAGAAGTCACCTTTGGGAATCGAGAGTCAAACACGCGTCACGCCCTTCTGAATGTCACAAACAGAGTCGAAAACATGACCTTTCAATTGGGATTTTAATTTCGGGAACAGAAAATAGTCCGCAGATGCTAAGTCCGACGAATAAGGGGGTGGTCGAACACAGTCACATTTTTTTTTTGTCAAAAACTGCCTGACAGTAATGACGTTGTGCGCGGGGGCATTGTCGTGCAGCAGGAACCAGTCATTGGAGGCAGCCATGGCCGGTGGGACATCCTTTGAAGAAGACCTTCCACTCCAGGGATCGTCTGCAATGTCGTCTCGTCCGTCTCGAAAGCGTCCATACCATCGGAATACATTCGACCGCGATAATGCTTGATCCCCGTAAGCTTCATTTATCATCTCAAGTGTTTCTGTCGCCGTTTTACCGGCTTTGAAACAGAACTTACTAATCGCTATTCGTTGCTCCTCACTCGCATTCATGACGGGCAACTCTGACACAAGTTCAATTGCACACGGCACAGACACTACCACACTCGCGTAAACCAAACGCTGCCTGCAATGACTCTACACCTATTGCTAACTGCTTCCGTACTTGGCCGGTAGATGGCTCGTCTGACAGTTGCACAACGCCAACTGTCTTAAAACTTGATAGACACACAGTGTATGATGTACGATTCATAGTTCCAAAATTACACAATCAGTTTAAAACTAGGGCAAGTAATCTTATAGTTCACCCTCCGAATACGTGAAGAGGTTAATTTAACAGTATGCGATGTATTTGTGTGTGTGTGAATAGAATGATTGATTTGGTTTATTTTACGACGCTTTTCCGCACTTCTGGCTAATCGCGAAGATGAGGATGAGTGACGATATGATGAAATTTATGAAGTGACCCTCACAAATAACGCCCATACCTTGTACGGGATTCGAACCCGAAACACCTGGCGTAGTAGCGCGCTGTGCTAACCACTCCGCCACAAAGGCGGCCTTGTGTGCATAGAAAAAGAAACAAACTGATTTCACCATTTTCTTTTTTCAGTCTAGTTGCTCCTTTACGGCATCTGCCAATGATAAGTATACCTTAGGACGCCATAAAAAGCATGCAATTGAGTTGCCACCAAAGTGGTTGCAACAGAACACCCATTTTGGTGTTTGTGCTGGATTGAGGTTGTTTAGCACCATCTCTGGTGTATTGTTCCACCATTTGCAGTAAACCCACGCCAACTAGGGAGGTCTTCAACACTCTACTAGGTGCTGTGTTACACAACTTTTGGTGGCAACTGAGTTGCATATTTTTAGGGTGTATTGTAGAACTGATTCGGCAATTAGTGCATTTGTAGTCATCAAAAGAAACAGGAAGAAACCACGCACTATAAACATGGCTAGCCTATAGATCTGCATACATTTTCTCCGACCCACCATGTTCTGGATTAGCCGTGGAACGGATTCTAGCGTGAAAACGCTTTGCTTTTTAGGCAAGTTTCAATTAGCACATGGATTTTCAGACTTTACATAGGCTGCCTACTGCATTTCTTTAGTGTAATATCTTATAACGACGTTTAGCGGTTAAACTTTAACCATTATTTCGACAGTCGCACAGTTATGTTACCTGAAACTTGAGCGGAATGGTTGTATGTTTCAATTCATTTGCCGTTGTAAGTGATGTCAGTAAATATGTTGGTCTGAGTCTTCATAATGTTCGGGGGAAAAAATAATTTTACTGCAGACAGTTACTTATGTATATTATTTTAATAGTAAATATTACGCACATGATATAGATGCAATAGCATCACTGTTTAGTATCATTAGACATGTCTCACAAAATTATAGCTACTTATTTATACGTATTTCTTTAATTGTTTCAGTGTGACTTGAATGAAATCATCAGAAATCGCAGTTTGTGTTTTTTCACCAACATCCTTGATTTTTAAGTAGCCTTTCTGCCACTTTTGGCTAACTCAAGCGATTTTCTTATTATTTCTATCATCAATACCATTTTCAAGTTGACAAGTGCACGTTCGTGGCTATTCAGCAATCCGGAACAGTGTGTCACATTCGCCTTCGAAAATCGAACAACTTCCGTTACGAAACCATTGTGTGGCCAGTCCTTAAAATGGTTAACATGCTTACGTTAAAAGATGAGGCCAGAAGAAATCGAAATTCTTAAAGAAAAAAGGGATAGACCCTGGCAGACTCCAATCGCCAGGGCCAACTTAGAACGCTACAGTTGCGTTTCTGACGATGAACTGTAGGAAGAGGCTTTTGCGGACTACTGACCTTTGAAAAGAAGACGCCGTGCAGCCTTTCGTGGAAACTGCTGAAGATCTTCATCACGTACAGAAAGGGTAGATTACAGTTTTATCTCAAAGGAAACGTGAGAACACGAGAGTATTCCTTATTTCCTGGGCAAGACAACCGTAACACCTAAAGGCGTTGGAAGACAGAAGCTCTCCCGGAGGTTATGCGATTTCCACGTCGCTTCATAAGATGCGTTTCGTCAGCTGCTCAGGCAAGCAGTGTTTCCACGGAAGATTAAGGTCTCAAAGTTCCCACAGAGCTCCGAGCATCTTTCTCCAGTACGGGAAGGAAACAAGCGGGATTACCTTCTCCTAAAACCTTTCGTCTCCTCCACAATGCCAGCCTTCAACCAAAAATGGCAGCTTTAAACCGAACTCGTCTACATGTAAGCCACACAAATTGCCTGGATTTATCTCTTCAAGACTAGTCGGACTCAAAGACATTAATTCATGTCCCTACATTTTCAGCACCCTCAGAAACAAGGTGTGCAGTGCACAAGAAAAAATCAAAAGCACGTCTGACTGATTTATTATTCGTTTGAATTGTTCTTTTAAGTCCAGTTCATGCACAGATAGGCTAATCCGGACTTGATCTACGGTTTCAAGTGGGATCCGATCCACTGTGAGGTGCCTCCACCGGGTATCGAACCCTTGATTACAAGGCGACGACGTTACCACTACGCGACTGATTGATTTAATTTTACGTCGCATTTCTGCAACTTTTGACTAATCACGAAGATGAGGATGACTGATGATATGAAGAAACTGATGAAGGACCACTTACAAAGAGCACCCATACCCAGGCCAAAAATGGGACTCTGAACCCCTGGCGTGGTAGCGCACTGTGCTAGCCACTCCGTCACGGAGATCGGCAAAATGGACATTTGTAAAAGGCATAAACAAAACTGTACTCCTAGTTCACTAATCAGCATAACTGAAAAGTCGCTCCTAAAGCAGCAATTACTTGTAGAAATTAGTGGTCTGAAGTCTTTCCTGTTTCAATCGTGTGAAGCCATCTGATAATACATTGATATTGAATTAGACATTGTTTCCATGTTAAAAACAAAGAACAACAACATAAATGTGCTGACCAAGCCAGTTCTATTAACGTAAAAATACAACACGTAACGTTTCGACCCTGTATTAGGGCCTTCTTCAGACTATGAAACAAATTCAATGTTTCGTAGTCTGAAGAATAGAGGGTCGAAACTACGTCTTGTGTTTTTAAGTTAATAAAACTGGCTTGGTCAGCTCATTTAGTGTTTTTGTAATAATTTGATGTGTCAAGATCATTTGCCTGAGTGAGCAATACAACATGCTTGACCATGACAACACTGAGTGGTCACGTAGCTCAGGCGATAAGACATTATGTCCTAGACGTGGTAGAAACTTTGTCGAGAGAGAGAGAGAGGGGGGGGGGGGAGAAAGGAGAAAGTTTTCTCTCTCTCTCTCTCTCTCTGCTCTCTCTCTCTCTGTTCTTCTCTTCTCATTCTCCGTGAAAGAAGAGAGAGAGAGAGAGAGAAAGAGAGAGAAAGATAGAGAAAGGGAGGTGTCATGGCAGCGGATGCGTCTTAGTGTGTGAACTGGAGTTAAAAAGGCAAAAACGTTCGGAAGCAAGACCTACAAACTGCAACATAAATCATATCAATTTGTCTGTGCTGTTGTCTGAACGTATTAGACAATACTTGGTTACAGGTACCTCGGGATCTGTAAAACATAACACTGTCGACACGAGCAAGACTTCTAGGAATTTAGTCATAGTATGTGCAGACAGGCTAATCGAGGAAGGTGCAACAGATTACCGTGGAATTGCAACTGCTAAAAATGTTCATCCCCTCGAAAACCGAAATGGAGAACCTATCACTAAGCTACTGGAGGACCTAGGGTAGAATGTCGGCGTGTGGCAATGCAAAATGTCGCAGTTAGTTCGCCAGTTTCTTCAGACGCAATATTAATGGATGTCAAGTGAATACACATCCTATTCGATGACACATCTTGAACGCAGATCCTACTTCCTTCGCTTGTTATTCAGAAGGATAACGGCGGCAGAAGGTGTCGAACTTTGTCCGGGTTGACCGCTGACTAAAAATTTTAAAGGTTATTGTTATTATTGCTACACGTTTGTCAATATCATGCCTTAGTTGTTCATGAAATAGAATAGTTATGTGCATTACAGAATTATTATTATTATCATCATCTTTATTATTTCTGGTTTCCAAAATACCGTCTGGGCTCTATACTCGCGCATTTCTGACGCTCAAGCAAGATAGTTATGAAATGGTATCTGCTGCTATGCTAAGAATAGTTGTTATTATTATGATTTATGATGATTCACGGATGACTTATTGGCCATTATTAGTTGTACTGTTGTAATATTTTCTCAAATGTTGTAATGAACTATTCCGATAACTTCTCTATGATTAAATATAATTAATGATTTTTCGATTTAAGTTCCGGGTCTCTCCGATGGCGTAGTGATAACGTCTACTTGAAATCAGAGGGTCCCGGGTTGGATACCTAATGGAGGCACATATAGTGATTCGGGTCCCACTTTAAACTGTAGGTCCAGTCCCAGTTAGTCTAACGTGGACATAAAATACAAACTCTCGATAAATTTGTGGAAGGGGAGTGACACGTGTCAGCAGTGGTAGCGATGAGGGGGAGGCGAAGAGGGCAGATGCCCCCACGCACTATGCTAAACCTTATCTAAAAAGGAAAATATACTGTTTTTGCCCCCCTCCCCCAGTTTTAGCACCTTGCTCACCTCCGGTTTTGGAACCCAATCGCCGCCACTGCGTGCCAGAAAATTTTACCAATTTCAACTTTCATTCAGCTTTTATCGGAATTTTGCTGCAAAATGGCGAAATCAAAATGAAAACTCGTTACTAGGCGATCAATCAGAATATGAAGACTTCAGCAGTGCAGCAAAGCAATCGCTCACATCGCTGGCCCCAGCACACATCTTTTTGGACGTAAATAAAACACGACTCCGGCCTTCCTAGCTATTGACGCAACCTTTTACAAGGCCTGTCGTACGAAGAAGCATCGTTTCGCGACGGAGTGCTTCGGGAGAAAGAGGAAGAGGTCCTCGAACAAAAGACACAGCATCGGGAGAGCACACTATTCACGCGTTGACAAATTATATTACACCCAGTTCAAAAGCAGGGAAAGAACCTTGGGAACGGTGGGGACGCGTCTGCTCTTAACATCTCTGTTCCCCCTTTCGCAGGGACCCAGGTGGAGCACCTGTCGCCCCTCTGAATCAATTACCGGCGCGATGCATCATCTGCAATGCTAAGACTGGGGACTTGAATCTAATTACCACTGCAGAGATGAGCTCCTAATGGCGGATGATGACTCTTCTGCTAATAGTCGCAGATGTCTTTGACAAACAGTATCTCTGCAAAAACAGTGCTCGTGATTCTTGATGTGATTGCTTCAGAAGTCCTTTGAGGATGCTGCGAGCAAGGTTCTAGAATGACCAGCTTACTTCTACTACAAATCTCCTAGTGCTACAGTTGGCTGCTTGTAGCCTCTTACAGGTTACAGGAGTTTGGTTAAGAACAACACAGCAGATTTGACTCAGTCGTGAGATAAGTTTCTTATGCTTTTATTCTAGGTCCAATTTATGCACATGTTGGCTAATCTGGAGTGGAGCAACAATTTAGAGTACGATCCAAACCTCTGTGCAATGTGCCTCAACCTGATATCGAACCCGGGACCCCTTGATTACAAGGCGACGACGTTACCACTACTCCATCAGGGAGGCCGCAAGATAAGTATAATAACAATGAACCACATGATATAACTTCACAACACTTGGAACGTAAAATTTTACCAAATTAGCCAGTTATTTTAATGCTGATGATACATCAAACCAAGCTTTCTCGATCCTAACTAGTATACGAGTAGAAACCACAAACTAAATAATTTCAAGGTACGATTCCCAATAGGAGAACATTTCAGAAGGTCCAATTTGCAAATCTTAAAGCGAATGAAACTAAGTAATTGTGCCATTTTTTGGCAAATAGCATCACAAGAATAACACCAAAAAACAAAGTATTTTATCGCTGTAATTGGCTTATCAATAAATGCAATTTATTAATGTAAATCACTAGCAACATTTGATTCTCTCATACTTAGCTCACAAAATAGAGTTTTGGATTTAAAAAATTAATACTTTACTTCTTACCTTTGAAAGAAATCTCACACACGCTTCTTTTTTCCTGTTGTTGTCCGACATTTAACACTGCGATAATACACAGACAGAAAAATTACATTTAATATGTTATTGAATTTGAAAAAAAATATGAAATTTTGAGTGCAGATTTCACGATTCAATCTCGTGCATGGAACGATATTTCTGAAATGCTTATCGTGCTTGGAGGTATCACGATTCTTCTGTATATGGCTTGCTGGCATTCAACCTTACTGTCAAATAAGGTGCACCGATTGACGAATCGTAAAATACAAGTTTACAATACGAAAATGAGTAATAATATTACCATCCAATTGCTTAGTCGATGTCACAATACTTCCCCCACATGGAAAGTAAAAAATAATTACAGTTAAATTCAGAATTAAATCAAAAATAAACATTGAAGTCTGAATTCTAAGGATAATCATTCATCCATAGACAAAGCATAGGATCTTGAAAAATATGCGCATTCTATCGAAAGGGCCTCCGAATTTTTATTCTGTCGGTTAGGTTGACAAAATATGAACTGAAGCTTCTTTGGTTTCTTAACATACGTATTTCCGTAATAATAATTGTAAAGATATTCATTTGTCATTCTTGTGTTTTACGTAGATTTAATTGATTTCAGGTTTTTGCATTAAACCCTAATGCTTTTATCTCAAGATATAGAAGTCAGGTGTAGGTTTCTGACAGTCATATTTGAATTCAATATGGCGGCTGTTGCTCGAGGACACCAGGGAGACAGACATCAGTCGAACTTGTGTTCAGGATATCATGTTCTGGGGTAAACTGCAAAAGCAACATTGGACACCGCAATAACATAGGTTGAGCCGCACATTTTTACGTCGTATAACCAAAACTGCTATGTGAACTGAAAAACTAGGCCAAATGCAAATGTGTCTCGATCCTTAGGGGGTAAATTGTTGACCTGTCTTAAATAATAGCCGGACCCGGAAGTATTTGATGATATATGAATCAAAAGCAATCGTGCAAAGCAGAACGTCATCATACTTTTGCGCCCGCCCGCCTATAAGCGTTTTACCAATAAAAAATCAACCATGCGAACAAAGGTGCCGCGTATCACGCGAAATGACAATCTATTTGCAATCACTAGTTGGGAAATGCTATATTTTTGCAGTACGGTGCCTGAAACATTGTGTAAGGTGCGAGACGGTTACCAAACGCAGGAAAATCACTTCAAATGTTCATTTTTTTCCTCTCCATCCTCTCTCAAGAAAAGAGAGTTTGTCGCTATACAGCCATTAATCATTTCACTTCGCATTTAATGCGATGATGGATAAGCAGAGAAAGAAGGTCGAACAGTAATTCCCGTGAAAAATTGCCTCCTCACCCAGATCAATCATTGTCAGCAGTAACGCAATTAGGCGAAAGGTTTCTAAGCAACACAATTATCACATTAACGAGAGGGACAAGGGCAAATCGTGTTTTAATTTTTTTTCTTTTGAGGAGAGAAATGCTCTTCCAACTATTGTGGAAGTCTTGCCTTTAACCTACATCTTCTTCCTCTGCAATATGCATGGTTTGATGGAGCACGCGAGAGGTGTTGAGCTCTCAGACAGTTCTTATAATTGGGAGATGAACACGCTAATTGCTTTGTTAGAATTTTGCTTCCAGTAATGATTCTTTGAACGTTTATCCAGAACTAGCGTGTAATAATATGAGAAGGCTGCAATGAGTCTGCGATGAGAGACAGAAAACTGTAGAAGACCTTCATAATTTCCACAAGTATACCAAACATCAAAGTGTCTAGCACGATAATGTTTCAAAAATCGGACAATTTGGAAGAAACATTTATTGAAAATAATATTTCTCAGGAGAAATGAAAGGTTGCTGTTACGTTACATACACCTGTCCATGCAAGGTGTGAGAAACACATTGCACGTCTGTAGCAGCGGGCGTGAAATTAGGCGATTGGGTGAAATGAGATGGTGCCACATGAGGGAAAGACAAAGCGAGTAAGAACCAACATTCGGTGGTTCTCGCAAACGATGTTCCCCGTGCAGTGAGTGTTGCCTATAGTTCGGGGGAAACTGGCCGTTGTTATTCTTGATTTCTCCAATAAACATTGATTCCATACACGTATAGCACAAAGGTAGGCTGTAAAGTGAAACACGTTGTCTTACGAATCTTAGAGAATGCCACCATCATGGCAACAGCACAAATTCTCACAGCTGCATCGTTTCATGTACCCGTATAGAGCAATCGGCGTCTACGGTTAACAGTAGACAAATTTTCCCGTCGTTATTTTCATCGTTTGTATTGTATATGTTATGTTATTCTAAGAAATGGAATTGTGATGATGATGAAGAATGTGTTGTTTTCTCCTAATTGGCGTTTTCATTTCAGCTCGTGCCCCTCTCATTGAGGAAACCGGAGCATATGAACATGGTAATTTGCCTACTATTCCCTTTGCCGTCGGCAGTATAACAACTAATTTATTTATTGATTGATTGAATTGCTTTATTTTACTTAGTTTCTTGTACCACTTTTGGCTAATTTGAGGATGAGTGATGATATGATGAAATTGATGAATGGACACTCACAAACATCCATGCCCAGCCAGGATTCGAACCCGGGGCCCCTGGCGTCGTAGCGTGTTGTGCTAACCACTCTGTCACGGGGGTCGGCAACAACTAATTTACAGATGCATACTATGAACATACGTATATTCGTAGAGGGTCTCCCCGAAGGCGTAGTGGTAATGTCGTCGCCTGTTAATCAAAAGTGTTGAAGGTTCGATACCCGGTGGAGTCATGTAGTGGTTCAGATCCCACATTAAATTGTAGGTCTGATTGGACTATCTGTGCATAAAGTGGACCTAAAACAATATCTCAAAGAAACAAACTATACGCTCGTAGACATACACATCCAGTATAATCCAGCTCCGACTTATTGTATGAGTATTATGGAAAAATAAATCGTGATACACAAAAAAAGAAGGATGAACATAAGAATCAAAACTTAGAATAATTACAATGCCTGCTAAGAAATTTTCACAACCGGATAAACAATCGAATTAAAAATTCAAGAAATGCAAACAAAAAAAGCATGACCCAAGATAACTTGCAGAAATTTTTCTTCGGCAAGTAATTCTTCCATTTTTTGTTAACATGAAGAATATTAATCAGTCTTACCCTTTATTTGTCTTCCTGTTTGCTTAATTCAAAGTTACTCACCGGGAAAAAGAAAAGAATATCGGATAATGGAATTTCCTGATAAAACTGAATAAAAGATGAAAAGAAAAAAAGTTTCCCGATGGCTTCCAGGCCTCCCGGCTCCGGGCGTAATGAGTTAAAGAATGGATTCCCGGAAATCAATGCCTGGAAATTACTGAAGCCGAGGCGCTATGCATAACTTGGAACGGAAGAAATTAATTACCTCTTCTTTTATCGACTGGAAAGAACGTTGGAAGTCAAACACGCAGTGTGCTTGAGAAAAGAGACTCCGCATTTCTCTCCCACCACGCCCTGGAATGGACGGTAAATTTAGGAGCAAATATTCTACATTATGTTCCGCCGAATATCTTGATTTATGGCCGCACGAAGTGGTGATATTAAACTGTTCTCAAGGTGAGCTGTGATTGTTTGCGATTGCAAGCAATTCCATACAGGCATTCCATAAAGTTGGAAAGGGGGAGGGAGCAATTAGTGTGGAAAATTGCTTCGAAAACAATAAATTCAGTAATTGTCTGGAACAAGTAATGAATAGTGAGCTAGTACCATTGTACTTAATCACTTAATTTTCTACTCAGAATCTGGAATATCTTTGGAAGAGATCTGTTGTCCTTGTGGAGGGTACAGCTACTGAAACTTTCTTCTAGCCTGCAACACTGTCGTAAAATGGATTTCTTATGTTAAATCAACACACACGTGTTGTGTTTCTTGTGGGATATCTTAACTCGCCTTTCTATCTCCATCAGGTTTATAGCCACGATGAGGAAAAATGATGATTACATGAAATAGATAAACAACGAAACACCTATGATCTGGGTGAACTCGAAAGCAGAACGTAATCCTGCTAGATTAGGAATCGATTGTTTGTACTAATGCACTTTCGTAAACATAATAGTCAATATTACGTATAATGATAAAATATCTGAAAATAAATTTAGGACGTGTCACCCCTGTAGCAATATTGTCTACAGACATGGTTTCGTGCATCACGAACGTGTTCTGAGCTTCAAGTTATATGAAACGAAGTGTGGGTATTGTAGGATACGTTTTAATTTTGAATTCCCGAAACAAACTTCATGCAAGCACAGTAATATAAAATATGAAGTATTTTCTCTAGGTAAAACATATATCATGAAATACACAGGATATATTTTGTGAGCTATAGTAGCAGCTTCAAAAGCTTGCACTATTTTACAACTTCCAATTTGGGAGAGTAATGTGAAATTGTCCTCTATTATGAATCACCATTTATATTGGAAAATATTTCTGCTTGTTGAAATAGTAGATCTGTGAACAAGGATTGATTACATGATTATAAAGTTGATATATGAATTTAAAAGATTAACTTATGTAACAAGACATAATAATTGCAATAATACCTATTTTCAAAAAAGTTCACAGAACTTTTCCTGAGTATGGTCTAATTCGCCACTTTCGTGGAAGCGGGTAAATTTTAATACTATTCCACTTTCCCCTGCTTCCAGGTATTCCACTTTACCCACCGTGGCCATTTTGCTATTTGTGAACATATTTATGAACTAGTTGCACGAATCTGTACGGTGAACGTATCGTTTAGTATTTAAAACTTTCCTTATCTACCGATAACATTATGTAATACAATCATTCCACAACAAGCTACATGAAAGAGGTGCAATCTACAAGGTATGTACTGAAAGTAATGAGCCAAGTGATATTACTCAAAGTCAGAAACCACTATTTTTATTCTATGTATGGTAATACGTAATTTGGAACTTACTGTTACTTTTCCACACAACATCCAGATCGGTCAACACATTTGCGCCACCGTAGTGGCAGCTAAAAAATGCCACTCTTGTAAAAGTCAGTTTCGGCACGACGTAACCACCGGAGAAACTCATCCTTCCCCCCGAATGCTGTTCTTCAACGGAGCAAACAAGTGAAAGTGGGAAGAGGCTAGGTCTGGGTTGTAGGAAGGGTGGGACTTTACCTCAAAGCTTTTTTTTTTTTCAATTTTCTGTACAGTGCACCCAGCTGTATGGGGAACAGATGGTCGAACGTGTTTATGGTCATTTGTCAGAAGCCTTGACACCCATCTTGAACAAATCTTGTGACAACCAAGAGTCTTTATGATGTCCTGTATAGCACTGTGTCCAATGTTCAGATGATGTGCAATTTCTCGTACAGCTATCCTCCTATCACTTTGGATTCGGTCTGTGCTGTTGCGCATGGAAGCTGTTTTAGGTCTGTCGCTACGAGGCTTATCAACAATGTCTGTGTTACCATCTCTAAAATGTTTCACCCACATTTTCATTGTACTGTAACCCATGCAGGCATCTCCATAGAAGTTCTGTAAACGCTGATCAATTTCTGCAGCTCCACCGTTATCACTAACAACAAATTCCAGGACAGCACGTTGACGAAACTAACTGTCTGTGTACGCCATTTTTCTCCTACAGAGAGCACTGATGGGTCATGCAGTAGACAACAGTACTTGCCATACGTGTGGTTTCAACCGTAATGGTCAAGGCCTGAGAGTAATCGAACAAGGCTCACGACTTTCAGTACGTGCCTTGTATATGCCGTCACTGTGTGAACCTGGTAAAATCAGTTTTTCGCTGCAGCAGAAACGACAACACCTTGCAGCAGTTTATAAGATTTCCACAAGATGTCACCCCCTTACCGGGGCCAGAATCGTAGTATTCCGCATTTCTCAACTGTTCCACAATGCCCGGACTTCCTTTATAATATGTACACTTTTACAAATAAATTGCCCGTCGAGCTGCACATTAGTAAATGTAATCAAGTATATCATTTCTCCCCTGAGTCCCTTACGTCTTGATGTTCAGTTCCCCATCTTAATAGAGCAACGTATTTATAGCCAATTAGACTAAATCAAGTAAAAAGACTCTTTGAATCTTTGCACAGAGAAATAAATAGTAAACCTCTGCTCGACAGAAAGTTGGAAGAACGTTTTTGGTTGAATAATGTTAAGTACACAAGTAAAAAAAGAAAATAGCAGCTGGAAACGGCAATTCCTTACATCTTCTCTGGAAGGTAGGAGCATAAAATAAGCCAGGCCATGATGGAGGAACCACAATGCGGAAACAACTGCAGCTTCTCTTTCGAAAGCAAAACAAGGACCCTGAGGATCAGAGTAACCAAGCTTCTCCTGCGCCGTCACTCACCCATAAAACAAGGCATCTCGAAAGCCTTTAAAAGCATTCCTTCAGAGATTACTTCCCGTCTTGCTTCCCTTCCTTGGGAAAATTCCTCCTCTTCATGCGGATCCTACGGTCTTCTCTTCTTTAAGCGCACTGTCATCATGTGATGAGGAACGGCAAAATTCGAAGCAGACTTTTTAGAAAAGACGGTTGTTGAAGCGAAGGTGGAGGAGGCACAAAAGGGGGACCCGCGCATTCAAATATTTACACGAATTTCGTTTTTCTTTCATGTCTCGTGTATAAACAGGTATTCGAATGAATAAGACATCATCGCTCCGTTCAGAATCTAACGAGCAAACGTCGACGGCCCGAGTTCCCCTTCTCCAGTTTAGTTCCAGCCAGCACGTTTCCCTGGAGATGTCAACCCCTCCGAAAGCTTGCAAACAAAACTACAAATCCCTGCGCAAATCGTATTATGCTCGACTCCGTCCGTACCCAGCGTGTAGGCCGGATGCAAGAGTGTGGGAAAAAGACGTCCGAGTACGCATCTTGGTAATGAGGAAGAGAGGGAAAAGACGGGGAGAAGAAAAGGGGGAAAAAGAAGCACGAAAAGTTTCACTTGGGAATATTACAACGTGCGAAAGTCTTCCAACAGAAAACAACAACCAACCAGAGCATTGCTCTCGAAATCATCCCCCCCCCCTTTCTCCTTCATTGCTTTCTCTTGCTGCTAAGAAAACCACGAATGGTTAGGTCAGGAAAGGGGAAGACGTAGATTCCAACAGGTTTGCTTCCAGCATCTTCCGTGCTTATTGGTCCACTCGGGATACTCGCCATTATGTGCACCGCTGCTACTGAAAAGACGGTTGTTGTTGTACCCGCCCCCTTGCCAAAGTATCACATCTGATACAAATACCGATTTGTGAATTATGCTAGTCTTTAATATGAAAGAAAGGAGTAATGGGATTCGGGATTTCTATGTTTCACATTAATTTTTAGAAAAAATACACATGGTTGGTGGCAGATTAATCAAAATTTGTAATTTTGTTGATAAACTCTCAAAACAGCCAGAATCAAATGTTTGTATTTGTTGAGGAACTATGACATCAGCTAGAATCAAAATTTGTAGTGTTCGTTGAGAAACAGGAAACAACCAGAATAAAAAGTTGTAGTATTTGTTGAAAACATCCTAAAATAGCCATAATCAAAAGGTTGTAGCATTTGTTGAGACTGAAAACAGCCACAATCAAAAATTTGTAGTGTTTGTTGGGAAACTTAAAACAGTCGGTAGTATTTGTCGAGAAACTCTGGAAACAGCCACAATCAAAACTTGATAAAATTCGTTCACAAATTCTGAAAACGGCCATCATGAAAGTACCGGTGCTTAAAAGCGATTAGTACAGAGAACGTGGACAAGCCTTGCTGCCTTGGATTTCATAATAAATTACAAAAGTAATATTCAATCTGTGATGTTACTCTGACCAACGACTCGAGTACGTGTAACACAAATTTCAACAACATTGAAATGTTGGCACCTTTAAGGAAGAGAATTTCGTTCTGTGCCCGAGAACTTTGTCTCATCCTATTTACTCATTGCTTCAAGATTTTATTGCAGAATCTTTGTGATAACGTTTCAGTTTTCAATGACATATTACTCCAGAAATTAATTCCAATCTCATATGAGCCGATCCTATTCTAGAGGGCATACATAAAAACTGTTATAATACTCACATTACTGACAAAACTGTCTGTCATACAGATACATTTTTTTTCAACTTACCTAATGAGCCTCTTCCTCCTAAAATCTTTCATATCTTATTTACCGCATTTTCATCATCAAGCTTTTCAACTATATTTACTTTTCATTATTTTACAATGCTGCTTCTTAGTTTAGTAATGTAACTACTTCGGCTGGGAAATTATGCAGAATGCTTTCAATAAATTATTTAGTTCAAAGGAAAAAATATGCTTTAAGAACAATGCAAAAAAAAAACAATGAGGAATTTAACAATCTCATTCTAACTTCCAAACTGACTTGTGCTTCGTAAAATACAAAATTTACGTCAATGTTTTATGCAAAGAGTTACGTGGATGTCTGATACGAAAACCTTTTGGGAAATGTTTTATTTACGAATAATTACAATTTGTACTTTTAAATTTAACAACTGTCAAAGCTCTAATATTACTGTCATAGTGTAACTGAAATGATATTCGAAACTTCTCTGTCTGATGTTTTAAAGAAAATATTTGAGTATTAGATATACAAAGACAACGATTAGATATACAAAGACAACGGAGTGTGCTTGGAAGAAAATTTCAGTCAAGGAAACGTCTACGTTGTAACGACCATATTTAGTTTCAAAGGCGCCATTACAAGCCAGAAATGTCCGTTACCACAGTAACGGTGAATGCATATTGCAGTCTTAATGCTTCAATACACTCTTTCGAAACTCACTCACCTTCCTCTCCTTTTCTGTTTTTGTAATTTCTTATGAAACCGTTCCTTAGAATATATAGACAAAGCCGACATCATGTCTATGAACTGAA
Source organism: Lepisma saccharinum (assembly GCF_977018435.1). Classification (NCBI taxonomy): domain Eukaryota; kingdom Metazoa; phylum Arthropoda; class Insecta; order Zygentoma; family Lepismatidae; genus Lepisma; species Lepisma saccharinum. The sequence goes on from NC_139253.1 coordinate 42,899,589, forward strand.
TATCTGAAATGGGTATAATAATCCAAACTTTCTTTGGTTCATATGTTCCCAGTAGCAAGAAAATACTGTTTCCTCTCAGCTTTGAAATCAATTTGCTGCTTGTCTCACTGCCAAAACTTCATGGCTCACCTTCATAAAATATAAACTGTAGGTGCTGTAAGATAAATCGTTTCGCTGAAGCACGCCCTCTTTGAAGTGCAATAATACTGAATAGAAACCAATTATATTCACCTTCAATCATAACCCTGCATGAATGGGTTTCCAATTTAAATTTCAATACACTCCATCTTGCATTGTAGTTCGCAAATAGTCATCTTGTACTTTCATAAGCACCGTGTACCAAATTCTGTTCGCATAAATAAATCAAGGCTGCTGACAAAAGGAACGAGGAGAAATTAGCAACAGCTTGTACTGACGACCCAGGACTGGCAGCTTGATTGTTAAAGACTTGGTAATCACGTTGTAACGCTCGTTAAATCACATTGAAGTCGAGTTGCTCACTAAACAGATACAAGTCAGCCCCTTTCAGAACTTCCTCCCATTCCGCTGAAGGCTCCGAGCCAAGGAGGCTAATTTGATTTTTCTTGCGACGCTCTCGGCTCATCATTCGATTAGCAGGAGGAAGGGAGGAAATCCCTGCCGCACACTGCAAAACTCCAAGAGCTTGAAATGCGGTTCATCTGTGCGACCTTTGCCATGTCCAACATTCAATTGGTGGGTGGTGGAAAACGCTGAACGGTGTACTCTATATTTGTCACCGCGGCGAACTCTTATATACGCTTCTTGACACTTGTGGGTCAGTATAATAGCCAGTGCACGGTTGACGAGTCTAGAGAATCATTTGTACCCATTTCTCTAGCGTTTTTCGAATTTGCAGCATTGTTTTCCCTTTCTACACACTGTTCCCACTGAATACGTGGTCGACCTCTACCCCTCTTGCTTTCTACCTGGCCTCCAGCACTGGTTTAGATTTTCCTCCATTCTAGCAACACGTTCAAACCATTGTAGTGTCTTCCTCTTTATTCCTCTTTATTGTATCCGATAATACAGGTCCGGTAGAAGGGTCTCCCCTTTTTGACAAAGAAATAAAAAGAGCAACGTCCTATTCTAAATTGTATTTTACCATCCGACAGAACAATGTTCGGCATATAGTCACTTTGTTTTGAATATATCGTAAAAACGTCATCCTCCGTGGCCGTGCGGTCTAAGGCGCTATGCTTTGGGCTCCGACAGCGGGACGGCATGGGACCGAGTCCGCATGGGTTCTCGGTCTATGTATAGGACCGGTGGCAACCCACCATCTTGAGGAAATTGAAGAGCTACGAGCGAGTAGCGTAACCCGGTCATGGATATCTCCTGTAACGACTGGGGGTTCGACGTGCTGACCACATGTCACCCCATTACTGGTTGAAAAACTCCACACCTCTAGGTAGGATTGTGGGTGAGAGGTTGGCAGTCGGGAGATAGGCCAAAGCCCTTACGGGCTTTGCCCGCACAAGCTATACACTCTTGGCGCCTCACCCTAAAGTTTCGCAATGCGATCGCAGCCTATCAGATTTTCCCAAAAAAAGAAATCACAATTGGATAAGTCAGGTGACCAAGCCGGCTATGAGATGTCAATATGTAATGAGATGATCACAATCACGGAGTCACCACTTTTAAAATAGATTTCCAGCACAAACGCACGATACTCACCAGTCCCCGCCATGATGGCAACTAAAAAGGCATGTCCTGTGCTGCTTAAGGAGACACAATTCTAGTGTCCACTGCCAATACATCGCGCGCGGCGGCCAAGTCAAATCGGGGAGATCATTCTGCCAGGACGTGCAGTTTTTCTTGTAAACTAGCATCTAATAGCAATATTTCAGATCCTGTCTCTTCTTGTCTTTCACATTGCTCTTCGTACGTATTTCATCTCGGTCATTTTGGAATCTATTATTCTGTTTTCGTCAAACTCTATGTTCCATGCAGTAATGTGGTAATACAGACTGTCTTAAAAATTATCATCTTTGACCATCGACTTTCCTATTACGAATTAGTGTAGTGTAGAGTTGACAGTACACTTAGTTTGTCTTCTGTACTCTGTTATTTACTTCTTCATCCAATCTTCCATCTGACGTTATTGCGGAAGGTTAACCGCAAAGAAGAAAAAAGAAAGCAGCTCATTTTGGATCTAATGTCAATAACACCGGTCGACAGTTATTTTTTTTTCATGAAAGAAGGTGTTCCTTTTAGTTTGCGAGCTGCTGAACACGAATCTGAACTTGGTTTTTGTCCTGCACCCTCAGATTTCGAAATAATGCCAGTTATACGTAGTATAGTATAGAATGAAATCGCAGAGCTTCATGTTGGCGGCCTTTGTGCCCCTCTACTAATTATCCCAGAATCACAAATGATACCTCGTTGGAAAGCTTATGGAACACAAAATCCAAGGAGGTACATTTGGGACCCATCACCCCCAATTTGTAGAAGAAGAAGAAAATAAGAAAATTGGGGGGAAAGTTAATTTTTGGAGAACTTGAGGTAAGTTTGCAACACTTACAGTTGCGCTACGCAAACATAAACTCAATAACACACACCCTATACATTAAGATGGGTAACTGAAGTAGTCCTGTAGGACGAATATCAATAAAGAAACATATGTAAAGTACACATATTGCAATATGTACAGGGTGAGTCAAAAGTCCCTGACTACCTCTTATAAAATGAAAGGCAGTGTAGATTGCAGCAATTGGTCATGGTAGTAATATGTTAGGCCTAGGGGGAAACTTTTTGGTGCATGTCGTGACAACGTCTGCCATCTTGGATCCAACTTCATTCATATAAAAATTTGCTTCATCCAAATGCAGAATATGCAGTGCAAAGTGTGGGTTATGGCGAATTTGCTCCACAGCCCACATTCACAAAACTGCATTCTCCTATCCGGGTCGTCCTCAGAGAGATGGTGCTGCAGCTGCAGCTTGTACAGCTGTCACTAAACCATCTTTAACACCCTGCAGATGGAACTCTGGCTGACACCACATTACACAGACATTCGACGTGTGCTGCGCTGCGGAGACTTGGCAAACGATGCTAGCACTGCCGTAGCTGTTCCTTCGTCAGTGGAAGTTCTTGGCCTACCAGATCGTGGCCTGTCATGCCCATAACTTCCTTATCATTAAAGTTTTCAGAAATCTGACTTCACCACTGAATTCCTGGTGAAATTCTAGCCCAAAACCATACCCCAAATGCCGGCTGTCCCATTTAAAGAAATGAAGTTGGATCCAAGATGGCGGACGTTGTTACGACATGCACCAAAAAGTTTCCCCCTAGGCCTAACATATTACTACCATGACCAATTGCTGCAATCTACATTGCCTTTCATTTTATAAGAGGTGGTCAGGGACTTTTGACACCCTACATATTGTAATATGTATACTTTACATATGTTTCTTCATTGATATTCGTCCTACAGGACTACTTCAGTTAGTCAACTTAATGTATAGGATGCGTGTTATTGAGTTTATGTTTGCCTAGCGCAACTGTAAGTGTTGCAAACTTACCTCAAATTCTCCAAAAATTAACTTTTCCTCCAATTTTCTTATATTCTTCTTCTTATTGTTATTCTACAAATTGGGCGTGATGGATTCTGTGTTCCATAAGCTTTCCAACGAGGTATCATTTGTGATTCTAGGTTAATTAGTAGAGGGGCACAAAGGCCGCCAACATGAAGCTCTGCGATTTCATTCTATACTATACTATATTATAACTGGCATTATTTCGAAATCTGATGGTGCAGGACAAAAACCAAGTTCAGATTCGTCTTCAGCAGCTCAAAAACTAAAAGTAATACCTTCTTTCATGCAAAAAAAAAAATTCAAAGTTTCATTTTGTTAACCAGTGTAATCAAAGCATCATGAATTTCAAGAACGAAACATTAGCTAACAGAGGTGAAACTCCACTCCTTTTATTGGAAATGGGAACAATTTGAGCTTTTTATAACACACAAACTACTCTCTTTAAGGAGGCTTCTGAGTAACGAATTTGTGATTTATCACGGCCATTTGCCCTTAACCCTTTCTGCCTCCAAATTCCGCACGTACACATACGCATAAACAACTCAAGTCAATAGGAAAAATTGCAGATGTAGTTTTAAATCACAATAGTGATGGAAGTGGTTGCATTCATGTAACATATATCTAAAAACCTATAAAGGAGAATAAGAGTTCAAGGATTCTAGCCCACAACAAAAAATCCAAAGAACACAGCAGGGAAAATATATAGTTGTAGAAACCACGGAGTTTTAAATTTAATATAAATTTAAAAGGCAAAGAGAGCCATCGAAACAGATTCTGAAACGGGAATCGTCTTCCCGTCAGTCCAAATCGAATGACCAAAGAGTAAAGCCGCAATGAACCACGTATTGATCGCCAGGCCAAATAAACAAGATAATTAAACAGCGATTTTCAGTCAGTTCAAACCATGATATCGCACCAGGCATAGCAAATACAGTGATTCAGCGATTATGAATCATGATAAGTTGATGTATTCCCCATTGTGTTCAGTAACACATCATTCGCAGATACAAAATGTCAAACCTGCAAGATTGGAGTATGTCGCATGCTGCAGTTATTTTAGGCGTGCACTGCATTCATCCAACCAGCTGTCCTGAATTTGGTACTCATCATTCATGGCATGATTTGTGAATGGACTTGTTTTGTAATGAGAAACAATTTAAAGGATAACTTTGAGTTATAAGAAAGAGATTCAAATGTATTAAAAATTTTAAGTTTCTTGTGTTAAGTCCACTTTATGCACAGAAAGGATAATTGGGACTGGGCCTACAGTTTAAAGTGTGATCCGAACCACCATGTGTCTGCACCGGGTATCGAATCCGTGATTCCTTGATTACAAGACGAAGACGTTACTACTACGCTATCGGGAAGTTTCATGTATCTATTAAAAACAGATAAAAATAGGGATAATTATCATTGGCAAGGAGGAGGACGAAATGAGATTTTATAGAATTTCATACCAAAACAGATGCTTGCATGCTGGTGAGAAGAAACTGGCTTGCTGAATGGAACATGGCTCAAATGAAAATCTGGAAGATATAGAATGAAAACTATTGGGTTGTTATTGATACCAGAGTATTGAAGATGTTCAAATTGATGAGATTTGAAACGATCCAGGCCATATTTATTGCATGTCCAGACGTCTTGGTCCGATGTTGGCGTGATTTAATACATAGTTCACCCTTTACTGATTAGATCTTAGAATGAGTAATAAACAATAGATAACACTAATTATTATTTCCTTTTATTTATTTATTTTAAAAAAATTGTGGAGTAGAGCATATTATTCTCGAGGATATAAATCATCAACAGCATTGAGTACTTTCAAATTACCAGATGGTCCAATTACATGTGGGGTGGAATTTGAGAGCAGGAGAGTAACGTCCAATAGATATACGACATTCGGTAACTCATCCCTCCAAGTACTCCCTAACGGGTCTCATAAATAGATATCAGGAACATTAAGGAAGTTCTGCGTGGATATATCTAAACTAGTGGCTACCACAGTAATTTTCCTCTACTGAGGAGAGTAAGGATACATAATTCTAAAGATAATCTGAGGATTTCAAAGGATGGTCATCTTTCAAAATTTGTTCAAAAGCTGCTGCAAAGTAGTTACATTGAAACACATTTCTTGCTTGTTGTTTAAAATAGATACATGATATACTAGCATCAATATCCCGTATGCAAGTATGCAAAGCACGATGTAACTACTTGAGGAAACTATTACAAACTTTTCTTACAATCCTGGTGAAATTTTTACCACGTATTGTTAATGTATCTCTAAAGGGCCATCTCTTATCTCTATTGAAATATGTCTGATTGGGAGAAGAGTGAGCTGTATGCAAATGTTGGATCACTTGTTGGGTATTTTAAACAGACATTTCTGTAAAAGTGTATCAAAATTTACGGGTTTACGAAACACACCCATTGCACACATAGCTTAAGCAGCGTCGTCTTGGAGGTCCCCCTCGAAGTTACTTTGTTTTCGCGTGATAAACCTGAAAGCTCTCCACGCAATACATACCCGTAGTCGTTTCAGATAACTGTGGGGAGTTAAATGTACCTTTACGGTGCATAGGTAGGAGGCGTGGAACGATGCTATCCATACAGAGGAGTTTTATTAGCCGTTGGCTTCTCTACGAGCGAAATATCGAATTCTGGATGGGCTGTTTGCGGCTCGCAAACCGTCTCCTCAAAATGTTCGCGTCTATAAACAGAGCCGCGCTAAAACTGTTTGCCTCGCTGTCACAGGGAAGAAACAGATAAAAATCACTCAAAGCCGCGAGCGAAGAGAATGTGCCATAAAGAAGAATAATGTTGAAATGTCACCGCACGATATGCTAAACATATTCCGCTATCTTTTCCTATCTCCCGCCCCTGGTTTGTGTGCGGGGACGGTAAACTAGGCAGTGTAAGGGGGGGAAGAAGGATGAAAGTACTTCCCACGAAATGACAGGTTTGAAAAGTTGGTCTGCAGTGGGCAATTCGTTCTCAAAGCTGCACCAAGACCCCAACCGCAAATCCTCGTGAGAGCCATGCACAGAACTAGATGCGGGGATTTCCACGCTGCCGTAAGAATCAACTGGTTAAGTCAAGCAATTTCCCCACCCACGACCACGCACGAAACGCAACTAGAACCGTGGCGGCTCTTGTTCGATGACCGAGTCTGATGATAGACGCGAGGAACAAAGCGAGCCGAGGAAGCCGAAAGAAAGGGCGCGGAAGTCGAAGTCAGGTGTTCCCCGGGGACGGCTGCTTGGATCTTAGCTGCCTGTCAGAACTGAAGCGGGAGAAACCAAGAACCTCCCTGGTCCCTGCGGGGATGTCAAGGCTGCCGTAGAGACGGGATCAGTAGCCTCGGAAACTTCCTGGGAACGAACAACCGCAGACAGGAAAGTAACACTGTGGAGTCATGACTATTAGATAAAAGCTCGACTGCGGGAAGAAATGTAAGATCTCTCTCTCCGGTTCATTCCAGTTCTTCCCTCAGGCAAGAGAGAAGGCACTCGGAATACGGAACCCCTCCAACGCAAGTACCTCCACGTCTGTATCTTAAAGAGTTCGGAAGAAACTTCACTAGCTCACAATCAAAAACAGTGGCGGAATGAAAATATTCAGAAAGGTTAAAGTGTGAATGAATTCGATTACAGTTTGTGAGAATTTTGGAAAAAAATCATGTTTCTTCTTTGTTTATTCTTCTTGCCATTGAGTGGCTTTTCTATCTCTATGCCTGTACACATATGGAATTTCTTTTCACTGTGGAAGAACACCCTGAAGTGAAACCTGGTCGCTGCATTCGGTCGATATGCACCCCATTTCCTTAGTGTTAGTTGAACACCCGTTGCTAAGTAGATTGAAAATCCTATTAGAATGTATCTAATTAAATATCATTAAATCTAATTAAAACTCATGTTAATTTATTTTCATATACTTCTAATATATAGTTGTGTGTGTGTGTGTAATTTGTGTTTGATGCTCTCAAGTAAAATTTTATGTATATGGCTGATCGGTACAAAGGTTTGAGGTACATAATAATTGACAATATACCTATGACTCGTCATATCGAGTTCAATATTCGTCGTTTTCTGCCATGCTACACTGAAGTCCCCTACTATTTCTTCTAAGAAGCCTCCCCACAATCCTGGATCAACACTTACATTTTGGAACTATCACCGACATGGAACCCTAGAACAGTCGCTATAGAGACGAGCTAGCCATTGAGCAACGTTGGCGCTTAATTAAAAAGAGACTACGAACAGTAACATACTTTTTCTTGTTAACGTATGGATAGTGTAGCAGCAGCTACAAAGATGGAAGATGTTTTCTTCAAAAATTTGGGAAATCACTTAATTGTGGCTATTTTCTGGTGGGTAGGATTCTGTATTGTTTCTGTCCATGTTTTCGAACTGTTCTCATCTCGATACTACAACGAAATGAAGACGGCGCCTTCGATTTTGTTCTGGTTTCAGTTTGTCATTTCGTCTACTTTATGGATAGAAAGGCTAATCAGGACTGGACATACAGTTTCAAAGTGGGGTTATAATCAAGGGGTCCCGGGTTCGATATTAGGTGGAGGCACATAGTGGTTCGGATCCCAGTTTAAAACATAGGTTCAGTCCCGATTAGCCCATCTGTGCATAAAGTTGCCTTAAAACAGTGTCTTAAAGTACGGTCCTAACAAGTGTTCGTCTCCACAGGGTATGAAACCCGTGACCCCTTGTTTACAACGCCACGACGTTACTACTACACCATCAGGGAGGTCAAGTCTTGGATTTTAAGCATGGCAGTCCTATTGGAGCAGCATTCGTAGTGAACAAACACCACCAACAACAAAGCAAGGAAGCGTTTTTTAACCATTAGTCACGGCAAAGCTTGAGGATCTGAAACGAAGGTACCTGAGCCCGATAATACCGCCAAGGCAGATCAATCCGACACGACATCTAACCGCAGAGAAGATAAATCTCAGCGCGAGTTGTGCCCCGAACACAACGCACACGGGAAAAAAGGAAAAACACCTCGATAAAGGCGCCCGGAGAGAAAAGTAAATTCTAGCTGGCCGATTACGTCAAACAAAACTTCCGTAATCTCGTCCACCCTCTCCAGCGGGGGGAAAGAAAAACAAGTAAGATTCCCTGCTTCTCAATGACAGATGGAGGCGCTTCAAGCTGCAAACGACAATCTACCGCTCCAAAGTGTTTTCCCTCGCATTTTATCGAAAAACGAAAGAAACGGGGTTTTATCAGGGCCAAGCCCTTGAGCAAGAAGCAAGGAAATCCCGTCTAGAGAACTCGGGGAAAGTTTATGGCGTTGCCAAGGAAGCCCTACGATCTTAGCATCCGACTGTTCCCCTAGCAGGCCAAGTTTTCCACCTCATTAATATTAATCGTTTATTTATCATTACTAATAACCCGACCAGTCGCTGCTATCTTGGAGGCAAAGGCAACGACGCAGCTTCTAGCACAGACAGCACTTTCCCAACTTCCTTTGTCTTCCTCGCGAAAAAATGCTTCGTTGCCCTAAAGTGTAAGGGCTGCCAGCACAGTTACAGGCAAAGTCAGAAACTTAAACAGAAGGAAATATAAATAAACGAACATGTACTTAAATTCGCGTTGGGTAAAACTGAAATACTTGATAATATATAATAAAAAGGACAACTCCTAATAGCCAACAAACACTACTGAATAAAATGTTATTACGCCGTCGCCATATTATCAAAGGGTAACGGGTTCGATACCCGGTGGAGACACACAGTAGTTTGTATCCTACTTTAAACTGTAGGTCCAGTCCCGATTAGTCTTCCTGCCCATCAAGTAGATTTAAGCTGAAACTAAAACAAAATTGAAGACGCCATCTTGACTTCGTATCAGCATAGGAATGAGAATATAAAGTTCCCAAGCTACCTATACTTACGACCATTTGCTTGACGTCCAATTGACAGGCACAAAAACACTTTGCAGGCACTCTTTGAAGTGGTGGGGATACATTCGTTCGGGTGAAAATGTTTATGACAGAATTACAGTCCTGCATTTCCATTCATTGCAGGATTCTACCCAGTGAAAGTATCCATAATGACATAGACATACACCTTCCCCCCAAATCAAAATGCAGAAAAGATATACAATAAATACAAGCCTGTCTGTCATCTCTGAGGCAGTGGCAGAACTTACCACTGAAAACTTGCTATTAGAAATTCAATCATCGCGTTACAGTTAAGGACCCACACATAACGCATTGCAGGGAAGCGAGTAGTTCAGGATAAAAGTGTCCCATTTTTATTGTCGATGATTGTACAGACACTGTAGCAATGTTTCGAAGTTATATTCTTAAAAATACGGAATCGACATTTCCATTCTTCGTGTACTAATTCGTGTGTTTGTTTCATTGTGTTTGCCTTTCATGTAATTCTCATAATAGCGTGTATCAACTATCCCATTCGACAGTCACTTCTCTCCATTTTACCAGTACATTAATTATTCCCAGAGTTGTAACTTTTCACAAAAAAAAAATATTTCAATCCATTACAGGTATTAGTTCGTTAATTTTATGGTGCTGGTAATTGTGACAGAAATGCTACAGATTTTTACAGGGCTTTTTAAAGTGTGGACTGACCCGTTTAGAGATTTTTATGGGGCACTTCAAAATTTGGACTGAGGTTTATCTATAAACGTAAGCCAAGTAATTTACTATTTATTTCGCAAACAAGCATTACTATTTATTTCGCAAACAAGCATTACTATTTTAATGAACCTCTCATTTGTGCCAATATTAGCATTCCATGCCAAATTAAAAAAAAATGTATTTTGATGGCAACATTAGCACACAGTCACACACACGTAATATTAGGAACAATAAAAACTCGAGACTCGATGTTGAAAATGAGGAATTTTCAAAACGGTGTCATGGAAAAATCGTTGGAATACACGCCTATTTTTACGAAAAGGGTGGAAATGCGTCGCATTTTTGCAAATTATGTAATGAAAGGCCGTACATAAAATTCAGACCCCGTGTATAAGTATGAATTACAGTAGGAGGAGGATACAGCATTTACATTGTAAGAGATTTTGGCTATGCAGTAGGTCTCTTTCATCAGGTTCATCAAAGGGTTGTTGTCTGTAAAGTTGCACACACGTAAGGTGTGTACTTTCACAATTTCTACAGCATGTTTGTATAAGACATAGGAACGCAAAATAGTTTCTAATCCGACTATCATGCAGCAGGTTCGTAGAAACTAAGCTACTTGAAACTATATGCCTTCAGAATTCCGACTACAAATTTTGGGCGAATCGTTGAAGATAGTAAACTGCTGAACGTCCTTGGTTAAAGTACCAATCTGTGTAATACCATTCTTATGATCTGAAGGTAAGACATTATTGCATATGTGAAATTTTATTTAAGTGAAAATGCACTGCATCATGGAATTACTACAATTAGAGCTTCGCGACAGGAACACTGGAATTTCAAATTCAAGATTTTTGGAAGTTGTATACACACAATATATATATATAAAGGGAACGTGCTCTACATACAGTATATCGATGCGAAAATTATAGGGGTTCGCAGATGTTTGATATAGATACTTAAAACGGTTTTCATTAAGGCTTTACAACTCGATTAAGAGTATATTTTTATATAGAATCTTGAATCACTAAGGTAATCAAGGCTATCTGCAGAATATATTCCAGGACCCAACAAGAAATATATATATATGTGTGTGTGTGTATGAAAGAATTTCTTGTTGGGTCCTGGAATATATTCTGCAGATAGCCTTGATCACCTTAATGATTCAAAATTCTATATAAAAATATACTCGTAATCGACTTGTAAAGCCTTAATGAAAATAGTTTTAAGTATCTATATCAAACATCTGCGAACCCCTATACTTTTCACATCGATATACTGTATGTAGTGCACGTTCCCTTTTTCGCACACACTTTACATCTATTTCCCCACAAGAAAAATTCAGAATTCTATTGAATAACTGATGAAAGGAAAATATAACATTTCTGCTCAGTTACCAGCAGTGGAGTCCTGGATTAGGTAAACCATTATAAATGCAAATGTGGGGAGTTTTCAGTATAGGCGTGATGTACGCGTACTTTTTCTGCGACTACCCACGCAGATGCCATTACGTATTGAAAAAAAAAAGGCATAAATCAAGAACAGGCCAGGAAAGATTTCCTAGCAGATATATTTAAGTTTGCAGTAAATCTGTAACTGCACTAGAAGGGAGATTTGAAACCAAACACATTTTTCTTTTACCCATTGATTACTCTTTTCAATATAAGATACTTACAAACTGCATCTTGTTAATTAACCGAGTACTTGTGCTGCTCATGTGTCACGCCACATACCTGAAAAGAAAGAAGACATGGGTAAGAGCCATGTTCTAAAGGCTGAAAAATTACTTACACCTAAATACACCCACATTGACATACAGAAGTCAAAAAAGTAATGTGCTTGCAATTTTTCTATATCTTAAAATGAGAACGAGTACATCCCGTTTTCACGTTCACTGTCATATAATAGAAGAGTCCAATACGTGGTATGATGCATACCTTTTTCAGAGGATATTTCTTGCAACTATTTGTTTCGGTGCCTATACAGTCGAAGAAATTCTGTATCGCTTTCACATTAATAGCTTATTATTAAAGAACACTCAAATACATGCGGAACATATAATGTTTTATTACTAGAAAGAAGCACATATCTAATTTTGAGCTACTGTATTTAATGGCGCTCCGGTTACTATAAGTGCTGGGGAGTAGAAAAATATAACACGGGCAACACAATAAATGAAATTATCTTCACACTTGAAAAATATGAGTTTCGTTTCACGCTTCATCTGAAAACAGACATGCTCGATCATGTATGTCTACGAATGCGTCGGGTTACGAAGTGGGTTCTTCTGGTAAGGCGCCCAAACGACAACCTCTTCCGCAGACTAAAGAGGCCATGGCGCCTGGACCCGCACCTCTGAGGTGCACGGGTTGTGTCCTGTCCCTCTGTTTGTGACCTTCCTCTCATCATTTCCATCTGTTCACCATCTATCCTTATCTTCGCGATTAGCCCAAATTGGCACAAAAGCGAAATAAAACAACCGTATAATCAAATCAATGAATGCATGGACCAAACAACTCCAACGTTTTTATTTATTCAGTAGAGCACGCACACTCTCAAATAAAATTGAATTGTATTATGGTCAATTTCCATACATAAGTATCTCTCTAGTTATTCCCATCGATGAGAAGGACAACAAAAAAGAGAATCCATACAATGATACTGAGATTGAAATACGGGTCTGTGGCTTCGTGGTAACCACTAGAGCTTAGTGCTCACCACGAAGCAAGAGACCTACTGAATTTCCGTTCCCTAATATTTTACGAAACATACTACAACGTTGACGGATGTAGACTTCTGTGGTATACTTCTAAGAAGCCGGGTTAAGAATGGTCATGGGTTAAGAATGGTCATCGGTTCTCAAACTTTTTCTCATTGTACCCTTTAGCCGTAACTAAACATCTAACGATCCCCTCAACATAGGTTTTCTCCGAACAGTGGGTTTCTGGGGATGTTTTCTTTTATGTCTGCCTGATTGGTGGGGAGTTTTTTATATGTTAGAGGCGTGTATGTGCAATACAGCAAAATGACATTAGACCTGTGTGTGGAAAGATGGTAAACAAACAACATTCGAATCCTGCGTTTATAATTTTATTGGGTGTCCCTACGCTTACAATCTTTATGATTAGTTACAAAAATAAAAATGTGTAACGCATGCATGCTGAGTAGTATATAAAAAACTTTAATTTTCGTATATTTTTTCCAGAGTTGTTGAAAGAAATTAAAGAAAAAAAAATAAGTTTGTAAACCAACTGTCAAGCACAATTTTGGAGGTTTTATTGTAAATACTCAAGAGTCTCTAGTGAGAAGGGTGTGCCTTCATAGCCTGATTCAGTTTCTTGGTGTCTGGTTGTGCACTTCAAACTTTCAAGCAGAAATTCGGCTCCAATTTAGTCTATTTCGGTACTTGTTTTTATGTACACCATGGATAAGAAAAAACACTCTCTCGTAAGTATGTAGTGGAGAAAGAGATCAAAAACTTTATTGCGCGGTCAGCGATATGAGGAAAATCGTCCACTCTCTGCAATCAAATGTGTCCACTCTTGCACTATCACAGCAAAATATAACGCACTTATTTCCTGTTGAGTGTCAAAGCTTGTATAAAACAATGAAGTCTGCTCTACACACCTGCAGCAAAAATGTTGTTGTGTGGACACTTTCGACATTTTCCGGGCTGATCGCGTACCCTCTTCAAGTCGTTCATGTACCCCTGAGGATACGCGTACCACAGTTCGAGAACCACTGGATTAGACGGATTAGTATCTTAGTTCTAGTAGTTTATCTAATTTAATTCATTCACATTTGTGGATGTATCCACAGGTGAAAGGATTAAAGAGCGGGTAAAATTAAAAGAAACCATTTAGACGATAAGTACGTACATCTGGGTTATTTGAAAGATGGACATAAACTTTGCACCAATCATTGCTTTATTTTATTATCGTCGCATTTCTTCCACTTGTCGCTAATTGCAACGATGAAAACGAGCGATGAATAGATTAAATTGATGAAGGAACACTCACAAAGAACGCCCATGCGCAGTGGAGATTCGAATCCGGGACCTCTGTCGTCGTAGAGCGCTGTGATAACCACTCGACCACGGGGGTTGGCAAAATTTGACCGATATCGTGGTAAAATTCAAAATGTGGAATTGTGAAAAATGACATGCATAATTTGGAATAGACTTTTCTGGCTTAGTATGTGAGGAAATTATTTCGATAATCAAATAGTCATTGTGCTAAAAGGTACCGAATAGCTGAATATATAACCTGATAAACAAAAAAATAAAACTGAAAAAGTTTTAGCTTGGAAGAGCAATATGTTTAATAGTAATTTCATGCGTTGGAGTTATTTAGCAGACGCGTGGGAGATATGCATACGCACTGTCCCACACGCACATGCAGCAAGGGTGAATTATGTGGAAAGCTCCCTGCGTAACGGCGTTGTAGCTGTCACGCGCACTGAGGATTGTCATGTTATACGCACGGCTTGCTGTCATGTTAGAAGGCTTCCTGCAAGCCGGTGGAAATCCCTTCCGTTGAGAGAGCAGCTCTCCCTGCATTTTCCCGGGTAATGAACATCTTCCCGCTTGCGGTCGGGAGAGTGTTTGGGGAGCCGAGGGTTCTCTGTGATGGGCTTTCGCCAAAGACACGTCGATGAGAAACGGGAGAACAGCACTATTAGCTCAACTTTGGTGGCGAACTATAAAAGGATTTTCCCCGCCTGTCTCGAACCCTTCCCGGCGAACAAAAAAAACCACCCGTGCGCACTCGTCTCTTTATGTCTTTGAGCGCAAACACGCCGCTCTCAATTTCGCCGACGTCGCTTGTTGTGGTGGGTGAGCAATGCTCCGCCTGTTGACATTGCGGGGCTTTCACCAGAAGGCAGGGGAGAAAACAAGAACCTTTTGCAAATTTGTTCTCTGCCAAGTACTTTAAAAATGCTCTCATTAGATGTCAATGATCCGGTGTCCACGAATGCTTGAAAGCTGAAACGAATGCGGTTCTCCACAGCTAAAACAAGAGCAAACAAAAGATAATAAGCACCAGTATATCGTGGATTTTGAAAACCCTAGAGATAAAAGTGAAACCGCAGGGAGATGGACATATTTATGCGTGAAATATTCAGATTACAAAAAATACGTGTATTTTCCAACGATATATGTGTGCAATAATTTGGTTTGCCAGAACATCTATATATGTGTGTGTGTGGATGCGATGAACTTTTACACTCTTTTATGAATGTATATGAAATAATTATAGTGCACAAAAAAAGGGAAAGAAACATCAAATATAACGTTTAAAGTAGAAATTGGAATTAAACATTTTGTAAAATTGCATTTTATACAAATTTAAACTTTAGACAAACTTCATTTGAATTAATATATCTTTAGTTTTTACAGTTCTTTATTTAGTTCATTCAGAATATGCTCGAAACATACATATACCTAGTAAGTTAAAATGATGTTCCCGATTTCAATAATTTTAAAATATATATAAGGTTGGTCACCCAAAGTTCGCCACGCTAAGAAAAATATGTTTTTCAAGAGACGTATAAGCGTTTTATGGGAATAAAAAAAATAGCATAACGGTGCTAATGTTTTATAAGAATAAGAATAATAAAAACCCTGGCTCGACAGCCCTGTAAGGGCCTAGGCCGATCTTCCGACTGCCAGTCTCCCTCCCACAATCTTACCTACAGGTGTGGAGATCTTCAACCGGTAATGGGGTCGAACCCCAGCCGTTATAGGAATTTCCGAGACCGGATTACGATACTCACTCGTAGCTCCCCAATTTCTTCACGATGGTGGGTTGCTACCGGTCCTATACACAGACCGAAAATCCAGAGACTGAACTCAGGCGGACTCGAACCCATGCCGTCCCGCTGTCTGAGTCCAAAGCACAGCGCCTTAGACCGAACGGCCACGTAGGAGGACTTAGAGGATCTAAAATAAAATAAATATACTTCCCGTTCTCGTACAGAAATAAAAAAAGAGTGGAGGGCCGTAACTGGCGAAGTTAGGGTGCATGTGTTTCCTAAGTTCGCCACTTATGTTCATGTTGTTTAATTTTATGAAAAGTAGTACATTAATGTAATACATCTGCACTGCAAAAAACTGGATTAAAATATGCAAATTTCTTACAAGACATAACTATATTAGATATGATAGATATGATTAACACCCATTGGAAAAAACAAACAACTATGACAAAGAAACCACGAAACATTGGTTGTGGGTAACGGCTACACTAGTACTTTATGAAATAACCTGTATAAGTAACTACGTAAAGAACTTATATATTACTGCAAGGTTCAATTTCTTTTTCGGCTCTCTTTCACTGTTACAAGAAGGATGTTTCACCATGCCAGATGCTGGCACACTCGAACATCAAGAAGATATCTCAGAAGGGAGACGGAAACCGTATGTCATCCTTCATAATTTTATAGCTTACAAGACATGCAGCCACACATCAAGTGTTCATGAACACAGTGGGCCCAATCCTCTCGTTTCCATATCCCAAAGTGGGTCGCCTACGGGTAGCATAATGCGTTCTAAAAGTGATTCCCTGTTCCTCTTTGGAATTTTTCCAAGACGGCTACGGGGCTTTGGACACAGGCGGGGGACCACACTTTCAGAGGGAAACGGCTGAATAAGAAAATCGCCTTTTGCAGAGCCTCCGCTCAGCAGGAGGAGTAATAAGTCTCCGGGCTCGCCCTGACACACGCACACACACACACACACACAGCAGCAAGGAGGAGGAAAGAAAGGACCGCAGAACAAAGGAAAGGAGAATCAGACGAGAAGGAAATCAAGAGGGCAGTGCAGTGGCAAGGGAGTCTCAGAGGATTTATTTGCAAGGAAAGGGGGAATAAAGAATAGGAAGAGACGTAAGCAGGTCAGAGAAAAGAATGAATCTGAACAAGAATTATACGTCGTGGATGCTGTCTATAGATGGATCAAAGGATCTTTCTCTGTTTTTCGACGGTCATCAAGAATATTACGTCTGATGGAGGACGACATTTCGTTTAGAGAGAGAGAGGGAGAGAGAGAGAGAGAAAGAAAGAAACGAAGAAATAATAAAATACATTTTATTTAGTATATCTTTCCTAAATTACGAACTTTGAATACAAGCAAAAGAATAAGAAATATATTTGTGCTTATTTGTCTCAAGAATAATAAATTTCGAAAAAAATACAACACTGCATCAATATTCTACAAATAAGATGATTTAGAATCATAATTGTTTTATATGTACTTTGATATGAATGAATGATTTAAATCAGTTGGTTTATTGTAATGCTGAAGTTATAAGGTAAGTCTTTCAACTTGATGATATGTGTGTAACTGACAGAAATAATTTATTCAATATGAAAGATGCTTCTAAAATGCCTCGTCACGTACTCTAGCTGCAGAAAGCCTTTCTTTACCTTGATCTACTTTTATATCAACCTGGCACAATTTTCTTGGTTAACACTCATATAATTCACTGTCTAAGCCAGACTGTCCTACCATATTCAGTTTGTGATTTGCACTTCCTTCTATCAGGCACTGCGGAATCTCCGAACCTTTCCACAAGGAGAAAAAAAATCAGAGGCCTCGCAAGTAAAAAAAATTGACCTAGTAGACTTGTCTAGCTCCATTCTTTAATCGAATTGTTCGTTCACATTATGGTATCAACATGAAATATAGTTCACTGGCAGAGCTCGGCACTGAATAAAATGGGAGATACAGTATAGTGTCAAGCTGGGTCTTTGTAAAAATGGTACTTTTTGCTGTTACCTCTTTATGTATTCATTTTATCAAAACTTTTAACATTACAAAAAACGAACAGAATTCTCTGCAAAAAGGTTATAACCAACTTTTGGTTCTCTCAAATCTCACAAAGAATAATTTAGGCTACAGCTTATTATTTGGTTCTTATCACTTTTTTCATGTAGCTCAGCAGTTTCTTCCAATCACGCAATTAATATTTTACACATTAATATTCACATATACTTGCTGAAATCACTTGATTTTCGTTTGATTCTGGATAGGTCTATCTTCACCATGCATGCCACCAGCATTATTACATATGCTTATAACTTACATATAAATGTGTGTTGTGTGAGAGAGAGAGCGAGAGAGAGAAAGAAAGTGAGAGGTATCAGTGACTATTTATAATGGATGGTAATACATGTTTTTAGCAGTCAGTTCTATATTTTGCCACCTTTTACTGTGACGTTCTTTTTTAGGAGTGTTGGGCCAAAGAGAGGATTATAAACGCAACCAACCATCTCCCCTTTGGGCACATTCGTGTGTGTCCCTTTCTCTCTTTTTCTGTGTGACGCTGGATTCTAGCTGAATCAGAAGTCACCCGTATAATCCACGAGTTCAAGCACGGTTGAAATATTGAAACTAGTGACGTTTCTTGTGCTGTTCAATACTGATTTATAAATGCGCCTGAAGGGCTTGAAATTCGTTGTTTGAAATGTATCTAAAAAAATTGGGATTCTTCAGTTTTCAATGTCTTATCACTGGTACTCTGAAAGATACACTACAAACATGTAAGAGAGTTGCCACCAAAATTGATTCAAACAGGACACTCCTTTTGATGTCAATAAAAGATTAGCGATGTACAGCACTATCTTTAGTATCTTGTTACACCATTTGTACTGTCATACCACACCAAGTGTGGAGGCCTTTAATACTCGATTAGGTGGTGTGTGTGTCTCCAATCAGGATGTTACACCATATTTGACAGCAACTCAATTGCAAAGTATACTGTATCTAAAGGCAAGAAGATAATTATTATAAAAGTGTTCTAAATTCTAAAAAATTTCACTGTTAAAGTCTCCAGAGCCGATGAAAGCTCCTTAAAACTAAAGCTATGACAAATTTCATCTAGCTGCTTTTGAAGATCACATAGCATGTTAGATGGTGATATAAAAGTTATGCAGACCAAATATAACCCCCATCACTATCAGATAATTGTCACATAACGAACTGTATCAAATCCGATAAGATTCCACGTTTAACTTATTAAAATCAACACCACAATCACCTACCGTCGCTACAGCAATACTTGTTGGTCCAGTTTTGAACTACAAAAACATTCCACAACTAAGTAAACAATGCATTTCGACAGTATTTTAGCAGGTAGCAAGAGACGACGGAGACACTTGGAATTGTTTGGAATGTGTATCCTCACAAGCTTATCAAGGCACATACACAGCCGGCACGTGGTATAAGATAACATCTTCAGCCCGCCTTCCTCATTGATGGCCCCCAATTTTTTCAGGTAGATGCAAAGAAATAAATAAATGAAAACTTTCTCATTTCTCAGTACAGAGCTCCTGGAAAACAGAAATTAATAGTTATCATGTAAAGATATGCCTATTGTGTTTCCAATAGTGAGATCTTCTCATATTTCTCATACACACCATGGCAAGAACAAAAAAAAATTAAAAAAATAACCGTGACTGGAGAGTTTGGATACTGTCACTGACGTAATTGTATTGATGGCAGCACAGTTTCAAATAGATTAAAATTAAAAATTTTGTTTGCGTCAGCATTTGGACTATTTGAGCGTCACATTATACGGTACCAAGTACCTTACCATAAATAAAATCAACACCTGTCTCTGAGGATTAAAATCTCCTTACCTAGATTAAAAGTTGTGATAGTAAAGTGTCACTCAGTACATTGCTATACAGGGTGTCCATAAAGTCTCACCCCACCCGGGTATTGTGAGAATGGCTGTAAATAGGAAGAAATGGCGAAACACGTATTCCATGATGTTCAGGGGGAAACGTTTTGAGGCCAACCACTCCCTATCCGGGCCCCCCACAAGGGGGTAGGCTTAGGTCGACTCAATTTTTTCAAATAGCAAGGGGGGTCGAAGAATATGTCGCTTGAAAGGTCTTATCATAACAACAATAATACAGCAAATCCGGGGTCTCTACGTAGCTCCAATTCACAATGGCGTGAAATCAAATCTGGAACCTGACCAGTATTGGACAGGACTCCAACTCCTACAGTAGTAATCCTAGACAACAGTGGGAGCTGGAGAAATGTTCCTACACTGTAGTATGATTCGGAGATATCCTAGCAGTTTCTAGAAATACGTACACCCCCCCCTTCCCCAGAGATGGCAAGCGTCCGTACAAAAAGCAGCAGATCATTGCGCCCCCTGAGATAGCTACCAGGAGGACAAGGACCGACATGCACAATCGCAACTCAAGTCAAATGGTGAAGGAGGCACATAGTTACATGTACAATGTCAACTGAAGGCAAATTGGGGGGGGGGGAGGGTTTACAAGATGTTACAACACGTACACCACTAAAAGTCAAATTGAGCTTACCTACTATGTATTTACAGAAGATGTTCGAAATGAGCCCCATTCACTTGTTTGAAGGAGAATGCAGACGGGAGTAACGAACCAGACCAAGTAATCAGTGTTACTACTGCGATGAAGATTCAACAGGACCATTTGCTTCGTAAGCAAACAGACCGGACCGCAAAAGTGTGATGTGACTTTGAAATACTGGACGTAGAAGAGTTGTACTGTCGTACACACTGTGTTCTACTAACGTGTTTCCTGTATCTTCCGTTACCGTGGTTCTGTTTGTGTGTGTGTATTGGTGGTTAAAGTGTTTGCAACGACGAGAAAAATGAATGGTGCCGGAAGGGCGAGTTCTGGCGCAGACAAAGTGGAAATTATCTTTCTTTTCGGTGAATGTGGCAGAAACTAGCGTGCCACTGGTAGACGATTTAACAAATTGTATCCCCAACGCCCTAGTATGACCATAAGTAACGGGAGGTTATTGCAGCATGCCACCGCTTCAGCGTCGGCCGCTTGCCGGCCCAGTCATGCAACAGGTGCCGGCAAATTGCGTAACAGATAGCCCGTTACACAAACCGCTTGTTTTGTAATGTTTCCACTTTTCACAATTATAGTTACAATTACAACTTAAATAAGCACGTACCTTGCCGCAAGGATGCTGGAAAAGGTGTCCTCTAAAATACAAATATTTCTGGCACTTTATTTCTGCCCATATCGCTTCTGACAGCAATGACTCATCCAACATAAAGGATTCAATTTTTCATTCTTGTCTTGCCTTCGAATAAACAAAACCGTGACTCTTATTTTGCAGATAACACAAGATTAATCCTTTTGAACACTAGAGTCAGTGGCGTGCCCAAGATTTTCGAGGGGGGAGGTTACGTATACATTATTATGCAAAACGAAAGCGCAGATAAACGAATTATTTAACAGTGTCACTTAATTTTAACGTGTGAATATTTTTGAAGTAAAGTAGCGATCATACACTGTGTGCGTTTTTCTTTCTGAGAGCGCCATTTGAAATAAGCACTTTTCCCCTTTTGCTACTATGGGATAAACTGAATATAAAAGGCTATAACTGCTCAACAACTGCATCTTTTTAAGAAATTTAAATTCTAAATGTAAGAATGAACAAAAAGCAACATTTTATGTAAATTCCGACAATTGTGAGTCCAGGGGGAAACGGGGGCCAAATCCCAAAGTTCTATTTTCCCCGTAATTACGCAAAATTTCTGAACGTCGTAATTTCCATATATTTTTTTTTTTTTTTCAAAGTTGCGGCAGGAGCATTACATATCCTCATAGAGTAGTCTTTTGTTGTGCTTCCCTCAAAATTTGGTCCATCCAGTGTCTATAGAGCCGACGCTAGAAGCGAAATTCCTCAGATGTCGCAAGAGCGTCAGCGGCTTATCGGAGTAGTGGTAAGCCGCGAGAAGCCTCTCGATACTACGCGAATGCGACAGCTGTCGGCTACCAGTTGTTTAGACGTGTTCACTTCGGTTTGCGTTTATCAGTACTCGTGTTGTTCAGTGCTAGTGCTTTATCGTGTGTTAATTGTTATTCATTCATTAGTTATGCCGCCAAACAAATATAGTCTTGAACAAAGAGTTTTTATGTACGATACTTACGTGAAAACGAACTCTTGCAGAAAAATAGTCAGGCGATTCGCAAGAAAATTTCCTGGCAATCCTGTTCCGGACAGACATACTGTTTACAACCTCGTTAAAAGATTACGAGAGACAGGATCTCTTGAACCTAAGAAACGTGTTTCCAGACGACGTGTTCTTACGGAAGAAAAGCTAGACGAAATTGGTGAACGACTTGAACATACTCCAAAAAAATCCCTCCGTCGGCTTGCTCAGGAAACAGGCATTTCAAAATCCTCAGCACGAAATGCCACTAAATTACTTAGATTAAAACCCTACAAAATTACAGTGGTTCATGAATTGCAACCGCGCGATCACGCGACTAGAGTTCGATTCTGTAACTGGATGCTGGATAATATTGTTGCTGGCAGAGTAAATCCAGAATTAATCATATTTTCAGACGAAGCTTGGTTCGAATTGAATGGCCGAGTTATTTCACAAAACAATCGCTATTGGAGCGCAGAAAAACCTGACCTTGTGCATGAAGTTCCCCTCCATCCTGCAAAAATTGGTGTGTGGTGTGGTTTGAATGCGCACAGAATAATAGGGCCTATTTTTTATGAAGGTACTATCAATGGTGAAAGGTATCGAAGAGACATACTACAACCATTTTTTGAACAATTAACGGACATTGAATGCCAGCAGTCATTTTTTCAGCAGGACTCTGCTACTGCTCACACTGCTTATGAATCACTTAATTTTATTGCCGAGATTTTTGAGGACAGAATTATCAGTACTGAGTTGTGGCCCTCTCGTAGCCCCGATCTTACTCCTTGTGATTATTATTTATGGGGAACATTAAAAAACAAAGTGTATCAGAATAACCCGTGTACAATAGAGGATTTAAAAGAAAATATAAGAAGAGAAATTGCCAGAATCACACCTGAGGAGCTTATGGATGTTCAGAGGAATTTCATACGCAGATGCCGGAAATGTATTGGTGTTGAAGGAGGTCATTTTCAACATCATTTATAACACAGAAGGTTAGTGATCATCATTATTATTAGTTTTAAATATAATTTTACACTTTCGGTTTGCTTTATGCGCCGCGATGCTGTTTCTGTTACGGACTATCTGTTACGCAATTTGGCGGCACCTGATGCATGACAAGGCCGGTAAGCGGCCGACGCTGAAGCGGTGTCTAAGAAAGATTACATGTCAAAAATAAAGTGCCAGAAATATTTGTATTTTAGAGGACACCTTTTCCAGCATCCTTGCGGCAAGGTACGTGCTTATTTAAGTTGTAATTGTAACTATAATTGTGAAAAGTGGAAACATTACAAAACAAGCGGTTTGTGTAACGGGCTATCTGTTACGCAATTTGCCGGCACCTGTTGCATGACTGGGCCGGCAAGCGGCCGACGCTGAAGCGGTGGCATGGTGCAATAACCTCCCTGTATGTTTCAGAGCTTGTGAAAAAATTCCGTGAAACGCAAAGCGTCAATGACAGACGACGTCCAGGACGACCTCACATCGATGAGGCAACAGCGTTGGAAGTTATAGGACGCGTGACTGTAAACCCTGAAACGTCTCTCAGACAAATAGAAGAAGCAAGTAACATTCCACGGAGTTCTCAGTAAGGTGTTAAAATTACACAAATTTCATCCTTGCAAAATGCAGATAAAGCAAGAACTAGGAGATGATGATTTCGATAGACGAATTGAGATTTGCGAAATTATGTGCGACAGGATTGACTTCTTACGCAACATCTGTTTCAGTGACGAAAGTTCCTTTTCCTAAATGGCTGTGTTAATAAACACAATGTTCCAGTATGGGCAGATGTCAATCCCCATGTTGTGAGGGAAGGCCATACGCAAAGACCTGAGAAGGTTAATGTGTGGGCAGGTATTTTAGGAAACAACATAATTCGCGATTAAAATTATCCGATATGCCATCTGGTGAGCTTTTCAGGAACCACTCCACATAGGACACCTCGCTGCACTTCGCCGTGTTGAGGCCGTTCAAAGCATGGGGAAAATGCTAAAAAGTAGCGTATACTGTTCAGTTTTTTGCTCTAAATCGTTTTGTGGTTCAGGACAAGTGAAAAGCTTACATGTGTTTTCCACCCCGTGGAATCAACAAAATGAAATGTTTAAATCAGAGAAAACAACTGATTGAGAAGATTGGCATAACTGAAATGCGGCAAGGATATTACGAAGAATGTACGAGTCTGTTCACTCTATTTTCCGAAATAATCTATCGGAAAGATGATTTTATTGCCATGAAAGTAAGTTTTAAATTGTTCTTTATGAATATAACATTTTTTTTCGAAAACAATGTATTATGTATGTAATTTGGAACAGGTGCAAGTGGATTAAGTGCAAAGATGAACATAGTTTGAGAATGAATTAACGTCCGTAATCATAAAGGTAAGTCAGAAAAACATAATTGACATGCTAATGTTGCTGTTTCATTAAGTATTAATTTTCAGTGAAGACTGAAAATAGCTTCAATTAAATTGTTGTTGTTGTTACTATTATCATCATTATCCGGTGTTGCTATTAAACCAGCCTGCCTCTTTGGGGAAAAAACTGCAACAGCATGTTTTCATTTATTTCCTCCCAAGCTTTGCAATACAGGTGAATTGCTTTATTTTCAAATCATTTCTGAGAGCCCCAGTTAGGCAGTTACAACCGAGGTGCAGTGCAGATGAAACAGCACCGCTTTGAAAAACCAGTGCGTATAGATTCGTGTGCGTTTTCAGTGTTATTTTTATTATCATAATAAAATGCTTCGCTCTCAGCATAGCTTCACATTCGTTATACTTCCTGGAATTCACATCGCATTCGCAATATTTAAATATAACGCGTAATTTAAACGTTTCCTCCATACCAGCAATGACAACAGGCTGCTATTACGTACTACTACTGAATGTAAACAAAGATATATCTTACGCAGAGCGGCCACCATATTGGAAGCGACACTAGCGCTGAAGTGGTAATTTTAATCGCAAATTGGACCCTTATTTCTTAATGGCAATTTAAACGGTAATCTGTACCTGGAAATTCTACGTGACACAGTGGATCCCTTGGTAACGGACCTTGTAGAAAACTCAGTCGATGTCAACGGTGTGCCTGAATTTGATGCGGACAATATAGTTTTTTCAGCAAGATGGATGTCCTGCACACTACAGCCGGGACGTACGTGAGTACTTGAACGAACATTATCCCAATAGGTGGGTAGGCTGTCGTGGTACCCTAGAATGGCGTGCGAAATCGCCTGATTTGTCTCCGAACGTTTTTTTTTCCTTTGGGGACATCATTAATCTGTTGTGTACCAAACAGAACCTAGTAGTCTTGCTGACCTACAACAAAGAATAATAGCAGCCTGTAGAGACATTTCAGCAGACACGTTCAACAAAGTGCGACGTGCATTTCATACTCGTCTGTTCTACTGCCAAGAAGTGAATGGGGCTCATTTCGAACATCTTCTGTAAATAGTAGGTAAGCTCAATTTGACTTTTAGTGCTGTACGTGTTGTAACATCTTATACACCCCCTTCCCATTTGCCTTCAGTTGACATTGTACATGTAACTATGTGCCTCCTTCACCATTTGACTTGAGTTGCGATTGTGCATGTCGGTCCTTGTCCTCCTGATAGCAATCTCAGGGGGCGCGATGATATGCGGTTTTGTGTACGGACGCTTGCCATCTCTTTGGGGAGGGGGGTGTACGTATTTGTAGACACTGCTAGGATATCTCCGAATCATGCTACAGTGTAGGAACATTTTCCAGCTCCCACTGTTGTCTAGGATTAATACTGTAGGAGTAGTTGGAGTCCTATCCAATGCTGGTCATGTTCCACATTTTATTTCACGCCATTGTGAATTGGAGCTACGTAGAGACCCCGGATTTGCTGTATTATTGTTGTTATGATAAAACCTTTCAATCGACATATTCTTCGGACCCCCCTTGCTATTTGAAAAAATCGAGTCGACCCCAGCCTACCCCCTTGTGGGAGGCCCGGGTAGGGAATGGTTGGCCTCAAAACGTTTCCCCCTGAACATCATGGAATACGTGTTTCGCCATTTCTTCGTATTTACAGCCATTCTCACAATACCCAGGCTGGGGTGAGACTTTATGGACAACCTGTATATAAATATATCATTTCAGAATTCCTTAAGAAGCAGAACCATTTTTCTTTACTGGGTCTGCTCTGAATTTCTTCGAACTCGAAGTCTTTAAATCCCTTCGTCGACTGTTTACCGAGAATGGTAAACATTGTGAATGAGTTTATGATGTGTACAAGGAAGAGGAATGCAAACATTCAACATAAACAATCTTTTCTTAGTCAATGAACAAGTTAACAAGCTTAGCTATTACTTACTAATTGTACGCAATTATGGTTTCTTCATATACTGCAAGATGGTTAAGAGTCAACGTAACAAGATAAATAAGAGACCTCAATTACTAGTTTACTATATGAATTTACCATACATAAAAGTTTATAGATTCCTAAGGTTCACAAATTTGATAATAGTTGCGTGCTATTCCCCACACTGTTCATAAAATTGTATTAAAAATTAAACGTGAAAAAAAGTCAAAGTCCTGTATTGAGTTTAGTGCGAAATTTGTGCAATCGTAACAAGAATACAAGACTGACAAGAAACACGCCCAAGCTAAATTTATGAGAGAAAATTACCACAACAAAATTCAACATTTTTGTACTTCCAAATCAAAAAGATATATATCGTGTTGATAAATCTAACAAAGAAATGCAGATAAATTTGGTGGGAAAGTCCACACTAAATAAGCACTACAAAATTCCACACATCTTAGGCATACACAAGTATAGAAAAATTGAATGCACAGGTCGTAAAAAGGAATATACAATTTCCTTGCAAATACTCAAGTATCCCTGGATGATTCAAGTCTTTACTGCTACTGTAGTACCAAACTTGAGGTTACCGAAAAATGTCGTAAGTGGAAAGAAAATTTATCGTAAATTGTTCCACAAAACAATTAATACGTATGTCCGCTGTAGAGTAGAGTTACAGGGGCGTCTGAACTTTTTTTAAGCAGGGCTTTTAACTACTTGAACAAATCGTCGCGGCCCAAAATTACATTGTATTTATACTAAAAGAAATGCCTCAATATAAAAGTTGAGATTTTCATAACTCTAAGGCGGGGCATGTAAGAAGTCGAGGCACGCCGTACTTTGAGTGATCCTAAACGGTACATCACAGAAAAATGTATTATTACTTTCTTCTCAGTTGTTCAAAACCGACTATTCTCGACATCATAAATAGTTTTCAGTTCTTCACATTTGCTTTAATAAAGGCTACAGAAGATTTTCGGATCAACCAATATCTATTCATATTCACCTTTTACTACTATAATTAATTTAGCGCTACTTGGTGTAATAAACAACCAATATTGATTTTAAAGGCAGGTCGTTTACAGAACAAAAATATAAAACGTTGAGGATTAAGCCATGAATACTGATGCACGATCTACATAATATTAGCAAACATAATGATGCAGAAACCTCATATCCACTTCTACGCCATTTAATCCATACTGCAGTTAGCATTCTAAGTGGGACATTTGAGAACCGACATCGAAATTTCTCAGGAAAGAAGAGGGGGGACTTGAGAAACCAGCAGAGAAAGGGGGGAGAAACAATCCCCCGTTGCCATGGCGATCGGTCATCTACTTCGCAAATAGCCTTTGTCCTGCTCGTCCCCAAGTGTGTGCAATGAGAGAAGATGGCGACTCTCCATGTAGCTCAATTCATCAGCGCCGGCGGTCAGTCCCCATCCGAATCTCTGGAAAAACAACTTTTCTCCGGAATTAGAGCCCGGAACTCTCGCGTTTGAGAGGGGATTTTTGAGCATCCAAGAACTTGTCTCCCTATCGTGTCTCTCGGAACCGACGTCCCGCCTTCTGCAGAAAACAGCCCCCGAAACTCCTGCCGCCGGGCTAGCGGAACTAATGGAGATTGGGTGAAGTACCAAGAACAAGAGGAAGGAAGCTATCCCCTACTTCACACCGTGATTGTTTCTGGAAAGATGCCCAGCAAGAAACAAGACCGTAAAAAAACGCCGTTCATCGAAAACTAACATCTTTCTAAACTTCTTCGGGCATTCTTTATGTTCGAGTGATAAAATTTCACTCATTTACATTATTTCTTTCATAAACTTTCTACAACACTCAGAATATGTCTGGTATAATTTTTCCCGAAGTAATCGATACATTTGAAACAGCATGTTACACACAAAGAATTTGCAGCATCATTATAAGTTTTCCGCCAATCATCAAAGGAAAATAATCTTTATTATAATCCTAGGCAGTAGCTTTTCAACGAGATTACACGAAGATCAAACTCAGACGGAGAATAGTCATGGAAGACAACGGTTCACTTTGTTACTCTCCGCCCAGAGCAAGAACGAAGATAATGTATAATATTCTTATATTTTTTTAAGTGACTTGTGGTCTTACCCATTGGCCAATTCTCAACTCAGCTCTTCCACGGATTTACCAACGTTTATATAGCTTCCGTCGAAATCATCCAATAGCATCTCTTCCAGGTCATGTGGCCTTATTTTCATTGACATCGTACTTGCTATGGACGGAGAATAGTTTATTTTTATCCTCAATCCTCTCTAAATCTTGAACATGTATTCGAATTCTGTCTTATAACTTGGTAAAGTGGCTTATAAATACAAATCGTTTCACGAGAAATCTAATGAAAATGTAAAAGAAGCTATGAGAATCCTGTCAGGGAGACAACTAACCACAATATGCACAGTACGCTCTCCACGCAACTTATGAAATAACATCCACATCGGTGGGATTTTGCGTTGTATGTTGACCATCGTTCTCCCTTCATTAATTTAATCTGATCATCATTCATTCTCATCTTCGCGATTAGCCAAAAAAAAGCGAAGTAAAGTACATCAAACAATTGTAAAGAAACAATTGATACACAATTGCGTGTCGCACAGAAAAATAATACACATGTGTAAAACAAATATAAGAACTAACTTCTTGTACCTCGCTTTTTTGGCGTCGCCTTTCTTCCATTTTCAACTAATCGCGACGACGAGGATGAAAATAATAAAATAAAGGTTGATCCTTCGCCTCCACTTACCACTCTTACTTCACCTTCTCACCGACGCGAGTTAGTCGTATTCCGCCTGGCATCTCTTGTACATTCCAGGTAATGAAATCTAGTCTATTTCTTATCAGTTTCTAATCTTTCAATGTGACTGCTTTCCATGTTGTTACATGCTTATTTATATTTTCTTGGGTGCGGTGTCTCCCTGAGTTCATCCTACTGTTAGATTTCTTGCATGTAATAAGTGATACTATTATATTATACATTTGTTCTTCTTAGATCGGAGATAATTGACACAATAAAAAATTACATAATATAATAATAATAACAACATATTTATAAAATAGTCTGGAATACGTTGAGGTGACTTCCCTGATTAGGAAACTTTCTTGTTTAAGAACATATCTTAGGCCTATACGAGAGTCCTGCTCTTGAAAGAAAAAAAATATTGTTGATTTTTTATGATATTTCATCTTGATGTTTCAGTCCTCAGCCTTGGCTGATGTCCTCTTGTTCTTGATAGAATACATATTAAATGTTCCTCAGAACATGAAGGAACACTCACAAAGAACACCAATGCCCGGTCCGGGATTCGAACCCATGACCAATGGCGTTGCACCTCGAGGGTACTTATAAATTGCATTGGTGATAGTAAAAAATACGTTCTTTGAGAGGTTGAGTAACGTAAAGACTGTCGCAGTTTCCCCACGTCCTTGTATTTAATCTCAGATAAGAAAAAAACCTCTTCCCACCTGACGTAGGACGGCAGATTCATTAAGAGCAATCGTTCTGTCGCGAGCAAAATTTAGAAGAAATGGAGCCTTAAGAGGAAGCGGGAACAACAGGGTTTAAGAGGCTGGAAGCGAGGCCATAGTTCAGACGTCGTCTGAATCCTTAAAAGCGACTCCGTGGAGCGTGAAGTAGAGATTCAGGAGCATCCGAGCCAAATCGAGATCTCTGGCAGAGTAGGTAATCAGCGTTTAACGCGAGCCACATAATTCGAGGTAAAGTACTGCCTGCCGACGTGGAGAACGTCTTTTTAACTTAATTCTAAACTCTCGGGAGAGTCGTTTGTGGGAGGAGCGTCGGGGAAGGGGAAAGGGAGAGAGGTGGTCTCGCTGACTCCTTTTTCCTCGGCTTGCCTTCCCTACCTCCTACCAAGAAACCCTCAAACAATTACAAAGGAGTCTGGGCTTGGAGAGTGGTGGAAATATTTCCCCCGTCTTGACTGGCGTGAGTTTTGCAAACTTTTCCTGCCTCTTATCTCGAGAGCGTCCTCAAAAATCCGTAACCGGTTTGTATCTGGAGCAGAACCTCAAAAAAGAAAATCTCCCTTCCAGATACGGAAGTTGCCTTCCTCAAACTTCGGTCAAGTTCTTCCTCTCAGGGCGACATTGTCTCCGACACATTGCCCGGGTGGAAAAGTTGGGACGTTAGTTACCGTTCTTCTTTCTGACTCTGAACTTTTAATTAGGCTAGCACAAAATGTTCACTGTTGCTTTATCACAGGTCTTTAATTCGTGCATTAGATACCAAATCGTTGAAATGCTTTACTAAAGGGAAGAAAAGTCCTACGTCTACTGCCAGGTCTAGTTTGAGAATACAAAGTAATATTGCAATGCCAGAGATGAAAAGTACATTCCAAAACCATTGTAGAAGTTTTCTTCAACCAAGTAATTATGGCTAGATAGTTATCGTATCGGATTTGTAGTCTAGTGCACTGCACTTTTTGACACTACGTTCAGTGCTGGTGCAACCCAGTGTTGGGATGGTGCAAGGAAATTGTGTTCAACCAAGTAGAACCTGTACGCAAGCGGCGATAAAGTCCAGAAGATTCAACAATGTATGTCTGATACTTTGAAAATTCACTGATTAGTTATCACCTACCATTTGACCATTCGCCACACTATACACCGATCCAGAATGTAGTACTAACGGTGCAACGATGTGACACTAAATCAGCGAAGTAGAGTACTCAGTGCTGCAATTTGTAACCAAGTAGACACCTGAGTGCGAAGAGAGTCAGAAAGTGCCGCAAACTAGCCAGGGCTAATATCATATGTCTGTCGT
This sequence comes from Lepisma saccharinum, assembly GCF_977018435.1. Taxonomy (NCBI): domain Eukaryota; kingdom Metazoa; phylum Arthropoda; class Insecta; order Zygentoma; family Lepismatidae; genus Lepisma; species Lepisma saccharinum. The sequence continues at coordinate 42,930,859 of NC_139253.1, forward strand.
ACGTAGGAGTTGGTTCAACTGAAAAAGAGAAGGTGATCTTTCAACATACTTTTCGAACAGTTAAAAAGTACTAGGCAATGCCCAAAGCAAGTCCATTGTCACTCACATTCAGGCAAGAAAAGCAAGTAATTAACAAAGTGATGCATTTCCTCTCTGTTGTCAATTATTTTCATACCATAAGAGAGTGGGTCTGAAAAGTCCCTTAAAATGAAGAAACAAGACCTAAATGTCCACTTTCGCAGTACTTTCCATCTATACGGACACACACATTATACTGGTGTGTGAGGGCCTGCACTCCATACTCCATAAGAATATTTTTTTACATCTATTACGCAACTACTGTTTTCAGGATAATGCAGGCCTAATACCCGTTAAAGTTTCGACAACTGGAATTATAGCTGAGGCGAGTCACTGTTATGCACAGATCTCGTATGTGTATTTTATCAACAAGCATTCACTTTTGGTGGTTGGTTGATTTGGCGTTTTAAGTACACTTTATACACAGTAAGGCTAATCGGGACTGGGCCTACAGTTTAAAGTGGGATACGAACCACTATGTGCCTCCACCAGGTATCGAACCCGGGACCATTTGATTACAAGGCGACGACGCTACCACTGCGCCATCGGGAAGGCCAAGCATTCACTATTGAGACAAACTGTTTATCGAAGATGCTCTTTTAATGACATCAATATTCAAATTTTATAAAATCTATTAGATGCGTCTTACCTATTCTTATAAAATATATTTCTCTATTGCATACCTCGAAACTGCAAACTCAGATTTTTCTACGACAGCGCTGTAACTATTTCGCTATGTACTCAACAATATAAAATCATTAGTTGCTGTGCAGGGAAGATAGATTTTTCATTTGTTAAGCTAATATTTAACTTTGTTATTTAGCGTCGCTTTTCTGCGCCTTTTGGCTAATTGCGATGACATGATGAAATTGATGATGGAACACCCAAAAAAGAACACACATTCCGGGATTTGAACCCGGGACCCCTGGCGTCGTAGCGCGCTGTACCGCAGAAGGTCGGTTGGTAAGCTATGAAAACAACAACTGTGCATCTCGCAGCGTACCCCTTGATAATTTTAACTTATTTAACATTGAAACCGATTACTCAACGTGAAACCGCATGTAACATAGAGGAAATTTGGTTTGAATTACCAGTGGAACATACGTGTCCTGGGAATACAGACCTTGTGTATGGTGTCGTCATGACGTAGGGAAATATATGACTGGAGGGTGTGTGACATTCGCAGAGGCAGGTCCTCTCTATTGCAGCTGGAGACAGCAGCAAATGGCATCTCGTCAGAGCAGTGTGTGGAAGCTGACACGACGCTCATTGGGAAGGTGGGGGGTAACAACGAGGCAACAGCGATATGGGGATCCGTCAGCGGGGAGTCCCACTGTGCGTTGCTATTCCCTTAAAGATACTGAAATATAACTTTTATGAAGCCAGATTAAAAGCCCACAAACTGCGAAACTATTAGGGCTACCACAATAACTGTTCCAACGAGAGAATTGAATTTGTGTGCTGTTTTATTACAATATATTATCTGCAAGTCAGCGTTTCAGCACATGCATGACGTCTAAGAAATACGGCGAAACTGTCATCGGCATAGCTCATCTTCACGGCAAATTTAATATAAGTCTTAATGTGGTTCCTGGTTTGAAATTTGTAAACTACAAGCATGGAGAGAAACGTCCACGTTTTTTCAGTCTTTTTTAAACAACCATCTGAAATGTCTATACATCATTTATAGTTTCTCAATTTGAAATCAGACAATAATCATACGATTAGGATTTTTAAGAACATTGCAAATTAAATATTTTCGTAATGTAAACAATTCAATCATGTAAACGGGTTTTCTAGCACTATTGGGAGTAAGGTCCTTAAAGAAGCATAGCTCGCGATAAGACCTTTGTGCAGGATAGCATTAAAACAATCTTTTATGAAATTAGCAAGGCTACTACGACGCAAGGGGTACCGGGTTCGAATCCTGGCATGGGCATTGATGTATTTTGGGAGTGTCTTCATCAATTCCATCCTATCATCACCCGTCCTCATTTATTGCGATTATTGGTAGAAAAGCCGAAGTAAAGTAAGCCAAATCAAAGAATCAAAATTAGCAAGGATAACACTGAGGAACAAATTAAAACTTTTTGTTTTGCCACTGGATGAAAATAGGTGATCTTTAATAAATCGGGTGCGCTGATTTCAAAAATCATAACAAAAATGCTGTATCACGTACCATTTCTGGCGGAAACCATTTTGAAAAATTTTCACCGCACATTAAAAGAAGGGTAAAATATAGCATATTACTCCAAACCTTAATGTGATAGTGTGAATTTTATTAATACATTGGGTTCATAGAATACCAAATATGATTGTAAATGAAGTAGTTATGACATGCACTAAAATTTGCAGTTGCAGTAAAATAGTAAACATTAAAGTAAACAGTAAAAGTAATGCACCTTCAAAACGTATTTCTGTATGATTTCCGCTTGTAGCAGGCGTGTTGAACATCTAAGACTGTGTTCCAGCAGTAATCCGCTAGTAATCTGGGAGACCATCTGCCTTTATAACGTTTTGTCATTTCTGCAATTTGTTGGTGAAAGAGCAGCTCGCCCTGCTCGTCACTCACTGCACCCAGATTAGAGGGGGAAAAGTCTAAATGGGAACACAGAAAGTGTATCTTGAGAGACATATTGCATCCCATTTTTTTGTATGTTGCCAGCATACGTTCTACAAGTTCAGAGTAATTGTGAACCCTATGGTTGCCAAGGAAATTTCGACGCACACCCTTGAACGCACCTCATGCTGCTTTCTCACATTCACTTAACAGTTCTTCAAAATTGGGATCGTTCATTACCTCCCGGATTTGAGGGCCAACAAATATCCCTTCTTTTATTTAGCATTGCTTACACCAGGAAATTTGCTTCGTAAGTACTCAAACCCTTTTCCTTCTTTGTTCATGGCCTTCACAAAGTTCTTCATTAACCCCACTTGATGTGTAGTGGGGGGAGTAACACATTGTTGGCGTTTGTGAGAGACACTTTTTTCTCCAGGTGTGTAACAATTTCTGGGAGGCCAGTGTTTAGTTTCGTAATACATGTCCTTTGCTCTGCTGTCCCATAGACAGAGGAAACAACAGAATTTCGTGAAACTTGATTGCATCCGCAAAATAACTCCCACTGCCTTCAGATCAGCACAGATTTTCCACTGGTGTTTGTCGTAGCTAACGCTTGTGAGAATCAAAGCAATGTTTTCATATGTTTCCTTCATTTCACTCGCATGAGCAACTGGCACTGAAGGTTTCTCATTCCCATTATGCAGAAGCTAGTTTTTGACGCATCGATGAACAACCTCCATTCGTCTGATTTATAGTTTTCTCCCAACTCCTGCATTAATCCAGTGACATTGTTGCAGTATACCAGGGACCCATTCATAAAAAAAAAGGAAGAAAATTTTAGTTAACGTTTTCTGAACGTAATACTTGTCCCTGGTTCCAGCAGATTCCACCCTTGCAGTCTTGAACCTAGCAGTTCGGCTTCTTTCTTTGTAAGGTTCAAATCACGTACTAAATCATTTAATTCTGGCTGGGTGATAAGATGCGGTGTCTTCCGTGACTCTTGAAAGTCAGGATCATGTCCGAGAGAAGATATCGGTTAATCTGAGGAAGTTTCTGTTTCCCCTTCCAAAGACCATTCCAATGGTGGCTTTGGAACATGTAATGTCTCACCATGTTGCACTGGTCTTATCGCAGAAGGTAAATTTTGATACTGTAGGATATTGTTGGATTTTCTTGAGAATCCCGTTACATTATTTAAACAAAAGTAGCAATAACCACCCTCGTAAATATCACGAGCATCTACTGCAACAGACATGAGGAGCCCACCCTTTATCTTGGTCTCCAATTTTGCATCCAAAATATAGCTCGTAAGCTTTCTTCATTATTGGTGTAATTGAGTTTCGTTGGGATTTTGTCGTGAACTCACCGCACACACAGCAAAACAGATTGGGTGAATTTACACAGTTACGAGGCATCATCACTGAACTATTTTCAAATACCACACAACACAAAGCAATCGCGATGAAGCACACAACCTACACTTCCAGCGAACAGAATGCAACTGATAAAGACACAGTACAATAAGTCACCTTGCCTCTTTAACAAATACTTTTCTCTACTCTTTTCTTATCAGGTAAAAAAATACACAACAATGTTTGCCCTTTTGCTGTCGTTACAATGCTTTCTTCATATTACGCAGGAAAAACAGCCACACGTGTTCTCTTGAAGAATATTTGTATATCATATGGCGAAAAAAAAAGCTTTGTCTCATTTATTTCAATTTCGTGTTATTTCAAAAACTAGACGTGGTGGAGAGAAAAAAGAACATCATTTTCGTGTTCAGCAAGTCAAAAAACATAGAAATAGGTTGTTTTCCGGTCGCGGCAAATTTCATTGTTCCTCAGTGTAATTTACTCTCTTTCTCTCGATCCATCGATATTTGCTCTCAGCCTAAAGATGATTCTTGCACTAAAAATATCAATTTGTAGTCAACTTAGGACTTTACTGTAACGCATAAACACTCACTCACACAAGTATTTTCCTATGGCAGATCCTGTTACCAAACGCAATAGCACGTATTGATTTATGGAAGTTTGTGTGGTAGTTTTCAAGAGAAAACGTAATGTGTTTCAGAGAAACACAATCAATTACTCCATACAAATGAAAATCACAGTACGACAAAAGAAAAAAGTGTTTACTTGTCAGTAGCAATATACTGGAGAGAGTATCCTTGAAAGGCATGCAATCTGTGAAACTATGTTATTTGGGTTGTCTACACACAAGGCGTTGTCGATGCTGAGATCGCGATCTCACTTCCATGCTCTTTCCACGGAATACTTGCAGTGGCAGAGAGCGTCGAGTCAAAAGCAAAGGTAATTACAGGTAAATTGTCCATCGCTATTTTCATTCTTCTTTATTCTACATCGTCTGACGTTTCAAAGGATGAAATTCTCTTGGTGCAAAGCAGATGGTGTCCTGCGCTTACTGACCTTTTTAATTTCAATTTATGATCATCACATTGTGGAAACTAAGAAAATTCGCCTACCATTTCTTTTGCCGTTGGGTGTACCTAGAGTTAGTAGTGTAGGATTCTATTACTGCGTTTACAACCGAGGAATTAGTAACACGAAAGAACATTCATGAACCATTGTAGGGCGCTTTGAAGGGGAAATTTTCGATTTCTCTCCGGATTCAAATATGTCGTTACTTCCTCTCCTTTAAGACCGGCCACCGAAATCGATAATTCGAAAACATATATAATGGAGAATTACTGTGTTCATTACGCTTTGGCGAGGCATATTACGCGCGCCTTCCCCGGCCAAAAATTACCACAAAAGCCAACGTTCCCGTAGGCCCGCGCAAGAGGCAAACGTAATAAAAACTAATTTAACACGACGGCGCGCTTAAAAATAAAAATACGACACTGGTCCAGATAACGAAAAGGGAAAAGGCGGACTACAAAAAGCAAGGAACACGAGAGGAAAAACAACGCGGCCAACTCCCTCAGTGCTTAGGGCTCTGCAGATATCGCAGTCTCTAAATTAGCGAGGAAAACAAAAGAAGCGGCTTAAACGCGCTCCCTGTTTATTCCGGAAGTCTACGTCGAACATAGCGCTATTAGTTAAGCGGCATTCTCAAGCCCATAATAGCTGGGAGGTAAAACCCTACGGGTCGATTATGCGTTCGCTTGCTCAGATTGTATATTCATTGTTGCAGATCTGCTTAGGCTTTACCTTGCTTCTCAAGAAAAAGAAAATTTCGAAATAAAGACGCACAAATTCTTATCAAGAGAATATGAAAACAGCATTTTGCAAATTCGCTGGCAATCGTAAATTCTCTAAATTCTTGATTGTTCTGGAAGCAGTGGAGACTAAAATTAAGTTTGTAGTATAGCATAGCAAACTGATGCACTTCTATCTCGTATTAGGGCTTGAAATTTTCTTAATAAGGTCATCTCTATCAACACGTATGGTGCAGCTCGTCTATTCCACTGGGGAACAGTGAAATTGCAGCACAGTGTTTGAGAGGTAATTTAGGGCAATTTCATGCTGCTGAATAATGATATAATAATATATTTCCTGAATTGGCTCTAATTTATGAAATAAATGCAACTAAACCAAAATGGCGGAAACATAAGACATACATATAAATGAACTTCCAAGAATAATTTAATATTTCTTTTTGTGATTACAATCTTTGTACCATTAAGAAACTTATTTATTCATTTGTAAATTGTTGCTAAGCCTGTACAGGGTTGATTGTATTTGTAATATGACAATGGAAGATGCAATTCACTCTTGACTATTCGGTTTCCACCACATATGCAGCTATTAAATGGCTGTTGATTTTGGTCCCCATAGTAAAGCAAAATTCTTTATTTTATGTTACTCATTTTCACTAAGCACTGTACGAGTATACATTACGTAAAATTATGAATTTTGAACAATTTCAGCCCATTATCAAATTTTGATATTACCGAGAAAAGCGTGGAGTAATTTTGCCTCCTACATTTTCCATGGTGTGTTTATTTTTATAACTGGAGTCAATTCAACTGACCAATCATACAATTGGCAATCACAGCTGTTTTGTGTGCTGAAACTGTTATTAAACTTTATGCCACAAAATAAAATCTTTTTTTGTTCCCAGTGTTATTGATTGATTTTGTGTTTTGAGTCCAATTTATGCACGGTAAGGCTAATCGGGACTGGGCCTACAGTTCAAAGTGGGATCAGAACCACTATGAGCCACCACCGAGTATCGAACCCGGGACCCCTTGAATACAAGGGGGCGACGAGCTCGTCTATTAACTGCTCGATCTGTGTTGATGTGTTTGTGTTATTTAACGTCGCTTTTCGGCCACTTCTGGCTAGTCGTAAAGATGGGGATGAGTGATGGTATGATAAAATTCATAGACACAATGATCCTGTACTCTTAATTTCAATATATTTTACTAGAACAGATGGCTACATAAATTCCTAACTCTTGCTTCAAAGGGAGACTGGAACGTATAAATACTTCGATTGAAACTAGGGAATTCAATAATTCAAAAGCAAGAGGAACCTTTAAAGAAAAGTTCATTACCGTAAGCTATAATTCTCCACACTACATGATGTCATCTGAAATAAATATGTTCTTAATATGGAAATGAATTTTTGTCCACCCATTATGCGGCGGTGGACCTCGTTTTAAGAATAAAGGGGGTGAACACTCTCAATCCAAAAGTAAGTAAGAGACCGACTACAACAAGGATGTATTTAGAGGGGGATCCAGGGGTGCGGCCTCCCCTCCCCCGAAAGACTAACGAAGTCCAAATTAAATAACAAAAATTAATATTTTCTTTGGTAGGACAGCTGTTTTTATACATTGTTAGTTATATTAACTACACATAAGACAGATAAAAAATACATGTCTTTCTTTATCTGTTCATGCAATAATAACATTAATTATTATTATTAGTTTACCTATTTAAATGCATTATTATTAATCTTATTAATCTATGATTATAAACATTATAATTGTTACTTTATTATTTAATTATTGACTTCATTATTATCATCACTGTGGCCGCGGTGGCTCAGTCGGTAACGCGTCTGACTACCATGCTCAAGGTCCCGGGTTCGATCCCCGGCCGGTTCAAATCCGGGAACTTTTCTAACGGTGGAAGCGGCCCCGGCGCCCACCCAGCGTCGAATAACATGGGTACCTGGGGGAAACCCTGGGGGGTAAAGGCGGTCAGGGGCGTGATGCTGATCACATCACCCCCACTCACGACCGGATCAAGAAAGTGTGGGGCGTTACCCCCACACCCCCTATACGCCTTCATGGCGTGGTGCTATGCACAGGGGAAGACTTTACCTTTACCTTTATTATTATCATCACTATTACATGTGAGACACTTGGTTAATTCTAGATACGTGCCTGGACTACAGCTTTTCATCTCCTACTAATCTGACAATACTCGTGTATTTCATTCACATAAAAAATATAATGATCACAATTCACGTTAGGTCCACACTTCTCCACCAGCATTAACAAAAATGTAGGGATATAGTGAAGACATATTCAACCCATTTAAGCAAATAATGTTTCAATACTGACACAGAGAATTCTTTGTTCTCTTTATATCGAAGACAATGTGTCATTTTTTAACGGACTGCTGGCTTCATCAAAATGTGAAATTAATTACGGCAGAGCAGCAAAATCAGCAACGCAAAAGTATTATCTTACTTTTTCTGGTAAATGTGAAAAGTTTGAAAAAAAAAAAAGGTGTAGAATTCAGAGGAAGGTTAAAAAAAAAAAAAAAAAAAAAAAAAAGTGTCATTATTACAAAACGGGGGATCGTGACATCATTAGGGTTGGCAGGAGAGGTAGATGCAGCAAGATCCAAGAGCAGTCGGAAAACCGATTTTGGAAATAAAAAGGGCAAGTGGGGGCTCTGCTAGATGCGAAAAAGAGAGGGGGCGTGTTGACCTTTACGCCGCGCGCACAAAAGCCCGACTGCAAATTCCGCAAAGCGAAATTTTAACCGGATTATAGAAACAGGTAATTACTTCATTAGCGTGATGATTAGCTGGGCTGCAATGGACAATAACGGGCATGTGTGTGCACGCCGCCCGAAACGAAATGCCCCTGCGCCAGCTGTATTTCGTTATGGGGGCCCGCGTCGGCGGCGATTGGGACCCGTAATTGCTTCAATCGGACTGCATTCGTTCGCGGTCTCTCCAGCAAAGGTAATTACACTTTCTCTCCAAACAAACACGCAGAGGGAGAGTTTCCACGGGGAACACCTTCTTTGGGGGGTAGTGTTCCCAAAATTCTACCGATTTCTCGCATAAGAACAGGCAAGATTCCAATCAGTAATTGAAGTTCGTTCAATTATTCAGAATAGGTAATGCACATTATAGCAACAGAAAAAAAAGTTGTATCACTCTGTGTACATTTCTAGTAAACACAAACTCTATCACGTCTAATAATAATTTTTAGCTTTAAAACCGAAATTTAAAGCATTTTAATTTATATTAAAAATCGTGGGGCATTCCACGAAATGTGGTCCTACTCCATGTAAATAACGAAGTGAATCAATCTGAAAATTATTGTTGTTTTTAGTTGCATTAAGGTTTGAAAGTTTGTGAGTGTACGTAATTTGCATACTTCAGCAACAAACATTCCTAGCATATGTAGCCTACATGCTTCACAGACAAATGAAGTCACACTCTGCTACATGTTTAAACACGTAACACATTTTCGTTAATGGTTTTCAGATCTCAAGTTTTATTCATATTCAGACGCCACAAAGTACTTCATAAATGTATAAAATCATTTCAATATGAATATTTTAATCCAATCTCATGTCTAGAACCTTGCATTTTACGCGTGAAGGTCACAGACGTAACGCTGGAATGCTCCAACACAGTCCGTTTGAAATGCACTTTTCTTTATTCACCACAGATATCATTCACTTGGTATTTGCGAGATCACATCTGCAAAAAGTAAATACCATGGCTTTTCTTTTTTTAAAAAAATAACACTAATAGCAATAAAAATATAGGAATTTTATTGTTCAGGTTAACACACACACAAACTTAATTTATACATTTTGTTGTCGGTTAAAAACTGCGTACTTAAAATGCAGTAAAAACTGTTCAGATTAACAATTTAAAGGCATTAATAAAAGCGCAACATCGATGTTGAATGAAATAGCACAGACCACAAAAACGATGCAAATAAAAATCAATGTGGGTAAGAAGCGAACTGTATGAATATGTATCAATAGTCAGACTAAACTAAGGGTTCTGATGATCGACTTTAAACACGAAAAGTTAAAGCTGACTATCAGGACCAAAAATGAAGTAAAATTTTCATACTGACCATGTAATACAATTTACTTAATATGTATGTAATAATCATGATCACGATCATAACTTGTAGGTTTCCTCATTACATGTAAATTTGTGTGTGCTTGTATTTCGTACCTCTACAAAAGAAGATTACTTTGGAGAATGTATAAGACCGTAATCGATTCAAACTCGCTGCTCTATATCATTTGCCTCTAAACGTTTTAATTGTATTATACCAGCAAAATTTACACTTATTAATGGAATACATAGAGAGATTGACTTCATCTGGAGTATGCGCGAACGATAAAATACACTCGCTATATATTTAAACAAATTATCATCGATGAATGAAAGCATTACGACGAGTTTAATTGCTTAGAACACAACCAATCTTCACGTACGGACTAATTAATGTTGAATAGCTTACTGAATTTAGTGATTTACGCATGACTGTAGATGCTAAACAAAGATCTCTATTTAACATTAAGATACTTACTATAGCTACAGAGAAATGAGTACACTAAACTTCAAATGTACAAAAAATACCACCATCACTACATGAATCCCCTACACATTCATTCTGAAAAGTATGTTGTCTTGTAGCTAAATAAAATGTGCTCCATGGGCGTATAAAAGAAAAAGAAGATTGGGGATGTGAGTGTATTCTTCGCATGAAGTCCTGACTGGTGATGATTTTCAAATACAAATCAAATGCAACCTAAGGTCAAAAATACTTTATGTGGATCATCCTTGATACGTCTTTCATATCATTTGGTGAAAAAATTCCAAAAGATTGAAAATATTAATTTAATGCACGTATGGAAACATATTTATCTTTTTCAATCAAAAAGGGATTAAATATAACTGTTCCTCCACATGGGCCTACAAAAGTAAGCATAAATCATCTATAAAAAGTTATATTTACTTATTTAAATATATTTACAAGTTGAAAACACTCTACAAGCATAATTCAGCAAATTGCTACAAATAAAACAAGAGGTGAAATACAAATGAAACTTGCACAAAGATACACGCTTTATATATAAGTAAAATATATGTAAACAAAATTATACTAATTTATATATTTACATAGATTTTACGTTTGGAATTTTATTGAAAAGTAAAGAATTTTACAAAGTAAAATTTCAATTTACGAAGGGGAAATTACTTTAGGTAGGTTCAAATTTTGTTGTGAACATATCATAGAAAAGTTCCAACTTAATTTGGTGAAACACTTGACCACATTTCCATTTGTATTGTGCTTACTTGGGATTAGGAAACCCACATACAAAACACTATTGTCTTGCCCAGGATTCGAATCTGGGAGCTTGGCTTAGAAGCACGCTACGAGGGCTCGCTATATTCACATCACAAAATGGTGAAAACCTGAATTTATTTAAAGATATCAATCGTGAGTCATATTTGCTCTAAAAAACGAGAAGAAAAAGATGTTTCGAAGAGAAAGAAAAGGTGAGAAGGGGGGAAAGTATGGAGGAAAAACAATTTCATTTTCGCCTAGCACGTGAATCCTGCTTTTATGTCTCAAGAGGTCTTGTAAGCACGAGGAATATTTCAGTCTTTCTTCTGTCCTGGCGTAATTTATGAATCTTCCGTTGAAACATCTCCGTCCATTAAAATCCTTCTTTCATAACGTCTGGGAATGTTTCCTCTTAGAACTCGTCTCGTGTCCCCTCCCCACACTTAACAACTCTTCCAGACTTGAATCGAATTAAAAGTTGTTTTTTTTCCTCTTGCTACGTCTATCCTTCTTCGCTCACGTTTCGCAGAACCGAGGTGTAGAAGCGTTAATAATTTCTTCGCAGCAGCTTCTTTCAATAGGTTCGATTAAAACGAAGTTGGAAACAAGGGTTGCTCCGGAAGAAACTAGGAGACGCAACTACTTCGTCGTCGGTTTACACAGACGAAACAGAAACAAAAAAGAAAGTTTCTCTTCGCTATGCCATGTTCCAATTTGAAAGCTCAAGGCTGCCTTCACAGGAGAATTACGCAAGACAAGAACATGCTTACCGAACAACGAAAGTTTCCAACTTGAAGACTAACATTGTACTTTCTCAATTTCGGGGGAACAGAGCAAGTTCAAAAGTAAACTTGCACATGCTTGCCAAACAAGGCGTGTTTTTCCACTTCCTTTCCATCAAAAGTCTCCTCTCAGAGCTGTACCTAAATAAACATCGTCGAGGAAAGTAGTAAGGGCTGATATCGACAGCTCCCAGATTGATCAGTGCCTGACAGATACTACCTCCAGCAATCAATATCAAAGATTACAACAATATTAAGTTTACAGCGAAGATAAGTTTCCCAATTACATCTCAAGATTAATCCCATCTATTTGCATATTAGTTTGGGTAAGTTTCTCTTGGACATGTGGTTACCACAAATAAGTAATCCCTAATGCCATGTTCATGAATTCTACAAGCCCGTATACGATCAAGGATAGGTAAACAGCAATAGGGGCATTCCAGCGTTACGTGAGTGACATTTTACACACAAAATTTAAGGTTCTAGCCATGCGATTGGATTAAAATATTCATAATGAACTGATTTCGTAGAATTATGAAGTACTTTGTGGTGTCTGATTACAAATGATAAAAACTTCAGTATGATGACATAGGCTGAATGCATGAAAAGTGTTAACGAAAGTGTGTTACGTATGTGATGCTTTAAAAATATAATAAATTTTGACTTCATTTGTCTGTCAAACATATAGGCTACAAATTCTAGTATTTCTTGTTGGTGAAATGTGCAAATTATATGCATTCACAAACATCTAAACCTAAATACAATTAAAAACAATAACAGTTTTCAGATTGATTCATTTTATTATTTACATGGAGTAGGATCAATTTTCTTGGAATACCTCAGTAGCATCTCAAACTAGTTGAAGTTTCCAATTAATTTGTATATAAAAATACAAGTAATTTAATTAAGTCAGATAGTAAACAATAAAAGTGCATGCATGTTTCATCCTCCACGCACTGGTATTACATTGACTATCATAATGGTAAATGCAGATAAGGTAATATAACATCACGCCCAAGAAAATCATTGTACGATTCTTCTCTAGTTTTCCATTTGCTAGGATTGATTGAATTAGGTTACTACGTCGCTTTCTGTAACTTTTGGCCAATCGCGACGATTTTGCTAGGGGAGAACACTATGTGCCCATAGAGATTCAAGTATGTTGCTCACTGCCTCATTACAACGTTCTATTTGTTTGTAAAAACTCCTACGATACAGTTACCCTTTATTCAGCGCTTCATCATACCATGAACAGAACAAATGTTAATTCATTCACTGGTTATAAGTTCATAATGAATGGAATAGCAACAAAGTCATGTAACATATTCATCTGACCCAATTATTGAAATTAAACTGTGGCTACGTCAGAACTTGAGCAATTTGCACCCGTCAATTCATATGGGGTTGCGTAACTTTACAAATAAATATGGGATAGGGTTGACAATTAAAAGAAATTGTAATAATTAAAATTTATCTTAACAAGATGAAATTCTTGCAAATAAGAAAACATTTCTTAGAACTAAATGTTGTATTAGAGCATTCAATACACATACCAACAGTATTGACCGACACAATCTCACAGACCATCTTGGCTGGGGGTTCAGGCGACAGATCCCTGTTAGCCCAGAAACACTTAATTTCCATGGCGCATTGCGTACAAAAGACGTTGAGAAAAAAATACGTTTCCAAAGCAGTAGGAGTGTAAACACTATAGTATTTCTACACTCAATGCAGCACACAGTGGTCCAAAATGCCTCAAAACCTGCCCAAAAAGAGAGAAATGAATTTAATAACCGAGGGCCATATTTTTGTACAAATGGTTAAGCAATATCATTTGCACAGCACGGTTGGTGTGATATCCAAAATATCTTGGCTATAGGCAAATGAATCTGATAGGGGTAGGTAGGTATGCGTCCCCCAATTGGTTTCTCCTGTTACGGACGGTGCACCTTTAAGTGCAGAGGAGGAGGAAATTGAATCAAAATCTGCTGATGATGCCAGTAGCGATTCCGATTTAGAGGATCGTTGAACGTTGAGGGAAACTACGCATTTTCATTTTATTGCATGTTACTAAAATTAGGATTTCTTGTAGATAATAATAAAACATATATTAGATAAGGTACTACATCTTTTTAAGTATTATTACGTATATTCTATTATTATTATTATTCATTTGGTTTATTTTACTTCACATTTCTGGCATTTTTTGTTAATCGCGAAGATGATGAGGAGTGATGAAACGATGAAATTCATGAAGGAAAACTTACAAAAAACCAGGCCGGGATTCGAACTCGGGACCCCTGGCGTAGTAGCGCGGTGTGCTAACCACTCCACCACGGAGGCCGGCATTATCATTTTATAGATAGTTTTCTAGATGATAATAAAATATGTCTTGGATAATATAATACTTATTTTTATTTTTAGCCAGACTTTGAGGTACTCTAAACCACTGTGCAGCACGAAAACAATTCTTAGGTCACTGACAATTCTTTGTTTTTTAGAGGGGGCAGACTCTAGACAGAGACTACCGCTATAATGACACTAAGGCAACGTTCTGCCTAAGTTCTCAGCACCTGAGTAATATGACCCACCCGACGGAAGAGGCCATATTCATTAAAGCTTCGCTAAATATTGCAAGATTCCAAACATTGACGCTGAAACGGGGGGGCGAGGGGGAGCGGGAAGGAAGTGGAGTTCATAAAATTAAGAGAGACTCCAAATCCCATGAAAGGAAAGGGGGGAGCGGGGGGAGTTGTGGACTAAGAGTAACCGAGTTGTGTTTAAGTGAAGTGTTGTGTATCCCGTCCCTCAGATGGTCACAAGGACTGACTCGTTCTCTTAATCAAATTTTACGACGTTTTCGAGAGGTGGATATTGCAGCTCCTTAATTAAACTTGGGACGACGCTGCGTTCCTCCGTCCAACGCAAACGATGTGAAGGGAAACAAACACTGTGGGTGACAGGGGGATGAAGCCTAACGCACGGGGGGTCCTGTCTTCAACAGAGTGGCCTTGGTTAGCCAGCGAATTCTCAAACACAATATGAGGAAACTTAACCAAACCAAGGCTTACGAACCTATTATATAATACAGTAATGGGCTTTTCAAAGTTGCAAACTAAGGGTTTCCAATGGAAAACAACTATGGCGTAATCCTAAAATGTTAACATGCTTTGGGTGAAATCTTCAAAGGAATGGAAAATATGGTGAAATTTCACCCCGGGGCCATATCGCAGGCTGAATACTTTTTTGTCGTATGCCCATCTACACTGACTTTCCAGGAGAGGTCGCATGTGAATTTTGAATGCACTACAATATTTGCGCAAACATGTTATTAATGTAGATAATTCAGACCAGTTCACAGTCAGATACGTCGCTTTGGAACGTGAACTCATCTCTGACGAAATGTGGAGATACGACATTTGAGTTTATTGCTTGCTTGTTTGTTTTAATTCTACTCGATGCACAGATATGCAAATCTGGACTAAATTTACAGTTTAAAGTGAAATCCTAAGCACTACTAGGTGTGCCGGTTAATAATTCTTAATTTCGTCGCTGGATGGCGCTGGAAGAAAGGGTTGGTGCACAGTGTCAACTGTTACGTCAGTGTGTTGCCAGGACAGTACCTGTCAAAACGCCGTGGATGTGCAACCGAGTGCGAGTGATCGTGATATTGGGTTTGTGTGGTAAACATGTCGACCTTCAAACCAAATAAGAAGCATGTGCGGCACGATCTGCTTTTCTTGTTCAATCAAAAGAAAAACGCGAGTGAAAGCCATCGTATCCTTGTGGAAACGTACGGTGACAATGTCCTAACGCAAGACGCGTGTTGGTTTCGACGATTCAAAAGTGGTGATTTCGACTTGAGAGACAAAGATCGCCCGGGCCAGCCGAAAAAATTCCAAGACACCGAATTGCAAGCACTGTTGGACGAAGACGAAACGCAAACGCAACAACTGGCAGAGAAGTTAAATGTTGGTCGCCAAACCATATCTGATCGTCTTCATGCATTGGGAAAGATCCAGATTGGGCGACAAGACACGGAAAAGTGATTTTGCAGCATGACAACGCCTCATCACACACAGCGAAAAGCGTCAGAGACACCATTTCTGCGCTTGGCTGGGAATTCTTGCCCCACGCACCAGACTTAGCACCTTCGGACTACCACTTGTTTTCATCGATGTTTCACTCACTTTCCCAGCAACACTTCAACAATTAGGAAGATGTCGAACAAATACTTGCTGACTGGATCATCTCAAAATGTGAACGATTTTTCTAGTAGGATATCCACGATTTGACGGACAGATAGGCAAAATGTATACCTACGCATACTTTGAATAAAGCATTTGTTACCTTTCTCCCAAGATACACTTGTTTTCTTTCGGATCAATTAAGAATGATTAACCGGCATACCTGGTATTTGAATCAGTTGGGTATCGAATCCAAACCTTTAATTATGCCGTCTAAGATGCACGAGATACCATTTGAAAGTAAAATCTTTCAAATAGAGTTATTGAGAAGAGGTAGAGCAAACAGAACTGTCAGGTATTGTGGAAGACTGGTTAGGCATTGCAACTGAAGGTAAACCGTCACAAGTTTCAAGATGGAGAACGAAAACCTTAGTTGCCCAATGTTTGAAGCGTTCCAAGTTTTCAAATTCTGTCTTGTTATATTCTCATCCCTTCTGGAAAGCAACCTACACGATCTGTGTCCGAATCCGAGGTGCAAGCTGTGATGGAGATGAGGCGCGTAGCCACATCAACTGTGTTACAACAAATCAAGAAACAACGAAAACTACCGTCCTCAGATGCATAAGAATTTATTTATTTTACTTATTTATTTATTTCACCTGTAACAGAGCTTTCGCTCCAATTACAATAGGCTTACATATATATATATATTTTAAACAATTAAAAAATTATAATTCCAACAATACAAAACAAAAGAAGAAGAAGGAGAGCAAAACTACAATAATCGTTTCATAAAGAGCACCAGCACAAGTATTCTAGAGAACATAAATCCAAAAATGATATTCACTGAGGTAGAACAAGATACATATCTATATACAGACTGAGGCATTTATAACTACACACATGTAAATACTCATATATAAACAAATATACACATACAGGCATAATTGTATTTACAAACATACCCATGTACACAGAAAACATCTATAAAGAAAAACACGCTTCTGGATGTGTACATTACCGCGAGTTAAATTTGCTACACCATCCAACATATGCAATGCCTTTTAGCTTTCGTTTAGGAAATTTATACAGCAAAGTGATGAAATTATATCCTCAATAGCACAATACCCATGAGGATAAAGACAGATAGATTGAGGTAGGAGTCGGTTCATAAAATGTAACATGAATACGAAACCCTGCATCAAAAATTCAATTCTTTCAAAAAGGATATTGGATTTCATCCTTGAGATAAAGGAAACCAATGGTGCGAAAGTATTAAATATATATCTTACGTTTTCATGGTAAAGAAATTGGAGGTACAGCCTAAGGACATATCACCTTACACATTTCTACTAAAAAGATGCTTGTAACATAAGGACCCAAGATTGATTATATTTCCCCGGTTCTGAAAATAGGAAATGCCGCCACCGAGTTGATACAATTTCCATGCAGCCCGAGGCTATCCTCCCTTGAGAACTTTGTAACCCCGTCATTTTCTACGAACTAATATCCGAACTTATCGCTGTTGCTTGGGGCCAATTCCAAGACTGCTCATCCCTGGAGAAGGGCAGCAGTTGGCGCAGGCAAACAGAAATCCGAGGAGACAAATTTACGCAGAACCCGAAGGAACAAGCGGTATGAAGATGTCTTCCACTTCAGGGCCAAGTTTTGAAGATCTTTCAATCGACTTACCCTTGCCGTTGTGACGACGAAGAAGTCATCGTTCTGATTTGTGTTTTCCTCCAACAACATCCTCAAGACTATCACATCGATATTAATCTTTCGTCTTCGTGTAGACGCTTGAATGAATATATTTATGCATCTTAAAGTTTTGACTGAAGGAAAAACCGATCGGATTGTTTGTCACAGTATAAGTATTTACTGAAGCGTTCTAACAAGCTACACTCAAACAATTCAACATGGATGTTCTACAACACAATGGATGCATTTTCGTTATTTGACGTCACTTTTCTGTCAGTTTTGGCTACTTGCGACCATGAGGACGAGCGACTAATAGATGAAAATGATGAAGTGACACATAGCCTAGAAACAACCATGACTAGCCTGGGACTCGAATCCGGACCAACGGGGAGAGATCGTGAGGCGCTCACTGAGGTGGCTTCAATCAGATAAAAATATACAATATCATATAATAAGCTGGAAAACGAAAGTATAAGCTAAATACATATACTACAAATAATGTTCGTCACTATTAAATACTAATAACACAATCAGAAAATTTAAATGAGGTGCGTGAGGAAATACTAATAACACACTTGGGATTAAAATCTGCAACTGTCGTCAGGGCCAGGGTTCGAATCCCGGCCTGAGCATGGGTGTTCTTTGCGAGTATCCCTTCATTAGTTTCATATCATCATCCTAATCTTCGTCATTAGACAAAAGTGGCAGAAAAGCGAAGAAAAAGAAGCCAAACCAATCAATCAATCTGTAACTGTCGTCAGCTCAATATACAACAATGAAGGATGAGATATTAATAACGTACGCATTATTTATTAAATTAATCTATTGTAAGAAAACATAATACGACTAAATATAGGGTGTTCCGTATAGGATGCCGAATTACAAAATTAAATAAAAATAGGGAACATATCATGAAAATAGTTAAATTTCACATATATGTAAGCAGTAACATCTCCCATTTACGTACGAAAGACAATGCCAAGCATATGTCCACCCCTACTGAGTCCGCATGCATTTATAGGCTCCACAAAATTATTGATTACCCTCTCGCAGATGTCTGTCCCGATGCCTCCAATCACCCGTATGATTTCCGCCTTCAGTTCCAAAAGGGTTCGTGGTTTGTTGGTGTACACATGTGATTTCACAAACCCCCATAAGAAGAAATCACAGCGTGCAAGAGCACATGACCTTGCCGGACATTCCTGGTCACCGTGCAAAGAGATCACTCGCTGCGGGAAATATTCATGGAGTAAGGCAAGGGTCTCATTCGAAGAGTCAAAACAATTGAGGCTACATTAATCGGCATGACAACAGATACCAACTTTGGTAAGAACAGGTCTGCCAACCTCGAAACAAAACAATAGCACTCTATTCAAATTCGGCGTTCTATACGGAACACCCTTTACTTTCAAAAACCCGTAAGAAATTTACAAATGCAAGGTGAAAGAAATAATTTTCAAGGATTACTATACTGTAAACTAATTTACATTTAATGCAAGAGTTAGTCCCAAGTTTTCTGAAGGGAAAATAGCTGGTACCGGTTTTTATTCTCGTATAGTATTCAATGATCGATTGATTGAATTGTTTTATTTTACTTCGCTTTTCTTCCACATTTGGCTAATCGCGAAGATGAGGATGTGATGATATGACGAAGGGACACTCACAAAGAACACCCATGCCCAAGCCGGGATTCGAACCCGAGACCTCTGGCGTCGCACCGCACTGTGTTGTGTTGATTGTTTATTACTCTCGATCAGCTTGTGTTAACAAGGGAATTTGAACCAAGAAAAGGACAAATACTTTGTTCAGATTTCACACTGGGTTTATTAATGGGAGAATACACATAACGTAGGATAGCAACTAGTCAATTTCAAATTATCCGATATCCATTTCGGTTGTAACGGATAATCCGAATTGAAGGATTTGTGGAAAATACGATAGTGAAATACGAAAATGACAAATAAATAATATATGGATAGCTTGTAAAATGGAAAAATGAAAACCTCTTCGGGTAATGCACACGTTCGGATATCCGAATAATATGCATATCAGAATATCCAATATCCGGATAGAAAATTATCCGATATCCGGAAAAAAATATCCGGATTTGGTCATCCCTAGCAACAATACTATTTTAGCATCATCGCCGTTCGATGACACAAGTAATGAAAAAAAACGTCCACTTTCAAGGATAAAACACAGTCCTTGAATTCACTACGGTAGAGAAATAAGCACATTCCGAGATCCAGCGGACTAAATTGTCCGGTAAGAGGCAACTGTAATGGTAATCATGAAAGGATAAAATCCTCTTTTCCCATTGGTCATCCCTCCCGCAGCAACGTGATTCAACTATTTTTATGTGGCGGCGAGCGCAGAGGGAGAGAGGGGGCCGTCTTCTCCTCGTCCCATTGCTCTGATCGACAGAAGCCTGAGGGAAAATCCGGCCAGACAGATAACTGTAAACGCGGGCATATTGGACCGTAAAACTTTTATGGACAGACGGCCCGCGGAAAAGCCAAAGCGGAAAATCCGTTCGATACCAGTCGGAGAAAGGGAAGCTTTCATCATTTCTGTCCCTCCAAGTATTGGCTTATTCCAAAACGTAATTTAATTAAACCGGGGAAAAAATTCATACTGCATGCAGTACGTGAATGCCAAAACGAATCGAAATCTATTAACGACCGTTTGCTAGCCCGGGAAAAGCACACAGGAAGGCGGTACCGGCCAGCAAACGAAATTAATATGAGATGAATCTGCAGCTTCGCTTATGTTTATTCAGAACGAACATGGCATAGCTACAGGTCTGCACATAACTCCGAAATCAGAATAGCTTTACAAGTACCACAATGTTTTTCAATTTTAATTCAATTTCAAGAACAATTGTGTTTTAATAGGGTAATTTTTTGATAACTTTAAAAAAGGCCTAATTACTTCATTATGGCTTACGGCACGCATTAGCTAATTGCCTGAAATCGAAGTTCCTACCATTGGATCCCACCACTCAGACGAAGGCTCTCATTTGATTACACTGTGCATAGGAATTTAGGTAAAAATGGCACCGGAAAAAATGGCAAAGTCAAAATGGAAAGCGGAAAAAATGGCAAAGGGAAAAAATGGCAACGGTAGAAATGGCAAATACAATATATTATGATTTTACATGAAAATTGAGAAATTATATGTCTTGCATTTCGCAGTTTGAAATTAAAAGTTAATATAATTTTGGTGTCTTTTAACATTAATTTGTCTTTGAATGGATACATTTTATTTGATGTTTCCAAAAATAATTATAATGTCGTTTATTTCTTTATTTCTTCTGACAGAAGTTACTGCCGCTATAGAATACCATGTTAATTGGATTGATTGATTTCTTGTTTTAAGTCCACTTTATGCACACTAAGGCTAATCGGGACTGGACCTACGGTTTAAAGTGGGATCCGAACCACTATGTGCCTCCACCGGGAATCGAACCCGGGACCCCTAGATTACAAGGCGACGACGCTACCACTGCGCCATCGGAGAGGCCCAATACCATGTTAATAAAAGGTAACCTTTGTAAATAATTGAAGCATGTGTGATTCATTAAAGTTAAGGTGGGAGGGGCTGCAGCATAGCATGGGTTTTCATCTCGACTGAAAACAAGTTTACGCCTTGTGCACACCTGCTGAACAATCACACGGCTTTGTTACTAGAAGGACTTGAAGCCAGCCATTATCTACCCCCTCGCACTAATTTGTGTCACTGAATTCTCTCAGACAGACGAACTTGTTTACTTTTTTCAAAATGAAAATTGTTAAATCTCGGAATTACAAAAAAAATAATTATTGAAACAAAATCATGTGTGTTCATACGACCATAATCATCCACCTGATTACGATGCTGTAATGATAGCAAAGTGTTCTAATGATATGAAGATTCGAAATCAACATCCGTACAATCCAAGTGAAGCTAAAACACTAGAAGATTCGATTTTGGATGGTATAAGGGAACATTTCATACAATATACTTGACAACTGCCACAGAAGAAAACTAGGATAATTTATACCGACAGTACTAACAAAAGAACAATGCAGGATTTCTTACGAGGAGTAACACATAAACTAAAGTTGCAATGCATGTAAAGTGACGATATCAAAGGTGAAAAAATATTGTTAGCTAAATATTGTAAAAGGTGACGAAACCCAAGGTGAATAAATATTGTCCTGATTAAATAAGGTATTGTAAAGTGACGAAATGAAAGATGAATGCATACTAATTTTGTTAAACACAGCATCAATATTTCTTCTTCTTTACAATTTACATATGAATTATTTATATCAATTATTTATCTTTTGCTTTCTGTTTGTGATTTCTAGTTTCGTCATTTTTCCATTTGCAATTTTAACTTTGGCCATATTTTCCGTTGCCATTTTTACCGGACACCGTGCATAGACTCTGCTTCGAACAAACGAAATTTACACGTAGAACTGTGATAAAACGGAAAGAGCACCAATAAATAAACGCGGTCACGGCTTGTTCGTTACTGAAAAAACTCAATTTTTCTTGTGATCAAATTTTACACGTAACGGGGATGGGTATCATGTTTGCTGTTGAACTGTTAAGACGTGTGCGCGTGTGTACACACAACGTATATTATGACGAAACTGTTTTACAATACATTCCATCGTACATCTAGGGATTATTGTGGAACCCTTGCATACGAGAATAATTGTTCATATTTAAATTCTAGTCACAGAGAAAAAATGGTAACATTCAATGCAGTAAACTTAATATAAACGTGCACTATGGATGTGGTTCTTCCTCTACCGTAGCTGATTGAAGGACTGTTGGTTGGTTGGTTGATTTGGGGTTTTAAGACAAATTCATGAACAGTAAGGCTAAAGTGGGATCCTATCCATTATGTGCATCCATCTGGTATCGAACCCGGGACCCCTTGATGATTGAAAGCACCCAAAAGTCAGTCTCACTTCCACAAAGTACATCTGGTAACTGCAATGTTGTAGGGCAATGATGATCTGGCGACTGGACTCTTAGGCTGTATAATCCTCTGTTGATCTCCTGTTGTGCCGTCCATGTGTTTTGGAGATTGGCCCTTCATCCGCTTCATCCTGTTACATTACATCTTATTACATGTGTTTGTACTATGATTGATAAATAAACAAATATGAAAATAAAAGGCGGGGGAACCGATGAAATTCAAACAACTGACGTCCTGGTTTATTAAAGGCACCAGGACTAAAGCGCATACCCTCGAATGTATGGGGGAGGAGGGTCCGCCCCCACCCCCTATTTTCTATATCTTAACACCATTCATCCTCATCTTCGCGATTACACAAAAGTGGCAGAAATGCGAAGTAAAGTAAAACCAATCAATAGCAACCAAAAACACACACATTACATACATACCTATATTTTACAGAGAGGGAGGGAGTAGAAAACATTTGTAAACAACACTGAACCACGCCGACTACACAATCCCCTTTCATCAGCAGGAACAGAATCACAGGTTCTTTCTGGCTTGATACTTTGTGTGAGATTTTACATTTCCTCCACTGATTTCTCTTTCGCATACACATCATCGTCCCTTTCCCATACCTTCGCACGAGCTTCGCTAACAACGAGAAGCCCCTTACTGATGGACCATATTCATTCGCGGACCAACGCTCCAAATGCACTAAAGGGATTCCGATGGACGTATGAAAGCCTAAAGCAGAGGAAGCAAATCGATTCGGATTTCCTCTTTGTACCTCCATCTCCCTATTCCGCCTACAATCTCCCTTCTCCCCACCAGCTTACTCAGTTTCCATACATTCTGCGACACTGGATAATCTCCAACGAAGAAATCCAATAAGGTTTTTCCCTCTTTCCATGCCTAATTTTTTCCCCGACTGAGCCAAAGAAATGCTTTGGGTTACCTCCGCCGGTGACGCTGTTCCCGAAATCCTACTTTTCAGGATCAATCTCGGGTTTAATCAAAGATCAACCTGAATTTTTCTAGCTTAACTTCAGCATCTGGGGTTGCTCCCGTTAGAAATGAAAAAAGAAGGGGTAGAAGTCGCTCAGAAACAAAAAGCTCTGGTTTTGCATATTTGTTGACTGGGTCTGCTCTGGGATTACAACCTACTTCTACACCCAGAAGCGGCCACTATCAAAATATCTCCTCTGCCAGGAGTATTTTCTAAAGTTTTCTAGATTTATAGTTGGCCATCTTGAGACTCGTTTACCAATTTCTTTCAAATGCAATAAAATGACGCGGGTCCTCTGATAGGCCAGTCAACAACAGGGTCCAATGAGAGAGAGAGAGAGAGAGAGAGAGAGAGAGAGAGAGAGAGAGAGAGAGAGAGAGAGAGAGAGAGAGAGAGAGAGGGGGAGGGAAAATGGAATAAATTTTGTTATGTTGCTAGGAGTTTCCTTGCATGCATGTTAATTTTGAACCCTACTACTACATAGGACTTCGCCGCCATCATAGAAAAATTGCGCCCAAAACCAGCATTCTTGTAAAAATATAACTTGGAAAGGATTTTATAGCAAAAAATGGAGCCGGGTAAACACGTAAAATTACGCACTCCTCTACCGCCCAACGGCACATCTTAGAAGAAAATGTACACAACTATTTTGTAAAGAATTTTATGTAAATTAATTTTTGTCATAACCTCTTTTGCTGTATACAGCCTAGACCAGGTAAAATTATGTACAACTAACCAAGTAACTAACTAACTACCTCTCCAGCCTTCTTAAACCCAAAGGTTTATGGCTGCAACAACACACGCTTTCCATCTGTCTCTATCCTGGGCAAGATCAATCCAATCTTTTCCATCCGCATCAATTTTCTTTAGGTCTATCTCAACGTTATTCCTCCATCTTCGTCTTGGCCTTCCTACAGGTCTCTTACTATCAGGTTTTCTAACAAGAATCCTGTAAGCTCTTCTTTCCTCTCCATTCTTGCCACATGGTCTGCCCACCTAATTCTTCTTGATATAATTATTCTAACAATATATCTGGACATGAAAACAAATTATGCAGTTCTATATTCTAGTTCACCTGTCTCCTCATCCCTTTTAAGTCCAAATATTTTCCTAAGGATTTTATTTTTAAATACTCTTTAATTTATGTCCTTCATATAACGGCGCATGATGTAAACATGAAGAAATACGTGGGGCGTTCAAGTCAATCGGGGACTTTTTCTTTTCCAGGTTTAAATAGACGCCTAGGCTGGAGGTTTTGTATGCAGTAGGAACTGGCAACTGTGTGCTGTTACTGGTAGGCGGCGCTCATTTCCCGCGTTTCTGCATAGATCGTTATTCAAGATGGCGGACAACAGTGTGAATGTCTACATGGAACAGCGTGTTGTGATGAAGTATTTAGTGAACGAGGACAGAAAACCTGCAGAAATTTACAGAAGACTTCAGGCTCAGTACGGTGATGAGACACTCTGTCGCAGTAAGTCATTTGAATGGTGTAAGCGCTTCAAAGATGGCCGTATCTCTATTACTGACGATCCCGGTCGTGGTGGATCACAGCCCACGGCAATCATTCCTGGAAACATTCAGCGTGTGGAGCAGCTGATCCTGGACAATCGTCGCATAACCTGTCGTGAAATTGCAAGGGTGTGTAATCTGTCGTTAGGAACAGTGAACACAATAATTCATGATCATTTGTTGTTCCGAAAAGTGAGTGCACGGTGGGTCCCAAAGCAGCTGTCCGCTTTTGACCGACACAGAAGAGTTGAAGTCTGCAGAGAACTCAAGGACCGCTATGACATGGAAGGCCAGGATTTTCTGAATCGCATCATGACATGTGATGAAACATGGGTTCACCATTTCACTCCAGAATCCAAAAGAGCATCGATGCAGTGGAAGCATACGGAATCACCACCTCCCAAGAAATTTCGAACAGTGGCGTCTGCTGGTAAAGTGATGGCAAGTGTCTTTTGGGATAAACAGGGGATTATTCACGTTGATTTCTTACCCCATGGTGTCACTATCAACAGTGAGTATTACTGCCGTGTTCTGCGTGATGTGCATAAGAGTTTACGGAAGAAACGTCCGGGTTTCATCACAAAGGGTGTTCTCTTTTTGCAAGACAATGCACGACCGCATACCGCTAAACACACATTCCAAACATTCCAGGAAATCGGCTGGGAGATATTACCACACCCCCCCTATAGTCCTGACTTAGCGCCAAGTGATTTTCACCTGTTTGGACCCCTGAAGGAATTCCTTGAAGGAAAACATTTCAACACTGATGATGAAGTAAAGAATGCTGTCCTACAATGGTTCCGCCGTAATGATAAATCCTTCTATGCGGAAGCATTCCAGGCGTTAGTTAAACGCTGGGATAAGTGTATAACTGTAGCAGGAGGTTATGTGGAAAAATAAATCCAGTTACCACACTTTGAAATTTGTTCTTCTATTTTTTTAAAAAAAAAGTCCCCGATTGACTTGAACGACCTAGTAGATGCCTTGCTGCTGTAAATAATAGAAGAAGAAAAGTATTTCGGATGGATGCGGCTTTGCAAACCAGCGCTTCTGAATAAACGAATTCAGTCGGGAACGTAGAATAGCCTCCCCTTCCTAATTTCCACCTTAACAAAGTTTGCCATCTGAAGATGTATAATTCGAGAGATGCCGCAAGTGCCTGGGGCCGCTGCGAATGCACAGCAGTATTGAGAGATAAGGCACGAATCTCGCGCTTCCCTCTGCCAAGGGTGTCAACAGAAAGGGCCATGGTCTGACTCATCTTCTCCACTCGCAAACCTAGCAGAAAACGCTAGCGAAGAGGCGACAAAACTTGAACCACTCAAAAAGAGAGGTTGTTTAGAAGGTGTACACTAGTGACTAAAGAAGAAGTTCCAATACAAGATTGTACATATTTATAATAATTAGGTAGATGTACGTGTAAATAACATGTTCTATTTTCTTATCATATCGTTCTGAGAGTTGTAAACTTTACAGTAGCTAAAGGTGAGTTGAAAATGGAAATGGCGCATTCCAGGAAACGTTGTCCAACTTCCATGTAACAAAATGAATCAATCTAGAAATGATCATTGCTTTTAATTGCACTAAGGTTTAATTGCCTGCGAATGCACATAATTTGCATACTCCACCAACAAATATTGAAGCATCTGCAGCATATATGCTTCACAGACAAACGAAGTCAAACTTTGCTGCATTTTTAAAGCGGTCCACACGTAAAACATTTTCTTAATTAAATGCGCTTCATGCATTCAGGCTCAATCAGCATACTCAATTGTTTTAATTTGTTAGCAGACATCACAAAGAACTTTACAATTCTATGAAATCAGTTCGTTATGAATATTTTAATCCAAGAACTACGTGATTAGAACTTTACGTGTGTGTGACTGTGACACATGTAACTCTCAAATGCCCCAAATATAGCTTAGTTATTGTCAACGTTTATCGTGAACGCGGAACAAAATTACTTTTGACATGTTGTGTAAAACCTACCTTACGAATTGGCACACACATGATACATTAAGATAGAAATTTTAGCAATCTCTGGCAGGACTCAAACTCGGGACTCTGGCAAACCGCGTCACTGCTCCACCACCGAACCGACCCTGGTATCACCTGGTTTTTCGATGCCGCTGTTTAACCTGTGTAAATTGTCTGTCAGCGATTCCTACAGCGGGATTTGTTGCCTTTGAAACACTGACGACGTCGTCTGTACTAACGCGTACGTAACTGCTTGCAGGCTGCCTGAAAAATGTTTAAATTTTTAAAAACTAGCCAATGAAAACACAGTTTGCCAACATCAATGGCTTACCTTTCCACAAAGCAGAGTAAGCTTTCATTACGTTCTTTTTCCCGCTACTTTATCGACTGACCGCTACTCGGGGATTAGGTCCAAATTTTTTCACCCTCTTTTTTCGCCAGAATAAAAACGTCCCATCTTTCACTGCACGGCAGGAAACAGAGGGTTCAGGTGAAAATGCAAGCTCCTATATACATAGAGGCTTGTTTGCAAAGTCCCTGGGGATAGCCCCTGCCAAGTACTGTTATTAGCACTGGAGAGCCGAATCGGAACGAATCAGGTTATTCACGCTTCCGAAACCACAACAAGCGCCGGCCGGAAACCGCAGCGGTCGGACGCTGAAATTTGACGAATCTTTCAAAAGAGATGCAGGCCTACGTAAACAAATTTGCGAAACGGCGCTCTGGAAAATGGGCACGAGCTGGGATGAAATTGGGTCTGCAAAATATATCAAGTGCGCGGTTGTTTGAACTAACTTCGGGCGTGCCTTCCGTCTATGTATGGTCCATGCTGTATTTATCGTCACTGGACCGTTAAAGTCGAAGTCCGTATCGGGGCAAGTTCTGTGTCTGCATGCAACCTTGTTGAATATGCTACTCCACGGTCGTAGCTTTCATAATAGCAATTCATAACAATACCGAACGGTCATAGGAGTCTGTAGGTTTCCCCATAGGCATAACCTAAACCTAAATAATCAGTGGACATCCTGAAGGCTTTATCACAAAGAAGCCTGATATGTTATTGTTTGAGCACTGAAGAGACAATAGCTCCACGTCCTTCATCAGCGGAAGCCCATTCATTGATAATGTAGAACTAGGTTGTGGACATAAAAGGGAGAAGTGATTGACTTAGCTTATTTCACTTCGCTTTTCTGCCACTTTTACCTAATCGCGAAGATGAGGATGAATGATAAGATGAATGAAGGGACAATCACAAACATATAGCGGCTACACAACACGAGCCCCATGAAGGATTATCCTGGCCGCAGGTCCAGACGCAAGAGTGTACTACCGTACTACTACGTGGAAGGAGGGTTGACATCTTGGTGTCTTCAGAAAGGGTCAACCCTTACACCCTACAGAAGGGATAAGAAATACTGCAGTATCCGTACCTGTACAAAAATATTCCTAAAGTCAAACAAGTTGAATTAAACTTAACTTACACTGACCACTCTGCTACAAAAGGCAAAAATTATATTGCAAACATCTATTGGGAGCTGACGTAATTTACAACAAGAAATTCTGGAACAATTCTAAACACACATAAACATTCAGAATTAGAATAGCAGCGTGGATACAGGTCCAAGATCCAGAAGAATCTATAATAAAGAGGGTTCTACTGTACGTTTCTAAGTATTTCATTTCCAACATTTAGGTTTTTATCGCACAAAAACTCATCTTTCTTATCATTAAAAGTCCATTTCTCCGCCTGAATAGATATTCTTGCGCAAAAGAAACTCTACATCAATCTATAATTTATTTTTGTTCGGTTGTAGTATTTTTCTGCGCGAACAGTTAATTTATTTTTGTATCGGTTGTAGTATTTTTCTCCTCCACATGTCGGGAAGGTAAAATATGATAGTCGTTGCGATCAATATAGACAGATAGAAAAGTATTTACACTTCATACCGTTATAATTTGCAGAGCTGCAGAACTATTTGAAGCGATGCACAGTTTTGCTAAATCTTTATGCGTGAAATTCTTTGTAATGGCATTTACATGACAAATCCTTCCTTGTAAGTACTTCCAAGCTGTGGAGATTTGAGGGAATTATTAATTGCATCTATTTTTAAAAAAAAATTACCTCACTTTCAGCGTATCCGGCTAATCGTGACAAACAAGACAACTGATGCAAGATGGGATATTCATAAAGAACAACAGGGCGATGATTCGTCTCAGCCACCGATGTAACTGTATGCGCATCATTCCCTCTTCCACATGAGATTATACTGAACATCAATGCGCTGCAAATACCTACGCAATATTTGCTAAGAAACGAAGACCCAACACGCAGATACTAATCTCTCATAACAATTCTCAGATGTTTCAACCTAAAGGTCCTAAAAGCAAAAATCGTAGAATTTCCGTACTGTTCCAAGAAACGAGAGTTCAGCTTAAAGCTCCGTGTGCATGCGATCAGATTTAATGCGGTCTCCCAAAGCCCACACGAGAATTTTTCACAGATCGCGTGACAGTTCCCGCAGTTAACGAGAAAGATTATTACATAATTTCAACACAGCAGCGCAAAAGGCAATGGAGACGACACGCGAGCGTTTCTTTTCCAATTGCTTTCGTTCGACATTGAACTTCCACTATCTCCAGGGATCAGCATCCAGGCGTCGGAATTAATGAAGGCATCATCTGGGATGGAAGTCTTCTAGTTTCATGTCTATTGTTATATTCCGCATTTCAATTCGTTCAAGGAGAGGAAAAAAGCAGCAAGACAACGTCACGTTAGTGCCTATTGAATGATGAAGAGCCAAATATACAGGAATGCCTAGGGCCAGGGTAGGATTTGGACACAGAACCTTCAGAGTCCAGACCGACACCGAAGTGGCTAAATTCTCACATAAATGAGTTACAAAGAAGTTTTTAAGTAATACTCTGCGCATTCTCGAACTTGGTAATAGATGTGTGTGTGGTATTGTCTACACCACGTTCCGTCTACCAATGTAAAAGCGACTGTCCTATACCAGGTATATTTTGAAAGTAAGATTTTGGATTAAACAACCAAAAGAATAATAAGTCGGTAACTTATGAACCACCGTTAGAAAGAGCAGCAGATGATCAATTAAGGTGACGGTTTAGTATTTAAGAGTACGTTAGTTCGAGTGCTGTGGTCAATTGATTTATATTTATATTATGGGTATTTAAGTATAAAGGCTATTTAAGCCCATTACACAATATGGGGATAAGAGGACACTAACAAGAAAAGAAAATAGTCTGTTAAAAATTTCCTAACTCAACGTTTGAAACAATTCAACCATTCATTACTTAAAAAAGAACAAAAACCACACTTTCTCTTAGGACTAAAATATCCTATTAAAAGCTGAGGTAGTAAAGGAACACTCAGCACACACAACGACAAACACAGGACATCGCAACTCCAGATAGGATTATCCTGGTCGTGGGTCCAGACGAAGGTCTTCTTGGCTTGCAAGAAGCAGTTCTCGGGATGTACGTACTACGTGGAAGTGAATTTGAATTTTGGGTGCCTTTCCAGAAGATTATTCCTTACACCCCGCAGTGGTTAATAGTTTTCGACTATTTTAATTGTTGCCTCCATGCGAATAC
The DNA here is from genome assembly GCF_977018435.1 of Lepisma saccharinum. Lineage (NCBI taxonomy): Eukaryota > Metazoa > Arthropoda > Insecta > Zygentoma > Lepismatidae > Lepisma > Lepisma saccharinum. The sequence continues at coordinate 42,961,766 of NC_139253.1, forward strand.
TGAAATGTGAGTACCATATTATTCATCCAAATGTTTTGTGCCCTCTCAAGGGGTGACCCTTTCTCAAGACACCCAAAAATCAACCTCCCGTCGACGTAGTACACCCTGGACTGCATTTTGCAGACTAGCGAGGCTCTGGCGCATGGACACTCCGCCAGTATAGTCCTCCGTGGGGCTCGTGTTGTGTCGTTCACGTGTTTGTGATTGCCCCGTCATCGATCTCATCCTCATTTTCGCGATTAGATAAAAGTGGCACAAAAGCGAAGTAAAATAAAGAACATAATCAATTAAAAATTCTCATTCCAAATAACCAAACCCCAAGTGAATTATCATAAGCTGCATTGGAGGTACTGAAAACTTCATTTTCTCATGTGTAATATCGAAACCTCATAGCATTCTAAAATCGATTGATTGTGGTTTGCTTTACTTCCCATTTTGGCTAATCGCGAAGATGGGGATTACTGATGATATGATGAAACTGATGAATTGACACTCGCAAACACCCATGCCCAGGCCGGGATTGGAATCCGAGACCCCTGGCGTCGCAGCGCGATGTGCTAACCACTTGCCACGGAGGTCGGCATAGTATTCTAAAAATCCGACTATAATTACGAAATTTTCTGCAAAAACCAACTTAAACGTCATGTCTTATCATATTATGCCCACATTTCTAAACATACATGAAACACACACATGAACCATTTGCATCTTAAACAGAACAGAGGCTCGGTAAATATCGATGCGAACAGAATATGCAAAAACAAAAGTTGAACCAGAGAAAACAGACACCATTCAGGCGACACGAAAAGCCACAATCCAGTGTGACTGCTCTTTGCAGAGGCACCACTCTGCCATTGCGAAACTTCGACATTCCATTCGTTCATAATTATAACTTCTGGTGATGGCAAAACTGGGAAAGGCTCCCAGAGTCGCATTTCAACTTTCGGTGTTCGAGCTAAATCGAATTTGGTAAACAAGAGCCCTCGAGACCGCCACCATAGCAACAGCTCTGATCATCATGCTTCACAACAGAACTTTCTTTCCTCCTCCCTTCTCCCAGAAGAGAACAAATTCCACTTCACATGTTTTGAACGGCTGAGTTCATCATAGTTCTCTCAATTTCGTCCATGTTCCCTCGACTATAAAGATGGCGTCGCAATCAAGCCAGCCAACCAGCAATCGAATCACAGGCTTTGAGACAATCTAGTAATTCTGGTGGACAGTAATGGAGATCCTTGAAATTGGTTTTCCCCTATCTCTTTCCGGTTCATTTAAAAGCAAAAAGAGAGTTACATGGACATCATGGTTTTTCCCCTCCTTGCAATTCCAATGTTTGTTCCTCTTTCAACCTGGAAATATGAAATATAATTTCCTTTTCGAAGGGAAAAAGTACTCTCATCATTTCCAACTAAAAACTCTTTGCAATGGTATACAATCAATTTTAATATTTCCTCACAACCAAAAGAAACAAAACAACAGCAGAAATTGTTCCGCAGAATACAGTTTATAACGTGTTTGACGATCATGAATAGCATTAGAAATAGGATGTAAATTTATGTCGTCATTTTATATCAAAATTTATTGGTGTGTCGTTGTTTGTTGGTAGGTATCATTGCATAGCTCTTTTTGGTTATTTAGCGTCGTTTTTCTGCCACTTTTGTCTAATCGCGACGAAGATTATATTAAATTGATACAGGGACACTTATTAATAACAGCCATTCGAACCCAGGGGATCCCTTGAGCAGTCCCCACCGAGCTGGCAGCGTAAGTATTAATACCGGTCTGCTTACTCAAATCAAGGATATTGTTACACTTGTGAGTAAATATTTGTTGGGGGGTATTGTTATTTAGAGCAATGGGGAATATATAACATTAAAATGTATACATAGGACAAAAAAAAAACTTCATCTCTTGTGCCATGAAGGCACAATTCCCATTGGATCTCCCGCCTAAAAGTCAGTCGATCTAGCGACAAAGCCATTGCGACTGTTAGGGCATATGTAATATGGTACTCTTTCACAAATAGCGCGAGCTTTCTTTTGCAGTATCGTAAACGGCCGGATTTGGTTCAATAATGCTCTGTTTTTACAAATGGTTAGTATAGGGCTGTCCATGAAGTTCGACAGATGTCATGTTCTGACACAAGGTCCTTAAGATTTTTTTCCTGGAACACACATGCATGAGGGGTTCAGAGCACAAGAGGCGTAACTCCACATTTCGTGGAAATGGAGTTACATGTATAACTTAGAACTGTGAAGTATCAACATTTCAGTGCTAGAAATAGGTATCTCCTAACTTTCAACTTCTTGCTCATAGAGACACCACTAACTTTGTGCTCCAACGGTTAAACATAGTACTAATTTATTTAAATGTGCCTTTATCTCAAAACTGTATTAAATGGAGTTACGCCACTTGCGCTGTGAACCCCTCATGTATGCCTGTTCCCTCGAAGAAATTTTTAGGACCTTGCGTCAGAACATTACATCTATAACAGACGCGAAACATACCAGATGAAACTGAGAACTTGGTAGTCGCTGAGGATAGGGGCGAAGTGAAGAGGGGAGAGAATACAAGAATTTGTTAACAATATCCTCGGTGTTTGAAAACTAACACCGAAAACAAAGCAACATTCAAGGGAAATCGTCCATCAAAGCACACCATACTCTTTAAAGGCGCCTGACAATTGTATCTCTGAATGCATTCCTTTTCTCCACGAAAGCTGTAGAGGCTACCATGGAACTGCTTCATAATTTGAAACGCTGCGAGTGTATATTAAGGATCGTTAGGAGAGAGCAATAACAGCAATTAGAGGACAACTTGTTTGCTCCGTGCATCTCATTAACTTCTGCTTAGCGCAAAATGAGTGGGAGTGATTGCTTTGTTTGCCAGGCATGCATCTGTGCTATAACTTCGTTCTCCTGCCTTCCACTTGATGTCTTTGAAGTATCGATGCCGATGTTGATCGAAGATTGTTCCGCAGGGTCTTCACCTTGCAGCAATGTTGTTAATGAAGCCACAGAGCTTTCATTACGTTGCTAGGAACCCCGTTACCACGGAAACAGTCGACTTTCAAACAGGCGTGGAACAGTACAAAAACTTTTTTTAGAGGAAGGCTTTTTAATGACCAACAGCCCTGCTAGTTAGGGAATAAACAAAAGCACGAATGTCACAATAACTTTGGTATTTTCCTCATAGCTTACATGTTATATACGTTTTTATATAACGACACTTCCAAGTTTCTTTAAAAAGAACGGAATGTGTCAGTTTTTAAGTTAAAATAGTTATCTCCTTTCCTCATCCAGAAGTGAAAATTATTACGGAAAAGTCCACCTTGTTATCCCTTGCTTGCTTCTAACTACACATGCAGAACTGTAGAACTACACTCTGTCCCGAAAACTCTGGAGCAAGCGAACGAAAACAAGTCTCCGCGCAATTAGTGACTCGATCAATGAAAGCGAGAGAGGGAACGGGATTGCATGGTATGGGGGAAAAGCGATTGCAGCTACCAGCTGTTCGCAGGAGCGTGTTCTGCCTCGTTCCGTCAACTCGTTCTCCCCTTCGCTGCCGTTATGCGCGACCTTGTTTCACAGATTCCCAGGATAGAGTATATATGACTGTATTAACAACAAATAATCCAAGTAAATAATCCAAGTAATGTATTGCTAAATGCACATGGAATTAGACTTCTATACAAAAATTATAATTCTTCGTATGCCGAATAATATTGCATTTCATCCCTTAGCGCTGTTGTGCATCAACGTTCTTATTGCAATCAAACAGAGTTACAAATTGAAACAGATGGAATTTGAAATAAAAAGAACAGCACTAACACTAAAGTAACAGATCAAAATAATTCTAATATAGAGTTGTTACTGACTTCATTTGAAACGTGTTTCTAAGACATGTCACATTTGCGATATGTCAAGAACCAAATTTTCGAACTTAGCACATAACGAACATAGTTAACGATATAATTTTTCGATTCTGAATCAAATTGGTGATTATTTTTGTATCAGAATCAGGACAAACACATGACAACACAACTAAACAGAGGATTATCTTGGCCATGGATCCAAGCGCCAGAGCCTCGTTGGCCTCCAAGAAGCAGTTACTGGGTGTACTGCGGGGAAGTGATGTTGGCTTTTGGGTACCTATCCAGAAGGTCACCTTTACACTCCAATCTTGATGTCGACATTAAGCAATAAAAATGCCATTGTTTTCACTTGTGTATTTCTAATGATTGACTGATTTTACTTCGTTTTTCTGCCATTTTGGCTAATCGCGAAGATATGATGAAACACAAACAACACGTATGCCTTGCCTGGATTCGAACTCGGGACCTCTGACGTCGTAGCTGCTGTGACGCCCCGTCACGGACGTCGGCGTGTGTTTCTACTGGAAAATGAAAACACTTACTCTTGAGCTCAATGTTTCACTATTAGGATATTTTGGTTCGACTTGGTTATTTTTTAGCCTTTCCTCTTCCCGTCCATATGCTTTGTACAGATGTATTAAGTAGCATGTTCCCAGACTACTTAAAAAAAGAATCACTTCTACAGGAGCCCACGTAAAATACTAGCTTTCGTAAGACACCAGACCCTTTCCGCTTCGTGAAGGGAACTTAACCCTTAGTTTCTAACACATCCTACAATAAATCAAATGCAAAAACACACAAAAATGTATACATTAGCTGCATATGCTTGCACTTAGAATTTTGTTAAGGGTCACAACGCTTTTCAGCACTCTTTCCTTTCGAGCACTTGCAACTCCACAGGGGTTGAATATGGTGTCGCTGCTTTGAAAGCAGAATGATAATGGTGTAAAAGGGAGAGTTGCACTCCCCGTCAACCCACTCTGCCTTTAACTCCGGCGAAGTTAGCTGATAGCTTGCAGATCTTTCTCGTCCGCCGGGGACTTTATCGCCGCCCTAGTGGAGAACTAATTAGGCTAAATGTAAATGAGATCCTAAAACGTGCATTAATGGGCAATAGAGCAAGTGCGTGAGGAGATGCCAGCGCGGATCCGATCGTTCCGCGAGAGGGGAATTTCAAAGAGACGGCGACTGAGCACCGGTGTCTGACGAAGCACGCAGTTCAGGTAAACCTAAGCGCGAAAGCAACGAACTTCACAGGTAATGAGACAACTGGAGAAATTACATGAGGAAAAAATTAAGACAAATGATACACCATGTGGTATAAGTCAACCTAGGTTTGACTTAATTGATTGATTTCGTTTGTTTTACTTCGCTTTTCTGCCACTGTGGGGTAATCGCGAAGGTGTTGAAATTGATTAAACACCCATGCCGGGGCCGGGACAAGAACCCGGGGCCCCTGGCATCGTAGCGCGCTGTGAGCTACATTTAGGTTCAAGAAGAAAGTAAAGTGCTACGTCCCTTAGCGATGCACTTCACAAGTACACTTACCTTGTAAGCTCAGCAGAACATGATATGGACATCTCCGGGTTCGGGCTAAGTTACTATGTTCCTTCCCCTTGGATCTACTGGTGAAGTTCCGTGACGGCCTCGTGGATGTTCTCCTATTCCTGCTCTGAACTAAGTATAACGGCTTTTCAATAAAGAAAACAGCAGTCTATTCTAATCTGGCTTTATTAGAATATTAAACATACTCGTATACTACGTAATACAACCTAAAGACAGACAATTCCGACCGTTATCCGTGCGAGATACGTACGCGAAAACGCCCGCGATGCGAAGCAGCTCTTGCTTCGCGAGATCTCACCGAAAAATTCTTTTTTTGTTCTCTGGGAGACGGTTACACCATCCCACTGCTACAGTGGTAGCAGACAACAACTTTTATATTACCAGAAATTGGATATGTTTGAACAGTAAAATATTAGAAGTATACATTCATCTGGTACAGTGAATTTTTATATGCCGTGGCAGCAATGCAAGCAGGAACGCGTGATCTTCTACTCGACAAAAGAATTTAAACAAATCAACAATGCAATTTGAAATAATGCTGAATAGAATAGCGTCTGCCAAAAACAAGAACTACAAATGAATATAAGGAATTTAAATTAGAAATTAATAACTTCGGCTTCAATTCACTGATCAAAATTAAACTTATAACACACCTTAGAACATTTAAAGGCAAATCAAACGATTAATGTTCAATCTATATAAATTGCTTAAATTTGCCGCTATTCATACTTGTAGATATATCAGTGTATAATGTTAACGATTATAAAAGCGGCCACATTGGAAAATTGGCTGAAGGCATTAATATAATATTTATTAATATATACGTGCAACCATAATAAGCATGAGATAATAATATAAGATATAATAATAATAATAATAATAATAATATAAAACCACGAAGTAATGGCCAACTCGGGGTCATTACAAAGGAAATGCCATTCAACAATTTGAATTGGGACAACTCACTATACCTTTCCCAACAATCTCTGGAGCAAGTTCGCGCATTGCGTCAGAGAAGTAGGGGAAATAGAGTGGGCAGATCGAAGCAGTACACGCTTCTGGGAAGGCTGGTAACGGCAGTTGATTCCCCCTTCGCCCTCCACACAATCCCGTTCCTCTCACGTGTTCATTGGGGGCGCCGTCTCGCGTAACTACTTGCGCAGAGACTTGTTTTCGTGGAATGTACTTCCAATTTTTGTTGTTATTATTTACATCACGTTTCTCGGTTTCTTTGTTTGAATTGTTGATCTAAGCCCACTTTATGCACAGAAAGGCTAATCGGAACTAGACCTACATTTTAGAGTGGGGTCCGAACCACTGTACCATGTGCCTCCACCGGGTATCGACTTCACTACAAGGTGACGACGTTGCCACTACGCCATGGGAGAGGTCCCATTTACATCACGTACAATTACCAACTAGTTTTGTCCCTACGCCAGTTACGACATATTCGTCATAGTAGCCTCGATGACAAAGCACGTTACGGAGTAACCGAAGCTTCCACGTTCGAGTCCTGGTCTTGCAATATGTGCATTCTTTGTAGTGTCAGTTCATCAGCTTCTAATAATCAAATGTTCGTGGTCGCTATTAGCCCAAGGAGGAAGAAGAGCTAAGAAATATTTTTTAAATATACTTGTACTTTGCATTTTTATTGTTTAGAGTCGCTTTTCAGTAAATTTCGGCCAATTGCGACGATAAGGATGGGTGATTGATTGATTGATTGGTTGAATTAGGTTATTTTACGTAGGGTGACCATACGTCCTGGTTTTCGCAGGACGGTCCTTTTCTCTAGACCATTGTCCTACGGTCTGCGAAGCAACTACAAAAATTTAAATGTTCTTTTTTTTTTTTCAAGAATGTCTTACAAAACATGACTCATCGGTTTGTAGGGTTTAAAAGTATCTTCAGTTCAGTGTATGCGACATCTGCGAATTGGTAGTAACATAATATTCCAAGTTACTCAGTTACAGCAAAACAAGATTGACCTGAGGTGGGTGGAAATTTTTGAACACTTCCTTGTGAAAATGTGCACACGATTGCTGAATTTAGTTTATGTTTATCAGACATAAATGCACGAGCAGAAAGTTTTTTTTTCTTTTTTCAATTATCAACAATAGATGGACAGCCCCGAGAAATCGAAACGCACTCAACCCTGAAACCTTTTCGTTGTTATGTAAAAGAGTTACAGTTAATTAAAAAGTTAATTACAAAGTGTAACCTAACTTGCACATGTTTCGAATTTCATGAGTCGATACTAAAAAATCGTAGGCCTACTTAGTTACAAGTAAGGTATTCTCATGAAAAGGATGTTTCAAAGGGTTTGGAAGTGGAATAATACTTGTGCATTGAATTATAAGCTCGTTGTTTGTTTCTTAAGCATATAAACATGACCCACTTGATTTGTTAAAGAGGTTTTTCTCTTCTTTACAACTGTCCATAAATGTAAATAAAGCTATTTAATTGATAGTTGCCAAGTTAACAAATTTCTTACATTTAGGTTGTTTGAGAAAGTGAAAAACTCTTCACATGTTACTTTAAAGCAGTGCTAGAAGTGGAAATTCCTAGGGTGGGGAGGGGGGACTAGTTAGCTTCAGTATAGAGACAATGAAGTAAGTGGGGAGGTGCTTAAAAAAACTTTTCTTAACTGGTGGGCATTGCCTCCCAGCATTCAGCATTTTTCCAATTCTAAGTATTGTTTTAAAAGAAAGAAAGCCACTTAAGCGTGAACTAACTTGGGTCAAACCCATTTCTGTCTACACACACGAGCACGCATACATATTTAAGCGATATGTTACCAACATTGGTTTTATGCATGTATGCATGTGTTTGGAATAGAAGACCAGGAAACATTTTAAAAAAATCAAAATCAAGTATTGGTAAATGTACAGCCTGACAAAGAATTTCGTCTCTTTCTCAGATAAGAAAGACTAATTGAAAATTTCACAAAACTAAGGGACTACAGCTTTTCAATCTGCACTACTAAGCAGTTTCTGAATGAATATCTGAAAATATGACCAAGTCTCCTGCTTAAGAGCACAGTTCTATTGCTGAAAATGTACAATATGCGCCGCAAAAACATCATCGTTCGTTGTACTCTAAATCAGAACATAAAACGCTTGCATTAAATTGATTTCCTCGTAGGAGAAGCAATTGTTTCTTTCGCGATTTCTGGAGGGATAAATTAAATGCTCGACCGTATTAGGAAAACGGCGCGCTCGCCCGAGGAAAGCAACATTATTTCGAGAAAGATCCCACTGAAGCAGTCGAGAGGGAAGGAACAGAAGCTGCCATTTATTATCATCGCTGCCATTCAGTCCCCAATATCCGTCCTCAAGCCGGATCGGATTGTAAGTTATAAGGAACGGGTCCGGAAATTGGTTCCAACCGCTGCGCAGGCAAGGAGTCTCCCGGCCACCTTAGGAAGGTTTCCTTCCCTCCGGACCCAACACAAAATTGACTCTGCTCTGAAGAGCTGAATTATTTATGTGTTTATTTTCTCCTTTTTCTCCACTCCTTCCATCCATCCTAGCGATTTTTCCTCAAGATTCTGCCTTTCATCTTTTAAAGGGAATGGTATAGCCTTGGGAAGGAGACAATGTGGTGGCTGGTTATTTTATTGACAAGTGCCGTTTAAACTCCAACGAAAGACCAACCCGCCTTGGTCAAACTGCTCGCGTTTAAACTAGCACGAAAGATAAAACTGCCCACGTTTAAACCAACATGAAAGACGAAACTGCCTTGGTCAAACTGCTAAATAATGAAGATAGTGAGTTTGGTGGAATCACTAACCCAATCAATCTCCCAGGGATATCCATTAGATATCTACAATGTCCAGATCAGATTCATGGATATCTATTAGATATACATTTCTGGATAACCTTCGGACGTCTATTGAATATCCAGAACTGGATATCAAACTCGACCAATTCTTGATATCTAATATAGAGCCTAAACGTGTGTAGAACTGGATGTCAGAAACATTGTCCAATTCCGAATATCCAATACGTCGCCAGATTTCTTCCAAAACTGGATATCCAAAACACATCCAATTCTGGATATCCAAAACATATCCAGATCTTGTCCAAAACGGGATATCCAAAACACATCCAATTCTGTATATCCAAAACATATCCAGATCTTGCCCAAAACGGGATATCCAAAACATATCTAGATCTTGTCCAAAACGGGATATCCAAAACACATCCAATTCTGGATATCTAATACATGTCTAGAACTGATCCAGAACTTGTTATCCAACAATGAACATAAATAGGATGTGTTTCGAATATTAGAAAATGGTCAGAGTATTCCCGTTGTGTATACTTTCTCATACTTTATCTTGGAAGTGATCCGGAAATGTCCAAAACATATCCATTTCTGGATATCATGTATGCGGACAAATGGATATCCAAGGGACGTTTAATTGATGTATATTGGATATCCAGAACTTCCGATCCAAATATCCAAGGGATATCCAATGGATGTATTTTGGACATTTGTATGATGTGTGGGCTGCAGTCGCTAGATTGCACTGGCAAAATGTATAAAAGAAACGAAAGTTTTCATAACACAAATAATGGTATATTTGATTATAAATATAATGAAAAATTGTGTTTTAACACGCTTCGAAAGATGTGTGAACATTAAGCTACAAGGATGAGAAGAAAATTTAAAGCAGTGAATAAAAGTGAATCTCCCATGACCAACCCTTCTGATTCATGACTATATAATCAGAAGATATAGCCCGTAAATTACCAGTGCGTAGTTACAGATCGGTTATTTCATTGAACTATCCAACTTGACTAACGCCTATTTTAAGAGGAAACAAGAAAATTAACAACAAACATTTGTGGTTGACTGTTGCATGCATCTTTTCATATCGAAATAATATCTAGATGAGATCCAAATGTACTATGTAGTCCAAAAATTGTACTTTTCGTGTCCATACAATATCCAAAGTATGTACAAAAAATGTCTAAATCAGAGCATAATGTACAGATTACGTCCCACTTGATGTCCAAAAGTGATCCAAAATGTCCAAGACATATCCATTTCTGGATATCTCCGGGATATCGCGTATGCGGACAAATAGATATCCAGTGGATGTCTTTGATATTCAGAACTTCCGACACAAATATCCAAAAGATATATTTTAGATATCACGTGTGAGGACAAATGGATATCCAGCAGATATCCAGTAGATGTCTTCTGGAAATTCCCGGATATCTATTGGATATCCAGTACTTCCGACACAAGATTTCCAAAGATTTGTGTGCTGTGTGGGAAAGGAGCTAATTCCAAGAGGACATAACAAAACACTCATCGCTAAAACAACGTTGATGATCCAGTTTGAGGCATTCGCCATTGTTGTGAGAGTGCAATAACACTTCAGAACTGCTAACGAGTATTGTTACATAACAATTCAAATACTTCCGTCATTTAATATTCACAATTAAGAAAATATTGCGGTAATTCAATTGTAACTGCATGAAGTTAACTGATGAATATCATAAGGTAGTTTTATTACTTCATTTTCTACTGAAGAGATCGGTTCGTCCAAAAGTGAGAGCTTGGAACATTATAACATTTCGTCATATATTTAACTATAATTAACGGGGAAGCCAAAGTTTACCTTCCAAATGAAAGTTTCTGTATTAACTATTCATACCTGTAACAAACTAACAAAAAGAAAGAAGAATAAAAATAAAATCCTACTCCTCAGTGGCGTGCCAAATAATATCGAAGTGCCTAAACGGGTAGTCGTGTCTTCCATTTTTCGTAGTCAATAAAGATTTTAACAATATTTTTTGCATTCAACCTTTTTTAAAGCTGAGCCAAAGGAGTTATGACCCCACAACTTCCGCTCTAGGCACGCAGCTACTGACAATCGTACAGAGCAAGAGAGCACCCTAAATCGAGAGAAGCAACATTTTTAACGAAATGTTATGTAAAAACTTTTCAACGTATATTCATGATTTTCATAAAAGCTAACTTTCCTCGGAAATTTACGAACTCCTGCTACTCTGATTATAACTACACACAGGTAGAGAGGTCTATACAAAACTCCTGCAACACATATAAATTCCATGTTGACTTAATATTAATTTAACTCGATTTTGTATTTTCCCTTGGTTATCATGGCGTAATTTTAATTCTCTCAAAGCTGATAAAAATATTTCAATGAAATCACGACAGATGGTATTAAGGAGAATTATGCTGAGATACAATGAATTGATCTTATTATAAATGAATATCAACTTCTTGTTCAGTAAATTCGTGGATGGTATGGACAAGAAAAAAATGTAATAAAAATGGGCATTAATGTTCCACAGAGGATCAGAAACAATTTAGAAAACTAGTCTAAATGCCATGATATAAAATGTACATGAAATGCATTACGAATTGATAATTAAAAACAACGTCTGACAAATCAAAAGGAGTGTTATATTGTTTTTATATTGATGCTGCAGTCTAACTGCATTCATGTTCAACGTCACAGTAGTGATAGAATTTCACCTAGTCTCGACACTAACACGTACGCAATCAAATATCATTCAATTTCAATTTTATAACTTTACCGGTATTTTAATTAGCTTTAGAACTCAAACCAAATAGAAATGTCATTTACGAATGAACAATTGTGGAATTCACTCTCCAAATCTTACAACGTTCTTATTGAAATCTGTGTGCAAATATTATATAAGCAGGCACACACTATAAAAATTAAAAGCCAAATCCGTTAAATCGTTAGCTGATTCAAAAAGCAGAACCTTAAGGGGAAATCAAAACACGCACACGATTTACACCTGCTGCTAACGAATTTCCATTTATTTTAAACTTTCAAAACACGCTCGGAAAAAACTTAATTTACAGCTTGTTCCATCACTACGCATTAGGTGAAACAATCAACGGGCCTGAGTCCCATCAAATCAGAGTTCAATGCGTCACATGGCGCTGACAGCAATCAAATTTAACATTCCCCTTGAGGGTTCCACATTAACGCCCACGATCATCAAGCGTGGTTTTTCCTCCCTGAAACAATTGGGTCGACGGGGTGCTCTCCTGCATTCAACAATATATCAAACAATACATTCTGCATTATTTTCTTGTATCTTTTGCAAATATATTACTTTTAGTCAAATCCTTTCAAATTTCCATTTATATTCCAATATATTTCAATACCAATTTGCAGTGTTCTAATTGCGTTGGTTCGGTATACAATTATGCTGTTTCAGTGGAAATATGGAAGCGCTTCCTCCACTTAAAATAAACCATATTTTAAGTACCGTGCGTCCAATTCCTTGCGAGGCCGAGAGACCGGGAGAAGTGTGGCGGGCGGCGCAAGCGGAGATGCCGACGTTTTCGACTAGTAACGTCCCGCTTAAGTTTACCCTCGAAAGCGTTTTGCTTCGCTCGGAATCGTTTGGAGGTTTCGAATGTGCAACACTCTGTCAAGATTTCGTTGCAGAATAAACCGTTAAAAGTCAATGGTTTTCGTGCATTGTTTGCAATCTGAAAGCTCCGAGCTTGAGTTGTTCTTTCCTTCGCGACTACAGGTGCTCTGGACAGAGCTGCGAATGGAGTGAGGAACAGACATTGAACCAAGAGCGTGTTAATTTCGTACTGTGTGAAAGAGTGTGGTTTTTGGTTACTTGCCGTGCTACTTCTTTGTGTAATTGAAGTGTGTGTGTGTGTGTGTTGTGTGTAAGTGAGGCGATTAAAATGCCAGCCGCAAAATTTACGTTAGAACAAATAATTTTTATTACGTGAAAACAGACTCGTGTCGAGACGTGTGTAGGCACTTTGCACAGAAATTCCCTGGCGTTTCACTTCCAGGTAGAGAGACGGTTAGATGTCATGTCCTTACATTACGAGAAACTGGATCGTTAAATTTTAGAATCGTTCAAAGACAATATAAGGGCAGAACTTGGAAGAATTACGGAAGAACTTTTGGGTGTGAATCAAAATTTCATCAAACGATGCCAGAAATGTGTGAATGTAGGTGGACATCACTTTGAACATTCTTATAACACAGGTTAGTGATCATTATGCAATATTAATATAAATATCAGCATGCTAAAGATATGTCCATAAAAATAAGCGGGACGTTACTGGTCAAAAATGTCGGCATCTCCGCTAGCGCCGCCCGCCACACTTCTCCCGATCTCTCGGCCTCGCAAGGAATTGGACGCACTGTAGATTCTTCACAAATGAACACTGTGTTTATTGGTACGTATTTTTAAAAAAAATTAACAATCAGATTTAATATTATTTTAAACTTTTTTAAATGATATAGACCGACTCTTCCACAACTTACAGGGAAGTGGGGACCCCAGAACAATAAATACAGTGTAATTAACAATGCAAATACAACAATACGTCCTGCAAACTAATGTTAAATGACAAACAAAGTCTGAACACCAATAGAAATACAACCCTAAACCGAACAGTAATACATATTTCAATAAAAATACCATTTACAGTATAACGATCAGGATGTTATGCAAAATTCCAGTACAGCTTATACGGCAAAGGATTGCACCCAACGAGAAAAGCCGAGAATAAATGTGGAACAAGAACCCCATTCAAAACAACATATCCAACTCAAATTATAAAACTCATTAAATACGAATGATTGGAATACATTCGGAGGATAGCTAAGAAACAGGGTGGGTATGCGAAGACGTACGGAACATGAATGTGCAGAACACATATCTAAGATAAGGAACTAACCCACACGTACGTAAATGGAAATAATATAAAAATACTGTACACAAAAAATGTAAGCTCTGAACTTATACAAAACCAAGCAATGATCTCATCTCGAAAAAAAATAAACAAAATATTTTACAAAAACAAATTACGATTCCAAAGAATTACAACAGTTTCACGAGATTTCACGACAAAAAATGTATGTGGAATTCTGGGAGAAGTTTCTTTTTTTTCCCTTTTATGATACTTATTTATGTTCTGTTAATTTGACAGAGTACTCAACGAAGTATACGGAAAGATACTGAGATACCTAAAATAAAAGTATGCACTCATTCATAGAAAGATTAATATTGGCTTTAATATGTCTCTTTAAAAATACCTGTCAGTTTTTTCAAATCCACTTTATGCTCAGATAAGAGAATCGTGACGGGGCCTACAGTTTAAAATGCAATCCGGAAGACTGTGCAACGTTCCTGTGCCAGGAAACAAACACGGAACCCCCATGAGTACAAGACGACATTGATAAAACTACACCATCACGTAACACCGGAAAATAACTGGTAACTCAACAAGAAGAGTAGATGGAGTCACTGCGACACCATTGGCGAAAATTGGAAAATAATACTATTTAGACACTAGTAGTCTCAGTTTACAGTTGTTAAGTCCACTTTATGCACAGATAGGCTAATCGGGACTGGACCTACAGCTTAAGGTAGTAACTATGGGCTTCCGCTGGGTATCGAACCCGGGACCCCTTGATTACAGTCCCAGTTTAGAAAAAAACACTCACACGCAAATATAAGTCAATACATAATGCCGAAATATCTCGCTTTGCTCAACTTGATAGACATTTCATTGTAATGTTCGTCTCAATTCCAAAATCAAATTCTAATGCAGGAACCATTTAACAGATGCGATACACTCATTGAATTACGTGTGCCGCATTGCCTCAGCGGAACAGTTCTGGCTGTGGAGAGAAAAAAATCCCGTTGTTTGAAAGTGCTCTGGTAGAAGGGAGAGAGAGAGAGTACGGTACATGCAGACACGAATGCAGCGCAGTGGAGCAGAATGCAGATGTTTTATGAATAATATGAATGTCGCATGCAAATGAGCTCCGTCGAATCGGATCCACGACGCATTCAACGTGATAATGAGTAGTCATTCGAAAGCAAATAGTCTCATTTCCAACTCTATCACTTCCAGAAGTCCGTAACCTGTCTTAGTCATCCGGTAGAATGAAAATTTGCGATAAGCGTAAGGAGAAACGGAAAAGCTTTTATCTTAACCCACTCCTTCTCTTTTACGTTCTACCGATTATGACTACAGTTGAGCCGATGACATGTTGTACAGTGGTAACGGAACAGTATCGGCTTGATTGATTGATAGATTTGGGTTATTTTTACTTCGCTTTCCTACCACTTTTGGCTAATCCCGAAGATGAGGATAAGTGATAACAAAGAACACCCACGTGTACTAACCGCTCTGCAACGGAGGTCGACTATCGACTTGATACGCTTGAATAATGGGTATGTAGAGAAGTTCGTAAAAATTCAACGCTACACTTTAGCACAGTTCTGAATATTATGAATAATTGGAAATTTTCATTTATTTTTTCATCAGTATTGTACGAAAAATGGATTTTGATCCGGAATGACAGCAATTTTAATATTCCAATGTACAATTGATTTTATGTTGTTGTATTTGAGTATTCAACTAACTCTCTAGCCTTTTTAAATCCGAATGTTTATCGCTGCAGCCACACAAGCCTTTCTGTCCTATCCGGGCAAGACCAATCCAATATTTTCCATCCTTACTAATTTCCTTCAGGTCCATTTCAACGTTACCCCCCCCCCTCCCTCAATCTTCGTCTTGGCCATCTTACCATCAGGTTCCCCAACAGAAATCCTGTAAACTCTTCTTTCCTCTTCCATTCGTGACACAAGGCCTACCCATATAAATCTTCTTCATTTAATTATTCTAATAATGTCTGCACAAGAATACAAATTGTGCAGTTCTAAATATGTAACCTTCTCCACTCACCTGTCTCCTGATAATATTTATATGATACATAAATAACAAAAATATTTACACAATAATACTGATTATTATATAAATTAAAATATTTATATGAATCAATATTCTAAACATTTGTTATACTGTTAAATCCCTATAAGAGTATCGGTATCAGATCTAAGTGTTATCTGACGTTCATGAACGAATCGTACTTATTGATTGCTTTGCTTTATTTTAGTTCGCATTTCTGCCTCTTTTGCCTAATCGCGAAAGTGAATGGTAAAAAAATAAATAATCCAAAAACTATTATTTGAACGAATCATTTAACGGAACAGTTCCTCAAAATCGATTCGTTCCAAAAGAAGCCCTACCGAGATAGAACAGGCCTGTTAGAAACGTTGTACGAGCAGCCAGGACACACGACCGGAGCATACCAGGGGACAACATTACTAAAATTTACACAACCCTGCTTGTTATTCTTTTTCTGGCCCGTTCCTTTCCCCCCTTTTTATCTGCAAAGGGAACGGAAACGCGGCGAAAGGGGAAAACGAAGAAATGTTGGTGGAGTTGTTGAATGGGTTTGCTTCGGAACGGTTCAACTGCCAGTAAATCCCTCTTAACGTTAGAGCTGAACAGTGGACCTGCATATCGGGGGCCGTTTGCCTTTCGGAGGTGCAGACCCTCTTCGGCGCCGACTGGGAAAAAAAGAGGAGACAAAATAAAACACACTCAAACTGGCTGTTACGACGAGGGGGCTCTACGTTCCAAATTTTCTTTACTGCGTTCTACAAGCCACCGTTGTTTTCCATTAGCTGCCTTGGGACAACGATGTGTGTGTGTGTGTGCTGGGACTGTCTTAAGATAAGAGTTCGAGCGTTGTCTCTGTCAGATAAACTCTTAAGTAGTATAGTTATCCAAATGGGTAAAGGAAAGACGTATAGTTACTGCCTTCGGGATATTGTTCTTCAGCAAATGAATCAGCAGAAGAAACACTAAGAAAGTGGCTTGTTTGTTTCCAGTACAAATTAATCAGCAGAAGAAACACTAAGAAAGTGGCTT
The DNA here is from genome assembly GCF_977018435.1 of Lepisma saccharinum. Lineage (NCBI taxonomy): Eukaryota > Metazoa > Arthropoda > Insecta > Zygentoma > Lepismatidae > Lepisma > Lepisma saccharinum. Next base: position 42,978,990 of record NC_139253.1, read on the forward strand.
GTTTGTTTCCAGTACAAATTAATCAGCAGAAGAAACACTAAGAAAGTGGCTTGTTTGTTTCCAGACAAATTAATCAGCAGAAGAAACACTAAGAAAGTGGCTTGTTTGTTTCCAGTACAAATTAATCAGCAGAAGAAACACTAAGAAAGTGGCATGTTTGTTTCCAGTACAAATTAATCAGCAGAAGAAACACTAAGAAAGTGGCTTGTTTGTTTCCAGTACAAATTAATCAGCAGAAGAAACACTAAGAAAGTGGCTTGTTTGTTTCCAGTACAAATTAATCAGCAGAAGAAACACTAAGAAAGTGGCTTGTTTGTTTCCAGTACAAATTAATCAGCACAAGACACTAAGAAAGTGGCATGTTTGTTTCCAATACACATGAATCAGCAGAAGAAACACTAAGAAAGTGGCTTGTTTGTTTCCAGTACAAATTAATCAGCAGAAGAAACACTAAGAAAGTGGCTTGTTTGTTTCCAGTACAAATTAATCAGCAGAAGAAACACTAAGAAAGTGGCTTGTTTGTTTCCAGTACAAATTAATCAGCACAAGACACTAAGAAAGTGGCATGTTTGTTTCCAATACACATGAATCAGCAGAAGAAACACTAAGAAAGTGGCTTGTTTGTTTCCAGTACAAATTAATCAGCAGAAGAAACACTAAGAAAGTGGCTTGTTTGTTTCCAGTTCAAATTAATCAGCAGAAGAAACACTAAGAAAGTGGCTTGTTTGTTTCCAGTACAAATTAATCAGCACAAGACACTAAGAAAGTGGCATGTTTGTTTCCAATACACATGAATCAGCAGAAGAAACACTAAGAAAGTGGCTTGTTTGTTTCCAGTACAAATTAATCAGCAGAAGAAACACTAAGAAAGTGGCTTGTTTGTTTCCAGTACAAATTAATCAGCACAAGACACTAAGAAAGTGGCATGTTTGTTTCCAATACACATGAATCAGCAGAAGAAACACTAAGAAAGTGGCTTGTTTGTTTCCAGTACAAATTAATCAGCAGAAGAAACACTAAGAAAGTGGCTTGTTTGTTTCCAGTACAAATTAATGAGCAGAAGAAACACTAAGAAAGTGGCTTGTTTGTTTCCAGACAAATTAATCAGCAGAAGAAACACTAAGAAAGTGGCTTGTTTGTTTCCAGTACAAATTAATCAGCAGAAGAAACACTAAGAAAGTGGCTTGTTTGTTTCCAGACAAATTAATCAGCAGAAGAAACACTAAGAAAGTGGCTTGATTGTTTCCAGTACAAGATAAAATTCAGCTGGGACAAAGTTTGTGAATGAAGCCTGGTTTATTAAAAGTTCTGTCGATGGTCACTCAGTCACCCCTTCTTCTTGCGACCTAAAATTTGAACCATGCCGGTATATTGCACGTCAGTACATTTATATGGCACACTTGCCCCGTCTACTTCGCTACACTTTTTGACACAGGGTGTAGAGCAGGTGCATCTGAGGGTCAGGTTGGTGTTCAACCAAGTAGACGATAAGTGGTGTTCAAGCCCAAAATATTCAAGAAATGCCTGTCTGATGCTTTCATCGTTCACTTGATTGGTTAGAACGTACCACGTGACTATACATCACATTGTACACCGCTCCAGAACGTAGTGCAAACACCAAATACACTACGTGACACCAAATGAACGAAGTAGACGAGTCGGTGTTGAACCTTGTAACCTACTAGATGCGTGAGTTCAAAGAGAGACAAATAGTACAGCGAATTATACGCAGTCAATGTATAATTACCGCAATATATATTCACCGCAGAAGCACTTTCCACACTGCAAGAGTTTTTCACACTTTCCCACCATCTCCCTCGCATCCGAACTAAATAAAGCTCTCCCATGACCAAAACCTCCTACAAGCACTACAAACACTAATATCGCAACAAACTCAGCTACAAACAATCCATCCATGTCGCACATTTATTCTGAGCCACACAGCGCCAGTAGGGGGAAGACAGGACACCCATAACATGCTTATGTTACAAGCTTTGGCAACGTCGGTGGCCGGTTCGCCTACGTGGTTGGTTTCCGCTGACAGAACTCCGTACTTTCGTCTGCTCTTTTGACGGAAAGCTGATAAACTTATTCATTTTCGCCCTGTAATGCATAAACGGTACATAGAGACGAATTAAGATGCTAATATGATAAGAGTCAATTTGAATGTGAAAGTGGAACCCAGCTTATTTGGAAAATACTGATGAAGACTTTGAATTCAAGTTACTGCTCCCATAAGAAATGAGCACTGTACTCGGTTTTAAATAATGTCATTAAATTTCATTTGCAAATGGTTTGACAATATTTCAAGATTACACCGAACAGAGTACCTGTGGATTGCGGGCGGTCTTCGTGGCATATGCTTTAAAAAACAACAAACAAGAAATGCACCAATTGCCATACATCATGATAAACTGTTACCCGTGTAAGAATTGTTACCGCTCTCACATCTTGCAAGAAGAGATTCTAAGTTTAATTCATAATGAGGAATCAGATTTTTCGGAGTTGAACCAGAATCATGTGTAATATGGTCACGTGGTGCGTGCTAACCTACCGAACGAACGTTTAAAGCAGCAGCCAGGCATTTGTTGAAGCTTCTGAACTTGAACACCGCTATTCATCTACTTGGTTGGACGATTTCCTTGCACCAGCCTGAAACAGAGATATGCCTGCACTACACCTTAGTGTCAAAAAGTTCAGCGAACTAGACGGAACCAGTAATCGAGAAGGATAACAATTTGGCTACAACGTTTCCTGTCGCACGCAAGGTTATGTACCAAAAGTAACGAATCGTTTTCAAAGCACTGTTCAAACCAGCGTGCTCTTCCCTCATTCTTATTTTTCTAATAAAATCTTGCATTAACCTAGAGCAGGTAAAACTTCTATTCTGAATTTATAACTTTATCTCTCCTTTTGCATCACAAACCACACGACTACACTCTTCTCAAATAAAGTCTTGCTCTTAAATCTTATCTTCATGATAACTTCCGATGAAATCCAAGCGGTTCGACCACGTAAAACTTCAAGGTTAGGAGAGACGCATGCAAAATTCTGAAACAGTGCTACCGGAATCCCAACTTTGTAGCAGATTTGGGTTCAGAATTATGGTTTCATACAAATCGAGTCTCTTTCTTTCTCGTCGTAAACTTCCAGAAAAATGTTCCTCCTTAAATTTTTCTTTATTCTTCCGTCTTCCCTTTACGTTCTCTTGCAGGAGCGGCCTCCATGTCTCATGATGGGCAGAGAGGATACAAACGTCCCCAACAAATCAGCCGGTTTCAACACGTGCACCTGCGACCCACCTCGTTGCCATGGTTACTGAGGCCTTCTGCAAGTCAAAACTTAAAGAAATTAAAGTGGGTTGGCAATTCGCTGAATCTTTCCCACGCGGAGGGGGGAGGGGAAGGATGAGGATTCGAACAAATGAAGAAAGAATAGCATGACGCTGCTCCTTCCTCCCCTCCCTGTGGAGGAGCACATATGTTGCTCTGTCTTGAGGAAAGAAATCTCCGGTCTCTTCCACTTGATTACCTTGACTAATAGTAAATAGGAGTTCGCTACTTAATATAAGCTTTCAATGAAAATGTGAGATTTATTTCGGCCTTTAGGTGCCAATTGGCGATTAATGTATACCATTTATACGCTAGAAAGATTATACTTGTACAAGTTGTACAAGTATTCAAGTTGTCCTTCGTCTGTTGGTAGTTTGTGCCCAGCCAGACGCGAGGACCCTAAAATGCTCCTCCTCCACCGACCTTTCCCCGCGGCGAGCTGGAGAAAGATAGGTTTGAGCGCTGGATGGTCGTAGGAGAAAACTTAGCATTACGCTTATGGGAATATTATTGTATTTGTTCCCTTGGGAATATCAAACTTGCCATGGCGTAGAAAAACACACAAACGAAAAGAGGATCCATTGGAGATTTCAGTTGAGAGAGGAAAAGTCGAAACTCCCATTTGATTAGCAGTAACTTGAATTTGAAGTTGTTACTCGATAAGGAAAACATGCGATTCTGTAAATACTTATTCATCATACAAACATCGTATCTAGCTAATAATCAACTTTAAAAACCACTTCCACTTCTAACATGTGTGGAAATCCATCTACAGAAATACTGTTTTTAGTAGTAGTGCCCAGGGCCTTCCAGATGGCGCAGTAGTAGTGTCGTCGCCTTGTAATCAAGGGGTCCCGGATTTGATACCCGGTGGAAGCACATAGTGGTTCGGATCCCACTTTAAACTGCAGGTCCAGTCCCGAGTACCATATCTGTGCATAAAGTGGACTTAAAACACCAGCTCAAACCAACTCCAGTAGCAGTGCCCATTTCGAAGATATTGAAAGAAATACTTGTCTGCTGCGAAACTGTCACTCCTCGCCTTAACTTCAATTGCAAACATACTGTCGCACGAGTTCTAGAAAAGGTTATTTTCCGTTCGTAATCTGAAAAACCTACTTCCTTATGTGTCGGTTGCCTTCCTTTCTTCTGCGCTGTGAATGTTGGAGCCAAGCGTTCTAATTCCCTCTACAGGGAGAACAGCGAGCTGTGGTTGACAGAGAACAAAGCACGTGCTGCCTTCGGCGCTCCTCTTAGTGAACGCACGTGCCACCTCCTAAGATCTGCCAAACAGATGATGGAACATTACTGGCGGTAACTGTTTCAGGCGTACACGTGCCAAAGCCGAAAACTTAAGGCTTATGGATCTTCGGCCGACGCCAGAGAAGTGGTTTTCAAAATTTCATTTCCTTTCAGAACTGCATAATTTGTATTCATCTCCAGACATTATTAGAATGGTTAAATCAAGAAGACTTAGCTGGGCAGGGCAGGCCATGTGGCACGAATGGGAGAGAAAACAAGAGTTTACAGGATTCTTGTTGGGAAACCTGATGGAAGGAAGGCCAATACGAAGATGGAGGGATAACGTTGAGATGGACCTAAGGAAATCGGTAATGATGGAAAAGATTGGATTGATCTTCCCCAGGATAGGGACAGCTTGTTTGACTGCAGCCATAAATCTTCGGGTTTGAGAAGGCTAGAGATAGAGAGTTAGTTAGTTCAAAAAACCGCTGTGATATTCCAAATTCTGAAAAATTAAGTCTGTTTAGAATACCTTCTAAAGCACTGGCGGGAATCTTCGTGAGGTTTGGTTTTGCTGTTGTCTAGATATTCGTAACAGTTTAATATGTTTACGGACCCACGAAACTCTTCCTTTCCTTTAATAAACTGGGATAATAGAATATTTCCAGTTATTACATCCATCCAAATATACCGTTAAAAAGTTTACAAATGTAATAAAATACAGTGGATATTATATTTCCTAATTATCTACATGTAATGTGTGTAATTTCAATTCCAAAGATACACACACCTAAACAAGGCTTACTATACCTTGCAATCAAATGCTATATAGCTATAAATATAATGTAAGCAATTAATTACAATTATGTCGATTAAATTAGATCTTCACACAGAATTTAAATTACAATAGGGGATAACAATCTACGTAGTAACAAGATTAATACTAAAAACTACATATTTTAGTTCAAGACTGCTATTCTGGAGAGAAAAATGGAACAGATATTTATCCCATAGATTAGAAACTGCTCAACGCTCGTTCCTACCCAAGCGTCCGTAGCAGACCTCAATCATGTCCAGTATCCAGCAGGCTTTTAGCAACTGTGCATGCAGGTCAGACGGGTTATTATCCTGTGTTTTTGGTGGCCAGCGGCTCTTTCACAGGTGACGAAGCATGAAAAGTGGTTGAAGTGCTGCTTCAAAAGCTTCCAAGCCCTTGCTCTAGCCGCTTGATGAAAAATACAACTCTCATCGCACGATGACAAGAGCATATTGACTTCTAAAATCCCATTAGTGGGTTGTCAGACTCCGCTAATTGGAAAGCTAACTGCCATTGATAATATACTTAGCGGTAAAAGTCTTTGTTGCAAACTTACGCTCCTTAAAAATTTCGATCAGAATAACTTCGGTTCAAAGTTTAAGCTAATGGTAGATATTGATCATCAGCAAAAACGGGAGCAGTTGACGGTATTTCAGGAAATGTTAAAGCAAGGAAGATTAAACTTGGGTAAACATAATTTGATCTTGTTTGACTTTTATTTTAAAATACTGGACATTTCAACACATTTGAAATTTACAGTCCGGACACTTAAAAACAAAATGATAGATGGTGTTCTTACAATCCATTGAAAACTAACATTGATATCGAGCTTTCCTCACGAACTAAGAACTAAAACATTTATCTGAGGACTAAATTCTCCGAGCCTATAATCAAAGCTGAAGCTGAAAAAGTACATTCACACCTCAAAATTTCTCAAACACAAGAACCTATAAAATACGAGGGTTCTTCAATAAATAAGTTTCTCTGTGCCATAAAATTTGTTACAAAACAAAATTGAGTAACACTATGCACATGGTTCACGTGCCTATCTGTCTCCTTCAAGGAACGATAGGCATTTCCCCCGCAGACGTCAAGGCGCATGCGCAGAGGGGAAGTAAACGACGGAACATCGTGAGGAGAGGAAGGCAGCATGGCAGTCACGTGTATTGGACAGCTGGTGTAAGGAAGAAGTGCGTGCCGTACGAATGGGCAAATGGATTGACATCCACAGGACGCTGACACAGTAATGTCTGTGCAGATGGTCAGAAGGAATGCAACATGTTCACCGAAGGCAGAGTAGGGATTTTTGATGAAGTTCGATCCGGTCGTCCGTCAACTGGCTCCACTGATGAGAACATCGATAACTGGATGAACTAATCCGGCGGAACAGAAGAATCAAGGTTCGTGAGGTGACCAACACGTTGAACATTTCCCTTGGGACCGATCACAGCATCATCCATGAGAACTTGCAATACCGCAAACTTTGTGCACGCTGGGTTACTCGACAACTCAGTTCTGAACATCTTCAGACGAGAATGGGCTGTAGCCTTTATGCTCTAATGCGATACCAGGAAGAAGGAAATGTCTTATCATGCGCACTGTGACAGATGATGAGAACTTCGCTCATCACTTCACTCCCGAATTCAAGAGAACATTGTTGGAGTGGAAGCATCCGAGTTCTCCCGTGCGAAAGAAATCCAAGACGACTCCATCGGCAGGGAAGGTGCTTGTGACTGTCTTTTGGGATGGAAGGGGTATTCTGCTCATTGACTTTCTGGAACGAGGATGCACGATTACTGCTGCCCGATATTGTCAGCCTTCGAGCGGCTGAAATCGGCATTTCGACAGAAGCGCCCTGGCCTACTCTCAGCAGGTGTCATCCTGCTCGACGAGAATGGCCGCCCACACACAGGCCAAGATTAAGCAATTGGGGTGGGAACGGCTACAGCATCCACCCTACAACCCTGATTTAGCGCCTAGCGATTTCCATCTTTTCCCACACATGAAGAATGAGCTCCAAGGTCGGAATTCTCGAATTGATGCGGAAGTCCAGCCCGCAGTAGACGAGTGTTGAAAGGACTGAACCCGGACTTTTTGATCAGGGCTTCGATAAGCTGGTGCAGCGTTGGGACAAATGGCTCAATGTGCAAGGCGATTATGTTGAAAAGTAGTACAGGTACAGTATGTACAGTACATATCTATACATGCAGAGTTTGCATGTATATATTACCAAATAAAAATTTTACAACATAGGAAAACTTATTTTTGAACGACCCTCGGATTAGCTTTTCCGAACGGACATGCTTCCAGGGACAACAATATATATTACGCATTAATGCAAAATGTGCATAATGTTCTAATTTAGGGGGGGGGAAGATCTCAATGTATTTTTGCCCATTAGAAATACATTACTAATCAACACCCATGGCGCTTATCGAGACGTTGCTTTTGTCGTCTTAGGGAGCTCTCAGACCGAAGCGACAAACTACACACGACAAGCAATACGTGTCGCTTAGAAACAAACCCACATCAATAATTGCGACCATGTCGCCTCTCGTGTCACTCGGATTGGTCCATTTTCCATTTTGCGTGTTGCGTGTTGCTTCAGTGTGAAAGCTCCCATAAAAAACAGCATCAACTTGTATATCTTTAAATCTTTTACGTTGTTTCTCAGTCTTGCCGGCCTTAATCTGGTGCGGCAAAACGCAATGATGAGAAGATTCAATCAAGAGATTTATTGCTGACTTGTAGTATGTATAGGATCAAGTTTGGTTAATTTATACACAAGAACTCACTGACTTTGGGTTTACAGTTACATTAAATCACACCCAATTGTCTGATATCCATCCCTCAACCCCTGCCATAATGGAACATCTGAACCTTGATTACGACTCCAAAGGTTATTATGCTACCTTCCTATAACACTACGTAACTAAATGATTTATGTTGACGGTGAATTCGAATTAATAAAATAAGCCAAAAGCATTGGGATTCCAACCCAGGACCTGAGCCTTCGAAGCCTATTTGGATATCTGCCACGCCACTGTTTATCACTTTGAAGCATCAGCGGCAGAAATATGGAAGCGAACAAAGATGCCAAAAAGTGTTTTATTAGCTATCATTAAGGTTTCATAAAAGGAAAAACATCCGTTCGGTACGCTTTACGACCCTGCGAAACCGTACTTGAAACTGCCACATTGCCTACTTTGAAGGATAACAGTTCGTCAACAGCAAATACACCAAAATAACGTGACAATTTGTAACTGGCAAAATTCTTCTCACGATTCACAGCTAGGGGCAATCAAAGTCCAATAAACACTATCCGCCACGGGGGTAAATGGCTCGCAATAAAACCAGCACATACAACAGACGCATGTGTTGGTTGAACAAGTAGCTCGGCCAATGTTCCTGGACAGGGATCATATAATATCAGCCACTCGTAACCAAGGAAAATGTAAGCATGTTAATATTATAGTAAAACGTTTATGACATGCTTAGCAGCAACAAAACTCTAAATATCCACGAAGTTTTTTTCTTGCAGATCTAGATGGCAAAAGTACTTTTTAAAAATATGTTCCACAAATTTCTGCATTTCTGACTGGGCACAAAAAATACGTAACAAAAGTATCTTTAAGCAGTTAATGACCTGAACCACCAAAATGCGACTCCATCGGAGGGTCTTTATTATTAGTGGTAGTATTAGCAACAGCAGTAGTATATATACATGTAGTAATTGTAGTACCATATTTTAGTTTTTAAATTATTATTTATTATTAGAAGTATTATGTGTTGTTTGCTTGGAAGATTAATAATTACGGCCGACCTCCGTGGCGAAATGGTTATCACAGCGTGATACTAAGTCAGGGGATTCGGGTTCGAATCCTGTCATGGGTGTTCTTATGTGTGTTCCATTATCAATTTCATCATATCATCACTCATCTTTATCGTGGCGATTAGCCAAAATCAGAAAATCAATACTAAATAACAAATATCAAAAATATAAATAACATTACAAATTGCGATACACTTTGATTTAGTTAAAATAAAAACAAATTATCAACATGAACAAGATATCTCAGCAGGCGAGGATTTGTTAAAGCAGACTCGAAAAAAGTATTGAGGAAGAGAGAAGGGAAAGGGACGATGAAATAATGAAAGTGCTCCGGTATTTGAAATAAGAGACACAAGATAAAGTAAAATGAAAGGAGGATTAATGTCAGGAATTGCGTCCATTCAAAATATTCAATGCCGGCCCCCGTGGCGGAGTGGTTAGCACATTGCGCTACGACGCCAGGTGTCCCGGGTTCGAATCCCGTCCTGGGCGTGGATGTTTTTAAGTGTTCATTCATCGATTTCATCATATCATCACTCATCCCCATCTTCGCAAATTAGCCAAAAAGTGTCACAAAAAGCGAAGTAAAATAAAGCAAATCAATCAGTCACTCAAAATATTCAATGAAATGAGTCAGAGGTAAACTGATTATCGCAATCCATATGGAGTTGTGGGGCGAACGTCAGTTTGGAACCTGAAGAACTGGGGCTCGGTAGCATCACCAACACTATAGTTCTTGTCTACTCTTACGGCGGGCAGTCTATATGCTGGCAAGGGAAGTGGGGAGCGGGGAATACGCAGCAGACCAACCAGACAACAGCGGTGGCGGCGCGAGTTACGACGTCGAGGAGAGGAACTACTATCTTCACTTTGTTCTACAGGCTGCTGTGTTTCTCATCGCGCTAGATTGGTCGCTTCCCCGCTCCCCACTTCCCTTGCCAGCATATAGAGCGCCCGCCGTATGACTGGAAAAGAGCATTAGTGAATGATGTAATGTAACACTGTTTCTGCTGCTCCATGAAATAGCCTATATGAGAGACTTTCATGTAACGAAAGTAAGTACTTTATCAACTTATGTTTAAGTGTTAGTACTGGTACTGTGACAAATATACTTAGCAGCGATAAGAAAAGGTGTAGCCTGCACCTGAACCTATGGAACCAAATTCAGTCAAAGCGTGTATATTTCTGAATTTCAACTAAGTTATCGAAAACGATCCAGTAAGGAGCTTTAAAATACAGATCCTCTGATCCATGTATGGTTACCGTCTTGGACTGCCATTACGGAAGGCAATACTAAAATAGATTCTACTAGAAGATGGAACTTATGCAAATATCTTCCTGCAACCAAGAGTTCTTCACACACAAAGCCTGGCGCCGTATCCGAAAAGAACTGCGATCAGCTATGAAAAGGGCTGAGATAAGAGCACCAGGGCAACCTCTTACACGTCAATTTTCACCACTAATAAGAACACAAAAGCCAGTTCTTTCTCAGATTTCTGCTGGCGTCACGAAGGCCTAAGAGGAACCTTCATTTTGTTTCTACCTCTTGCTCGACCGATAGCTATCGCTCAAGATCCGGAGGACGATTCTTCAGAAAATTCTGGGAAGGTTTCTTACCTGGACTATCTTTCCCTGAGAAATGTTTTGAGCCAAGTACCTACCCCAGCAATAAAACTGTTTTTTAACAGCTGGGTGGCGGCTTCAAAACTCCGAGATTGACAAAGCTGATAACGGCCCTCTTGCATGCAACTTGGCGAGACAGTTCTCAGAGATACCCTCTCCGACAACCTGAGCATATTCTTGAGCTTCTGTTGAGTACAGGCGCTTAAACGAACTCTTTTTGTTTAAATGAATGTTTCCTGTTTTTCTCTCTTCATTAAACAACGGAGATGGATGACTCAGAAGTTCAAAGAAGTGGCCATTCTTGCATTTAAATAAATTAGAGATGAGTTTCCTTGTCTGTTGTACCTGAGCCAAGATATTTGGTATACTTTCTAATACAATGGATTGTAGTAAAATTGAAAAATTCATTTGAAATCCAAGGGTACACGAAAAAAATCGAATTAACGAAAATATGTATCATTAAAGAGGATTTTAAGGGGAATAATATTCGAATTACCAAGTGATTAAAAAGAGTCCACTGTATTGTGGATAACATTTTAAGGTGGTGTTCGAATCGAATACGTACTCTTAGAATATTATACGACCCCTGACTTTTACTACGAGGCATCAATTTTTGAAACAAGACAATGATCGCAGCATTCTTCGGGTCGAAAGAGTGAGATGCTTTTACATGCAAGTTTAAACGAACTGGCAGACACGATATTCTTTTTGGTTACCTTTAATCAGGGAACAACTTCGCGCGCGCACACAAATATCTCTCTCTCTCTCACACACACACACACACACAAGGAAGTAGTTTATCCAATACTAGACTATTTATTATGTCATTTAAACTTCCAAATCACATTTTGAGTATTTCTTGAAGAGTGTCGTGAGATTTTCTGGCGAGACTCCGTACAAAGGCACTTCAAATTCTATATCTCATCTGAACTAAAGCCATGTTTCGGAAAATCCTTGAATGAACTAAATGTTTACAGCCTGTAAGAATATAAGGGTGTGATTATTATCAACTTCTATCATTTTTCACAGCAATTTCGTCTGCAAATTGTCTGTTCTCATAATCTTTCGGGCAGCCGTAACTAATGCTGGAAATGGCAATAAAGGCACAGGCATAGGTTTCCGAATACGAATACGAATACGCAGAAACACATTAGGTTTCTCTGGCCAATTCTCCCCTAACGTTCTGCGGCTCAGAAACGTGAAAATTAAATACAAGAGGGAACAACATTATCTTATTTCCACTCATCTGCGACCAAATTGCGTCTCGGGGCTAAATTATCACCGGGAATAACGTTCCTGATCCCTCGTGATGGCCAGCGCCTAGTAAACGGCTTCTCCATTAGCCTCTGGGCAAAACTCAAATGGCATCGACAGCGGATTAGAAAAGAGGAGGGGACTTTTCCCTGACAGGACGTCATTTCACATCATTGGCCCAGGGAGCCTGCTAATGAGTCCAGATTCATGGCATAACTGCGCAAGGAGAGAGAGAGAGAGCTGGAAGCGCTCTCCGCCGGAGCCCAAGAAAGAGGCTTAATGGGCGCAATTAGCTTCCATGTTTCCTCTAATTGAATGAAGTCGTAGGCACCCATGGCGAGGATCTGAAGTCGTGAAATTCCAACTAGTTCCTCTTATTTGCACCGATTTCCTTACCTTTGGCTGCAGAAGCCGAGCGGGATAATTAGAAGATACGGCATAAATCATACGGATGGTAATGGTCACTGGCGTGACAACGCGACAGTGTTTCTCGAGGCAGATTTCAACTGTTCGTTACGCATCGGCAGCCTATAATTACAACCTCTGAAAGTACCGATAACAAGAGACATCATCTACATAGGATTTAAGTGGCATTCTTAGGCATGAAAGTGTTAACTCAATGCGAGGAATGGTTACACTCTGTCTAGGGAATCTCTGGAACAAGGTGCGGAAGTGAAAAACCGAGTGCATGGAGAGGAAAAAGGCGGCGGCAACTACCAAACGTTTGCAGCAGCGCCACTGCTTTGCTCCGACTACTCGCTTTCTCCCCTTCTCTGCGGTCTTGCTCCACATATTCCCAAAACAGAAGGTAATTTCAAAAGGGGTAAAAAATTATAAGATTATTTTTTTCAGAAATGAATGCGAATCAATTCTAGATGAAGTCGTGATTAATATTCATCGACATAGGAGTGTCCAGGACAAAAATATTTTGATGGGGACGGAATTCTTTTTTAATACCAACGTTGGGACGGGAAATATTCCAAATTTCCCGACATTGCGGAAGTCTCGAATTCTACACGTCCTTTTAGCTTACGTGATTGTCTTTTGCATACTGGAATAAAAACTAACAATTTCCGAGATGTGTTATACATTTAAAATGAAGAGAACATCAAGAATTAACCACTTTTAAATGTGACCATTTTAAATTTCCCGAATGTTCGGGATCCCGAAATGTCGGGATATCATGGGACCGGGCCGATTTTTTTTTTTTTCGATCCCACGCACCTCTAATCTACAGTATAGCGCTTGCTTCAACAATAATTTGAATGCATGAAGATGCCTCTGTCTCTAAGCCGAATAACAGAATGATTGTGAATCACTTAAGAGTAAAATATCTCTGACATCTCTACGAACTATTGGCGTATTATGGAGGCACATGACAAAATATTCTCCAACTGTTTCTAGTACAATTTTCATGCGTTTTATTTACTCTTTGAGTATCCTCCTTCCAGTATTCTATCTCATATTCAGAGTCATCCACTTCTTTTGGTAGGCCTACCTAGTGAAAATATTCCACTTGTTTGTGTAGAAAACCAGCCACGGGTGGCTCGGTCCAAACGTCCGTCAGGCTTCTTCTTCTTTATTCCGAGATAGGCGCTTGCTTTGGGCGGGAGTTCTGGGTCTAATGTCAGCCTCTTTCGACCTGTTTGTGACAGTTTGATCAGAAATCACGAAGGACGCTGCCCTTGGGTCATTCTTCGAGTTCTCCAGAAATGAAAGCTGCCGTCGAACGCACGGTGTGACGAGAAATCGGCCTGGGTTTTCACATCTCAAGCGATCCAGCCCTTGTGTTCTGGAACACTAATTGGAATCGATCCCTCTGCTCTCCTATACCCGAAGAGCTAACGGTAGCACGTGCGAACTTGTGGATATAAATATCTGGAGAACGTTAAACAATTCTGTGACCAGGGCTTTGCAAACATAAACATTGCATTTCAGAAAAGTGGTTACGGTAGCAAACGCTTACTATTGTCTCAAAGCTTTCCAAAGCTGCTCCGTGCTTTCTCTGTTAAGGTATGAGCCAGCCTCTGTGGTGAAGTGGTTAACACAGTGTGCTACAAAGTCAGGGTTACAGAGTTCGAATCCCGGCCTGGCAATATGTTCTTTTTTAGCGTCCCTTCATCAATTTTATCACTCATTCTCATCTTAGTGGCAGAAGAGCGAAGTACCAAATCAATCAATCTCCCAAATAAGTACAATGAACCAAATCAATCAATCTACCAAAATATCAGCATTTATATTACATAATTTTATCATCCAACAATCTTGGAACCTTGGACCTGTGCTGTCGTAGTACGTTGAGTTTAACTCTCCGCTACAGAGACCAGCTAACCACATAAGCATGGGTGAACATGTAGAATGAAGAAATACTTAATCTGCTCAATATGTGCATGCGCTCACACACACGCACGCCTCTGGATTTATACTTTAACCTTACTAATATTTATATTTCAGTTATTTAACTTCGTTTCTTCAGTTCTTAGGTGAATCGGGACAGAAAGAATGGTTGATGAAACACATGAGACAAAATGCAATGTCACTTCTCTGCCTTACCCGGAATTCGATTCTAAGACTCCTGGTATCCAAGCGTATTTCTTCAGCAGAGACCGGCGGAACCTTAATAAGAACTCCAAACAGTAACTTCATTACAGTGAACACAGAACCACAGAGTTACCACAAAGAGTAACTAACAAAAAAGTTCCGAATCAAAGGCACATACTTCATGTTCAACTTCATTTCGTGCCACGGTTCCGCAGTATGAATAACGAGGAAATTCTTTTGGATAAGTTGTTAATTACATCACCCTTCCCTCTGCGCCCTTTGTACAGCTTTGTGCCGTCACTCCGCTCCTATTTCTCTTTATTTTCTCCACAAAGCATTCCTTTTTCTCCCTTCTTCCACCACTGCCAAACAAGTGGCTATTCTCCGAGGGATCCTGGCTTCTTCCGACCGTTTTCCTAATCCCCTCCAGACTCATCTTCTCATCGATCCCAAAAGGCGATGCCCCCTTCCACTTCTTACATCGAACCTTAATTATAAACTTCTTTCTATCCCCCTTCTACCTTATTGAAGGGGGGACGGGGGCTCCTTTGGAAGGTACAAAGAAGAAAATCACTCTCCCAGACCGGGCGCGTTGGATACGATTGTGCTCCTGCTTGCCCTTGGCATTTCCAGAAAAACTGTTAAGCATTTGCGGTGGTGCACATGGAGTCGGTCTACTGTGGGAACAAAGAAGTTGAGGTACTTCAGTGCTGAGTCTATTTCGGTTCTCGTTGCACATTTTAAGGTTTGATAATGTAAGGGAATTCTACACACTCCCACGTACTCTACTGACGTAGAAGTGTTAAGGATACTGAATTTAATAAAGTCTTTACATCAACGCTACATTCTGCCAGACTAGGAATTACCGCAAGAATTGAACGAATTTGAGTTTTTTCTAAGTCCACTTTATGCACAGATAGGCTAATGGAGCTTCGACATACAATTTAAAGTAGAATCCGTACCACTATGTGCCTCCATCGAACCCGGGACCCCTTGATTAGAAGGCAACGACGTTACTACTACGCCACTGGGAAGACCCCCAAGAATTAGATGATTAACTTGTTCCTGCCATTGAATGATTTGTTTTATTTTACTTCGCTCTTATGCACATTTGGGTAATCGCGAAGATGAGGATGAATCATGGACGTCCGGAAGGAAGGGCAAGAGGAAGGCACTCCTACTCTGGAAAATGAAAGTCAACCAAAACTTATATTTTCCACACCGAAACGTATGTTAATTATTGCAAGGCTGTTGCAGGAACACAATAACTTCAAACTGAAGTAATATTTCTTTAAGAGGACAACACTATTATCTGGGAAAAAATACTTTGCTTTGCCCTCTCTGTAAAAAATCCTGCGAACTTCCGTGGGATGAATAGTGATACCATGAAATGGATGAAGGGACAATCACAAACACACAGGGACAAAGCACAAGGTCCACAGGAGATTGTAGTCTGCAAAATACAGTCCAGGGCACTACGTGAATACGAGGTTAACATTTGGGTGTCTTCTGAAAGAATTGCCTCTGTATTTTGTTGTAAAAAAATATATATGGTAATTCGATGTACAATGACGTCCTACCTCCCCATGTTGTTATAGTACAGCTTGTGCGTTCTGTATCCAACATGTTTAATTTCAGATCCTCTGAGATTTTGTCATTGTCAGATTGGCTAATATATGCATCTTAGTTTCTAAACTATTTTAGGATTATTTGCATTTTGTGAGGAAAAAAAGCCATTCCATCGTTAGCATTATCACCACATTTTTCTATGGATGTCGTGTGTAGCACGACATGTTGCAACGGGTGTAGTTCAATCAATTTTAGTAAACTAACGCGATACAGTATATTCTCGCTAGTTAGCAAGATTGTGGGAGCAGATAACGACCATAATTACTTAGAAATCAACTTGTGTGTGATCGAATTAGAACAATTAAGATAATGAAGGTAATGTCAAGATTCAAATGACGCTTGGATGAAAAGGGGGTGGGAGATAATTCGTTGTTTGAAACTAACAAATAAAGATCATTTGACATCATCACTCAGTTAAAAGCTATGTAATGATAACCTGACCATGGAAACTAATATTTCGCCAAATTTTGAAGGAACACGCATAATTTTTAACTAGAAAAGAAATTATGGAAATAATAGTTGCAATGTCTTAAATATTGAGAGCGATACAATAACTAATTCTATTAAATGATAATCAACCAGAAATATATATATATATATATATGCAAAAGAAAATAAGTACTGTTTGATATTCCATAACGATTTTTAATTCCAAACTCTTCACGATACAATTTTCATCTGAGATTGTTTTCATAACATACAGCATGTCCGAGAAGTCCCAGTACCCCTACTTGCATGCATCCTGTTGTGACCGTGTTCAAAACTGGACGGTATTCGACTGCTTGGGAATTATTTCCTATTCTTGGCTGGCTTCCCTACCCTGCAGGTCACATGAAACGCTCACCCGAACTCATACGTGAAACATGGCTAATGTGAACGTACAGTTACACTGTTGAGGAGCAGTTAGTAGGTAAAAGCACACACACACTGGATCGTAGTTTGTTGTTTTTAAGCAGGGGTAGAAAATACAGGGCGCCCGAAATTTCAAATCCAGTGCTATATATATATATATATATATATATATATATATATATATATATATATATATATATATATATTCATTCATTGTTTTCTGAGTAATTGGGAGGTTTTTCACTGCAATCTCCAGCTTTCCCTATTCTCTGCCTTACGCTTCGTAATAGCATACGACCCAGTTAATTTAATATCATCCATAACCTGATCTCTCTTTCTTCCACGGACTTTTCCTCCTTCAACCAATCCCTCCAAGGCATCCCTTAGAAGCCAGTTCCATCTTAGACAGTGTCCTAACCAGTTTCTTTTCCTCTTCTTGATGGTCTCCAGTATAGATCTCTTCTCACCAACTCTTTTCAGTACGGTTTCGTTTCTTACCTTGTCTGTCCAATTAACATGCTCCATTTTTCACCATGTCCACATTTTAAAAGCTTCGAGTCGTTTTTCTTCATTTCTTCTCAACGTCCAGGTTTATATATATATATATATATATATATATATATATATATATTATGTATATATATTATATATACATATATATATATAATATTTCGATATGCGATATGGTAGAGTCGGCCATATTTTGTATTGCATAGTTATTCATTCTGTTATTTGCAGAGCCTTCTTTAGGAAGGTCGGTCACTGCAGTGCAATAATTAATTACTGTTAATGCATTCCTGTATTAATTAATTAATAAATTAATATTCTAAGGTCACATTTCAAAACATGTAGCTAGCTTTATCTTACTTGGATTCAAGGTTCTCTTAGTATGCATTTGCAAAAATGTATAGGCTCCTGAGAAAGAGGGGCTGGCGCCTGAATTAGTTTTAGTTTTTTTCTACACCTGTTTCTAAGTTCATAATGCAAAGTTTTGCCGTATGTTACAATGCAAATAAACAAATACATATGTAATATTAAGTAAATTATATATAGCATATCTCTTTGGGTTAGTATGTACAATAAATAATCTAAGGGTACGGAGAATTTCTCGGACACCCTGTATATCTAACCACAACAACGCCCTTTCAGAGTCCATTCAGCAGTATATATGGTTTGCTTTGTTGCAAATAGATAGAATATTCAAATCTGTGTTCTTTTCACAGTATTCGTCGGGTTAGGTAAGCAGAGAATAAAAATATTTCCCTTTTCCTTGTCCTCCCTCCGTGTTTCCCGGTATGAAGAAGAACGAAAGACAAATGGAAGATAACACTGCAAAACTTCAATTCACAAAAATCACCAACCCTTAACAGTGACAGATCCTCCCTCCTTCACACTACCCACTTCCGAAGAAAATAAAATAGACGGGGGAAAGCGGACGGGAGGCACAAAAGATGAAAATCTCTCTCTTCTCTCTCTCGCTCTCCGGCGGGCTTCCTTATGCGAACCACCCTCCCACATCGTCAATCCCTTCACATTATGCACACGCGTTGGTCAGCGGGGGGTGCACGAGGGGGAGCAAGCGGAGAGAGCTCCCTCTGCTAATACTGAATGGGCGGTTCCGCTCGCACTCGCGTGTATGGGTCTCATTTATTTCCCTAATGGCCTGGCCTTATCCGTCGATTTGCGAGTCTCCAGGCACCGTGGGCCCAACATGGCGGTGATCTTCAGTGACATGTCATCAACCGAATTGGCTCTCCAGGACCAGCACCGTAACACGATATGCAATGTACAGCTCCCGGGTGATAGGAAAAAATCACTTCCTCCGGTGCTCTTCTTGGCGGCTACGAAATCCGAAAGCTTCATTTATCCCTTTCACTTTTTGTAGCTGCGTGGATTTCAAACATCAACAATGTTCAAATCCGTTGACAAATGCTTATCCTTCTTGTTAACAATGTCTTTCACCATTGTGCAAAATAATTTCCTATACTATTTCGTTTATTTGACATAAGTTTGTTGCAGTCCACAAAATGACAGAAGACTAAAAGGTTAGAAGCACAATTCAGTGTTGTAATAAAGGATGTGAAATGAAATTTATTCAAGAACGTCCATTTGAATTCGAAAATATTATGTGTATTCCAAAAAGAATAACCGGATTTCAAATAATTATACATAATAATGAAAATGTGTTACAGGTACCCAACAAATTACAAAGGTATTAAGTAAGTTCTCGAGTTTCACTCACCGTATTATAAAAGCTCTATGTGTCCTCCACCTGCTGCACGGACAACATCAAGACTACAGCTATATTCGTTCCAAACGCGTCTGTGAGCGTCTTTTTCCACAGAATTTACTGCAGCCGTGGCTCTGTTCTTGAGCTCATCCAAATCAATGGGTAATGGTGGAACAAAAGAAAAATATTGTTGTATGTATCCCCACAACAAAAGGTAACAGGGTGTAATGTCTTGCTGGATTGGAGAACACAAAACGCCTCTTGTAGCATACACACCATCTTGTGAAAGACTAAGATTAGCGTCTACTTGGGCGCTATTAGTGGTGTCTAGTAGGTAAATGCAATAAACCAACTTCAAAGAAAAATAAGAATAGTTTGAAACTAGAGTCAAACGTAATCCTGCACATCTTCAAAATGTTGAATAAGACAGGGTGGCTACTCTAGGACCATAATAAAATTCAAGTATAATTCCCGGTTTTCAAGGCGAACTTTCTAACACTTCAAGCAGATGTTTTCTCTATTTCAACCTTACGTTTTACCACCTCTCAACATCCACACACAAATATCTTCATAATATAAAGGATCTATGTGATTCCAACATCCAAAAATTATAATTCAATTAAAGGGTATACGTAACATAATTAAAATATTGAATTTAAGGTGCTGAGTTTCTATTTACAATCAGAAACGCAACCACGAATTTTGTCTGAGCGGGCGGGGAGAAAATCCCAGGATAAACGTACTAATAATAATAGTGTTGATAATTTTATTATTAAACATTATTATTATTATTGATTTGTTTTATTTTACTTCGCTTCTTGTGCCACGTTTGGCTAATTTGTGAAGATGGGGATGAGTGATATGATGAAATTGATGAATGGACAGTCACAAAACATCCATGCCCAAGCCGGGATTCGAACCCGCCGGGACCAACATTGTTGTTATTGTTGTTAGTAGTAGAAGTAGTAGTAGTAGTATCAAAGACGTTATTATCCTAGTAAATTATGGAAAAAGGAGGTGGAAGTTGGTGCTAAAGCATTTGTGTTCGAACAAACTATTTCAATTATTTTTCAACACATGGCACAGTAGTTCGGATCCCACTTTAAACTGTAGGTCCACTCCCGATTATCTTTCTGTTCATAAAGTGGACTTAAAACCACAAATCAATCAATCAATAAATTTTACATCATTTTTTTTCATTTAGATTGTTCGGCGCCCAGGGCCGACTCCCGCTGCCCCCTAGCTATGATTGCAAACTTTGATAAGACTAGCTATGGTTATAATCTTTATAAGACTAAGAAAAGGAGGAATTGCGAGCGAAGCAAGCAAGGAAGTTTTTCGAAAATAATTTTTATTTGCATAAAATGTGAATAGGATTTGTATTTAAAAAGTTGTAATTTTCACGTCTACGGAGAAAAATTCAAGTAGAATTCACGCATAATTCCCGGAATCCCGGAATTCAAGGAATTCCCGGTGAATAGTCACCCTGTAAGAACAGTGAGAGCGTATCATTGATAGTATTTCCTCTAGTGGAAGCAAAGTATCTAATATTGGAAAGGAATCTGTGTGGGTACGAAAAACAAAATACCAATACATGCAACCTCGGTGAGGAACAGATAAAGGTTCCTATCAAATCCTTGTTTTACAAACTTGTAAGAAGTTTTAAAAATTACCCTTTACGTAAAATAAATTCTAGCCTTAACAATATCTATATCTGGAAAACCAAATAAAATTATTTTCTAAGCTACTTTCCCACACGTTCATGTGCTTTAGGCTTTCTTATACATTTGCAACAACAATGCACGACGGCAAATAATTATTATTTACTCACTCAAATCCTTTGGCTCACATTTCGATGGGACACTCACCTGGAAAGAAAGGAGAAACATATTTAGGAAAATTTCAATAACCTTACATTCATAAATTTAAATTCATTTATAAACGAAGTTAAAAGGTTTAACAGGAAATCTTATGGAAAAGGAAATAATCGTGCATCTTTATATTCACTTTATAAACTGATGAAAGGAAACAAAATATTGCTAAGGGCATTGATTCTCCACTAATTAAACCGAAAGCCAACAATTACAACTTTTATTGACTTGTAGGTACAAATTAGGTCTACTTTGAAAAAGACATATCATGGAGAGAGGACGTTCTCGTCGGTTTGGAATGCAGACCTGTCGATTCAGATCCGGCTGTCAGGCTGGTACCTTTTCACCGGATAAGGCAAGTAATGGAATTTGTCAGGTCTGCGTTCCAAACCGACGAGAACATCCTCTCTCCGTAATATGTCGTTTTCAAAGTAGACGTTCTAATTTTTACCTACAAGTCAACAAACTGGAATAGCTAAATTAACCTTACTGGTTAGTTCCTATGGAGTCCCACTCTTGGCCTCTAAGTTTCAATTCTAAATATTGAAGGACTTTGGTAATCAATTTAAACAAGATTGAACACAATAAATAAATAGTTGTTTACATTTAAACAATACTTCTCACATATGCCTATAAATCTTGAAACATGAAGATAATTTGTATGTATTCAATATATTAAAGGTGTATAAAAGAAATTAAATATGAAAAATGAAGTATTAAAATTTTGGAAACTCAAAGATTGAGTTCATAGCCACATATCAATAGAAAGCATTAGTAATGTGTTTTTGAAGTCGTTTTGGTAAATACGGTTCTATATTCTCCACAGTATTTTGTGTGATAACATAGATAGGTTGTTTAAGAAAGGCAAACGTGCAAAAGTAATTAATGATATGTAATAACTTTCTAAAAATTCACATTCTTTAAATGAAGTAATGTTCACTGCACCTATTTCATACTACTGTGTTGCACTTATCACTCAGTTTCAGTAAAATGAACAAACGCCTGTGTGCAGGCAACCTGAATTTACTTCGGACATTTCCGGCTGCATAAGAACAGGCTGAAAATGACAATCTGTAGCGACCTGTTTCCAATTCAGACAGGTTTAGTAAAAGAACATGAAGATGCGTATGCAAACAATATCCAAAGCTCAATTCATTTTCTATTATTCCGAAACCTGAAAAAGTACACAAACTACTTTTCCAGGTTTTAGATGTATGGTTTAAATTCCCAATTTTTTTCACACATAGGTTGATTTTGCTAACTTTTCAAAGTTCAGACCCGTGGCATGATTTTGTTTTCATTATTTACCGTCTATTTCTGCTAGGTTTGGCTAATCGCGCCGATGAGTATGAGTAACAATGTGATGAAACTGATGAAGGGGAGACACAAAAGAACACTCATGGCCAGGCCAGGATTCAAACCCAGGAACCCTGGCGTCGTAGCGCGCTGTACTAACCACTCCGTGACAGAGGTCGGCCTCAAGGCCTATGGGAACCCTGTATCTATTTTTAAATGCAACACATGTATGCAATATTTAACTAAAATGCTTGTGAGATGTAACGATGAAGAGAATTAATGCCAACGTTCACATTCATACCTTCAGCCCCAGATTGCAATGTAACTTTCGTCTCTTCTTTCAAGTCTAAGAAGGTCGATAATCATGAAAGTTCGACTTTTGCAATATGAAGACCCTTATAACCTTCGTTACTGTTATCAGACATCTTGCGAAATAAAATGGGGTTCCAAATTAAGCGAGAATGGGAGCTACGATGCCGATTTTCCAGGAGATAAAAAAAATACGAGTTTCAAGATTGAAAAGCACGGACGATTTCTATGAAAAATTTATCTGCAGCTCGTGCGTACAAAGTGCTCCTATTGGGTGGGAAGGCTTTAAAGGACGTAGCCCCCCACCATGTCGTCGGATGTCGGGATCAGTTACGTCCGCCTGAAACCAGAGGAACCACATTTTGATGGACTGTTAGCGGGTTAACAAGATGCGACGTTTTATGGCGACATAAAACTTCACTCCTCTCGGATTATGCGGGAATATCAGGTCCCATTTTTACACGTGACTCATCCTGCCGAATGACTATTATCGCTCAAGGTTCGGAGGAGCGGATACATCGCACACACATGCATGATAATGCCTCCTTCCATGAATAGCAAGCGATGAATTTGCATGCGCGTTTGATTACTTATTACTCACTTATACTCTACGGGGAAATTGGTGTAAGTAAATTTCATGGCTCGCTTTAACCAAGTAAGCTCCAATTACAAGATGAGTTGAAATTTGATCTTCCGTAATTATCATTCAAGGTTTGCTTGCTACTCTCATACGTTTTCCCCGCTATAGGTTGAAAATTCATGAATTCTGAAGAGAAAGGCTTTCATCGCCGCGTATAAATACTTTCATCATATTTCTCGAACACATTTTTGAAAGTGAGGTTGTTGGACAGAGCAAGACTTAAGTAAACCGCATGGAATTATTTAATATCACTAGATCTTATGGTAACAAAAAACTTCTTCCAGTCCCAATAACATAAAATCCGGATATCTTTAGCATCTCAAATTTTATTAGAGCGAATTATGGCACAAGTTATGAAAACCGTTCCCAGGTCATGCGAAGGTTTCAAACGTTTTATTTTCTCCTCTTTTTCGTGAAGAAACGTTGAGTCGAAAAGTAGTGAATAGATAAGGAGCAAGTAAAAGATAAAATTGGAAAGATACGGTGACTTTAGTGTTAGTTTCCTTATCATCAATCTTAGAAACATTCTTCTCTCGGCCTAACGTTAGAGTAGTGTACTGTGGATTGTGGATTCTGGCGTCCATGTCTGGATGTGTTCGTTCTTTCATAGATGGATCATCGCTCATACCACCACTGAACTACAATATAAAAATCGGCAATTTTGAGAGAATACAAGGTGACCATAAAGTTTAGAGCCAATTGGGAACAGCTTGAACAGCATATTTCCTTAATGCAAAACGTATTTCACATGTCTTCCACCAGTCTTAACAAACTTCCTCAAATGATTTAACAGGTTTCCTTGAACTTTCTTCAAAATGTAAGGATCCAGACCAGTAGTTACAGTGGATATCTTTTCCCGGAGATGATCCAGATCCAGGATTTTCACAGCGTACACCTAAGATTTCCAAATGATCAAGTGAATGGTTGAGGTCAGGTGACTGTGGTGTCCATTCCACAAATGTTATGAGCAGTCTGGACAGAAAAACTACATTATATATAAAACTACACTCTGTAGCACAACAGCCTTTGAGCAACAAAGCCTGCCAGGCGGATTTTCACTGGGCGACACATTGACAGGGCATAGAGTCACATCACCACTGTTTAACTCCACAACAACACACGTACAGACTGCGTCATACAAGGTCACTCACTGACTCGTCACTAGCTCTAGGAATTATAATCGTACTGTTTTAGGTAGACGTACCTATTACATAGCGTATGAGAAGACACGTTACATTAGGGAGTCCTCCAACAGAAACGTAGAGAATTCTTGCACTACTTTGCTCTACCAGCTCCTCTTTCCGTTACGTCAATACTAAGAAAATGGAGGAGAAATGAATCTGCTTTTTCTACCCCAAGTCTTAATCGGATTCCGATTTACACACGGCTCTTTGATCCGTCTTAATTCCAGCTTTTCTAATTCCTCCCCACGGCAGTCAAAGCACGGTGCTTCGTAACATGTTCGGAGATAAAGACATCTTCCACCTAATACCCTCCTCTGTCTGCAGCCGGCTTCCATAAAGCCGGACGGGAAGATTTTCAGTTGCCGGAGGAAACTCAAGAGAATGCCTCGCACAATGGGACTGCCTCGGTGAATTTTATTTTTTATAATCCCTACAAATTCAGCTCAGAATTCATCAGGATGCTCAAGGAAGACATTTTCCTCTGAAAATGAAAGACCTTCTGTGCCACTGCTTTTTTGATAAGTTTTCTTCACAAAAGTTCTTTTAAGAAGAAGAACCAGTTTCCAAACACATGTCTTTTTCCAGTAACAAGTTACCATTAGAAACGATACAGAAAAATTGTTTCCTCGGTATTAGTGTTTTGGTAGACATAATAAAATGTGTTCAAAAATATATTTGTTTGAAATACTACTAATCTTAATTGAATATAAATGGATTACGATTTCCACTATTGGACACAGACATTGAAAACCTAATTCTTTTGTTTCGTTGAAACCTGAGAACTAGTAACAAAGTAAAACAACTAGAAACTACGACACACTTACTTCTTATGACTCAGTGAAACCACCCAAAAAAAAAGCATAAAATTAAGTAAATTACGAATTTCCTATTTGCTTTAACAATTTTATTTTAAGAATGGGCCAAGGTTCATAAATGCATAATAGCATCCCCTATGGCGCAGTGCTGGCGTCGTCGCCTTGTAATCAAGGGGTCCCGGGTTCGATATGCTGTGGAGGCACATAATGGTTCGGATCCCAATTTAAACTGTAGGTCCAGTCCCGATTAGCCTTACTGTGCATAAAGTGGACTTAAAACACTAAATATATCTATCTATAAATACATAATATCTTGTTGGACTGAAAATAACCAAAATATTGTTGTAGTCATACAAAATGCCCTTTGTGTCTCACCTACATCCCCAATTGTCTGTCTTCAGATTTTCGTCAAAATATAGTTCTTTTCCACTTAGGTTCAGATAACTCAATTTGTACGGGATATACTGAAAGTGAGATTCCAACCACTGTGCAACGCGTCTCCACCGGGGATCGAACCATGGACCCCTTGAATGCAAGATGATGTCAATATGGAGGCACCATATTTTCGGTAAGCATACGCGAGTTACATGCCAACTTTTAAAATAATTTCTCACATGTGTTTCCATTCAATTTATTCAAGAACTTCCCCACCTTTTTTTTTTTTTAATGACACAACACGTGCTGGACGTACATCGCAGCAGTGTGAGTCCACGTTAGTTTGCCAAGCCGTATGCAAATCGGGAGTGCGTAATGATTAAGTGTTCAAACAGTAGACATGTTGACACGTGCATGTAGTCCAGCAGCGCTATGCAATCCGACCAAGAGATTCTCTTAAGTTTTTCCTCTGCGAAACTAAATCATAGCAAATATTTGTCTTCGTATTACAGCTGGCGGTTGGATATACTGCGGCGAAATACCAAGAAATCTCGGGAGAACGCGCCTGCACAAATTGACTTGGCTTGCGAAATCAGCTCAGCAAACAATTTCTGTTTCCCGGGAAACTTGAACGCTGGAATCGAAAAAGCAAGCAGCTTCTTGAGGGTGTAAAATTACCATAGCAACATTATTATGAAACTTAACGAGGAAGAGTCCCGAAAAAAATAGCTCCCATGACAAGTTTTCATCTACCTGCATCGGAGCATGAAGATTGTTTGTCACAAAGGAAAGTTAGAATTTCAAAGCAATATGCAAGCTCTGAAAACCTAGCTCATGTAGCAAGTACGAACAACATCAAATAGAAAGGTGAATGGGAAACTGTCTTAGGAGAGATTGTTGGTAACAGCCAGATTACATGGTCAAACAGCGAATTTAATTTTCTCCACAAACTGGAAAAAAACGAAATGGAAGAAAAGTTTCAAATGGGTCATTCCACAGAATTTCATCACAAAAAAACAAAAATGGTTGCTCGACCATTTTTGATTTTCTTCATATTTGGTATGTTGAACCCCTTTGAAAAGAGAAGTCAAAAACAGGTTTCAATTTTTTTTTATCTGTTATGGTTTTTAAGTTTCAGGGTGTCGAAAATCGCAAAATTGTGCAATTTCACGAAAAATCAGCTTTTGCAAAATATTTAATATCTTCATAACAAATGAAGATATTTTTAAAATTCCAAGTTTATTGGAATCTGCATATCTTGCAGTACTAAAAAAGTTACATGGTTAAGTTTTGTAACAAAAAGCAACCTATGATGAGTGTATCGGAAATATCAGAACAAATTGTGTAAAATCGCTGAGTTTTGTTTTATTTTTATTATGAAAGGGGGACAGATAACATGTTAATTTTATTTTTATGTTGTAGTAGTATGTTAGTTAATTTACCCTAAAAATAAGCAAGTTGTTAACTGCTCCCCTTTCTGAGATACAAGAGCTTAAATATCGGAAAATTAGCAAAAACCAGCTTTTTGACCTCCCTGTAACTCAAAAGGGGGAGCAGGTAGGATTACCAAATTTTGAAGTTGCTTCATATGAGTGAGCATGTTCAAAATCTCAAAATTTGGTGTTGTTATTCAAACTACTTATGGAGATACAGGCATTTTCCTTTATTACATTTCAACGTCAATTCGTCATATGCCTCCTGGTATAAGAAACAGGAAAAATTCTAAAAATAATGTTCACACCTTAGAGGATGGATTTTTAAGAAATAATATCACACATTGACTCACACTAACAGCAGCAATAACAAGATAATGCAGTATAGAGAATAAAGACTGTATGCTTCGTGGTTGTCCTAATTGTCCAGGGACTGAGTTGTTCCACCAGTACCTGCGTGAAGCCATAGATGTTGACAATGAACTGCTTGATTCACCTGTTAACTACAAACAGTGGACCACAACTGAACGTTGTGAGCTACTGTCTATGTCGGATAAACAAGATTATGAAACTTAGAATGCATCATTATATTGCTAAGAGGCAGTCACAGTACACGAAAGACAGAAAAAGTAATCTCAAACCACATGAATGCATAGTACAAGGAGACTTCGATGAGAACTTCACCTTCATCCTTAAGGATGAGATTCAATCTTACTATTGGGTAAATGCTCAGGCTACAGTTCATCCATTTGTTCTGTATTTTAAAAAGGAAAATGATGCCGATATCACAAACGCAAGCTTCTACAACACCAAAAGAAATGTTTACTTTCTGCAGAGATAATATACCAGGGGTAAAATATTCATATGTTACTAAAGAAAAGGTTGAAGAAACAGCTGAATTCCTAGCTGAAAGATTTCATTCATCTATTACAATAAAGCATACTCGAGGTTTCCACAGTTTTGTCCCTGTTAATAAGACCACTATCAGAGTCCGTCAGACATAATTTTCTGCAAACTTCGAAGATATGAGAATTTCTATTGAGGAAGACTGTGGTTGCAATGTATTATTTGAGTCTGTTAAAATAGGCAGCCATGTGGCATGTATTTATGATGGAAAGTGGTGGCTGGGAGTCGTCAAAGATATATGTGAACATGAACAGGACTTCCATGTACACCTTTTTCATCCTTGTGGTCCAAGTACAAGTTTCAAATTAGCCAAGGATGACTATGTGTGGGTAAATCAAAAAAACATTTTGAAGGATTGATCACCATTAGAGGTAACAGCACCTACAGGAAGAGTACATAACATCCAACCAGAGATGAGTGAAGCAATTGAGAGTTGCTTAAAAGCAAGACCATGAAATAATAGCCCCCTACTTTGTTAATGAGGAAATATACATTGTTTTTACCATTAGTTATGGCTTATCACAATTTTGTACATTTGCACAACCAAGCCTACCTACTCATCAATAAAAAAACACTATTATACATTTTCTTTTTTGTTTAACAAAATGGTTATTTTATTAAATTGAGACAAGTCCCCAAGTTGTAGAGTATGAGCGCTTATTGAACTGGCTGATTAAAAAAAACACCTAAAATATTAATGAAATCTGTATTATATGTTGTCTTTGTGTCAGAGCAGAATAAAAAATAAAAATATTTGTACTTTAACAAATTTTTTTGAGTTTTATTTCTCTAGCAATGTAACGAATTGACGTTGAAATGTCATAAAGGAAAATGCCTGTATCTCCATAAGTAGTTTGAATAACAACACCAAATTTTGAGATTTTGAACATGCTCACTCACATGAAGCATCTTCAAAATTTGGTAATCCTACCTGCTCCCCCTTTTGAGTTACAGGGGGGTCAAAAAGCTGGTTTTTGCTAATTTTCCAATATTTAAGCTCTTGTATCTCAGAAAGGGGAGCAGTTAACAACTTGCTTATTTTTAGGGTAAATTAACTAACATACTACTACAACATAAAAATAAAATTAACATGTTATCTGTCCCCCTTTCATAATAAAATAAAACAAAACTCAGCGATTTTACACAATTTGTTCTGATATTTCCGATACACTCATCATAGGTTGCTTTTTATTACAAAACTTAACCATGTAACTTTTTTAGTACTGCAAGATATGCAGATTCCAATAAACTTGGAATTTTCAAAATATCTTCATTTGTTATGAAGATATTAAATATTTCGCAAAAGCTGATTTTTCGTAAAATCGCTCAATTTTGCGATTTTCGACACCCTGTAACTTAAAAACCACAACAGATAAACAAAATTTGAAACCTGTTTTTGACTTCTCTTTTCAAAGGGGTTCAACATACCAAATATGAAGAAAATCAAAAATGGTCGAGCAACCACCTTGTGATGAAATTCTGTGGAATGACCCAAATGAGTATGTAATTAGAATTGATGCTTAGGACAGCGCGCTACGACGCCAAGGGTTCGAATCTCGGCATGAGCATGGGTGTTCTTTATAAGTATGCCTTCATATATTTCATATCATTCTCATCGTCGCGATTAGCCTAAAGTGGCAGAAAAGCGGCGACCATAAATAACAAAATTAAGTTTACCTGTTTCTAGGCGCCTTTCATGATTTTTATTTCCTGTAATGTTTGGCTTCAAAATTCCTCCTCCTGGGAAATTTCCCTGCTGGGAGCATCACTGAGACGGCGGAAGAACTTTTACCGCACGACGGCACAGAATGCGGGAAATTCTGTAAATGAAACTACAGGTGTGTTTCATGCGACGTCATGATATGCACAGCCGCCATATTTGCGGTCAATTTTGTTTATCGTTTGCAAGAGAATATCAACCACGTAGAGCTCGTTATATCTGCACCAACTGCGTTTGTTTGAAATCGCGAATGTCTGCGTTAGTATCTCCCGCCCACCCGCTTGAATTCCGTATGATTACAAGCACTAGCCTCAATCATGGCTGCCCGAAACCAAAAGTTTGAGTTGTTTCCTGGTGGAACTTGTTAATTATAACTAGAGCTTTAACTTTTCCCAGGAAACTGAAATTTGGTACATGCGGGAGGAACACCCTCTATATTAATTTTAATTGAAATGAATCAAACATCAACATGTTGAACAATTCAATATACAGTCAGAAACTGCTACAGTCGACACCCCAACAACAGACGATGAAATAGGAAAAGAAAAAAAGGTACTTGACACTCACAGAAGGCCAGAGGCGAGTACAAATATGGAGGGGTCGCAAGAAACCAGAAAATCGGAAACTGATGGTGGAGAGACTTCGTAAAGGTGAACACATTCTATTGTACGGCCAAGTGGAAAGTGCCCTCGGGCACTTCTAAGAATGGACAGAGGTCAAGGAAGCTTAAAAATTCCTCTTGTTTGGACCAGAAAACACGCGGAAGAGAAATGGACCAGAAAGAGGGGAGAAAAGGATGGGTTGAGACAGAAGAGAGGGAGGGAGTGAAGGATGAAGCGGAAATTAAACTCCCCGCCAGTTCCTCTCTCCTGATGTACTGGAGGAGGAAGGATTCGCCTCAAACAATGGGGCGAGGGTGGGGACAACACGGCGGCAATATGATACGTGTATTGAAATGCAAAATAGATGAAAAGGGTTCAAATCTACTCTCTCTGTATTGTGACAGTGGTTTGCGGTTCATTAATACCTTTTCAGAAAGGGGCACATTTTTAATGATTCATAAATATTAACTGGTCGCGAAAGTTTATGATCCCATTTGAGGGAATTTTTTTCATTGTTTGCAGAAAATTTCTAACGTTTGTTCATTGGCATTTTGCCAGCTCCAAACAAATTCTCCTTCCACAATAACATAATTCTGAAAACGTAAAACAAAGCCTATAGAAGCGCTCGCTCTTTCACTTTCCATGCGTGTGTGAAAGTTTAAAAATATGAACATTCAAGTTAAACATAACTTTAAAAGTGTTTCAATTCAAATCTAAATTTGTCAGAAGATTATGACAAGGTATTACATTACTATACGGCATGAATCCGTCGAGTCAGTCGCACTAAATACATTTTTTCTATTAAATTTTTCTACGGTTCATTAAATAACCTAATGTACTGGCGAAAAAAAGCAAGTTCGTACATTTGATGGATAAAACAATATCCAAGCCATGAATCTGTGCTAAGCTAATTCTTTAATAATTCGCCTGACTTTATTTATTGATTTGATTTAGTTTACTATGATTTTCTGCCTCTTTTAGTTAATCGCGAACATGAGGATGAGTGATGATATGATTAAATTGATGAAGGCCCAGGCCCGGATTCAAACCCAGGTACCCTAGCATCGTAGCGCGGTGTGTTAATCCCTGTTTTTATTCAATAAGCAATATTCACATAAAATAAATGTTTCTAAATGAAGCTTTTGTTTCTTTCTATTAGATGAAAATTTGTTGTGAACAACGTGCAAGAAAAACGCAATGAATATTTTGAGTGTGCATAATTACAGGTTTCGTCACTCTACATAAATAAAAGTACTGTTACTGCATTACTATTTCATAATACAATATGAAAGAGATACATTACTTTCATTTGGAAACTAATGTTTCAATATACTCAAAAAGAAAGGCAATATTTTTACTTCAATTGAAAACATGCATTTATGAAAGCTTAATTGTTTACATGGTAACTCCATGACGTGATATTAGACATAAAAAGGAGAAAGATTTATATTTTTATAAAAGCTTAGTTCACCTCCTATAAGCGTAATGGTAACTTCGACGCCTTGTAATCGTAATCAAGGGGTCGAGGGTTCGGTACCTGGTGGAGGTTCGGATTCTACTGTAGGTCCATCCCAAATTAGCCTAACTGTGCCTAAAAGTGGGCTTAAAAGTTAAAAAAATACAAAAAAAACTTGGTTCAATGTGTTTGAAAGGTATAATTAAAATTATCTTTCAGACATATCATTGGCCTCGAGGTAAGACTAATACACGGAATTCAATCATTTGCATAAACGCGCCCACTGAAGAGTATGCTCTGTCCCGGGAGTCTCTGAAGCAAGCGAACGAAAGCTAGTATCTGCACCAGTAGTGATGACCCGAGAGGGCTAGACCAATGAACACGTACGACGGAACGGGATTGCGTGGAGGGAGAAGCGTCTACTGCTTCGCTCCGCCCATTCGCTTTTTTCTCTGCCGCCATGTACGGCCTTGCTCCATAGATTCCGGGGATAGAGTATAGTTGTCTAGTTTTCTGTTCATGAAGGAAAACTGAAAATTTTCAAGGAATTGACTTGTATATCTTCCACCTAACGGCATATTCCTTCTAAAACTCAGGAATCTATTCCGCTATTATAAGTCGTATTCTTCTTACCAGCCCACTGCATGCAGCTTCAATCATTTCCAATTGCCGTTTCCTTTTACTCTTCGAGCTATAAATTGAACACATAAAAAAACTTGCAAATGGAGCTCAAGTGGGTCCCCGGTGCGGCAAAGCTACAGTAAAATTGTCTCCCAAAGGCCCATAAAGACCTTTCAGAATGTATTTTTAAAATCCAGGAGAGCCGACGGCGACATTTTTTAACGCAATGGTGCGTTTTCGTAACCAGCCAGAACGACCAACGTCCAACACGCACTCGCGGAAGAGAATTACGCACAGTGTTAAGGTTATCGCCACGGCATGCTATTCGAGTAAACCCGATCACAGCCTCGAATACCATTAGCTGCAGGCGAATGGGGTTGGAGGGGGCGATGGCATTTCCAAACTGGGAAACCACTCCGATTAACATCCAACAACGTTGTTTGACCATTCCCATGGCACTCTTTGTTTTGCCAAAGCCGCGCTTCCGTCCTGTGTGCTGGACAAATTGAGACCGAGATGAAATACTAACAGGAGAGGTCTCCACTAGCTGCACACGATGGATCTCTGGGGGCACGGAAGATAGGTGCGGATGAGAGGAAAAGCGTGACAAGTCGCCATGGGGTTGCAGGAGGTGTAATTTGTTCGTTTCAGCCATGACCGCAGGCTGTTTCAGGTGCAACGCACTGTTTCGCACTTCCATTTAGCAGCCAAATGGGGTTCCGGTGGAGCCTTTTGGAAGCAAAGGTAAAATTCTGCACTTCGTTCGGCGCACTGTCAGGATGAAGCTGAGTAGTTTGGATTCCAACCCTACATATTGCGAGCTATCCTTTACTTATGACATTAATATCCATTCCTGAAACCACCGGTATGATAACAGTACCGCATAGTTCTATTAAATATAGCAGATAAATGCCAAATGGGAAAGGTTCTACAAAGATTGACCTATATCATACCAGATGACTGAAAACCATACACATACGCGTTTACCAATTCTATATCTATTTCGGTCTATTTTCTGTGGCTTTACTATGTCTTTCGTTAGTCGCGGGGATGGTTATGAATGATAAAGCATATGGAATTCATACTGTAGCTAGGACCGCGCCAAGGAAAAAGTTCAGGAAAGGGTTTTGACAGGGTTATAATTTATTTGTGTGTGTGTGTGTTCGTACACATAGGCATGTTATTATTTCAACACAGACAACTCATAATGTATGCCGACCTTCATGGCTAAGTGGTTATCACAGCGCGTTATGACGCCAGGATTCCCGAGTTAGAATACCAGCCTGGGCACGGGTGTTTTTCGTGAGTGTCCTATCATATCACCACTCATTCTCATCGTCGCGATTAGCCAAAAGTGGCAAGCAAGCGACGCTAAATAACAATAAAACCAATTTCTTAATATACGGTCATGAAAATGGAATTCTACACGCTATATCGCCCTAAAGTGATTGTCTTGATTTTGACTTTTCAGGCACTTAAAGTGCAGAAAACTTTGAAGAATTGATTGATTTGCTTTATTTTACTTCACCTTTCTGCCACTTTTGGCTAATTGCAAAGATGAGGATGAGTGATGATATGATGAGATTAATGGGCCTTCACAAACGCCCATTTCCAGGCCGGGATTCGAACACGGGGCCCCTAGCATTGTAGCGCGATGTGCTAACCACTCCACGAAAAAGGTCGACTAAACATCGAAGAATTAAGCAGTTTTGACATAAGACCATACGGAATTTTCTAAGTCTTCGGAATCCATAAAATGGGTAAATTATTTCCCTCAGTGAGTTGCGACAAACTATCCGTCTCTGAAAAACATATTTGTAAAATAATTGTCCTTATATTAGTCGACAAGGAGCCTTTCATTCACCTTCGCGCACCTTCCGAATAGTACAGAAACGCATAGTGGTGTCAATGAATAGTTAGGAAAGCACTATGTACTTATTAACATGTTGTACGCACAACAAAAAAGTGTTTATTGAAAAGAGAAGCTGAAGTCTCATTCAGCATCAACTCTGATCCATTAATGGCGTAAAATGTATTCTAAAATTCCATGAATTAAATTATCGGAAGCATTTTCCACAAACAAAATACATAAACGATTTTTGCTTGAGCTTTTTTATGTAGAAATGTCTGCCTCTTTTCACAGCCCCAATTTGTATTTGTTCGTATCAGTGGGATGTTTCATCAGTTGGTGTAATTTGGCCAGTGTCCTTGCTTCATGGAACCCCTCTGAATTTTTAACGCGTTATCGACTGAGCGAAATAAGTTCGTTGATTTGCTAATTAAAGGGAGGCGGTGTCCACTCAAGCGTACGTTTCCACGTTTAATTACCAAAGCTGAATGCTACCAGTCCCCCTATATCCCTTGCTGTTTAGCGGTATTCGTATTTCAAGATACATTCAACTTTTTCGCTAGTTCTCTTTCATGAAATGACTTCCACAACCACACAGAAACTGAATGCAGCATGCATACATGTTATTACATGTGATGTCAGCATATGTAAATAAGCATCCAAAAAAAAGTCTCCCAATGGTGCATTGCCTAACTGTCTTATTAATATGAAAGTTGTTGTTTAGATTTATAATATAAAAACTTTAAAATTGCATCTGAAAAATTAAGGCATTTTACTGGAAATATTTTCTATTCACATCTTCCTTAAGCTAGAGATTTTATTTTAAGCATTACATAGTAGATCCAATCATCTATCTAGTAGGACAGTTCTTGATACAGCGTTATTTACGAGTAATTTATTCTTACTTTAATGAGAATCACAAGAACTGTGAAAAGACACTTGACGACAGAAGTGTGCGTGAAGCTTACTACACAAATTTTCAAAATCATTATGGAATAGTTTCA
This sequence comes from Lepisma saccharinum, assembly GCF_977018435.1. Lineage (NCBI taxonomy): Eukaryota > Metazoa > Arthropoda > Insecta > Zygentoma > Lepismatidae > Lepisma > Lepisma saccharinum. The sequence goes on from NC_139253.1 coordinate 43,014,423, forward strand.
AAAGAACGTTTTTATATTGATACTTTTTTGGCACTGTGATACCCGCAATTAAGGTTAATAGAGAAGTCTATGCAAATCATATTCTAATAACAAATAGTTATATTCTTATGAACGAAAGCACATTATAAATAAATACGTCAGTAAGCAAGTACAAAAGAAAGCTATCGAGGGTCATACCGTAAATAGAATAAAAATAGTAATGACGTCACTTCAGTTCAACTAGCCATGGCGAGTTCTGTTGAATCAAGCAGCAATAAAAACTAAAATGATCCCTGTTACCATTTGCCTATCAGTAATTCTCATCCGAGTCATAGTGGAGACACTTGCTACGTTCTAAGAGAAAGGCAAGAGGTCGTGTATATTTTCGTTCTACTCCCTTCCTTCTTGTTCACCGACGCCCCACCTGCTTGAGCGTTACACACGCCACTGCTTGCAACTTTTTTCAACGGTTGCCAGAAAGAGTAAAGCTACAGAGCAGACTACAATGACCGGAATCATTGCCACAAGAACTTGTCATGTAACGCATTTGACCGACCAGCGAACAAAACTTACCTGGACTTCCCCTTTCCCCGCTTTCGTTTTGGGAGTCGGACATGAAATCCTTCATTAATACGTACCTTAGCCCCGGTAGCAGCCGCGGTTCTCTATTCGAGCTCACGAACCATTGGAAAAGTTCTCCCATGCGAAGAGTTAGGATGACAGCTATATTGTTCTGTATAACGATGCATGACTTGCATGTTAGGGGCCAGGCAGAATTTCGTGCGACATTGGGGTATGGAAATTTTACTGCCTCGTATAGTGGGGATATTTTCGTCACGGGCATTCTTCAGTTATGGCATGGCGGGGTCTTTTTTTTATTTCCTTCTCTCCAGTGAGAATGAAATCCCAGGCATGGCTCCGGTTGTAACGAAACGATGTGCTGCTCCGGGATGTTGTGTCATCCTCTTTAATTTTCATTTCGCAACCCGTGGGGCAGGCTTATATCTCCTCTTAACTGAAGCGCATTACGACCAAATAGAACTTACTGATGACGGACAACGTTACAGAGAGCCCAATCACATTTGATAACTGAGAAAGGGATGCTCCCAGATCATGTGCAATAGGAGGCAAAAGAGTGAACATCAATAACTTTAAAGCAGAAGTGCCAGAAAACACCTCGCATCTCCTGCACCAGAAGACAGACAGAAATGTCAAATATGCAGCTCAGTTTTACAGTATTTCGTCCTAAATTATTTTCAAAGGTTCTTTCTTTAACTTAAAAAACATTATGAAAAAGTGATAAAACCTTAATATATTTCACAGCCTTTTCTCCAGTAGGTGATGGCTGGTGAGTAGATGTACGCCATTATTTTATATAGATTTTTCTGCTGATCTCGGTTTAGCTTGACTATGTGGATAAGCGATTAGATTATACTGATGACAGAACAGACATCAAGAATCGTCTGGATTCGTAACACAATGCTCTATCCATTCCGCTACGGATGCAGGTGCAAGGAGTAAAGGAAACTAAACGACTAGCAATCGTACGCAGTCTTCGTGGCAGAGTGATCTGCGTTAGATGCAACGCCAGAGGCACCAGGTTCAAATCCTTGTCACTGCATGGGCGACTTCAGTGTGTTTGTGTTATCATCCATTCAGTGGCGTGCCCAGGATTTTCGAAAGGGCGGGGGAATACGTATATTTTGTTAGAAGTCAGCCCTCATTTTGCCATATTTTCCTGGCCTTGACGTTTTCTTCTTTAGGAATACTGGGCCAAAGAGGTGGGTTATGCCCCCACCAACCTACCCTTGGCTTGGGCACGCCACTGTATCCATTCCATCTCATCATCATTCGTCTTCATCGTGATGAGGTAGAAAAGCGGTGTTTACTAACCATAATAGAAACAGAAATTAGCGATAACATCCAATTGCTTCGTCAAAAAGGGCCAATGATAGCAAATAGTTTGGGCAACGCCAACAGAAACTTTAAGGTATCAAATCCAATATTTGCGGATAAAATCAAAAATAAATTTATTCCTAATGAAATGAAGAAAATTAACTTTTCTTTGATATATTGCTGCATTATCGCAGAAAACATCATGCCACCTAAAAATGGCTAGGTAACGAAGAATCTATTGAACCCTTAACCCTTCAAAATGTAAAATTCAAAAAGCGAAGCCAATGTATTCATCTTGTCCCTCAATGTGGCTGGGTATTTTACGAAGTTGCATACTCGACTGCGTCTTAACATTCAAGACAAGTAAGCTATTCCACAACGTTCCACGCAAGCGTGCGCTATATGCCTGCAGAATTTTTTTTGCTGAAGAAAAACCTTTGTTTTCCAATACATTCCATCCTCATGAATCGATCACTACCTCTCCGAGAGACTTGCTTCCTCGAAGGAGATTCCTGAGATAATAGTATGTTTCCTACGGAGCACAAGGGAAAAGGTGAGCTGAATATTTAATGGAGCCTTCATCCAGATAATCCTCCATCGCAGACTCAAATTTCAGACGTACTTACATAGAGGTAACGACGCCATTAATGCATTTTTTATTAACGTTGCGAAGACACATCCGCCAACGCCAACACGGTGGGAGGAAAACAAACTCTGTCTCTTCAATGTACTCAGAAAGGCTTCATACTGACATCATAGAACACGGAAATTACAGGTTAACTGTTTGCATGCCTTGGCTCAATGTCTCTGTTAAGCGCTAGCATGTAACAACTACCCGAAGTTTTAGAGAGAAACATAATCATGATGGCCAAAGGGAATTGTTAAAAATTGCAAGTTGTCTCATAACGGTTGCAGCAAAGCCAAAAGCACAAGAGTGCAAATGTTGACTTTTTCATCTAATGCAGTTTCAGGTTACTATTTTTTTATATATAGATTCATTCCTATGTTAACTTATATGACCTAATAAAGATCCACAAGTAGGTACATATTTTACCGATGACATTTATCCAATTGTAAAAACTGTCATTTTTCCGGAACCTTGATATTAAATGCTTTACCTCAAAATTAAGATTTAGCATATTCATGGCTTTTGCATTGGTGCGACGATATATTCTAGAATTCAAACAAATGTATGTATGTTCGAGTTTGTTTGTAAGCCCACTTTATGTGCAGAAAGGCTAGTGACTCCACTGGGTATCGAACGCATACAAATGTAAGATAGCAATGTTTGCTTCACGTAAAACTCCGCGTTTTCTGGGTAGCGTGGTATTACTGGAGCACACGCTGAAATTCGAACTAATAATAATAATAATAATAATAATAATAATAATAATAATAATAATAACATAAGAATCAAAGCATAATAAACGATGCAAAACTGTATTTTAGTAAAACAAAGTATTTCAGCGTGTTTTAATACAATCAAACAACAACGGTAAAATTTATCCTGATCGAACAGTCTATGTCAAAAGTGAAGATAATTTTACAGATAAAAATGAAGACTGACAATTAATTCCCTTATACGTAAATTACAAAAACGTGTACAAGCATATACAATGACTAAGGATGTGTATTCGTGCATATAAATAGTGATGGGCAAGACAACACGGACTATGCTTTTCTATTGTTGAATTGAAACGAATTTTGACGCCAGTGTGCGAAAATATGGTACTTGATACTTCGAATGTTATCGTTAATAGGCAGATATAGAACTAAAAACTGAACATGAATAAAATTTCAAATGTTCTCATTTTTCGCCATTCAAATAAGATGTTAACGTTAGAATTTTGCACGCAAGGAAGATAAAAATATGTGCGAGAAATAACGGAAGAAATGAATGAATGATTTAATTTTTTTTGGATACGTCTTCATGTATGGCCGGCCATTTTGTGCGCTTTGAAATCCCCTTATCTAAAATACTTACCTGAAAGTTAACAAGGGGATGAGAAAAGTTAAAAGTGTAAAGGTTGTAAAGGGACCTGCACAGGGCATACACAAAACGTTAAAATGGTAGGAAAACAATAAAAACTTCCTCACAGACAGTATAAAAGGCGCGATACACTCAAAAACTAAAAACATTTCTTAAAATACTGTCATCATCTTCCAACATGGATGATAAACGGTTGGGAAGGTTAAACGTTTGCCTGAGGATAGTAAAATCGACACACTCTATAAGAATAAGCCGAACGCTTAAAACAACTTTGCACACGTATTCAAAACTCAAATTGGTTTCCAAAAATCAGTTGTGGGACTCCCTCAAATTCCGATGACATGTGTACCTAGAGTTAACTTTTCGACTTTATGTTCGTGAAAAGATATGTGAGTGAGTGAGTTGGTGTTTTAAATCCACTTTATGCACAGTAAGCCTAATCGGGACTACGGTTTGAATTGGGATCCGAACCACTATACGCCTCCACCAGGAATCGAACCCGGGACCCCTTAATTACAAGGCACGACGATACCATTGCACCATCGGGAAGGCCATTTTGGTGAAAAGATATTTCAGCTTCTTACATCTCAGCCAAGTTTCATCATAATGATTAACGAATCGATACTGGAATGTGCATCTTTCTCTAATATTGAAACTCTGGTGCATTTCTATTACTGGACTGATTTCAATGCGAAAATCAGCTCTTGGTTGAGGATTATTATTATTATTTTTAAAAAATTAGTGAGAGAGAGCAGCTCATCGAAAATAGTGAATTTGCAATTATTATTCTTGTATGCCACTTAGATTAATTTTCTTTATTAGATATCCTAAATACCATTATTAGCTCGTGCAAAGATGTCACAAATAAGATGTTAAAAATTGTGACTAAGTGTTAATGAAGTATTTCTAAAGTCAAATATGCCAAGGCGCATTACTGTTAATATTTTAAGTAATTCCATACCTAATGCAAATCATGTGATACATGATAGAAGCCAAAGAGAATACATCACTGATCAACAATTACCCCGCACTTCGCCTAGATCACCGTCCGCACGGCATAACTGGCCGCCACGCGCTAAAATATTACCCGTCACTTCTCGCAATGAGTGCCTGGAAAGCGCGAACCTGAAAGTAATTTGTGGTTTGAACAGGATTCGTAAATTCAAGTTAGGTTTGTCACAATGTGTCATGCAGCCTTCCTGATAATGTGAGAGTGAGGTGAGCGTGCAGTTCACCGTGAACCACAGCCATTTAATAAACGAGTTTCGAAATTTATGAAGGTTGATCTAATACTGCAGGCAAAAACTGAACTCCATATAAATTGGACTGAATGGAATGTAATGTAAATTGCTGAGATCCGAAAAGTCAAGCCAAGTTATTGAGAATTTGGAATGTATTATTCCAACAGTAGACCTACAACGTTGTAGGGTAAAGGGCGGACAGATGGCGCATCACGTGTCTATAGAAGGAGCAGGCCTCTGGCGCCACTCTTCCACAGTTTTGAAGAAGAGACAACAGGACGAACGAATGAGCGTTGTGTTCCCGATACATCAGATGGCAGAAAATTACAAGGGTTTTACGTCATCAGGACGTAGCTGGTAAGTGAAATAAATTTATTACCACTATTTTGTAAGCATCCTAGATCTCACATAGGAAGCAATTGAGAAATTTTCAAACGCATTTTCGGGAAGCTTGTCTATTGCCCTTCCATACTTATTTTGTATATTCAGGTCAGTGTTGCCACTTGGTGAGGTATTGTGAAAACATTTATCTAGACGTTGTGGGGTAAGATGACGCATTGTTGAGTGGGACAGATGGCGGCGTTTTTCATATTTACATGGAAGTTTACAATATCAGTAATCTACTACGGAGTCTGATACTACGTATTGTTGTATCACTCATAAACCAAATGTTCTACTCGTTTCATTACCTCAGCCTTTACTCTTTCCACTTTTTTACAGAAATATGCCAAGAACGCGCCAGAGATCAACGGAACTAGTATCTTGGACGGAGAAAGGCACCAGAAAGCTGCACAGCCTAAAGTCGACAATTTTACAAACCAGATTCTACCTGTGAAGGCGACTTCTTTCCAAGAACTTGTGGAATTGGCGGATATAAGGCTACCGGCTCATGTTCACCTTAGCTTACCGAGTTTGAGTTTTGGTTTTAGGTCCACGTTATGCACAGGAAGGCTAATCGGGACTGGACCTCCAGTTTAAAAGTGGGATCCGAACCACTTGTGCCTCCACCCGGTAACGAAATCTTCGCTTATGTTTATGTGACCGCAACAAATCTATTACCGACATGAAAATAAAAGAGTGCCTACAACTGTACCAAGAGTTAACGTCCACAGCAAAGAGGATACAATGCATCAAATACGTAAGCTGGTTCCATGAAACTCGTTCAGTTTATCCTGATAAGTGCTCTGCGTGTGGAAGAGTGAAAAAATGGAACCACGGAAAAAGATGTGAGGCCTAAACTATTTGTTATATTCAGATCGCATTCCAACTGGTGAGACAGATGGCTATAGGCTACTATTTTTTTGCGCGCATATTGTCGCTACACGGTGATGCAGAACTTAGCCATCGTACATTTCTATTGTTCCTCAAGAACTGAAGAATGATGTAAAGTACATTGAAAATAAATAAAAAGATAGATAAACAGCTTTTTTGCGTTGACTGAAAATGTGCGTCATTGTCCCCCCTTTACCCTATATGTAACCTAGTACACTCTTGACGTAATTTCATGCGATATAGAAAGAGGCGAACATTGGCATGCATTCACACTAATATTAAGTGGTCTGAACTGCATGTAATATAAAAATGCATGTAATATCTTCAAAAGCCCTGATGTGGCTACACAGTTCTAAGGGTGTTCAAATATCAATGTTACGTTTAATTGTACATGTTTTTCTCTTTTTTGTAGGAGAAGCAGCAATAAGTTGTGCGAGTTTGGAAGGAGGGACCTTGTGGTGAGTGAAAATGCAACGCTACACCATTGAACAACGTGTCTTCATAGTGAAACAGTATTACAAATGTGGGGAAAGCTGTGCAGAAGTTGGTCGTAAATTCCGTACCAAATATGGAAGACAAAGTTGTCCGTCAAACATGCAAATCAAGAGAATCTGTGCTAAGTTTGAAGAAAGTGGTTCAGTGAGGGATGAACTTAGTCCAGTACACCGTCGTCATGGTCGCTCCCAGGAAAATATCGTAACCGGTGTTCAAGAGGATTCAAACACATAAATTCGTCGCAGTTCACAGTAATTGGACATTAAAATAAACACCATATTCAACATTTTACACAAAGATTTGCATTTAAAGCCGTACAAAATACAGCTAACCCAAGAGTTGAAACCAAATTATCACACACTACGTCGTGAATTCGTGGATTAGGGCCTAGGGCAAAAAGAGGACATTGGCTAATTTTTCAACAAAATCATCTTAACTGACGAAGCCCATTTCCACCTGGGTGGATATGTGAACAAACAAAACTGCCGGATATGGGGTACAGAAAATCCACGAGGAGTATTCCAGAAACCAATGCATCCACAAAAGGTACCAGTGTGGTGTGGGTTGTGGGCAGAGGGTGTGATTGGTCCATATTTCTTTGAAGATGTCAATTGAACTCGATATCGAGCGATGATTACACACTTTTTGTGGAATGCATTGGAAGCCATGGATGTCGCCAACATGTGGTTCGAACAAGACGGTGTCACTTGTCACTGCGACCGCAACAACTGAGCTTTTGCGTGAAAAGTTTAGGGGGGCGCATAATTTCACGCAGGAGGGGACAACCACTGACCGCCTAGATCATGTGATCTGACACCCCTAGATTTTTCCTGTGGGGTTATTTAAAAGAACAAGTGTATGCCAATAATCCACAAACAATGCAGGACCTTAAAGACAACATTATCGCTGCTATCGCAGCAATAGAGGTGCGTTTAAGTGCAAATGTCATTAAAAATTTTGATAAAAGACTGATTGCTTGCCGCAAGTCCAGAGGGGGTCACTTGTCTGACATCATCTTCCATTGTTAACCGGAACATGTGTTATCATTCCAATATTAAAGTTTTCACTTTTTCAATATTTTGTGAGTTTCTTTAGCAAATTAACATTGAAATTTGAACACCCTTTATAATTTGCAAACCTAACAAATTTTAAGCCGAACTAACTCCATTCGAAAAATAATTTTGTACTACAGTTTTAAACGGAAACAGGGACGACATACTGGTTATGTAATACATTCCACATAAAACATAGTTTTCATCAATTTACATCATACTGTAAACACCGCAATGTGAACCACGATGTACTGGCAAAGCTCGCTTTAAGTCCACTTTATGGACAGCTATTTTAATCGGGACATAAACTTCTATGGTTCCATATGCAACCAACGATACAAGAAGTGAAGCATTTATTCTCCAAGCATTGCATCTGTTCAAAACGTGACAACGAAGAAGGGTTTTCGAGCATGGCCCTTGCAGTTGGCCTAATGCCTCCTAATGCATTTCACTGATGCATGTACGACTCGCTGATAAACCTTTTCCATTTGCAACTACTTCAAAGTTCATGGCATAGTTCATCTTTGAAATTGGTGTTTGCACAAAGCATAGTCAACTTCAAATTTTGGTCATCTTTTTTAACCACATTCAACTTTCCCCACACTTTTCGGGCAGTAAATTGTTTCTCTGGACGTTTCCTCAGATGGACTGTCTAAATAGAAAATCTGGATTGAAAACTAGTTAATAAGCTGCTTCAAACCTTCAAATAGGATTCCGGATGTTGTCTGTTTAACACTAAACTGACGAGTTACAGATAACCAAGGAGTAACAAAATGTATATCAGATACATTTTTCTACGCTTCAGGAGAAATTAAACTTAGTTTGGCTTCTTCTTTACTACAACTAAGGGTGTCTTGCACAGAGCAAGTAGTAGCAGAACATAGTGTAGACTTGCAACAGAATCATGGAACTTAAAGTTTGAAAACACACCTGTAAACAGCTGAGTGGCCAAGTACAAATAATTAGGAGACATACACAGTTTATACTAGTTTAAATGTGACCAGAAAGTTGTAAGTCCATGTCAGCCCTATGCACCCAATAGCAACTGCAATCTAACATATACACAAAGGAATAGCCATGCTCAGGCCGGAACTCGAACACACAACCTCCGCCAGTGAGATTTTCATTCCACCACTAGTCCCACTCAGCCACCGACGCTTCTCAGGTTTTTGTTACTAGTCAGTGTCAAAATACATTCTTCGTTTTAGAGTATCAAGCTCAGAATGATTAACATTCTGTAACACTCTTAATGACAAAATCAAGCTGGCACATTTTTAAAAATTATAACGAATCGAATGCTTCAAAGTAGACAATATATTTTCGCCTACAATTCTAGTTTCATTCTGATCGCCTCGGTGACCGACTTAAGGTCTCTCCACCAAAGGTTTCCCATTCAAAATCCCGGCTTAGGATTTTGTTTGATCATCATTCATCCTCATAGTCGCAGTTTGCCAAAAAGTGGTGTAAAATAACAAAAATAAAGCTTTATTTTAACAAGACAACTTTTTCCAATAGAAACTGAAATTTTGTTCCACCGGAGATGTTTTCTTCTCGTGGAAATGTGCATTTTAGGCACCATAAGAGCATAGGGAACTATAAAACGGTATTTATTAATATATTCGAATATCAGGAGCAGCGGTGGAGACGAACTGCGACACGACACTCGTAAATCTAAATTGTGTTCGCAGCTTGTGACAGGTGGGTACTCGCTGAAACATGCTTCATTAGCATTCCCTCGGGAACCCAAACACGCACTGCTGAATCAATACACCCGGATGATGTTTTCCTCCCCCTTTTAAGCAAGGCATCCGACAATTTCCTGAGCAACTGATTTAAAAAAAAAAAAAAAAAAACAACTTCTGAAACAACATTAAGGTGTCGAGACAAAGCTGAGGATGTGGTATTTCAAACAAAATAGTGAATTAGAATATATGCTGTGTGTTACTTCACAGTAATGAGCATCCTTGTACATAAGAGTTATCGTAGTCATGCAAGTCGCTGCCACATAACCCCGACAAAATGTCACAGCATGCAGAGGACATCAAGATCTATCTATTTCTGTTATTTTTCGTCGCTTTTCTACCGCTAAAGTTAATCGTAACGATGAGGATATATGGCGATCTGATATAATAATGATGAGTCTAACACAATGGAACAACAATGCCATATCACGGTTCGAATCTGTGACCTCCACTTAATTGCGAGTTAACCTGAGAACTCCGCCATGAAGGTCAGCGACATCACGATGAATCACTTTTGTTCATATTAGCTTTCCCTATTTTCGTTATCTATCTACCTCTCGATTAATCGCTGCGGAGAGGATGAATAATCAACCGAGGAAACGGGATACAACGAAAAATTATTTTTTTTCTTTTTCCCAGCCAGCTTGCTTGACTTCGCTAGACCGTTGACAATATTCATACACTCATGTGTGACGAAGGTTCGAACCTGGTCTTACACCGACCTCTCCGTCATGGAGGTCAGCTTTGCTTAATATAGTTTTGCTCGTTGAGGCCTTAGAACTGAATTCTTATTTTGTACGTATGCAAACACGTAGCACAGATTCACAGTTGTCACTGGATATTTTATCGGATAACGTACTAAATCGATAGTGTACTAAGGAAAATGTATCACTCCCGCACAGGGTTTAACCCTTCCAACTGTTTCACACATATGCTCCATCCATACGTTACATGTCTTACTTTATGCTTCCCTACAATTAATGATCTATAAGACGGCCCTTACAGAGATGAGTTACACAGCTGTACACAGCGTGCAACAAATGTCTTTGGCACACGTAAACACATACCGCCTGTTTGCATCAATTCTGTGATGCGACACCATATTTATGTAATACTTATATGTATTACGTACAATGGGAAGCATAGATATTACCAAACAAATTGTCCACCATCATATTCATTCACTTCAGGAATTGAAACAAAACGCTAAACAAAACCCTTAACAAACGGCTGACAGCTTATGCACCAACATACATAAAAATACAGACCTAGAAACGTGTAGAATTCTAGAGTAAAAGATAATGAAAATAGTCATGGACAATTTGCCGCGCAATACTTTTACATTCCACGGGATGGCCACTCTAGGATCATCATAAAGTTCAAGTATAATTCTCGGTTTTCAAGGCGAACTTTCCAAAAATTCAAGGATCCATGCAGATGTTTCTCTATTTCAACCTCACGTATTGACCGCCTCTCACCAGCCATACACACGAATATATTAACAATATAAAGGGTTTGTGTGATTCCAATAAATTCAAAAATTCCAATTCAATTAAATGGTATATATATATATATATATATATATATATATATATATATATATATATATATATATATATATATATATATATACCATTTAAAATATTCCATTTAAGGTGTGGAATTTGCCATTTCACATAGTCAGACTCGAAATAAATCTACAAACAGAAGCCACAAATGTTACGGAATATACTAATAGACGGAAAATTATTATTTGTATAATAATTTCAAACTCAAATTTAGCTAATGAACTTCATGATATCTTATCTTGCAATAATCAGCCTGTCAGATAGATTGGTCTGCAAAGGACAATAACAAAGTAAACGGATTGAGAGAATTATGTTTTATTTTTCACGCAGCTTTCTTTTCTTTTCCTTCCTCGGTAAAAATAAAAGCTAAACTTTGAAAAACTTGCCTCGGGGCATTTGTAAATGTATGAATTCATTTGGATTAATAAAAGTTGCAATTTTTCATGTCTACGGAGAAAAAATGACGTAGAATTAACGCATAATCCCAGGAGTCAATAATTCACGGAATTCAAGGAATTCCCGGCGATTGGCAACCGTGATTCCACTATACATATATACCCATACGTAAACGTTCATTTGCATTTTGAATTAGTGTGAGACGCACACATTCAGCAATTCAATCCGGCATTCTTCCCGTGGAAAAATTGTCAAACTCTGGAGACAACAAACATTTTGAAATGACGTAAGTGGTTGCAGTAGGAAAAGAAACGTTATGCATTTTGATTACGTCATGTTAGTGTGTCTGTACCAGTCATATTCCATTTCAAACATCTGTTTCTATATCTACCGTAGCCTAAGCTACCTTACGGTTAGCCATGATAGATGGAAAGGTAACACTCAAACCTCCCACCTTACCAATAATGTCAAACCAGGATCCTGAACTTATAAGGGTTAAGTTAACGGCTAGCTATGGATTCGTTGCAATGTAAAAGAACTCGAGGTTGTTATGTGGTTCCTTTCTTCCATGCGAAATCGAACTTCTGGAACTAAGAGGATTAGAATTCAATTTTATCCAAACAAATAGTACAATATGTGCGAATCTGTGTCTACAAATTCATTACGGAATGAATATCTACCACACATATACTCGTTAACATTGATGCTTGCTTCAGGTTGACCGTGAAGTCAATTATGAGAAACGCGCTTGTTATGTCATATATGTATGTGTACGTACTAATTTGCATTGACACGGTTAACCGAGCATGAAAGATATGCTGGATAATAAACTTAACAAAGAAAGGCATGAAGCGAACAAGATTTCCTGACGGAACTACTTTGTTACTTTGCACATAAAAGCATTCTTTTGCAGTCAAAGTTAATCTGATACACTCCAGAGGCAATTATCTAATTCAGTTTGAAATGTATACTAACAGTTGGGCTGAAAAGTTCGTAGGCTAACATAGTAAAAAATATTTTTTTGACAAAATTCGATTTTATTATTCAATATAGTTGCCTTTGAGGGCGATACAACGATTATAGCGGTCATACAATTTGTCGATGCCATTTTTATAGTACGATTTCTCTTTAGCCTCAAAATAGGCCTCAGTTTCGGCGATTACCTCTTCATCAGTGCTAAATTTCTTTCCAGCGAGCATTCTTTTAAAGTCTGCAAACAGGAAAAAGTCACTGGGGGCCAGATCTGGAGAATATGGTGGATGGGGAAGCAATTCGTAGTCTAATTCATATAATTTTGCCATCGTTTTCATTGATTTGTGACACGGTGCATTGTCTTGATGAAACAGCACTTTTTTCTTCTTCAAATGGGGCCGTTTTTTCGTGATTTCATCCTTTAAACGCTCCAACAACGCTATGTAATAATCGCTGTTGATGGTATGGCCCTTTTTGAGGTAATCGATGAATATAATATGTAACATTTTCAATATCCCTATATTGTAAACCTTACATAATCAGAAAATTGACGTATATATGCTTAGTTCAATTTTCGGCTATCAGAGGGCGTCGCCCCCTGAATAGCTCTACCGGTGCTGCCTCTAGCGGCAAAACTTGGTGCTTGTGGGCGAGCCGTAACCTCGGCACACAGCCGCACTTGCACTCGATCGCCTGGGAACGAAACGGCAACAACCAGCCTTGCTGCACTGACATCCTTTTCTTCGCCGGAGGAGAGAGACGTACCTGACCATGCTGTTGGTAGAATAGAGGCCAGCCATTTCAGCCAAGAGTGTTATGGGCCTACGACTTAGAACATATGACTACAAACGGAGTGTGGTGCACGTAGCGATAGAGGCAGAACTTTGTGTATTAGGTACGTAAACTCTCCCCGTGCAATAGGAACATAACATCGTATTTTTGCCGTATCTGTGTCGTAATTTTTACGTTCCCCCCTTTTTTTAAGGCGATAAAGACTTGTATGTTCAACACCCCTCCTTTGTCCTCCTTGAGTGCGCGTTGATAGACCAATTGTCCACGTACCTCTTTTTTTTGTCAAAATGGACAAAACAATGAAAATTGGACGTGACGTATATGAACAGAATTAAGTTATGTTTGTTGATCTTTGTGCCCTAAACGTTTATTCAGGCTATTTGCGCCTAGTGCATACATAAATAACCTAAGAACGGGCGCACGCTAATTTAATGAACAGTCGAGCCTCCATCTTCGTACTAGCAATGAAATTTTCACTGCCCATTTAACGTTTGTCTAGTGATTCAAAACCAAGTTTAATTAAATTGGAACTTGCAGAGAAAAACTACGATCCTTTATTGACTCCCTAGTTGGGACAGAACTAGTTAGTTATTCCTGTTAGTCTCTCCCCCTTCTTTGCGGTAGCATTAGAATATCCAAGGATCAGAATAATAATATTAATAAGTGAGGTATGGTTATACCCAATTGCATTAATTAATGTATTGGTTAAATGTTGAATTTACAATTGTGTGATTGAGTGTGTCGCAATAATGCATGCACGTGTACGTAACGCGTATTTATGATTGATGCTCAATTAAATGCTAATGGTTGAATATGTGCACGCGGGACGTGCTAGAAACGAACGCGTGGCTGCACGCTTTTGACAAGCACAGACATTTCATGTATGGTTATTGTTAAAATTGATACTGTTTTTATGAGCAGTCTTGTTTTTGGAGAAATCAAACTGTGTTATTGAGCAATTACATTTATCTTCTTCATGGTTGGAATTTTAAGTACACTATTTTGTTTGCTGCCTTTTGAATTCTAGTTCGTTAGCTAACGTAAGGAACGTACGTCACCAGACGAATAATAACTAAAAATACGAGTGGTTTTTGTGGGGCATTTGTTGTAAAAAAAAAAAAAAAAAAAAAAAAAAAAAAAAAAAAAAAAAAAAAAAAAAAAAAAAAAGATGTAAAGACGTTGGCTTAATTACTAAAACTATTATATACAATGGAGAAGGCTTAAAAGGCTATTCATTGTCGGGACCCTTTGTTTAGGCACATATAATATATATATGCGTGTTTTTCTCTTACAGGGCCTTTGTCTCGCGCTTCTCGTGGGTTCTGCTCGTAAACTCCCGCATTATCTTTGCGAGAAGTGCGACACAAATTTAGAATTTGTAACCAATAGTACGGGTCTCAATTTCATTTTTTTTGCAGCTGCGGTTGCCGTGCAGCCGCTTCCAATTTAAATATCGCGAGCAACCGCAACTTGACCCCGACTAATACGTTACAAATACCATGCACATCCCAGAATACTGGTGCCATAACCTTGCCAGCCGACTGTTGCGTCTTTCCACGCTTTGGATTCGGTTCATCACGTGCAGTCCACTCGGCTGACTGTAGATTGGAATCTGGAGTGTAGTTATGGAGCCATGTTTCATCCATTGTAATATATCGATGGAAAAATTCGTGTTATTACGGTTGAATATCGCTAAACATTGCTCCGAATCATCAAAACGTTGTTGCTTTTGATCGATTGTGAGCACGCGCGGCAAACATTTTGCACACAGCTTTCGCATGTTCAAATATTCATGCACAATATGTCCAACACGTTCCTTTGATATTTTTAAAGTCTCAGCTATCTCGATCAACTTCACTTTACGATCATTTAAAATTATTTTGTGGACTTTTTTGATGTTTTCGTCGGTAACAGCCTCTTTGGGGCGTCCACTGCGTGCATCGTCTTCGATGCTCATTTCGCCTCGTTTAAATTTAGCAAACCACTTCTCAATGGTAGCGTCGAACAACATGGGTACCTGGGGGAAACCCTGGGGGGTAAAGGCGGTCAGGGGCGTGGTGCTGATCACATCACCCCTACTCACGACCGGATCAAGAAAGTGTGGGGCGTTACCCCCACACCCCCTATACGCCTTCATGGCGTGGTGCTAAGCACAGGGGAACACTTTACCTTTTTACCTTTACCTTTACTTCTCAACGGTTGATTTTCCTGGTGCAGAGTCCGAATAATGTTTATCAAGCCAAGCCTTGGCTTCAACAGTATTTTTTTTTCGCCAAAAAGCAATGCTTTATTAACACACGAAATTCTTTTTTATCCATTTTTTCACAATAACAAAAGCTGCTTCACTCACAATGCTATATCTCACGAACTAATTATCCGGCAGCTGTGAAATTTATACACGTATCTTTTGAAGGTTAGTACTAAGTAAAAATCACATGGATTTAATTCTAGTAACGCCATCTATGAGTCAGCCTATGAACTTTTCAGCCCAACTGTTATAATGCACTGATTTCGAATTTCTGAGCGCGATCGTCTACGATCCGTTTGCAGATTCTTCGGTCAATATGTTTTCTTGCTAAATTCTCTTGCACAAGGCTGGAAAGACTGATAATGCAGGCAGAGAAAACTTGAACCACGACGTAAATGAAGTTAAAACTCGAGCTATCTTTAAATTAAAATTGACGTACATAAACATAATTAGAAACTTCACAAGTTCTAAGAAGAGGGCTTAATCTCCAAGCTTAATCACTGATAAAACTTATCAACTGACGAGAAAGGCTTCTGGCGGGATCTGTTAGTAAATTTTAGGATAATTGCCTGCGGAGTTTGGAAAATACATAATTGTGAATTGACTGGTTGTATCGGATAGTTTATCTGGGTCAAATGTGTTTCCCCAAGGGATTACAACATATGTGACTAGTGATCATATTCCCTCGGCGTTGTTTTCACATTTGTTTAAATCTGTTTAAATCATGAGTTCGAAAACTTATTTTTGGCTTGCAGTTCCGATTGAACTTGACTACCGCCCATTTGTTATAGTTTCTCCCGACACTCCATTACATATATACGTTTTTACACCATCATTCTAAATGTAAAACCTATTATCATATGGGCAACAAAAATGTTCATCTACGTATATAATATGCTTGGAGAACATTACATTTTCACTTTGTATATATATAAAAAAAAGACCGTGTGGTACGGTTAAATTGGAGAAAAATGATTTCATAATAAGTCAAAGCATATTACAATTATTTCTATCAGGAAATGCAAATACTACAAACACAATCAAAATTTTCTACACTTTGTGACAGTGTTTTTAACGTTTCACAAAAATATGGTTCTGTTGAAGGATCACGTCAATCCTAAATATGAACAAAGTTGGTTAAAAATTTGAAATTAAAATTTTGGGTGCGTCAGCACTGAGGATATTTTGCACCGAACACATTATACAGGGTCCGGCCCCTTACCGTAACTAAAATAACTGTAATGTCCTTAACTAAAATATTAAAATATTCTGACTTGCGTTAAAAGCTGAGGCTCTAAAGGGGCACTCAGCACACATAAGGACAAAACATAGGAAAACACACACACAATCCTACGAAGATTATACTGGCCGTAGGTCCAGACGGCAGAGCCTCGTTAGTCTGCAAAATGCAGTCCAGGGTGTACTACGTGGAACTGAGGTTGACAATTGGGTGTTTACGTGGAAGGGTCACCCCTTACACCGCAGTTGGCTAAAAAAAATTCATGAAAAGTAGTTCATCAAAAGCTTCATCAATTAGTGATGAATGTATCTAATTTGCTAAGTTTCCGAATTTTCGTTTTACCTATATCACCTGAGGTCTGCCTGATATATTTATGTTAATTCTTACTGCAAACAATGGGTAGTATTATCTGAGAATGAATGTTCCCATCCTAGTAAACAGACATTGGAATTTTTTATTTGATTGATTAAGTAATTACGAGTAAAATCCTTCCAATTCCAAGTAAATGCAGCGTGAATCCCATTTAAACTATATTATAAAATTAATACATTTGAATTCCTCCGGTCTAAAAGTAATTAACAGCTACGAACTATGCGTATTCTCTTCTTCGTATTTCAGAAACGCTGCTTCTTCGACAACAAGAGTGGCGCAATGCTTCAGGATGGAAAAAAAGAACAGACTGAACTCTTTCAGCCTTGAACTGGCGCCATACCCAGCCAAGTAGGCACCAGTAGAAGTTCCCATCTCCAATAATCTAGCCACCCTATGGGACAGAACGACCATGGAGAAGGATGGGAGGAAGGGGAGGTTGATTTATTCCTCAAAGAGGACCGACTCGGAGAAAAACACTATTTCCAAAGAAGAAAATGCATCGCAGAGCAGACCGAGAAAGAGTTGTGACCGGAAGGAACGGCGCTTTCCAAGGCAGAGAAAATCCTTTGCTGCCGAGAAGTAATCGCTCAGTTTAGTTGTTCATGCATCGCTACGCTATTTACAGCCAGCTTCCATTTTAATATACTTTCATCATTCTTTTTACGATAAGAAAAACAAACATGCGCAAACAAAAAGAGAGCTAAGGCAAAATGTATCTTCTGAGACACATTCAGAGAAGTGATGTAAAATAATGCAAATAGAAATAAAATATTTACCAGGTAACATCATAGCAATAAAGAAGTTGGAGCTGCGTTTCTGGCAAACAATCGTATTAATACTCCATGGGCTCAACCAAATGTATAATATTTATCTCGAGTTGCAACGCTTCGAATCTACCTCAATGTCACAAAAAAACACAACTAACTAAGTAGTCGACGAAATAGACGATAAATTAGTAGAAGTCATTACTACTAAATAGGTATTGATGGATGTCAAATTTATGTTGATACACGCCAACTGCATTGTAAGAAAGCAATAGTTGTAAATTACAAGGATAGGATAAAAGCAACTCTTGTGTATTCTTTTATTGTCAACTGAAAGCTCAATTCTAAATACTACAATTGCAATTATACAAAAAATTAGGGTCATAATCAGCATAGCTTGGTAAAATAAAGCTTTAACACTTTTCTTCACAAATTATCGAAACAAATCAAGCTTTAGCATCGTAATCAACCCTTTAAAAACTTTATGTGCGAGGACTTTCAGATATAAAAAGAAAAAAGAAAGAAAGATGGTGAACCAAACGTACTTCCCACATCTCAAATGATGCCGTTAATTTTATATTGTATAAAGATGTACATGCAATGGAAGCTACATATTTTAAGTGTGTATACCTACACATAAGTAACGTAAAGAAAACGTGTAGTTGTGTTATAGTGAAATTATAGGGGTTCCAGAATCCATTAGTTGAGAGATTAGTTGATGATGATAAGAACACCTGTAAAACCAACTATAAAAGAATTACAAAAAATAAGCATTCACATGATAAGAACAGCTACACATTGAATAGGTGTATTTGACAAAAGGTGTAAATCATTCATGACTACAATCCGGTTCAAATAGAAAGCTGTGTGTTGTTAGCCCTTCAGAGTAGCATAATAGTTCTTACAATTTATAAGGAAGAGAAAATACGTAGAAAGTGAAGTATGTACATGCTGCCAAGAATCAACAGAGACTGTAGAACACACTTTATCGCAATACCTTACTTTTGCATACAGATATTGATTTGCTATATTTTATATCGCTTTTTGCCCTTTTTGGCTAATCACGAAGATGGAGATGAATGGGGATAAGGTAAAATGGATGAAGGGACACTCGCAAACATGTATGGACAACACACACACAAGCCCCCACAGAGGATTATACTGGCTGTAGGTCAACACGCCTTAGCCTCGTTAGTACTATGTAGAGGAGAGGTTGGCATTTGAATCTCTTTAGTAAGGATCATTCCTTACACCCCGTTGACACAGACAGAATAATACATAGAAAGTTATAGTAATTGGGCATATTCTCCTCGAGTGCAAAGAAACAGTACAGGTAAGACGAAAATGATAAGGGATATGGACGAATCTGAAATTGAGGGCTTAATTAGGATCATTACGGGGAAGGAAAGGGCGGGGAGGGAAGAAACGGAAATAAAGGATCTGGGAACTTTCCTACACTACGTCTGGACAGAGAGAGCGAATAAGATGTGGGAGGGGAGTGACAGACAGTATTTGAGAGCGGCGTGCACATAGCTTGTTGCTGACTCAAATAACTAGTGCTATAAGTATATACACATGTACAAACAAAAACAAAACTGAGGGAGAGGGTAGATTGTAGTGAGAGAAGAACCCGCAATTAACATGACAGAAAAAGGCAATCACATGAGGAAAGAGATTTGTAAAATACCTCACGGATGTATTGAAATGTAGGAACAGCCGCAAAGGCTTACTCTGAAAGAAACATCTATTCTATTCAAATCTAGTAATGTGGCAACATTTACTACTCAAGTTCTTTGGAAGGAACGCAAAGGCGCAGCATGCTCAGAGTGTATGCGATCAATTTGACACATTTCCGAGCGAAGATGCACTTTCGGTAGATGAACAAACAACTTCTACTTTACCACGAGATCCCGTAAATTTCATTCCAGAAAAGTCTCGAATGTCACTCTGTTTATTCATCCATCAAAGATTCTCCCTCTATTTCCCAGAAACTCATCAGTCGCCGATTCCATCACGAAATTGTTGCATGTGTTCATCATCTCTCTCCTCCCCCTTCGCAAATCGCATTCTATCACTGATACGAAACAAATAAGGTTGCGAGAAGAGGGAGGGAAGCACGAAAACGCGCCGATTCTATCGAACCGACCCAATTTTTGAGGTTTCATTATTAAGTTTCCTCCACGACATCTGCACCCAACACCGCCCGGCACGATAAAAGATTAGATCGATCGCTCCTCCAGAAAGAGCTGCCAATGTCAACGCCTTCTTTCTTCCCTCCGCAAGAGCTAAAAGAGCAAGAAAACAGGAAAAGAGATACCTTGACACGGAAGTGCTGGCAAGAAGAGGCGAGTCAAAGGGCAAGGGTGTGTGAATGAAGAAAGCGCGATAGAGGTTTTCAAAAATGTGTCAAAGGGAACTTCAAAGAGAATTCCACGACTGATGTTGAAAGTAAAATTTGAAAGAAAAAAAATCATTAATTACATCAGATCAGCGGAAATGGTGAAAGGTAGCATTGCATAAAACAAAACACTGATCATGTAAGTAAGTCTAGCTTCGGTAGAATTATTTCCTTCAAACTATAAGTTCAGTCAGCGCCAATAAAAATGGGAAACATAGATCCTGAAATACTAACTAGCCTCCAAGACGTTATGTTGGTTGCCTAACTTCACCGGTAAGTGGATTAAAAAAAAAATCAATGGCAAATTCTACCACCGCCCTTAGGCAACACACATAACGCGCAGGATCTAGGGATTCCATTTTTTTCCCGGTGCAGGTACGTAACAACGAAGAAAAGCAAAATGTAATACCTGAAACACGAATCAGCATAAAGGCCATTTAAAAAAAAAATGGCGCATTTGCTAAAAGGAGGAGGAAAACACACTAAAAGAGAAGTAATAGGCACTACAAGACAGTATACAGAAGCTGAGAGAGGGATATAGAGTATAAATACTAAATTATAGGCGCTAAAGCCAAAAAAGGATGCTAGAAGAGTCGACAGGTGGCAAAAAACGGGAAGTAGGTGCTAAAAGAAGAGTGAACGCAGTTGAAATTTCCTTTAAAGACTGACTATATTCTCCTCTAATTTAGATTCAACACTTTTAAACCCGTGTAAGTTTACTAAATCAATTGTCTGTCGAAAGAAAAATTGTCACTTACACTAAAATGACGAGAAATAAATATTCTAAACATTATTCTCAAATATTTGCATTATCTATTGTGGACCAATTTCATCCGAATCTTATGTGAAATCTTCCTACTTCCCTCTTTGCAGAATTTTTCATTGTACACTAAAGATATTTTCTACTCTTACGGCGGACGATCATAGTTCTGACAAGGCAAGTGGAGAGCGGGGAAGCGATCAATCCAGCACGAGAAGAAACGCAGCAGCCTGTAGAACGAGGTTCACGTAATTCTTCCGCCACGCCGTAACACTGCTGTTGTCTGGTTGGTCTGCGGCGTAATCCCCGTTACCCACTTCCCTTGCCAGGCTTATGACCGGCCGCCGTAAGAGAAGAAAAGACCTATAGTGTTAAATAATTTGTCTGTTACATTTAACAAAGACACTCCTCTGTAATTTTGTATTATTTTTTCTATCCCGTTTCTTAAGAACAGGATATATTATTCCTAAATCCATTCTTCTGAGATATATTCCTGTAGCTCTTGTCCAGTCTTACGGCGGAAGCCCTACATGCTAGCAAGGGAAGCAGCCAATACAGCGCGATAAGAAACACAGCAGCCTGTAGAATGAGGCGCGTGCAGCACCTCCTCCCGCTACGTCGTAACTCTCGGCACCACCGCTGTTGTCTGGTTGGTCTGCGACGTATTCCCCGCTCCCCACTTCCCTTTCCAGCACGTAGCCCGACCGCCGCAAGACTAGCCAAGAGCAATACTTACAAATTTAAGATATATTTATATATTCTTTTTCACATTCTTGTATTCCTTTCTTTATCAGTTCTGTGTTTATTGTTTCTGTTCATGATGATTTCGCAATTTTCATATAGTTGGTTACTTCACTGTCCTCATACGTTAGTGGTTGTACATTGTCAACTAGGATCAGCCTCCCAAATGGCGCAGTGGTAGCGTCGTCGCCTTGTAATCAAGGGGTCCCGGGTTCGATACCCGGTGGAGGCACATAGTGTTTCGGATCCTACTTTAAACTGTAGGTCCAGTCCCGATTAGCCTTACTGTGCAAAAAGTGAACTTACATCAACTCAAACAAAAACTGAATCAACTAGGCTTTTATATTTATTGAATTTTGCACTGTCCTTGTGCTAATAACTCTTCAAAATAGGGTAGATTGGGGCGAATAGAGCCATCAGATCAATACGGCCACTCACAACATAAATCAATCTAACATTTTATAGAAGTGAAGAGGCGAAGCCGGCGCAACACCGTGTGTCGACTGTGAGTCTGTACAACTTTATTGTGCAGTTGGATTCCGTAAACGTTGGATGCTGATTGTGTTGGACACCAGTTTTCATCAAAAATCGAAGGTAAGTGTTATGAAATATGGCCTATTATTAATATTTCTGTCATGTATTCATTCTTGTTAGGCGTTGTTGTTTTGTTGCGAGTTTAGAACTTTAATTTTCTTAGCTTCAACAAAGACCGAGACAACTTGTCATGAATCCTTCTTTGTCGGAAATGAACCAAAGCAGCGTTGCCAACTCATTTTTCTATATATTACCAATCAAGGTGAATAGGGCCACTTTTCTGATTAAAATGTGAAATGTAGGTAATTGGCCTGACGTTGATAAATAAAAGTAATGTTTTTTTTTCTAGTTCTTTTTTATTTCAGATGGGGAAATATAATCGTAAAACACAGCAGAAATAGAGTGAAGATGACGTAAGGAAAGCAGAACAGGCAGTGAGAGCAGGAATGATATCATTTTAGTGTGGTCCCATGTCTCACAATGCAAGTTTTACATTTCGTGATTTAATACCTACTCCCAAAAAAATTCTCCAAAAAGGATCTCGTAAGCCTAGGCCTAAGCAACGTGCTGAGTTACTAACGTCTCCAGAATCTGTCCGCAAAGCACTATTTAAGAGGAATCAGCAACGTAGAAAAGAAAACACGAAGGAAGAAAAAGAAGAGAATGTAAATGATGAACCTGAAGTAGCTCAAAATAAGAATGAATGTGATAGGGATGTGTGCACGTTTTGTAACATTTCATATTACCATCCTCTGTCTTCGTCCTTCGGAGATTGGATATGTTGCTCCAAGTGCAAAGCGTGGTTTCATACTCGGCGTGTGGGTGCAGAAAGAAGAAAGATGTTTACTTGCGGACGTTGTCTCAACAATCCAGGAACATGGATTGTTCCAAAAATTAGCACTCATGAGCATGCAAATCTAGCCATTTTATAATTCTCTTTTCTGAAATATTGTACTTTGTGTGATTTTCCAAATTATGTATGAGTTTGTATGGTTGGTGCAGTTTATATGCATAAAATATATGTGGCCCTATTCTCCTTACAAGTGGCCCTATTCAGCCGGACATGTTAGGGTGAATATGGCCAATGCATGTATTTTTTTATATTATATAACATTATAAATTTTTTGAAATGCAAAATTTTATGTGTACTCTGTAGTAGACATATGGTTCATTATGTTTCTGTAAAAAAAATTCTACATTAAAACATTTAATACAGTAGTTCTAGGCGAATTTCTTGAAAAGTGGCCCTATTCGCCCCAAACTATCCTACTGTTTCCACTTTTTAAATATATATATGTCGTCAGCATTACAACCCTTTTTGTTTGAAAAAAAAAGCCAGTGTATAAAATGCTATTAACCATGCCTTTCTCAAGGACTTCTCCATTTCCAAAAACCAGAAAGAGCAATACCCCGTCAGTTCAGTAAATTATATTTTATTTCCATAAATTCGCATTATGTTCCGTGCACTTACCCTTCGTGATGTGACGGCAACATGGAGATGCTATCTCGGTGAGCAACGCCAGAAACTACAGAAGTTTATGCACGTAGCTTAGTCGTAAATTGTAACTGTAATCTAGGCTATACGTTTCTCCCACGACATGAAAAATGGATTGAATCGTAAACCAAGCTCTTTCATTTAACAAAATTGTAACGACTTCATGAATTTTGAAAACGATTACACGTACAGTCACTCTCGAATGCTCAAGCAGCTACTTTTCACGATATGAAATAGTAACATTGTTTTTTGGTAACTTGTAACTGAATTTACAGTTTACAAAAAACGAAACACAACTGTCGTCGCAAAGTGTACCTTTTTCTTCAGTTTTTGTTTTTGGTAAATAGGTAATTTTTTCAGCGCTGGCCACATTTTTCTCTCACTTCTTGTACATATGGGCTTAATGTAATGTTTATATTAGAATTATTTTGTCAAAGTCGAAGTCCTCGTTGTGCTCAGACCGGACCTACAGTTTAAAGTGGGATCGGAACCATTATGTGCCTCCATAGAGTATCGAAACCGGGACATTTTAATAACAAGCGAACAACGTTACCACTACAATATCCGGAAGGCTAAAATAATTTTAAATGTTCGTCCAAGTGGATTTTGAAATAACACTGCCATGATAAAGTCATACACTTAGCAGAATAGCTAAAAACAAGTAGCGGTGAAAGTTACTTATTTTAAGTAACAGTACGTGCAAATGGCACATTTTAGATTTCATTTTGGGTAAACTCAAACCCAATACCAATATGGCGAGTTCTTTTAATGTCTGCACCATAGCATTTTTAACGGAGGAACTTTTATTTTTCTTTGTTGTGGATTGTTAAGTGTTCAAGTGGGAACATGTCTTGACTGCATGATACGAAATAAATTTCTTTTGCAGTGATTGGAGAAGTCATGTGATTTGGAGATAATATTTAATGATACGTTATTTATGTCAAGGCACAAGAGGACAGGCTGAAGATTTTATTTGTTATCTTGAAGTTGTTTATCCATAATGAATAAATGGTTGATTGATGGATTTATTTTGTTTATTTTACTTCGCATTTTGTGCCTCTTGGCTAATTTGCGAAGATGGGGATGAAATGATGAAATTGATGAATGGACATTCACAAACAACCAAGCCCGAGCGGGATTCGAAACCGGGACCCGTCGCAGCGCGATGTGCTAACCACTCGGCCACAGGGTCCGGCAATGAATAAATGGGATTCCGTAAAAACTTGTGCTTATTCAAGATCGTGTGTAGCTTAATAATCAACTTTAAAAACTGCTTCCACTAGCAACAAGGGGAGAAATTCATAGCCATATTGAAATAAATGCATGTACGAAACTGTCACTTAATGAACGGGTACCTGGAGGCAACCCTTGCTAGTAAAGGCAGCCAGAGAGTGGTGCTGATCACACCACTTCCGGTATCATAAATGTGCAGGTCGCTAAACCACACACACACACACACACACTTGTGCGTCCATGGCACAGCGCAATGATCACGAGGTACCTTTACTCCCTTACTATCATACACCAAAAGAAAATTATAATCATTTCTAATAACACGGCATTATTCGACAAGGAGAAAATTCCGGGTAATCAAGAAAGAGCAACGTGAAATTTGATGCATGTTCGAAATTGGCTTTCTGCTGACAGTACGTAAATGAGCGGTTTCGGGGCCAATCTCCAATGCAGATTTCGGTCACGTAAGTTTCCAGGGCAGGGGTGGATTTACATAGTATTGCTAGGCGTTTAAAATTTAATGTTACTCTTAAACCTAGTTGCATATGTAGAACCCATGTTCTGCGACCATGATCTTCCGACAACTACCACAGTGCCATTGACATTACAAGAGAAGTGTTATGTAATATGGATGAAAATTATTTCAATACCAGTTTGAATAGTGATACTAACGTACATGCTGAAGATAAGTGAGGAAGTAAAGATTGACTAAATTGTAGGGATTCTCCTAATCCCGCATGGAACCCGTGCGAGCGTCGCTAGCGTCCACCACTTATGTCAAGCGATCAATCTGATTAAAGATCTGTACTTGCACATCATGCGAGTTATCTTATGTGTTTCATATTTTACAAGGTAGTTGTTATACAGGAACGAACAGTCACAATCCATGGAAGATGTGAAGAAAAAAATAATTTGAAAGATAAAACTCTGCAAGCGAGTAAACCCTTCTCTAGTAACAACGGCAGTCTGAGGTGGGCGTTCTGTAAGAAAAATGAATTACATGCGTGGCTCAAGATTTTGCCACAGAGGCAAAGAAGAGGGTGGACGTTTATTCTGACTTTTGGCTCTCAGGGAGCCAAAGCCTATGCTCATTTTGTATTCTTTTACGCATTTTATACAAATATATCATCTCTAAAGGGAAGAAGCTCTAAGCTGAGACTGTCAGGGACTTCAATTTCAACTCTGATCAAAAGTTCATTTCAGTCGGGGATTTCATTCACTCAAATTCGAGTTAAGCTTCCGTAGGTTAGGAATTTTTTTCCCTTTGTGGTGGTTTATCCTTCTACTTTAAGGTGGGATCCCAACCACTGCGCGATTTGCCTCCATTCGGGGATCGAACCGGAGACCTTTTCTGAGTTTGGATTGGCATCCTAGCCAATGAAATGCTAATCTCCGCCGCTATCAGAACAGAAGACAATTTGACTGCGGGCCTCCCTCCCCTATGGCGCAGTCGTAACGTCGTTGCCTTATGATCAAGGGATCTTTTGTTCGATACCCGATGGAGGCACACAGTGGTTTGAATCCCACATCACAGTTTCGATTAGCTTGTGTGTGCAGGAACGGGACTTAAAACTCAAACTTTGATTGCATTTGAATGTAACATTCTTCTTAATACGTGATCGTCAAATTGAAGAATTTATCTATTATATTCTCTTTCAAGTCTCATTTAGACCACTTTTTTGTTTTTCTTTTCGACAAAAGAAAAATGTTGGCAACAGGGATGGAAGTCTACATCTATCTCTCTCTCTCCGAACTTAAATCTAGCGTCAAAAAAAGAAGAAAAAAAGCTCAAAACGAAACGGGGAGAGGAGAGGACCAACACTTATCGAGGAAACGAAAGCCTCAAATGACAAAAGTCTCCCGTTACACCCCAGGAAGGACGTCTCGAATCAATGTGTAGGTGAAAGAGACGAAAACAAATAGCAGAAAAATTGGGTGCGCCCCCCACTTACCGAAATCTGATTTCTTACTTTTTCCACTCTGCTGAGCTGTATTTTTATCGCATTCCAAGCCACCCGTGACAGTTGCGGGCCCCCACACGGCCGTCTGTGTGTGTCGAGGGGAGGAAGACCTAAGAACTCTCACCATTTATCACAGGGTCCAGGATAAGCTCTGCGGAGGGCAAGCCAGAGCCGGGTCACATGCACATCACTAACCAGCCAAGTGTGTCGCAAGGAAGCCAGGGGTGGGAAGAGGACGGAACCTCCGTCACGGGAGATGCCGAAGTGTTTTGACATCCAAGGTAGGGGACGTGGGTGATTTGGTGAATTGAAGTGTGATTTATATGTCCATTATGGAAGCATCCTAGAATTGCGTCTCGTTCCATCCTGTTTCGATTTTCCATAGATTACTGGTAAATAAACTGTCTCGAATAGTCCTAGGAATTGCTGTCTCATTCCTGGTCTTATTCTCAATTCCAATATTCCGTCTCGCCACAAGAAAACTTATATGAAACCAATGCATTGCTACCAAAACAGGAGTGTTGTACACCGAAAAATACATAAAAGAATTGCCGTTTGATAGGAAAAGTTATATATCTTCCTTACAAAATTAATAGAACTTCGAATCGATCAAGACACTACAGGTGGAAATATGTGTCGTAGATCTCGAATCTTGATTTTTAAAAAGTCATGTCCTCAATATCAAAAACGAGCATAATTTTATCTTTTGTCGAAATTTTGTGTGGTTCCTGAAGGACGTGCTCATTTGGCTTAGTTTAAATTACAAGTGAGTCTTGTACAACCAAAGCCATAGATAAAAGGACACTAATTGTTCATCAGCAGTTTCGATCACTTTAATTTTACATCATATATCATTATAAAAAGTGAGTTTCTACTACTGGTATTAGGGAGGAGTTTGAATCGTATAACCTCTATTCGCATTAAGCGAAGTGAATGAATGTGGTGATTGACAATTTGATTCCACATATATTTTTAACATTTGGTTTGGTTTGAGTTGGTGTTTTAAGTCCACTTTATGCACAGTAAGGCTAATCGGGACTGGACCTACAGTTTAAAGTGGGATCCGAACCACTTGTGCCTCCACCGGGTATCGAACCCGGGACCCCTCGAATACAAGGTTATGACGCTACCACTGCGCCATGGGGGAGGCCCTATATTTTTAACATGACTGTACCCATATATGTATAGAGGATCTTTTACTTTACATTCATTTCTAATAATTTTGCTAATGCTCAGCTGGACAAACGAAGTTGTTTTTGAAATTTCCTCTCCTTTCGAAAAATCCTTTGAAATTCCAAAATCTGAAAAATTACATCTGCGCTTAGAATTCCTTCTAGAGCATTCCCGTGTGCATTGTGTGGTTTGCTTTCGTTCTTGTCCAAATTCCGCAATAGTTTAATTGGCTTAATTGCGAATATCTAGACAATAGGAAAAATAACCACACCACGTGAATCTTATGGAAGGAATTCTAAGCAGGTGAACCTCCTCGATGGGATAGTGGTAACGTCGTCACATTGTAATCAAGGAGTCCAGAGATCGATACCCGGTGGAGGCACTTTAAACTGTAGGTCCAGTCCCGATTTGCCTGTGAGTGCATGACGTGGACTTCCAGACAGACAAGCTCTGTAATTGTTCAGAATTTGGACTATCGTAGTGGTTTTCCGAAAGGCGAGGAAATTACAAAAGACGGTTTCGTTGGCGTCGGCCTCCCTTTTTGGATGGTTTCTGGAAGAACCAGGGTTCTATTTTCGCAGTGTGGTTGTGTGGAACTCTTCCTGCACCTCTTCATTGCTGCAGCTCTCGTCACACCCTTCCGCATGCGGTGCCCTGAGTGAAGCAGTATGGTCACGTGGATGCCAAGCTGTAACTTCTCTTTTCGTCGTGCCACCTAATTACAAGTGGCGCCTGGGGGAGGAGTATTTATGATAATTGTGGCGGGAAGGGAAGATGTAGAATAGGGTAACGGGAAGGGGGGAGAAGCGCATTCGGGGAAAACAAGAAACAAAGACGGAAGCGAAGAAAACAGCACAAGTGCGACGCCAAGTATGCCGTTTGTCTTTTGGGAGTCGTGAATTAGGCGTTTGGGTTAAGTTACAGCCGCTTTGTGAAATAGCCGCGGGTAGGGAGGATGCTTTTTTATATCGAGGGAGCGGGGAAAAGATTTCTTTCCGCTGATTACCCGACACACGAAAAAAAACACCTTTTCTTTTCCGAGAAGGGAGACCAAAGGTGAGGTGCATATAGCGTAACCCTCCATTGGTATACGTGTGAACGCAGCGCTCATCCTAGGATATAATTGTAAGTTTTCAGTTTATGGAATTTATTACTTATGCAAATTTGTTAACAATGAAAGTAAATTCCAAATAAAAATATGAAAATTGTTATTTCTTCCTTGATAAATTGTCTCTCGTAAGAGGAAACCAATAATATTGAAATAGCTACAAGAATATAGTTTTATTATTATACAAAAAGTAAGATAAATTTTAACATATAAATTATGTATATTAGGCAGTAAATGATTACAAATTCTTCTCAATATTATATATGTAAAAAGATATTCGAAAAAATGACACAAAAACAATGAAATCCACATGCGAACACCACGCTCATCGTACACGAACCACGTTACTCTGAAATACGTATAACAACGGAGGGTTAATACATGCATACCTTATTCGACACTCGAAGAAACCGTGGTGAACGCATGTGTACATTGTCAAGATGTCTTGTATTTTCCGTCTCGCTTGAAACCAACGACTCGTGAAATCGTTCTCATCTGAGGTAGATTTGCTTGTCTGTTCGCCTCCATGTTGATTTATTGTTTATGCAGCTTGTTGGTGACTAGAAGTAGTAAAAGCTTTCGATCATTACTTTAGCAACTGAATCGTGTTAAAGTCTTGTCACGCACAACAATCTGAACACCACATGTCAAGCCGAATCACTTAAAGAATGAGGTGCATTTTAGAAATTTAGTAAAGCTAACGCCTCAATATGTACATCAGTCTACTTTGTTAGGATGAATTCGAAGAACGAATTTTGAGTCTACATATTACAATTTAACACAGTGTAAGCTTAACACATGTCATACAATTCCTAGTTACATTAGTTGTAATCAGAAATATCGGGATATAAAAAAATTACTCGATGCGTCGAAACGATTATTTTACTATTAATTATTCATTTATTCCAAGTTTCAGATACAGCACTTCTAAGGCCATTTTACACTGAAAACTTAATAAATCAACAAGAACAAGTCAAGATGGTTTTAGGTAAAAATAAAAAATGTAAATATAAACATGATAAGACATAAACAAGGAAACAAACAAAATATTTACATATTTATTCTTAGAGAAGATCGGAAAATATTTCCAGGAGCAAAATTGTCGATGTTTGTGGGTAGTTTTATTATAGAACTGTGGCAGCCTGTGGAACAGAGAGCGCTGTAAGGGAAAGCCTAGCGGTAAAGTTGTGGAACAATTGAGTGTTTCGAGTCGATCGAGAGGGAACTCTGAAATTGAATTCAGATCTTAGATTTCCATTGTTGATTTTATAAAAAAATTTCATATCGGCCATATCGCGTTGGGTCTGCAGTAACTGAATGTTCAAAGTAGTCAGAATGTCAGGTTTCTGAAGATGCCGCAGAGAAGGAATTCTATGACGAACAATGGCGGTAAAGAAGCCGAGGACGGAATCCATGCTAGAAAGATTTGTATTGGAAGCCATGGCCCAGGTGGAGAGCAGTATTCAAGAATCGGAGAAATGAATGACTTGAAAAATAGGCTAAGAGAAGTTGGAGTATCAATTTCAGTGAATCTGTAGAGGAGGCCTAAGAGACGCATTGCACTTTTAGTTGTAGCTGCGATGTGTTCCTTAAAGTTCAGTTTTTCATCTATGATAACACATAGATCTTTTTGGGTCGCAACTGTAGTAATATAATTGTTTTCAAGATCATAGTGAGAATGTATTTTGTTATTTTTTAAAGAGACTGTGAGGGAGGAACACTTCTGCGGGTTAAGGCGATCTCCTACCCCGGCGAAGGTGTGAGCATTTTCTATGTAAGCTTATGGGATGTTTTCGGTATTTTGGTCACGATTATCTCGAGAACCAGTCGACAAAAATTTTCCAAATTTTGATTGAACACTGAGAAAGGATGTTTCTAGAGACCCACTGATTAATATTTTCATTTTTTGCATCAACGTCCCGAAAATTAATTAATTCATTTTATTCTATTTTCACTTTTCTTGACACAGCAACCCTGCAGAGCCCAATCGCCTGGCTCTTCACGGACCCTCGTTCACGACTAATGAGCCGGGAGGAGAAGGGAGGGAGGCCCGAGGATAACTCACCAGATGTTTTCGAGCTGTAGAAATCTGCTTCAGGTATAAATATCCGGGGAGGAAAGCTCTCGGAAGATTTAACTGAGTATTTTTGAAATTATAGGGCTAACTTGAAAATGGACAAAAGAAAGTGTTCAGGAATGCGAATAGAATCAGCACAGATATATATTCACTTAGTCTGGAGTATGAAATTTCTCGAAGTACCGGGATGGCGAAAGTATGCTGTAAAGCATTGCTGTTCTCAAGGAGGGGTTGAGGGCAGCATATTCCCCAGTATCTCAGATGTCAAGAAGAGAAATAAATTACACAATGTCCATTTCAAGAATATTTCGGCAAAAATAAAGCGCAGGTTAAGTAGTTCATGAATATCTGGATAATGAACTTCTAACAATTGTATAGATCAGTCTCCCACCCCATCCATGACCAATAGCGCGTCCCCCCCTTAGATCATGCCATAATTCCCATAAAGTATTTTATTGCGACACTCTCCTATTACTGAAAGTCATTTTTTAAGATTTACTGAATAATTTACTTGATCTGCCCCTTCTCCAAATTATTCCTTTTCTTCATCTTGGAACCAATTATAGTGAGTTGAATTAATTACTAACCAAGTATGTTCCTCTCCGCCTCATCGCACACATTGCACAACGATGTCCTTTTTATACATATATTTTAGAAAAATATATTGAATTTTATGATAGTGAAAGGAAAAATATTCCTCACCAAGAATTTAGATGGGGCGGTCTGCGTCATTATCCCCTCACGCGCGAAGCGCCTAATAATCCGGGAGGAGGGGGAGACCCAAGAGAATAAAACCCAGATGCACTCGACCTGCATGCAACCGGTTTCGGGTATATGTAACAGGGGAAAGACCCCTCAAGATCAATCTTGGTATTTCTTTTTCTAAATTGTGGACGGGAAGTTTCGGAGCAAACGTTTGATGAATAGAAACAGAATAATCGCAGATAGTGTATATTCGTTTAGTGTGGAATATGAAATTACTGTGCTGCAAACAGTGCTTCCGGCAAGGAGGGGCTGCGGGCGGCGGCATATTCCCAAGAATACAGATCAATTGCGCTAAATCAATTTCAATTTCAAAAATATTTCAACAACGACCAATATATTGTTTTGTTCCGTGGTGGAGGATTCTCCCCGATGGCACATTGTTAGCTTCATCAAGGCGTCCCTGGTTTAATAACCGGTGGAGACACATAGGTGTTCGGATCCCACTTTAAGCTGTAGGCCCAGTCCCGATTAGCTTTACTATGCATAAAATGCAATTAAATCAATGTTTCATGGTCGCAAGAGTGTAAAACATCTGAGTCACATAAAATATAACGTTTAGCTTGAATTAACAGTGTTACCTTCTCAAAGCATTTAAATAGAAATGGCATATGCATGGTTTCGTTACACATTCCAACTTTAGGCCAAAACCTAAATAGTTTTACTAAATTAAAAAAAAAATACTCTCAAAAGAGGAACACTGAAAAATTTGTTTAAAAGCAGATTTTCATGCCCCAAATATCGTACTAACAATAATATTACATACATTGTATGCATAATCACACAATAGCAGTAAAGTGGAAAATAAAATACGAAAATTGTATTTATTAACTCCACATACATACATGCACCTCCATAAGTGTGTTATGTATTATGTATCTGCATGTCTGTGTTAACTTATATTTCTGTTATTGGCCTGGAACCGTGGCGGAGTGGTTGGCACAGCGCTCTACGACGCCATGGGTCCTGGGTTCGAATCCCGGCCTGAGCATGGATGTTCTTTGTGATTGTGCCTTCATCAATTTCACAATATCATCACTCATCCTCATTTTCGCGATTAGCCAAAACTGGATTAAAAGCGACGCGAAATAACAAGGAATCAAAATGATCCGTAAATATGTTTCATGCTTCAGGACGTACTGGTAGCCTTCATTTTTCACCCCCTGGAAGTTTTTTTGCCCTAGTCCACAGTTTTGGAATAAGGCTGGGATGTTTACAATAATTGAAGAAGCAATAATCCGACTTATTGCATTAAGCGATTCGCTAATATATAACAACACAAACAATGCGGCCGAAAACTTCATGTCAACAGTTATAAAATTTACCGGGGGAAAGAGAATTGACTTTTCTCGAGGTCAAAGCTACACCAGAAGAGTATCGGCAGCTGTCTTATCCCACAGTTCACCGGGCAATGAATGGCAAAGAAAACAGTACAAGAGAATGCACAAGAAAAACACTTCATCTCCAATGGCGAGACTTATTATTAAAAGAAGCAAAAAGCTCTTGAGAAATAAGGAACATTTCACATCAAGAAGATCATTATTTCAGAAGGGCACCAGTGACATTGTCAGTTACTTTAGTGCAAGACAAAATTTGCAAAAAAAGAACACAGAGAGATATTTAGATTACGGTGCCTCGAACATTCCAGAACAACAGTTACGGAATCTTTGCGAAGAATATTACAATAATAAGGTTGACATTGGAAAGGACAAGATTAAGGATATTGAACGACTTACCAGAGAACAATCAACTTGCAAACAATGGAAAGCAGAAAGACGGATCAGAGTAACTGCCTCAAACGTAAAGAAAATAGCTTGTAGACGAGCAGGCACTTCAACATCGCCACTCGTCAGAAATTTATTATATCCACCATTCCTCTCTGGTAATGCTATAGCTTGGGGTAAAGCCAACGAACCAATTGCCAAAGAGCAATATGAACAAAAGTTTTCAGTCTCCATAAAAAATTGTGGCCTATGCATCGACGAATTCCATCCATTTCTTGCAGCATCCCCCGATGGAGTAGTCACATGCAATCAAAATTCCTATCTCATAGAAATAAAATGTCCATATGCAGCCCGTTATTGTAAGACCATTGTTGAGGCCGCCCAAAACATCAAGAGTTTTCCACTATCTGTTAGCAACAGTGGTCATTTATATCTTCCCAGAAACCATCAATATTTTTACCAAATTCAAACACAGTTACAGTGTTGCAACATGGAAAGATGTAATTTAGTGCTGTATATCCCTAGTGATTTGAAAGTTCTGACCATAACTAGAGATAGAGATTTCATGCGACAGATTATGGACAAGTTGCAAAGATTCTACAATGAATGTTTGCTGCCGGAAATTGTAGATTCTCGTGTAGAACGAGGATTACAAATCCGCGAACTAAAAACGAATGTAGTACAAACTGAGAAGAGACAAGAAAATAGCTGAACCTTGCAAGTTTTCAGTTCTTCCTATTTTAGGAACCTTTATGTCAAGTGAATAATTCAAAATGAATTTTATAGACTTGTGTGGTTGAGATATCTTTGAAAAGATTACAGTCGTCAGCAAACATGAGTATATTGACAGGAAGTGAGGAAAGTCTTTGAGGGAGATCGTCCAAAACGCTCCCTTGTGGCACCCCAGACAAAGACAAGACAGGAAGAATATCAGAAGATTCGCCTGAAAGGGTGACACGCTGTGTCTATGAATGTAGATAATTCTGGACTAAGGATTTGCCATGTATGTTAAATCTAGTTCGTAATTTGTGAATAAGAAGAGCATGGTTTACTTTGTCAAAGGCTTTTGAAATATCCAAGTATATCACATCTAGCTGGGAATTTTTGGAAATAGCCCTGGTGGCATGTGAAAGGAGAACTTAAAGATTACTGAAGCAAGAGCTACCTGGAAGAAAACCGTTTTGGGCAGTACTCATACGCGGAGATGTAAATCTTAAAAATCTGTCCTTAATGATTTTTACACAGATTATAGACAGACGTGATAAGAGTGATATTGGTTTGTATGATGTACCAATATTTTTATACACAGATTTGTGAATGGGAACAACGTTGGCTTTCTTGAACATCTGAGGAAACACGCCTTCAGAGAAGCACCTATTTAGCGAGAGAGAGAGAGAGAGAGAGAGAGAGAGAGAGAGAGAGAGAGAGAGATGGGGTTCGATCCAAGAAACCCTTTATTCGTAACCATTGGGCCATAGAGAGGTTCAGATAATTTCGTTTATTAGTGAAATATTTGCTTTTTCTAAGTTGACATTGGAAACATAACGTTTAACATAACCCAGTGTTGCCATCAAGCAAATAATGAACATTTAAGGCTGGTTACATTCCCTTGTTTGTATTGCTGCTATGGTATCGGTTTATTACAGTTGGTCATGTCGAGAATAAAATTGTGTCCGTCTGGATTTCTCCCGAAGCCGTTACAAACCACATTCATTAGCAATTAACTGCAAATAATGCATCGTATAAATTACCCATTCCATTACATTGTTTTCTCATGTGTAACATGATGGGGGGGTCAGTGTAACAATAGGCCTATAAATGTAATTTATTCCATCTCTAGGTTCAGTAGGCAACAGTTAGTACTAGCCTGTGTTTAGGGCCGCTCGGCTGGCCTTATCCGGTCCCGACTGAAGAAGTATTAAGACGTACCCAAACACAGTAGTAGAGACAATGGACCTGGTCAAAGCAAACTATTGTAGGTGGCAGCACCCCTGTTGTGTGCTATTGATGGGCAATTGTTCTCCCATTTAAATACATGGGGAATTTGATGCTGAACTTTCTGCTATTACATTAAATTGCAAGTTTAATTTCATCTTAACCTCAGAAATGATGTCTGAACATGATAGATAAATAATCAGTGCTGCGAAACTAAGAATTTTAATAAGACGATCGTCAACAGCAGAAAAGATATTAGAACTCAAAAAAGCCTTAAAATGTGCACATCACTTGTTTACGTCACTTGGAATTTTTACAATTTAAGTGAATCCGGTAAAGAATAATACATAATAATTCCACGAGACAGTACTTTTATTTTAATAATTTTTATTAATAAATAACCGACTCCCTTTTTTACGTGATATCATACTCTTCCTTATAGCTAGTAAATATGGTTCTCTATTTTATACATACACAATTATTGGGAAGAATAATTATTACAAAAATATTTTATATTCTGTGTCATGTCTCGCAACCTCTAGGGCTTTCTTACAGGAATTATAATTTTAAAATTGTTGGGACCCAAAACAAAAGGGACGAAAATACGAGGGGAAAGTGTCTGCTTAATACAAAGAAAACATATGTTAATATTAAGTTATCGGATAGAGCATAGTCTATAATAATAAATATGAGCTTACTCATTCAATACATTTTCTCTTTGTAATTTGGGGAATTTCTCGGATTCCTGCTCCCGCCGTTGAATTACACATACTCGCAACAAGAGGAAACATAAAAGCGTAGTGTAAAAATCTAAAATTTTTGTATTATAGACCAGTGGCAGCTAGGGACGACCAAAATTACGTCAAGTTTAGTGCTCTTTGTGCATAAACATACTATATTTAGCCCGTCTGAGCTACCCTGCCGTTGCGCTTTCAATTTGTGAGGTATCAGTGAATAAATGTGATCTGTAGACATAATATATTAATTCTTAGGTTGTAACGATCGGGAAATTTTGATTAATTTTGATACTTGATTGAATAATTTTCAATCAGCCCTCGTATATGTATTTTTAAATATTTTTCTTTTGAGGGCGTATAATTTTTCTTGGATTCAAAGCAACGCTGTTTCTGCCGGGCGAAAAAGAACGCAGAGCAAGCTGAATCTTGCATTTTCTTTTGTCTCAACAATGCGTTTCTTACACTCGGCGCTGCCCTTGGTAAAAGTAAACTCAAGTTCTATTGTCTTTCTTTCTGTGTGTCTTTTGGAAGGGGTAATTGTTGTAGCTAAAAATAACTTTCAGTTAGGCCTAATCTTTTGTTTGGGGGAGAAAATTACGCAATCCGGCAAGTATAAATACTGGGAGATTCGTCGGCAAAATTCATTCCGTTCTTGATTTTTAAGGTAATCACTTTGCACGTAGGGGTCCAGGCTTTGAGAATACGGGCAATGTGTGAGAAGTGGCTGGTCAGCCCTCTTCTTCCACAATGTCCGGCATTTTCAAGAAGCTACCCCTAGGACTAGTGCTGGTCAGTACAGTCTTTAAGGGGGAACCGCGTGTCTATAAACAATTAATTCATATATACTATATAACTTACATATTTAAAATCATTAATCATTTATAAATTTTCGTTATCTCGTTATCTCGTCGGTGTGACTCCATTTATATCATGAAAATTAAACTGGAGTTTTCAAAGATCTACACGTACAATCTTCTTGTCATGTTCGAAATCTTTTCTATTTTTAAATCATCTGGAGCTTTTCTGGTTGAGGAGGTTCTGTAAATAAATTTGAAATGTTGTTGCCTTAAACTTAGAGCACTCTTCTGGTCAGAAGGTGCACGTTAATGACTTTCCGTAACAAGTCCGTTAGAATGTAAATACTTGCGTCATTAAGTAAAAGCGAATGGTTTCATTTATTGGTTGTCATGGTACAGATTATTGGGTCAGCTATAATAAGTTTTGGTCGTAAATTTCTAATAGAGAAATAAGTGTATTCTGTAGATCTACTTTTATAATATGAGTAGCCGGCGGTAGTTTGAAAAGGATAGATATGGTTTTTCCTGTTGAAGAGGGTGAGATTGGTTCCCCTATTATGGTGCATTTATAATATAAGTAGCCGATGATTGCTTGAAAAGGGTTGAGGTATTGTTTTCCCCTGTTGTAAAGGGTTGAGATTGGCTCCCCTATTATTTGTTATGAATGTTTTGAGGTTGGCCTGTATTGTTTTCCCCGGTGGTAAAGGGTTGAGAATTGGTAGTATCCTGAATTCTGTAGTAACATAATGTAAGTGGTAACTTTACTGCTGTCAAGGTTGGATCTTAAGTGGGTAGTATATCTTGTGCACTAGCCAATGTTTAGAGGTTGGCTCTTAAGTGGGTAGTATACCTCAATTGCGAAAGAAATATGAAGTCATGGATATAGAATTTACGAATAATAAAGTTCAGTCTTTTGTAAAGCTTTTGAATACAAAGTAAGATCTTCGACCTTATGTGAAATTGTTGCACTCGTAATATGTCCAGTTGTCGGGACCGAGTAACTGTAGTTTTAGATCTTTGATGGATTCAGACATGTGGTAAAAAAGGTGCTCTTTGTTTTGTGGTTATTTCTGTAAATCTTTTTATATGTCACGATCAGAAGTTTGTATATTTTGGAAACTCCAACCATGATTCAAAAATTTAAAACTTCAATTGATGTACAAATCAGGAATATCTTACATGTATTATATTTAGGAGTTGGGTTATTTCGAGTTGAGTTGCAAATAAATTCAGTAATTGATAAAGTATATTTCTTTGAAAAGTAATAAGTAAACACAACTAATGATTATTGTGTATTAAAAAAAGGTAAAGTGCTCCCCTGTGCATAGCACCACGCCATGAAGGCGTATAGGGGGTGTGGGGGTAACGCCCCACTTTCTCGATCCGGTCGTGTGTGGGGGTGATGTGATCAGCACCACGCCCCTGACCGCCTTTACCCCCCAGGGTTTCCCCCAGGTACCCATGTTATTCGACGCTGGGTGGGCGCCGGGGCCGCTTCCAACGTTAAGAAAGTCCCCGGATTTGAACCGGCCGGGGATCGAACCCGGGACCTTTAGCGTGGTAGTCAGACGCGTTACCGACAGCCACCGCGGCCACTATTTTGTTGATTGACGGACTTCTGGTTTGACAGGATGTTCCGCCGCCGCTGGTCAGCGGGGTGGGTGGAGGTGCTGTTGACCCACAAGTTCGTCAGTTATTTTGGTGCTGCTTCCATTGTGACCTGCATGTACGTTCTCACTGGTCAGTTGAACGTGGGTGCGATCACGATAGTTAAGCCAAGTAACGAAGTGAGGGTAATTATACTTCAATATAGATTTAAGAATCAATAGAAATGTAAGCTAAGTTGAGATGCAGACCCGAACTCTGGAATGCGGTTTCTCATGTCCCGAAGGTACTGAGTAAATAGTCCAGACAAATAAGTATCTAACATTTTAGGCAGCAACGCTCGGTCTTAGTCGTTCGAGGGGGCCGAGCTGGTGCGTCGCGTACCTGGCGATGGGCTAACGGCCTTATTCGTTGCTAGGTCCAGGACAATATCATTTTCTCAAACTTATGACTTTCTACATAATCTTAAAAGAATCCTAAACATATTTTTATTATCGATTTACACGAAAAATGCTTACCCTTCGTTGAAAATAACGTTTGAATAGCCATCCTATCACGCTCCAATGTAAAGCCTAGGGCAACCAGATGAACGAAATTATTTAGGGACACAAGAGGAAAAGTTTGGCAATAAACAGCCCCATTGGTAAATTCCTGGGCTGCTGGAATTTAGAGAAGGATCGGGAGCAACTTCAAATTCGACAAAATACCTCACCATAAAAGTCAAAATAGTGATCACAGGAGTAGACTACGACAACTCTCTCCGCTACTCCACTAGTCATTTCCTCTTGACATAGAAGGTATATTTTTCAAGGAAATACCTAGCTCAAGCCATGGAACATATTAGCATCCTATAAGTTCTGATTATTTCTGAAGTCTCATGTAATTAAAACATTTCAAAATACATTGTGTCCGGAATGAGACGGACGCCTATCAAATTGTTGTTATAATTCATTACACAAAGATAAACGTACATTATGCGTTAGAGTAGCTGTTGATTTTTCGCGCGAATGCGTGACACGCGTAATAGTGGCGTTGCTGCAGTTGCGAAAGTCAAGAGTGTGTATGTGAATTCCGTTGTGGAAGTGCAGTGTGACTTTTGTTGTGTGTCTGCGAAGGACACTCAATCACAACACCATCAAAGTATGGGGGGGGAAATAGTGTGCTGAAAACTCGAGGAGACAAATCGCAATAGGCACTAAAGCCACTGGGCCGCTTTTCTTCGACGAGCCGACGATCACACGATATTCAAATCTCCATATGCTCGATAATTTGCAGTTAGTCCATTTGCTTCCAACTGTTATCTTCCACTTGGAAGATTCACATTGTAGCTGTCAACTAAGGGATTACCTGGACACACAGTTCCCTGGTCATTGGATTCGACGAGGCGGACGCGATTTCGGAACATTAGGCTCCTATACTATTTCTTCTGGCATTATATCAAAATCCTTAACCTGTAAGAAATGCATGTACCCATACATGACGTGTAATTGCAAAAAAACGTGTAGATATTACTATACACCTTCGTTTACTCTATTCACCGATGCACACAAACTAGTCAAATTGCTCCAAATTTGGTTTTTCCACACTAAACCATTTGTATCATCTCATAAATAAGAATATTGTTTTTCACAAACTTTTCCAAAACCATGATTTACTATTTCTGAAAACTTTCGAGAGTAAAGTATTCAATATAGCTTTATTAGAAATATATTTTACACTCTTTGTTCAAGAGAACGTCTTACGTAAAAAGTTAGTAAACAGAACTACCACGATCTTGCTACACACATCAAGATATGCATTACATAGCGGAGTGGTTAGCACATCTCGCT
This sequence comes from Lepisma saccharinum, assembly GCF_977018435.1. Lineage (NCBI taxonomy): Eukaryota > Metazoa > Arthropoda > Insecta > Zygentoma > Lepismatidae > Lepisma > Lepisma saccharinum. The sequence goes on from NC_139253.1 coordinate 43,055,311, forward strand.
ACGACGCCAGGGGTCCCGGGTTCGAATCCCGGCCTGGGCATGGATGTTTGTGAGTATACATTCATCAATTTTCATTATATAATAACTCATTCCCGTCTTCGTAAATTAGCCAAAAGTGGCACAAAAGCGAAGTAAAATAAAGCAAATCAATCAATATCCATTACGATATATTCTCACACTCTCTTAATGTATAGCCATTACATTTTAAAAAGTGAGACAGAGTGTATTATTAAAAATAAACACCGCAAATAAGACAATTATTGACATAATTGATAAACGCACCCACAACTCTGTATGGTTGGCCATGAACAAATCCCAAGGCATCCAAACACCATATGAACCCACTCACCAGATACAAAAAAAAGTCCCTAAAAAAAAAAAAGTAATACAGACCTGGTACACATACAAGTAATTTCCCCCCGGTTTCATTAATTTCGAATTTTTCCTGAAACAGCTCTAACAGTTCCGACATTTTATTGCTTTTTTTTTCATCCAAATCGGGAGAGAGTTGAAACTCAGGTAATCGATACAGAACAGAACAGTACAGGACGTACGATTTGTCATCGACGTATTGTTATGCACACAACAATTGCAATACCTCCGGTTACACTTCTTCATGCTGGAAAAAAAGTGCGGATTCGGTTCGATCTACTGCTCAGGGCAATAAGGAAGTTGGAAAATCATGGTTAAAAATATCAAAATCCAAATGGGGCGTTCCTTGTCAAAGTGTCCCTGAATCTCAATTTTTAAAAGTAAATGCAATGCTGTAACTTTATTCTATCTTGTGAGTGAACAATCCGAAATTGTTATTTGCATTAAAATTCAAGCATTTTACACAATTAAGGTAGAAGGTATTTTACATATCGTTGGTTTCTTTTAAGTTTTTGATTTACTTTGTTTTCTATTGTGCCCCACCCGTGACAGTAAAAAGCAATTAATTTCTTCTTTAACTGTTACATTACCCTCTCAACTCATTCAAAGGTCAATCACCTTCTCTTTTTGTTTTCAATAATTTATTTTTTATCATTTGACAATTTACTTAATAAGAAATTTATCTTAATTTCTGTGAAGAGGCATTGTTTCGTCTGTCCCACCCGTGACACAAAAATGTTCACTTACAGCTATAAATCTGGGAAATTATTCTAAGGGTAGTTATGTTTAATCAACAGTGTTAAGTGTTATATTTCACTGCACAGAAACTGTAAGAAAAATGTTGCTTAACTATCAGTAGAATAGTTTACTTTAATATCAAAAATTTAGTCCGCGTGTCCCACTCGTGACAATGAAATGCACCATATCCATATATACGTGGGTTGTATATAAAGTAGTTGCAACACTGTCAGGAAAAGGTGTAATAGCACCGTGCATGTGCTATCACTATCAGGCAATGAGCAGTGTCAGTTTGGGCCCATGTTGATGTGTGGAGTGCCAAAAGTTGTTGGTGCAGCGAGTGGTGTTTTGTATGTATGAGGTTTGTGACTGACCCAAAGATGTTCGTTTATTTCATTTATTATGTTTTGTTTAATTTTGTGCTTAATACGCATGATGATATATTTATGTTATCAATTTCTGTTTTGTTATATTTTGGAAAACGTTGTTGCATTATATGATGTATAATTAATTATAATCACATTCTTCATAATGTAAAATTACGATGTATACATTTCTATATTATTTTTGACCATAGCAACGAAAAAGAAACAAAAGACAGTAGATCAATAAGTGAAAAATATATTGAAGTTATATATAGTGACGTCCGAGTTTTCTTTGAATTTAACAAACTGTAAGTAGATTTGGAAAAAAGATAAATACTAGGATGTTTCGTTGAAGTACAAGTAAAAGGCTTGCTTCAATAATTTGGTGCCTACAGCCAGGATTCAAGAAGAAAAGGACAATCTTCTGATGCGTGGTTTGAGGTTTGCGCAATGGTTGTTACAGACTTTTAAAATTTTATTTTGTCTTCGAGTTGCAATTTGTTGAACATGTTGCGAAGGCAAAATTGGCGACCCTAGATATTTTATTTATGTTTATTATTATTCTGTGCAGTCATGGCAGATAAAACTAAAGAAACTAAGTCTAGACATTCACGTAGGCTAAAGTCTAATGTTGCATATGAAGGAACTTACTTAAATAGTAGTAATTCTCACGATGGGGACATTTGTGGTGTACAGTCAGGTAAGATTGAAGGAGTGGCGTGTTGTGATAAACTTGATAATGACCTGAGGTATGTGCAATGTTTTGATTGTCATTCGTGGTATCATGTTTCATGTTTGAAGCTTTCCGTCACACATTGGACAATTTATTCTACCACTAAGGAAAAATATTGTTGTAACAAATGTGATTCCAGTTACGATCCTTACCAATTGCCAGTGTATTTGGAAAGTATAAATCCTAATTTAAATGACATACTAAACAGCATTAGAAGCATACAATTAGCTGTTGTAAGTTCTAATCAAGAACTTAGGACTCAGTTTGAACAGTCTAATCAGGAACTTAAGACTCAGTTTGAACAGTCTAATCAGGAACTTAAACAGTCTAATCAGGAACTTAAACAGTCTAATCAGGAACTTAAACAGTCTAATCAGGAACTTAAGACTCAGTTTGAACAGTCTAACCAAGAACTTAGATCAGAATTAAATCTGTCTAATGAAAATATTCAGGTTAAACTCGACGTTATATCTTTAAAACAAGCTGAATTATCTAGTGCACATACACAGTTATCTTCACAGCTTGATGTTAAATTTGAAGCTGTTAATCATGATATTAGTCATGTTAACAATCGGCTCAATATTTTAATGTCTGAATTTAAGGACAAAATAGATGCGGTTAGTACGGCGTGTTTACAATCAACTAAACGTCTTGAATCTGTATTAGATAATAAATGTAGTAATGTTGATGTCAAACTATCTGAATTTGAAAATGTGCAATTATCATTGAAAGAACACGTTCTTGATTATGATCAACGTTTAGATAATCTCAATTCAAATTGTAATGACTGCTCTGCTAATATAGTTGATCTTATATCTAGAGTCACTATTTTAGAAAGTAAAAGCGATGTTAATGCTGATGCATATTTCTGATTGTACAGAAAAGTTCCAACAGTTTAATTCCCGAATTGAAGGTATGGAACAAGGTAACAAAAACCTTCAATCTGATGGCAAATATTTAACAGCCGAAGTTAATTCTAATGCTCATAATTCTGTTGTTACAAATAGTAATAGTAGGACAAAATCAATTGTTGTGGATAATACAGAATCTAATACATGTAGGAATGGAAAAACTCAGTGTGATGTTGTACTCAGTACTTCGTCTAGTGATGTATCAGATGATTCTTCTAGGACAGTTTCCGGTAAGAAGAATGTTACTAACACTCGTGCTCGTAAACATGTCCGTTGGAAGCACAAGTATAATAAATCTGTAAGATCTAGCTCTGAAGAAACTTCCGTAAAGAAATTCCGAAGTGACGACGTAGAAGGTCCATTCCAAAAACGAGAGTTATGTGCTGAGAAATATAACTACACTAACGCTTGCTATCAACTGTTTGGTACAAATTCACATCCTACTTCTAGTTTTGTGTTTACTAAGAATAATGACAATGTTAGTAAAGTACATAATAATCCACATTGTCATCTGGATCAAAGCGTTAATTCTCCCTGTATGTGGTGTGATTTTAACCCACAAATATCAGAACCTAACCCACAAAATGATTGTGTTAGTAATATCTATCGTGATGCAAGTGTACCATGTTCAGTTTCGAACAATCACGATGATCCTCATTCTTCTGTAAATGGTTCGAGATTGCATAACTGTAGTAACACAGGGTTAAACGGACCAAATCATATTTGCTATAATCGACCGTATAGTTTGAGAGGAAGAAGTGATCATCCTATAACTAGAAATACATGCAATGGAGAAGGAAATGCAAGAAGTGGACGTTTAAAATTAAGTGAATTATCTCAATTGCCTAAGTTCTCGGGAAAGATAGAGCAACAATCAGCGAGAGAATATATTGAGCAGCTGGATAACATATTAAATGTTGTAGGAGTGCCAACAGAAATGAAACTGCAAAGTATTCAACAATGCTTCACTGGGAGAGCTGGTTATTGGTTTCGGACTCATAAATATTACTTTAATTCTTATAATCAGTTTGTACAAGAATTCATTAATCAGTTTGCTTCTTCGGAAGTTATCCAATCACAACTCTCCGTATTGAGGAATCGCAAATACGATCCCAGTGTACATGGCAGTTTAGAGACTTTTGCTTTAAAAACTCACTCCAGTTATTGCAATTTGGTTGAAAATCCTCAAGATATAGATGTTGTGCAGTTAATACTTAGCCAATTACCTGATAATATTGCCAATCACATTACTTGTCACGAAATTCGTTCAGTAGATCAACTAACTAGCATGTTAAGAAGACTAGATGTAATAAAATTTAGTAGAAAGGGGCTTGTTGTTCTTCCTAATGAAGACAACGAACGTGAAAATATTCCAAAGATTTTTAAGAACTCTGAACAAAATAGAGGCAAGTTAAATGTGCGGCAAGTTAATGTTCGACATTCAAAGACCACTAGTGTTTGTACTCAGACTCCAACTAGTAGTGAGGTAGATGCCAATGCTGTTATCAACCAAGGTTACGAAAATCGGCAGGGAAACAATCTTCGAGGTCGATATTTCAACAATTTTAGGCGAACCTCTAATAATTATGGATATCATGGAAATGTTATTGCTCGAAACAATTATAATGGTTTAAGATCTAGAAACGGAGGACAATTCCAAAATAATTATCGTTCACCTACAGGACAATTTAATGATGATAATTTGCTCAATCAATCGCGATTCTATTACAGGAATGAAAATCGCAGTGCTAATAATAATACAATGCCATATCAGGGTTATCCTGCAAATTCAAATTCATTAAATTCTCAACCTGAATCAGCAGGTTTGTTATCACAAACAAATTCTGATTCTACAAGAATGGCAAGTCGTGAACAAAATACTTCGCAAATAAATCAAGTACAAGGTTCTTTACCTTTAACGCAAGTTCCCGTGAGATGTTAAATTAAAAGGTTGGGATGATTTACTTCAAGCAAGTTTTGTACAAGGGCAAAGTTTTGTTAAAGCATACATCAAGAAATTTTGTTATTCTTCGCACTTTAATTTAAAGAAAAGTGGAATTTTTTAAATCTATGCATATTCAATGGAACTGATAATGTTGGAACTTCTTCCTATTGCTACTGATGTGCTAAAATACGAGAATTGTTGTTGCGTGCAAGTAAAAATGTACATTTTGTTTCTGCGCGATATTGTTTAAGAATTTGTTCAGAGAATAATATACTCTGCATATAAATAATTGATTTATGCCAATATATTGTATCTAGTAGGAATGAGAAATGTAATTATCCACTAGATTACATATGGTTATTATTTTATTTGAGAATTGATGTGTCTACAAAGTACATGAATAAATGTAGACAATACTTTTATGAAAGGCCATGGATGCCCTGACGATGTGATGATTATCTTCGTCTAACAAGTTTATATGCGCGAAATAAGTATGATATTTAAAGAAACAGTCGCAGCATTAATTTATTACTTGCAACTCAATTGACAACTTGATGTATTTGTTCAAGGAAATTTGTAATCAGGTAGCCAGCCATATTGAAAATAATTACGGAGTTTCCAACTGAGATAGTGATTTAGAAGATATAGAATAAGGAATGAACTAGGTGTATGTTTTGCATTTCTTGATTGTCGTGTATTAGTTACATCTATAAATTACTATTGCTGAAGAAATTATCCAAGATTTAGTGAAGAAGTGAAGTAAGAAGATTTGAAGATTTTGAGAATTACATCGAACAATGAGAAGCTATAAATACAATTTGAGATGTAATAATTTATGTTAATGATTGTTTCCATTCAAGAATATTGTTTTTTCGTTTAGTGTACTGAATGAATGGAATTACAACGAAGTGCAATACAAAATGTGTCAGTCAAGTTTGATTCATGGAGTTCATAATGAACTGAATTAATATTGTTCAATAAAAGGAATTTATGTTGTAATTTAAAAATGCAATGTTCATAAGTTTGCAACTAAATGTGTTTAAAATTTTCGATATTTACAGAACTTAAATAAGTCGAAAATTTTCACCCGGAAGGGGTGCGTATTGTGACTGACCCAAAGATGTTCGTTTATTTCATTTATTATGTTTTGTTTAATTTTGTGCTTAATACGCATGATGATATATTTATGTTATCAATTTCTGTTTTGTTATATTTTGGAAAACGTTGTTGCATTATATGATGTATAATTAATTATAATCACATTCTTCATAATGTAAAATTACGATGTATACATTTCTATATTATTTTTGACCATAGCAACGAAAAAGAAACAAAAGACAGTAGATCAATAAGTGAAAAATATATTGAAGTTATATATAGTGACGTCCGAGTTTTCTTTGAATTTAACAAACTGTAAGTAGATTTGGAAAAAAGATAAATACTAGGATGTTTCGTTGAAGTACAAGTAAAAGGCTTGCTTCAGGTTGAAATGATCACCATTTTGTTCATCCCCCTAAAACATGTTCGTCAAGAGATTTTGGATCAAAATCCAGGTTTGTCCGTGGCAAAAATGCACGAGAATGTGATCAAGAATTGCACGAAGACTGGAGAAACAATCCCTAGTCGCAACTGCTTGTTGCACAATGGTGACAATATGGGGAACCCAGCATGATGCAATTTTCCTCATGTTCTCGCTGACACATCCCAATCCCCTCAAGAAGTGCACTTTCCGATTGTGCAACTATTATATACGGCTAGGTATTGTTTCTACAGGCTACATTCTCGTGCATTTTTGCCACGGGCAAACCTGGATTTTGATCCAAAATCTCAGTTTTACATTGGCAAACATGTTTTAGGGAGGTGAACAAAATGGTGATCATTTCAATCTCATACATACACAACAGCACTCGCTGCACCAACCACTTTTGGCAATCCACACATCAACATGGGCCCAAACTGACATTGCTCACTGCTTGATACTGATAGCAAGCACATGCACGGTGCTATCACACCTTTTCCTGACAGTGTTGCCACTACTTTATTTACAACCCACGTACATCATAACTTTCTCACTCCTCATGGTTAACTAAACCATACAAAAATCATGGCATAAAACAGGAATACAGGACGAAGGAACACTGATAATTGTGGCAGCGCTCTGTTTCAGCTCTGAATGAGGCCATCCCAAAATTCTCACAGCCTCGGGCAAAATAAAACTTGCTCATATGCATATTCCGCGAGCGGTTTCAGTCACACAGTAACAATAGAGCACCTCGCATACGCGTCCTGCCTAAATGTAAGCGGTTTCCCTCTCTGCTGGAATTTCCAGGGGAAATATTCCAAGCATGACAAGAGTGATGGATTGCTGTGTGGCTTGCACAGCGACAAGCACTTGTTTACTTTTGTTACAGTCGCCAATGGACGGCAAAGTTTTTTATTCTCCACTTTGCGACGCAGGCGCCTGATTGGTTTGCCAGAGAGCGAATGGCAGTTCAATATTTGTCTCACAAAATAGCTCAAATTCCTGTTTCATTGGAAGTATCGCATTTCGATACTCGCCGAAATTCATCTGAAGAAAAATTAACAAGAGAGCATTTTCGTCATATTACGTACAAACGTGCACACAGCTGAAATATATATGTATATATATATAGAATGCCAATGAAATAGTTTTTCACATTCAAGAGCTATTATTTTTATTTTTGAAAACCGTTGGCATGTTATTGTTTATGAAATAAGTAGCCCTAGATAGATTGATTGATTTGGTGTTTTAAGTCCACTTTATGCACAGTAAGGCTAATCGGTACTGGACCTACAGTTTAAAGTGAGATCCGAACTACTATGTGCCTCCACCCTAGATAGAGTAGGTAGTCCGTTCCTGTGGTGGATTAACTTACATTTAACATTTTAAATGTCACTAAGGGTTGTTAATTTTATGTCAACATGGAGGTCTAAATTTTATACGGAATGGAGAGGGGTATCATCTATTGTAACTCCTCAATTCGCTCATGATGTATTCGAATTCTGTTCTATAATACAGTCAGAAATTGAAGATAGCGGCTTAATACAGAGAAACGCATCACCGACATAAAGAGGCCACGATACTGAATAAATATAGTAGATTGTACGTATGAAATTTCATGACAATGTTAGAATTAGCATTTTCAATTTATTTTACAGTATATATTTCAACCATTCACTCTTTTTGAAACTGTATTACTTGCTTCTCCGCATCTAGCACAATGTTGTAGACATACTATGCACAGCTGTTATCATACACACAGGCAATTCGACATTGCACAACCACGCTACATTCCACCCTAATCGGAATGATCATTGTCCACTAATCATCATGCGTATCCCACAGCCCACCTTCAAACATTCTCACACCCAGCGCCTTTATAAATAGGCGATGACGCAACCAGAAGCACCTGCAACAAGCAGCAATATTTCACTTGACAACACAAAAAGACTGCACCTCACTGATTTGCAGTTTCAGATTCTCAAGTGACATACAAATTGTTTCAGCAGAAAACTTCGAATCATTTCTGACACTATAATTTTCATACTCCTGGAAATGATTTGTTATCTCTAATACGTATGTGAAAAGAAACCTACACCTACCTTGCAAATTGGTAGCATAAAAAAACTGACATGACAAAATAAACGCTGAACGTCTGAGAAGGACAAAAAATGACAGTTTGGAAACGACAAAAACACCACTATTATGAAGCAAACTGTTTACTCCAAGGGAATCTACGTGTTCTTTGTATATAATGTTGTTCACATAAAAACCCTTTTGGAAAAGAATGGACATCCCTTCCCGTCAGTTACATTGTATTAGGACCCAGCGATGTTGTCGCAGAGCCTAAATTTTATAAAATGTTTATTAAATTATTATTAAATTGGGCTTCGTTATTAGTTACTCAATATTTCCAAACCGGGTGTTATGCGATTAATACCAATTATTTTGCGATAATTATCAAAAAAAAGTGCATTGATTTATGCTTACGCACCTCCAGTGGTCATGCTTGGTTAATTACCTCTGTTTTATTACTGTATATGCGATGGCAAAAATAATAGAAATCGTAAAGGAATAAGAGTTTATGTCACAGCCAGGGGGGAACATGAAAGGAGGTACCCCGTACCCCCCCCCCCCACATCAGTCATCCAGGCTATTAAAAATAAGTCAATGGTTGTCCTCTCATTTAACTTTAACAGTAAATGGAATTTTTGTAAAATAAAAATTGTCTGGCTTTACTTTTTTTTTCTTTTTTTTTTTTACACGTGTACGCTGGTTTCGTAATGGAGCACAAAAATAGAATTGTGACTCTCGTAAAATTCTTACCGAATGAATGAATGCTTCCGTAGATTCCAGAATAATGACACTTCATTTTGAAATAAATAGTTTAAAATAATATAAGTTATGTGCCTTTGGTTAATGAGATTCGTCGTCACATAGCAGAATCCGCTATATTGAAGGGAACTAGAGAACGGTAATCATTTAGGTTTGGAAACACTAACCTTCCACAAAAGCACGACTTAGCAACGTCGTCATTCATTTTCATGCACAAGCTTCACTTGTATTTTGACAGCAATGTGTACAGCATATGAACCCTATCTGATGAAGCGTATTGCTTTCAAATTAATGTAATTAGCGAGAAGCGACATCAAAAGTTTCGAGCTGGACAGGAAAAGATGCAATCTTATGGATAAATTACTCTAATATCTCGGTTTCTTCACCGCGGCTTGTGGCCATGTCGGTTAAAGGCCAGCTTTGTAAGCTGAAATCCTAGGTTCGAATCACCGTGTCTCCAAAATATTTTTTCTTACCAAATGGGTGCTACATAATGTATTTCTCGTCACACCAATTGCAGCCTGAAACTTTGCTATTGTTTGCGTGCCAATAACAATATGTATTGAAGCTATTACTCGTTCAGAGAACGTGACTGTTACTCGAGACTATTTGAAATTGAGATCTTTTAGTTGCTGCTAAGCCTCGATAATTACAAGAAGTGCTAAAATTGAAAATTTTTGTGTGATAAAACACACCGTTAATATTCTCAAGAAGGAAACCACTGAAATTAAATGAGTAAGTTTTCAGGAACATCAGCAGATGTATTTTAAGATGTTCCGTCATTCATGTGTCACTCTCCTCATTCTATACATAGATAGATATTTACAAGTGACCCACTCGATGAATGCTCGCACCTTAAGAGTGATTTTCAGATGGGAAAGAAAAAAGCGTGGACCAAATTGTAAAGTTAACAATCTTATTGACTACATAAGGAATTAGCATGTGGCGTAAGGATTCTGGCCATAATCAATTTTTGTAACAAATAGGTGCACAATAGTGCACATTTTTTTAAAGTGTAGAGGAACTTACTTTCTGAATAGTCGAGTATTTAGATGTTTATTCTCAAGAATCATTATAATACAGAAAAAATAGAATTTTTAGTATAGCTTCAATTCAAGAAAAGTGATGCCTGCAATTATTGGTCGAGTTAGGATAGTGTTTATAATGCATTATGCGAAGGACATATGTTTCGAGGTGAGAAAAATGTGTTCAATGAAAAGTTAATATTACTGAAGAAATCACCGCTCTGCAATTTGAAATTTTTATTTTGATGTTTTGGTTTCGAATGTCGTTTCTCCCTAATGTTGGGTCGCTGATTCCAAATATGTAAGCAGTTTTCTTCCATCACGTCCAGATTGTTGAAAAAAATGAAAACAAAATTTGCATATTGAACCATTACCGACATATATTTATACCCTTCTACAAGATCATTGCCATGCTTAAAATCGTGGTGTATATTATAATTATGTAATTGTAAACACAATGTACCTACAGTTCACAAGAACTGCCAACAAGTTATATTATTTACAGTGACCTCACTTATTTTACAGGCAGGAATTTACGTCTTTTTGAACTTCTTCCATAAGCATGAGAAGTACTTTCCCTTCAGGGACCAACAGTAGTCTGCCATCATGTTCACAGTCCAACCGCCATGGTATCTGCTTTCCATTTCTTTCAAATCCTGATGGAAACGTTCACCCTGTTCCTCCCTGTAAAATCCAAGACAGGTATCTGGAAAATAGTCAATGTGAGCATGTAGGAAGTGTAACTTCAAACTAATGTTACAATCTAGTTTTCTCAAATTTTCCAACATGGTGTTCAGAATGGTTTTGTAAGCTGGACTCCTTCTGTTTCCTAGGAAGTTTTTTACATCTTTGTAGCTCTCCCAGGCTTGCTTTTCTGTTTAGCTCATTGTATCCTCAAAATTGGGGTCGCACATTAATTTCCTGATCTGAGGTTCAGTAAAAACACCTGCTTTCAGCTTATCTAGGGTCATTCTCTGATAAACACTACATATGTGCTTAAAACACTCACTATCCTTATCTAGGGCACGTACAAACTGGCTCATGATACCCAATTTAATGTGTATAGGAGGGAGAAGAACTTTCGTGGGTTCCACGAAACATAACATTCTTTGTTCCGGGTGTCAAGGGTCCTCTGGTTAGCCACTCCCGCCTTTGCCAGTGATTTTGTCTGTCTCGACTATTCCAATCGCACAGGAAACAGGTCATTTTTGTGTATCCCATTTGTAGTCCCATTAAAAGGTTGATAACTTTGGAGTCACCACATACAACCCACCCATAGTCGGAGTGCTTCACACACTGCAATAGAAACTGCAAACTTTCATATGATTCTTTCTAAGTAATAGAATAATCAACTGGTACAGATCCAAGAACATTGCCATTGTGCAGTAAAACACCTTTCAGGCTGGTTACAGAAGAATCTATGAAAAGCCTCCATTCAGAAGTTACATACTTTACACCAAGCCACGTTACAAGTTTCGGTATGTCATTGCAGAAGATCATAGACCTTTCTTCTGAAAATAAAGAAACTATTTCTTGTTCCCGGGATCTGTAACATGAAATTTTAGTGCCAGGCAATAATAAATGTCTGTCTTTCAGTACAGAAGCTAACAGTTCAGAACTTTCCTTTGGTAACACAAGATCACGTACCAAGTCATTCACTGCGGTCTGACTAAATAAGTGTGAGGTATTATCACTTGTACTGATCCACTGATGTCCGTTGTATCACTTACAACTTCCTTTCGAGGCAATGTACAGCTTGAAGATGGACGAGAAGGAGTATAGGTAGACTTTCGTCATGTTTGATTGGTCTCATTGCAGATCGCAAAATGTGGATACACTATGTCACTTTTGTTCTTGGCACTGAAACCTTGCACTTGAACTTGACAAAAATAATAGTCATCCGTATGGTTTAATTGTTCCCTCCATACCATTGGCAGAGCAAAATAGAATTTCTCTCTTTGTCCGTTCATCCAGAACCTCAAACCTTCCACACAAGTCTTACATACTTTCTGGGGTGCCCATAGTTTATTTACATCGCCAAGCACAAGTCCAAAATATGCAAGGTATCTTTAGTGTTTGTTTACACAACATGTACTTCCCACATATGTAACAGAAAGTGTTTGGGTCGTTCACAATTTAACTCTAAATACTCTCCATGCCCTCCTATGTATGGTATATAAACGGGACTTTTATGAAACACAAATTCCTGATTTTCTCGAAAACCTGACGTGATAGGAAAATACTGATTGCACCGTTGAACTCAGCGTGAAAATTCCATTTAGGAACACTCATTCATTTGAAAACCTCATTTTTGCTGCAGAGCAGTGTATATACGACATGGAACAATATGCAATCAAAGTGTTGGATCGTTACAAAGATATGCTTTCATAGTGCATACGTTACAATGTTAGAAATACTTTTCTGAAAACAAATCTGGACCGGATATACAGTTCAAACGAAACAGCTGTTTTAATAAAACACTCATATTGATGATACAAATAAAACAGCAGCTGTGTGCAATTGAAAAGTGACATAAAAAAGGCCACCCGACAAAGGGATTGTAACTGTCATGAAAGCTACAACATATGCCCTGGTCAACTGCCAAATGTTTGGAAAAAGCTGTGACAAGCTTCATGCTTTGAGGGGAACAATCTCATTTTTTATGTCATTAATGCGAAACTAAAGCAGATACATACATACACATGTATGTATGTTTGCTTGTTTGTATCTGTGTGTGTGTGTGTGTGTGTGTGTGTGTGTGTGTGTGTGTGTGTGTGTGTGTGTGTGTGTGTGCTCACTTTTCCTTTGCAGTCAGGCGAGTGTACTATACGCCGAAGTAACAATAATGTATCCATCGTCAAAATTACAACCATGTTCCCCAGTGGCGTATTCTGAAAATACGTATGACCTGGTTTACCGCAACAATTCTAATTGATTGCATATATAAATATTATTATTTAGATATAATAGAAAAACAAGGCAGGCATGCAAGCAAAATAAAAACAAAAGTTCGAAAACTTCCAAATTTTCCGACAATTTCTATGTGTGTGAAACACATTGGTTAACCGGCGGTAAACCAGGCAACATGAGAGAATACGCCACTGATATTCCTTGTCGCTTTAGAAATGATAGAACATTCACATCTCGTTAACATAAGGGGAAACTTGATTGCGTTACAAATGAAAAACATTCCTAAGCAATATCTGTATCTGTGAGATTTAAATTTACAAAAGCTTATGGTCTTGCTGGCCACATATACAAGTAAGTACAACAATTACATCTAATCTTCTAATATATAAAAATGGATGTATGTGTGCATGTATGTGTGTGTGTTTGTTCCGGCATAACTCTGAACGGCTGGAGAGATTTCAACAAAACTTGGTACACGTATCACTTGCAATCTCGAAAGAAATACTGGGGGGGGGGGGGTAAGACACCCCTGGCACCCCTAGGGGTGGGGGGTGGGAAGGGGGTGACATGTAAAACGACCGACATTAGTGTGAAATCCATAGTTTTCGGGGTCGCTAAGATGAATAGTGACACTCCAAATGCTGTTCATCTCCAAGACACTCCTGGCACCCCTAGGGGTGGAGTGGGAACGGGGTGGCATGTAAAAATAATCGAAAACGACCGATATTAGTGTGGAATTCATAGTTTTCGGGGTCGCTAAGATGAATAGTGACACTCCCAATGCCGTTCAACTCCAAGTTTATTTTACACTATAGTTAGAATTCATTATTTTCCTGTCTAATAGAAGATTGGGATAAATAAATACCCGGGCAACGCCGGGCAATCAGCTAGTAGGTATATAAAATAGAGGTCTTTGCAGGCACTTGCAAATGCTAACAATATTATGGAACCATAACTTTCCCACTTTCCCATGGCATGTTGGGACCTACTGACGACCAAAAATCTCATGTATACATCTAATATAATTTCAATTCTAAAACGAAACACTATTGTGAATATATTATCGTCCATCGTTAGATAACAAGGTACAAGCATAACGAAAAGTCTTAGACCATATAGCCTATAGCCTATCCACATTCGTAAACACACTTAAAACCACGGTGGATAAAAAATCATTTTTGATGGTATTTTATTTAAATCGGATTTTTCAAAACTAAATCGATTTTTTTAAAAACAAACTTAAAATTGCTTGTATGGTTTCTGGCACCATACATACAGATCCATATTTTTTATATAAATTATTTTTCTAGTAAATGACCCTCTAAAAAATTTGAACAGTTTGACTGAATAAATAAAAAATTATATGTAAATATACATTTTCTGTTTCTGATACTGTGTACATGAACCTATTATGGAAATATTTGTTGAGTGTGTTAATGAAACTATATCAATGTCAGTAACTTTCCTTCCAGAGAAAATAAAACAATTCTCGATGTACTCTATAATTGTAACTTAAAACATTTTTACAGTTTCTGTAGCTGAACTTTGGCAATTTCTTTAATGATAGTTTGCAATTATCACCTGCCATGTTAATAAACAGTTTAATGATAATTACATTATTTACGGTTTAACATGATTAGTATTTTGTTTATTTTTCTACACAAATGCTTGCTATATTTGCCTATAAAAATTATTGAATTTTACAAGAGAAATGCATGTTTACAGTTTGTATACTACATTCTCTTTCGTATGAGCTTCACACCACCAGTACATATAATTTGTTTCTTTTCCCTTCTTAGAGCCTAATAAACTCCATTAAACGAGATTAAATGTATTTTAGCAAGAAGTGATTTTGATATCTACAAAATCCTTATGTACATTATTCTATAAATTATTTATTTAAGGTGATTTAAATCAGTGTTGTTATTTTTTTTAAAAAAATCATCTGATTTAAATCTTAATCAATGCACCTTGCTTAAAACTAATAATACCAATAATTACTAATACTAAACTCGAGTGCCAGTTAAAACATTCTCAAGGCTCTATCCTATCAAGAGCAACCTCCAAAAAGAAAAATTATGTAAAAAAAACTGAGATGTGTGGGAAAACAGTTGAAGTATCAGACGCCAGAGCCCCAATAGGTTACATTATTGAATTTACATGAATATTACGCCCTTCAAATGAACACGCCTGCACCTCTGGAAAAATGTAATCTAACCTTACGATTTATCGTTGTAATTCGTACGGTTCAGACATTTGGTATCGAAATTGTGTACTGTATTCTGATAGTTCCCAGCCTTTGCCTCAGCCCAATGTGCTATAAAAGCCTTTAGTGATATTAACAGCTTAGGATTATAGTGTTGACAAGGCGCAGTGAATGGACTCATGAAAACGGCTATAAACTGACCGGACACCTTAGCTCAGAGGTGCTTAACATTTTATGCTCATAGCAGTTTCCTTTTCATCTCCACTGGCTGGACACTCTCTATAATACTAAATGTGCAATGACAGCATTATATGTTCTCCCACTCTTCTCACTTAGCCACACCATCTTAGTCTGAATATTTCACATTAATATTCTGTAATTTCTTCTCGCAATACATGTTATCAGTAATAGTTTCTCTAATAATATACCTATTTTATATGTAAGCTCAAGTAGAGATTTTTTTCTGATACTGTCCCTCCATGGCTCTACAGCCTCTAATCAAATGGGGTACCTGGGAGTAACCGTGGAGAATTAAAGGCGGCCGGAACGTGGTGCTGATCACATCTCCAATATGACCCGAGATCGAAAATATGCGAGTTCTTACCCCCATACCCCATGTGCCTTCAAGCTTTACCTTTACTTATACTAACCAAATCTCATTTCTGTTTTCAGCATTAGGTTTCATACTTCTAACTCGTTACACATAGTCCTACATTGCGGTTAAAGAATGGTACCATACCAGTGTGACTCATAACTCGATTCAGACCTGCCAACATAATTTCGAGAGACGACGGACTAGACAAATTCCATGCGACATTTTATTTGAACGGGACTGTACCATACCAGTATGATAAATTGACTTCTGCAGAGATGAACTGTTCCGATGGCATATTTATTAACTTACATGAGTTAGTTACTGAACTCCCACACAGCTTAAATGTTACTGATTGCATAAGGGTGAAAAGTGGCAAATGATCAAGGATTGCGCTGACAACGAAAAACTAAAATCTGGCAATGATAGTTTCCACAATCACATTCACAATTACGTACGACCCAGCAGTTTTGTCTACGCGGAACACAATAGATATCGGTCGGAATTTTTCCGGCCTCGTCCCCCGCATAAAGCGCCTCTGGGACTCACCCACTCCCAAATCAGTGGGTAGTTGGGTGCAACCCTAGAGGCTAATGGCGGCCGGAGCGTGTTGCTGATCACATCACCTCCAAAATGGACGAGATCGAGAATGCATGGGGCCCTACCCCCACATCCCCTAAATGTGCCAGCATGGCATGGTGCTATATGAACGGGGAATTTTACCTTGTTCACCTACACAATCCGCGATGATCCAGTCATTTCAGGCAACGCGGGAAAACCGTTTGCTAGCTCTGGGGATAACCCAGCTTCTTATTAATGGGTACCTGTCGGCAACCCTGGGTGGCGATCGGAGAATGGTACTAATCACATCGCCTCCAATATATAGAGGCTGAGTATGTGTGGGGTTCTACCTATGTGTTTTCATGGGTAGGTGCAATTGACAGGGGACACATTTACCCTTATATATAAGCCTGCATGGCAGCACCTTAGATTAATATTTATCGGGTGAGCAAGTGTTCGTTCAAGATTCACAACAATAAAAAGACGCATTGCCTTATGCACAGAAAGGCTAATCGGGACTGGACTTACAGTTTTAAAGTGGGATCCGAACCACTAATTGTCTCCATCGGTATCAAACTCGGGATCCCTTTATTACAAGGCGGTGACGTTACCACTACGACATCGGAAAGCCCAAAAAGACGCGTTGTCGTACCTCGAAATAAGCATCTAAACACAGCTATTTGTCTTTTTTCTACAGATGAAGGTATTAAAGCCCAAATAAGCCTTGCTGGCAAATTCCCTTCCATAAACAAAACATTTAGATATCAGTTTGCATAGTCTACAGTACAGCAGATTTTCTAACCGTTCGCCATTAACGTTTGATAAGGTTCCGGATGATGGTTGTTCAGAGAATGAAACTTCGATATTACTTCCATCACAGCCGTGTCATTAGCTGAAATTAAATGACATCTCGATACGTCGTCCCTTCGAGAATTCAACGCCTACCCACGTGGACAATAGATCAAATGCTCCATCAAACAACATTGCAATCGATAACTGACAAGGGACGCTGAGCGTAATTTAATTTCTGTTAACACAATGCACGCTGACGAATGTAAACATCGAATATGTTCAAGCGGACAGGTGTGTGAAAGGGTGAGCTACGATTCCGTGATACATCATACGCACGTTGTCATATCAAACTAGAAAATGATTACCCCCAAAAAAGCGGGGAGGTAAATTTTACAGTTGGTATGAAATCGTAGTGCACTCTAGACGACAAGTGAGAGTGAAAAGTTCAATGTCCAGATATCAGGTCATCTGTATTTATTAAACGTACTGGGGGAAAACATACTTATCTCTCTTGCTCTTTCTGCACACACGGACAAGATCAAACACGCCCCACAAATTTTTCAAATGTATCACTGTAACACTCGGAAGGGTTATTTGCAGGGTTGACCCCGGTGGGCCCAGCCCAGTTTCCCATCTTGAAAAAACGCAGTCAAAAAATGTTTTCTTTTTTGTTTTCGTTTTTTAAGAAAATGTAAATTATTGCTTTAAATACTTGTGAGGTTTTATGATTGTCATTTTTTTAAAAAAAACTTGTAAAGAAAAGGCTTATCAGAGCTTATAATACTAAAAATAGTGAATGTAGTACAAGTCATAGTGGTTTATTTTTTCAGATTGTTTTCCTCAAATCATACTAGAAATTAACTTTTAACACAAAAAAAGATTATATATCCAAGAAACAAAAAAGAATAAGTATCAGAAATTTTTAGATAAGACATTTGTATCTATTGATGCAGCACACTTGAACAAAGCTTATATTTTGAAATGTGGTAGCACTTTGGTTTTCAGTCACTTCCTTATGTGGGGGAAACCACAGTGGCATATCATAGTTTCAACTGTGATGATCAATTGATTCAATACATTTGTGCATGTTTAAACATTACAAGGGAGAATTGAGTACATTTTTTGAAATGTCCTTAATTGCGACATAATTAAATTGGAACACTCTTTAAATGATTTTTGTCATTTCTCATCCTAATGGGTTGCTTGCCTATGCAGTAAAATGTTATTTATGTCTGGTTATGAGCTCTAAACCCATGTAAGTTGTGCATCTTCGTAATTACCAAAATGTCAGCATTGTGCATGAAACTTACAGGAGCATTATGTACTTGCACTATAATTTGACAATAAAATTATCAAACTATGGTGCATGATTTAGGAGCAGCATGAGTTAGGGTGGATGGACAGAGAGGGATAAGTAAATTTATAATCATTTAGGTAAAATTATTTCTGTAGCTAAAAACCTTGTGAACAAAATTGAACAATTTGTTTCAAGATAGTGGATATTGCAGGAGGCTCTATGCTATGCTCTGCAATGTTCTCTTGTTATTTTTCAAAACGGTCTAGAATACATTTTCAGAGTATTATGAATTAAACTGAGCCATTTTAGAGATTTAATTGGTTCGGAATTTTGCAGTAAAACTTTTAAAATAATATTTCATAGCTTAGGAGAGAAGTGGTGGTAAAATCACACACGTTATATTTTTGATAACCGCCATAAATGCAAACCTTTTGAGTTGCAATTTTTATAGTTGCAAGATAACTTGAAGGATTGGTCTCACATTATACTTGAGAAAAATTGGTCATCATGTTTAAAGATAGTAGATCACAGACTGGTTTAACTTGTCTTGCGAGAGCTTTAATATTATGCTCATATGTGACTAGGATATATTTTCGTAGATTAAGAAACACAAGTCTCAGCAATGTTATGGCGCCATTTGAGTTTTAAGTTTTTAATAAAGGCTCCGTAATGTAGTGTGTGTTTTAGGAAGGTTGGGCGTAAATCGCCAATTTTGAGACCACAATAACTGCAGCAAATTTAGAGGATTTTAGCATAAATTAATCACAACTAGATACATATTTCGGGAATGATTCTGTTTTGCATTTGCATTTGTTCAAAGTATTTCAAGATTGTAGAAAAAAATGGATTTTTCTTATGCTGAGGTAGATTCCAAATTCTGATGACCCTTTCAAATCTCTGCCTAAACTACATGTACATTTTTGGATATTAAGAAAAGAGACTCTTAAAAATTTTATGGCATCGCTTAAGTTATAATTTGACAATAAATGTTTTCAAATATAGTGCATGTTTGGGGATTGTTGTGGACCAAATTAATTGGAGGTCACCAATGTTTTGACCAAGGGAATTGC
The DNA here is from genome assembly GCF_977018435.1 of Lepisma saccharinum. Classification (NCBI taxonomy): domain Eukaryota; kingdom Metazoa; phylum Arthropoda; class Insecta; order Zygentoma; family Lepismatidae; genus Lepisma; species Lepisma saccharinum. The sequence continues at coordinate 43,075,185 of NC_139253.1, forward strand.
CATTCCCATAGCAGCCAGATATTTTAGAAGATGTATAAGGTATTCCATTTCGATGTAATCAGCCAGACAATTAAATACGGCAAAGTTATAATTTGGCATGGTTAATACATGGAGGATGTATTTTTGTTTGAAACATCCAGGAAAATGGGAAACACAACTGTGATAAACTGAACAAACTGTATTGAAGCAGATTAAAAACATTATGTTCATAGTATTTTTGGATTATTTAATGGTCTATGGCATATGAAATAAATGTGATTAAAAGTGTGTTTGTAGTTGTAGCATAATTCATTCCAACATATGCACAACACTGCATTCGCAAAATAATTTGTTTTATAAACTGAAGTTCAGAATGGTTTTGATTGATTTGTTTTGTTTTACTTTGCTGCTTGTGCCACTTTTGGCTAATTTGCGAAGATGAGGATGAGTGATGATGTGATGAAATTGGTGAATGGACACTCACAAACATCCATGCTCAGGCCGGCATTCGAACCCAGGACCCTGGCATCGTAGCGCGATGTGCTAACCACTCCGCCACGAGGGCCGGCGAAGTTCATAATGGAATATTCACTAATAGTATTAACTAAAATAATATATACTTTAAGATGCCTAAATTTGAGTATTATTATGGAGGAGGAAGGTAGCAAACCTAATTGATAAAATTAAGTCTGTAGAAAGTTACAGTTATTGTATTTTTTTTCTCTGGGAAGAAAGGTTCCGCCACTATTCAAGTTGATATGTTATGTTATCATGTTGTTTGTTAATGTGTTCATCATAACAACTACTTAAAATTGTGTTATGTTCATAAACGATGATGCTACATCCAAACAGGGTGCGAAATCCTGGGGAGACGGGGGGATTCCCCCACCAACAATCTTGGCCTCAATAATCCCCCCCACCAAAATTTCCGGGGGGAGAGATTTTGTTACAACAAACAAAAGATAAGCAATTACTTTTAATTTCAAATATAATATCGAAAACATACACAAATTAGTGTAGTTGTGAGTGTTCAATGCTTTTACTCTCTCAAAGAGATCATTACCAAATCTACACCAATACGCACAATAAAACAAGAATGCAAAACAGTAATAACTATGAAATCTGGTTGATTTATATTAACATAAAGCAAACACTAAATAAAAACTTGCACATAATAAAACATTCAACTACTTCATAATTTATTAATATCTTTAACCATGTAGTAAAGGAAGTAGTTTGCTACTTTATAATATCTGATATATATATAAAAGTGACAATTTTTTGTGTAATTAATAATAATAGTAATATATTTTTAATTTAGTAATTTAATTTAGTAATGTATTTGTACTTTTAATAACATTATAAATATGTATATCGTATATGGGGGAAGGGGAGGGGGTTTGCAGATTAGTATATTTCTCCTCCCACCAGTCTAAAATGATTCCACACCCTGCTTCCAAACACACATGCATATGCATTTGTCTAGTTTGTTTCACTAATTGATTGATTCATTGATTTGCTTTATTTTACTCCTCTTTTCTGCCATATTTGGCTAATCGCAAAGACGAGAACGAGTGATGATGTGATGAAATTGATGAAGGGACACAAAGAATATCCATGCCCAGGCTGGGATTCGAACCCAGGACTTCTGGCATCGTAGGCATTTTTCTTGTTAGAATAAAATGTTATTAGTCCTCACCTATGTATAATAAGGTACGGAGTACCGTTGTTGACTACCAGATAAAAAATAAATTACTGGTCGTAACATATTTTGTACCCTCCCCCACCTCCCTGGTACTCTGATTCTTGGATACACCAAAGTATGTGCCTCCTCAGGGAATGTAACCCTGAAAACTGATCACAAAGCAATAGCATTTACACCCTCCAGGAAGAGTAGAATCAAACTGTTGGGCAAATATTTTATAACAGAATATGTTAACAGAATTGTTAAATAGTTTTTGATTCAGTCAACTATTCCCTGTTACACATATCTCTGGAGCAAGGTTGCGCATAGCATCAGAGAAGGGGAGGAAATAGAGTGTGCAGAGCGAAGCAGTACACGCTGCTGTGAAGGCTGGTAACTGCAGTCGCTTACTCCCCTCCAGGCAATCCATTTCTCTCTCCGGTGTTCAATGGTGTAGCCATCTTGCGTTACTACTTGCGCAGAGACTTGTTTTCATTTGCTTGCCCAGAGATAGTTTGGACAGGGTATAAAGCAATACAAATTGAATGTTAAGATACATTACTAATAGGGGAAAAATGTATTTCATTTTTAAAATATATCTTTTTAAACATAACCTAAAAAAACAATAAAACCCAGTTTTGTCGTGGTTTTATCGGGTTTTATCTGAGAAAAAAAGAACAGAAAAAAACGGGCTAAATGCCAACCCTGGTTGTTTGGTGTTCTATTTCCCTTATTCAATTCTTATGCTCTAAGTTGCCATTCTTCTATTGTCCTCTAGGCTTCAATATGCAGGTTTCATTAAGTTCTCTCGATACTCTGGCCACCCTAGGACCATATTAAAATCCAAGTGTAATTCCTGGTTTTTCAAGAAGAATTTTCAAAAAATTCAAGTGTACAAGCAGATGTTTTCTCTATTTCAACCTTACCTATTATCGCCTCTCACCACCCACACATATACACATACAAATATACATATTAACAATACAAAGGGTCTGTATGATTCCAACGTATCCAAAAATTCTAATTCAATTCAATTAAACAGTACACATATTTAAAATGTGCGAGTTTACATTTGCCATTTCACCTATTCAGACTCGAAATCCTTGTACATCTAAAAACACAAGTCAGAAATGTTACGAGACATACTAATCTAGTAAATATAGTTAATCGTATAGGAATACAACTAATGAACTTCAAGATATCATATCTTGCAACAATCTTCCGTCTGTCAGATAGATTATTCTGCAAATAACACTAACAAAGTAAACGGATTGAGAGAATTTTGTTTCATTTTCCAAGGAGATTTCTTTTCCTTCCTCGATAAAAATAAAAGCTAAACTGTGAAAAACTTGCCTCAGGGAATTTATAAATATGTAAAAATTCGATGAGATTTGGATTAATAAAAGTTACAATTTTCCAAAGTATAATTGATAAAGTTACAATTTCTCACGTCTACGGAGAAAAATTCGCACAGAATTACCGGAGCCAATAATTCACGCAGAATTACCTGTGAGTAGCCATCCTGTCACAGGAGGAAATGCCGAAATAAAATAACTTTTTTAAGGAACCAGGACATACACCATCACTGAATGGCAGTGCAAGAACACGTGAACAACAAATGCATATTTCAAAGTAATATCTGTAATAATTTTATTTTCTTCATAAGTAATATAAGTAATGTTGAAAACACTTCGCACTTCCTGCTTCTTCAGTTCCATAGTGTCCGGTCCACCAGCTATAAGGAGATTCGAGTCATTGATCCACAATCGTATTTCAACTCTTGTCGTACTTCTAAATTTTACAAAGAGTTTTCTCGAAATATAAAATGATCATTGAAAAACAGAATAGATCATACTACTCGTATTATTATGAAGCTGATAATGTATGATTCATTTCGTAAGGTACGTATCAAACTTGGAGAGATTCTTTATGTACTGACATGCACATTTTGTTGTATGTGTTGTTCGAAACCACGGAGGGAATTATGAATCACCCTGTACTGAAGAAATTTAATCGGATCTAGAGTATAATCAACTAAGAGCTTTAACAAATTACGATTATTTGGCCCAAATTACATGAACCACAAGACAAAGCTTCAGGGTAAAATTAACCTGATGCAAGTTAATCTCGATGTCAACCAGTGAGGGTTCGTGTGCGATATCAGAAAATATCAAATAGAGTCCATATGTGCGACTTCATCACTTAGTCTGTATGCCTGTTTACCAGTACTGTATCGAATAAATGGTCTTTGCTCTTGATTGACTGATTTTGTTTATCTGACTTCGCTTTTCTTCAGCTTTTGGCTGAAGATGAGGATGAGTGATGATACGATAAAATTGATTAATGGTCACGCGAAAAGAACCCGGGACCCCTGGCGTCGTAGCGCGCTGTTATAACCACTCTGCCACGCAGGTCGGAGGAAAAGGATCTTTACAATGGTAACTTAGATGTTGTCAGCATGGTAGGATATCTTTCAACACACTTCTACATTTAGAGATCGGTATTTTGGAAACGCCTATGAGTGCCAAACTCCATCCACATCATTGCCATCAATACTTTACATCTACCACCGCCACAGCAGCTGCACAACCATACAATATGTCCCGGATTTCATAACGCAGGCCGGCTTCGTGTCATGTCCCGGTCTAAATGCTAGAAGGGGGATTTGACGATTTTCGGAAGTAATTACAGAGCGGCAAATGCGAGACACGTGGTCCAAAGGACGAGCCATGCGCGACGTGTCAGCGAGAAAAATCACACATGTTCATGTCATTTTTGCCACATAACTGACAACCTTGACAAAATGTCACAGAGCACCATCATTCCAAATGAGGAGGGACGGGAGAAAGGGGGTTGGATCAGAAAAAAAATCCATGCCGCCTCCAAGTCATGCTTGAGCGATGTTCTATTTCTGCTTGCCGCTACACATTTTTTCCTGCTTTCACAGAATGCACGGATGGATTTATACGAAAAGTTCTTATCCTTTCATGCAGCGTAGTCGTTTTTATGCGAATTGCGTTGTAACACAAGGATGTTGACAAGCCTTACTACCTTCATTCCTTTTCAATCCTATTTTACATTAAGTGGTTCGTAAAATGGTACGCATTGGAATCACATTAAAGATCAAACAACAAGTATAAAATAAAGTTGTTTCTCTTCCACGCAACAACTACTTGAGAAAACCTGGCTGATCTACATCATTCAGCGTTGAAAACCCCAGCCTATTCACTGGATCTAGCCCTTCATACTGTCATTTAGTTCAAAACTTGAAAAATCTGATGGGAACGAACTTTTCGAGTGCTGGTACAGATTATTGTGCATTTTGAAGGTGGGGTAGTGAAATATGATGTTCACATGTCTGGGGATGTTGATGGTAATTTGATGTGATTTGATTATAATCTATACCAGTAAAATGATAACTGCTGGCATATATTTAAAGTCAATATAAATCAGGGATGATACTGTCTGGCTGCCTTAGCCGAGACCATGGACGGAAGTGCGCATGCGCCAACCGGACGCGTTCAGTGGCTAAATAGGGGTGACGGAGCTTTGGACAGGAAGCGGGTTCCTTGAAAATCGTCTGCTGTAGAAACAGCAATGAAGTTTCAACGTAGTAACATCGCCGCCAAAATACATACAGAGATGTTTACGAATTATGTAAGGGTTATGTAAGCCAGTCATATACTATATCAGCAAACAGAACATATCAGGAAAGTATTCATATCGTCACATTAGTAGGTAAACTTGTTTGTAAACCAGTAGCTTTATTTTAGATCATTCAATTAAATTGATCTTCTAAGTAAATATTATAATTACCACAAATGTACACAACATTAATCAGGATAGTATTCAATAATAATAATATTGTTGTAATTATATAGTATTGTAAGTATAAATGTATTAACTGAATGTCTTATGACATTTTCTAGCAAAACGAGGGTGTTTTGTAGAATGTGCAACAGGGGCCAAAACGTCCCAATTTTCCTCATTCCACTTCGAAACGGTTTGTTGCCAATTGTAAGAGCCATCACAAACACAAGACAGAAAGCGATAATAAACACAACAAGCAAACCCACACAAGCGAAATACCACAGGGTAGTTTGGCGAGTGCCTCTCCCTGCTTCCCCTCTCGCGTTTGGAATCGTCCTTTCGTCTTCCTTGGCCGGACTGTAGACACCCAAATGTCAACCTCTCTGACACTAAGTACATACTGGACTGCATTTTGCAGACTAAAGTGGCTCTGGCGTCTGGACTAACAGCCAGAATAATACTCTGTGGGACTCTTGTTCTCTCCATGTGGGCTTGCGAATGTTCCTTCATCCATTTCATTCATCATCATCATCGCAATTAGTCAAGTGACAGAAAAGTGAAGTAAAATAAAGCAAATCAATCAAATAAAGCAACCAACAATTACCAGCATTTCTAGTATATTCTTGCCTACATCCCGTGAAGTGTTACTTCTCAGTGTTTCAGTTATTTTTTCCTTCTGGTAAAAATTCTCAATGAAAGTTGTTCCCTCATAATATGTAGAGACGGTTACTATTAACCATCACTGATATCTTACATCAGAAAGCTCGAATCACATTTCAACTCTCCAACACTGGATTCAAATAAACAACCTTTCCAGGAGAACAGTGAAAGGGAAACTGCAGCGACCGGGAAAGATCAATAAACGATTAGTAATTATCAACTCTATTTCGGTTCCCTCCCTTCATTCTGTTCACGCTCACGTCACCTTTCACCGCTCCACGTTGGAGCACCTCCAGTCCCCATTCTCGAGGCTGGGAGCTCCACCAATTAAAATGCCATATATTAATTAGGCTAATATAGGAATAGCCGTGCCTCCATGCCGGGGGCTTACCACCTTACCGCCCAGAGTAGTCTTCCCGGCCCTCAAGGGATTGGTGATGTTAATTACCGGAAGACTTAATTATATCCTGAGGAAATGCGGAAGAGCGCCTGAAAGGCTGCGTCTTTTCCCCGAGGACCAATGCTTCATGCGCCAACTTCTGCACATCGATACGGCAGACCATAGCATTGTCGTCACTATTTCGGGCCTTGCCAGTCTGCGGAAACGCCAACGCACGGCCCCTCCGAATGGTAACGGCAGCTAAATACGGCCCTCAGGGGCACCACAAAGAAAATTTTGTCTCTGCTCTCATCCGCACCTTGCGTCAAAAGGAGGACATGCCAGAAAGCGAGAATGGAGATATTCATGTTAGCCATTAGGCCCGCGCGACGTACCATGGCAACGTCCTGCTTCATGAAAAATACACGGACAGCTGCATTTTCCTGCATTTTGAAGGGGGGGGTCCTTTCCCCCTCTTCTTCGCGCTGCTGCTTTTGGCATTAAAACCACGTACAATCTCAACACGGCTGGCATGTGTACACTTCATTCTAACTACACGTCGGTTTGTTTGCCTCTCAAGTCCACTTTAAGCTTAGATAGGCTACTTACGACTGGGCCTATAGTTTAAAAATTAGATCTGAAATGATGTCCAATGTGCTTCCATCAGACATCGAACTTCGAACCGCTTGATTACAAGGCAACAGCATTAGCTACTACGTTATCTGCGAGGGAGGTAATTTGATTTTCATTTTAGACCTTATCATGAGCGTCGCCAGAATTTTTTTTAAAGGGGGACCGAGGCCTTTTACATATAACAATAATGTAATTACTATTATTTTAAGCAAATAATAATTACTAGAGCCCGGAAGTTCAGGCATTTATTTTCGTTAAAATAGGCAGGCAAAAAGACATTTATAATGTGGTAAATAGGCACTAAAAATGAAAAAAAGGCAAAATAAACCGAAAAAAGGCACATTTAGAAGTCGCTTACTTTTATCCATAATTTCTGGCAAAATGTTAAAATCTACATTGGGAAGAGCATTTCAATTTTCTCCGTCTTGATTGCATATAACTACAAGGTGTTTTTTAAGTTCTCAACATTCATTGATAGTCGTCTGTCAGAGAGAATGTTTTTCATAATAGAAAATGATATTTCTACTTCGACAGAAGTTATTGGAGCATACATAAAACAAGCTAATGTAGCTGGACTCATTTTGGTAACAGCATTTTCACCTTTTAGAATATCACAAATTGTTTTCAATTGTTTCAAGTCCTCATTTGCACTCACTACCCGTTTGCACTTTTCCGCAACAGCTGACCCCTTTTCTCCTGGCACTTCCATCATATGCTGCATAGATTCCTCGTAGATTTTCATGGATGCTATAATTGTAATTGTCTCTGGCAATGCACCATAATGTGCAAAAATAAACTTGAATAGCACAGGAGTTTTTCCACTTCAAGAATTGAAGCCGCTTCATTTTCTGGAAGAGCATCTATCACCTCACTGATTTTTTCAAGGTTGTTAGCATAATATATAGCTGATGATATCCAGGTTCCCTATCTGGTCAAGACTGGTTGCGGAGGTAAACTAAGCTCAGATGCAACTTCCTTAAATTTTCGAGTTCGAGAGGGAGATTTCAGAAATATCTTCTTTGTGTTCGAAATCAACCTGTGCACTTCAGAAGTCAATCATGCAGAAGGAAATGTTAACCGAAAGGCAATATCCTAACTCAGCATGAAATACAGTTTTCTCACACTTTTCTCCTTCAGCAATGTTGAAACATGCATGAGTTCAATATTACTTAAATAAGGCGAAAATTATTCACATAATAAACGGAAGAAAAATAAATGCCAATAACGTTTTTTGGAAGAAAAATAATTTATATACACATTTTTTTTTAAAAAAAATGGTCAAATTTCATTGAAAAAGGCAAAAAAAAGCATTATAATTAAAAATAGGCAGTGGGGTCCCAAATAGGCAAAATGAAAAGGCTTCTAAAACATTCGAAACAGCATAAGAAACGTATATCCGGAAAAATTTTTATCAATATATGCAGTAGATAAAAAGAGGCATTTTGCCAAACTTCCGGGCTCTAATAATTACTATTACACTGGTCTACAAATTTTCATGAACTTTCTGCTTATGTATATTTTTCAGTCTTATTTTCATAATTTGGACCCGCTGAACACGAATATGACATTGGTTTTGCTGTAATGTCAGTTTTTCGGATAATATGGGTCGTTTATTATTTCTTATTGAAAGTGCAACGTGTAGCCTATATGTCATATGTATTATATAGAAAAACATAAAATTACAAACACAGTACAGTCAGTACCCAGTAAATTACATATATAATGAACAGTATAACAATGAAAAATAGCTAAAGCAATACAATGAAATGAACAGAATACATTAATATTACACATCAGTCCCTTAATTCAGTTCGTCTTATGTGACCACATGATCAAGAGTGAATATTTGTTGTTCGTTGTCTTTTTTGGGAAACACTCCCTTCCCCTTCGTCACGAACTAATCCCCAAATGTAATGACCCATCATGGCACAGTCCCATCTTTCCTGGTATCTGCCTTCCATGAATTGAATTCCTTTGAATGTGTTTGCCGTGTTTTTCGCTTATCTCTCCCAAAAGATATCAAGATGCGAATGAAGCATGCGTAATTTTACAGACATTCTACAGCCCAGTGCTCTATATGTATCAATTAGTGTCTTAACTTGATCGTCAAGAGCTTCATTTCTGTTCTGTTGTGGACAAGAAATCCCTTCACCATGTTGTGGAAGGCCTTCCAAGAATTTCTTTACAGCTCGGTCATATTTTGTTTAAGTTAAGGAAGTAGCAAGTTCCATTCCTTCAGCCGTGAAGCTAAAAGTTCAGGCTTCCTTTTTGGTAAATTCAGGTATCGAATAAGGTCATCTAGCTCTTTCTGGTTCAGTAAATGAGGTTTCTTGCTATCCTAATCATCAGTAACATGGTCACCAGAACTGTCCAAATCACTACCTTCTTCCGCGAACGTGGTTTGGATTGGAGGCGATGGTATAGGAAGATCTTCACTGTCAGGAACAGGTGCTCGGGAGGATGGTATGTCAAGGTACTGTAGCTGACGCCTGTTCTTCCCTCTCCTGAAATGTGGCAGGTCGATCATGCAAAAGTAACAATCATCATGATGATTTGTAGGTTCCCTCCACACTCGCAGAATCGCAAATGGCATGCCTTTCCTGCTACCACGCAACCAATGTTCCATCGTCGACCTGCAGTTACCACACGTAACATGTGGAGCTCATGGTTTGTCCAGATCACCAACAGCCATTCCAAAGTACGCTTTATAGGCTTCACAAAATTTTGTCACTGGTACAATGACATGTTTAACTTGCTTTGGCCCAATATAGTATCCACATACATAACAGAACGAGTCCGCAAGTAATTTGCACTTCCGACCCGCTGACATGCTAATCCATAATAAAGCAAATGAACTTAACGCAGATTAACACACACCCAGACTGAGGTAGTAGACATGGTGGCGAAGAAACAACCTTGAAACACACAACCACAAGGCCAAAGTAGGAATTCAGGTGAGCCCTTGTACTCTTCAAATTTACTACGCACCGATAAAAACACATAAAAGAAAATAGATAAACCACACAGACGGGGTAGGCATGAAGGGGGAGTTTCAAACCTTTACACGAGTTAAAATCAACAGCAACTGTGCTTCCATCTAGCGACTGTAAAAGTAAATACCCCCATATTGCTGTGGCTAAGCCAGCAGTGCGAGTGAACAAAACATGCTAATATCTTTGAAAATCTTGTTGACCAGTGTTATTTGTATTGTTAATTCTTCTTATTATTATAATTATTTACAAAAGTTTTGGAAGATACTTCTACTCAATAACCAGATATCATTAGATCAACAGCCAATTGTTTATATTGTTTTTTTCTTTTACAATTTCATGAGTTAACATACTAAAATGAGTAGTTATTCTATCTTGTTTTTAACTTTTACACATCTCGTTCAGGAATGAACTTTTAATGATAGGGAGAAACTTTAACCATAAACATTAATGTGTGGCCTCTCAAATAAAAATATCATTTGTTGATGGTTTTATATTTTTTTCTTTTTGTTGATACACTCATGGAAATAGTTATTCTTTGTATTAAGTGGGAAAATATGAAGGCATTAAGTTTTGACCTGATTCTTGCCTTCTCAGTAAATTTTTCCAATTTTCACTATCGTTATTGTGTTAGAATACTAAAAATTGAACTCCATGTCTGTTATCGACTATGAAAAATAAAAGTTTTTTTTTCCTCTTCTTTCGCTACAATGAAATTAAATGAACGACACAAATTTCCATGAGGGTTTCGACTAATGGCCGTTAAGACATCTCCCGAAGAGGATACCAAGCACAGACGAAGATGCAAGATGTTCACTCGAGATAAATTTTAAAACACAGCATGTTTCAGTTATTAATATAAGTATTAGATGCAGTTCTATTTTCGTTACTTGATGTCGTTTTTTCTATGTTGGCTTAATCGCGACGGGGATGAATGATGATGGGACAAATATCCTTACCCAGGGTTTTAACTCAGCATGTTCCAGTGTCCACCCAATCATGGAGGCTATTTGAAAGTGTTAGTGAAATAATTTGTTAACATATCGTCAGCTAAGTGATCAGTTCGCTCAATAAGTAAAAATATACTGTGAGCACTACTGGGAGACTTGCGACTCACACGCGCATTATTTTCGAATCTTGGTCACGTCACGGAAGCAAATTCCAGGGTTCGCGAGTAAGGCAAAATCATGATCTGGCACATCGCTCCATCACGCGGGAGTGCATAGCTTAATCCGATCATGCACTCTACACGAGCTAACACGCCATAATGACATTTTCCAAGGGTATTGACATTATAAACACAATACCTCCAGGCTGCACCACCTGTGGTTCAACAGCAGGCGAACCGCCGCTGGGTTCCACCATATGCTTAGGTGCACGACTACATCATCATTAATAAATGAGTGACAGTTGTTATGAATTGCTGAATTACAAATAATTACTAATTGCTAGAATTGGAGGTGGACTGTTTCGAAAATACAGTATATTTCTGTTTAAAAGAGGATCATGCTGATCTGTAGATTTTGATAACAGGGTAGCCTATTTTATTTTCTTGTTTGGGCTCTGTCCTAAGTATTTACTTTTGGGGCTTATCTACGTATCGTGTGACAGGAAAAAATCGCCTATTGGCCCATAATTTAAGAACCAAACAATCAACAGGGACTGCGCCAACAGCTTCAAATTATATCCAAGCCGCTAAAAAGTGCGTCAACCGAAAATTGAGTTGGGGACTTCATTATTACAAGCATTAGAGGAAAGCAGACAAATATGGAATAGGGTGATAAAACAACGTATCTAGTTTAATGTGTGTCGACATCTGACTGAAAGCTGATACAGGGTGGCTACTCTAGGACCATGATAAAATTCAAGTATAATTCCAGGTTTTCAAGGCGAACTTTCTAAAAATTCAAGCAGATGTTTTCTCTATTTCAACCTTGCGTATTACCGCCTCTCAGAATCCACACACACTTAATAATATAAAGGGTCCATGTGATTCTAACATCCAAAAATTCTGATTCACTTAAACGATATACGTAATATAATTAAAATATTTAATTTAAGGTGCTGTTTCTATTACAATCAGAGGCGCAACCACGAAATTTTGTCTGGGGGGGGATTCCAGGATAAACGTACTAATTCTAATAATAGTGTTAATAATACAGTTATTATTTTAACATTATTTTTATTATTATTGTTATTATTGATTTGCTTTATTTTACTTCGCTTCTTGTGCCACATTTTGCTAATTTGCGAAGATGGAGATGAGTGATATGATGAAATTGATGAATGGATACTCACAAACATCCATGCCCAAGCCGGGATTCGAACCAGGGACCAACATTGTTATTATTATTATTATTAGTTGTAGTAGTAGTAGAATGAAAGACGTTATTATCCTCGTAAATTATGCAAAATGGGGGAGAAGTTGGTACTTAAGCATTTGTGTTCGAACAAACGACTTGAATTATTTTTTCAACACGTTCAATTTCAAATTAATATGGAAAACATGCACAGAAACTATTTTTGAGACAGAAAATGCTTGATAAATGCATTCCAAATAGCTATAATTATTTTTTACATTAACATGTATAACTTTCATACACGATATATGTTTCACATGGAGCGACGTGGACACAAAATTGTGTACGGATTCAAAGTTTTTATAATACATATTATACCTATATAACATATATTATTTCAATACATTACACAACCAATTCATCCATTTCGCAATAAACCAAAAGCAAAAATTACATAAATTGTCTCTCAAATGTGCACGCTCCCTTTCCTCAAAACAATTGTTCATGCATTTAAAACACAATCAATTGAGACAAGTCTCATTTCTCTGTCTGGTAATTTACAATACAATACATCACAGAAAACAAACGGGTACATTGCGAGCGAAGCGAGCAAGAACATCTTTGGATCCAATTTTCTGAAGGCTGAAATCAATATTGATTTAATAGGCGCAAATAATTTCACGGAACGCCAATTCATTCTCTCTTTTACAACTTTTGTGTCTCCGCGATGGCGTAGTGCTAACATCATCGCCTTTTGATCAAGAGGTCCCGTATTCGATACCCGGTGGAGGCACATGGCACAGTGGTTCGGATCCCACTTTAAACTGTAGGTCCAGTCCCGATTAGCCTTTCTGTGCATAAAGTGGACTTAAAACCACAAATCAATCAATCAATTTTCAACTTCGTTTCATTTAGATCGTTCGGCGCCCAGGGCCGATTCCCGCCACCCCCTAGCTATGGTTATGAAGTTGATAAGACTAAGAAAAGCAGGAACTGCGAGCAAAGCGAGCAAGAAAATTTTGCGAAAGTATTTTTATTTCCATAAAATGTGAAGTTGTGGGCGGTAATGGTCACCTGCAGGTTCACTTGGCCGTCAATGTTTGCCGCCCTTGAACTCATTTCCGTCCAAGGTTGGAGGGGCAATGCCCCCTGCGGTTGCGCCATAGTTTACAATTTCACATAATCAGACTCGAAATACAACTACAAGCACAAGTCACAGATGTTACGAGATGTACCAATCTACAAATAATTGTTAATTGTCAAACTCAAATCAACTTCAAGAATTGTTTTATTCTTCACACAGCTTTCGTTGCCTTCCTGGATAAAATGAAAGCTCAACTTTGAAAAACTTGCCTCAGGGCATTTCTAAATACATGAATAATTTGAATAGGATTTGAATTAATAAAAGTTTTAATTTTTCACGTCTACGGAGAAAAATTCACGCATAATTCCCGGAATTCAAGGAATTCCCGGTGAGTAGCCACCCTGTGATAAACCACATCTTAGTAGCTTAGCCGGCCGTTAGTTGTGAGAGATTGCATTGGGGGAACCTGAACGTGTTTTCTGGTTGATGCACCAGAAAAACTATTTCTGGCTGCGGAAAAGTTTTGCAGGCATTTGTGTAGTCGCAAATATGTTATGTATGTGTGTGTGCCGTGAATGTGGTACGTTGTTGTTGTTGAAATGTGTACATTTGGAGCTATCATAGGTGGAGGTGTTGAAATATGTTTCGATGAATGGTGGCTGCTGGGGGAAGAAAAAGTCAACATGGCGGAGCGACAAATATGGAATACCGAAGGGCAATAAATATGAAATATGGTATAACACCAGGTATTCCACGTTTGTCGGCCCTTTCCCAAATGTACACATTTGTCCTTTTTCTACTTTTATTTACTTTTCTGCTAAGTGTGTATCTTTTCCTAAACAAAATATATACCACATTACACATAACATGTCTCCGTACATATCACATCAAAATCTTTCTTTTTTATGAGCCAAAACAAAAATGGTCTACTTTACTGTAATATTTGACGTTGTCTGATTCGTAATCGAAAGCGAATGTTCTACGGTGGCTTCAATGAAGGTAACAGGCACGTTTTGCCATTTCTTTGCTTTTTTCCCCTCGCCTCAAGTAGTGGTTAACCTAGATGTGCAAGAAAATATCGTCAATAAACCAGTCAGTGTGCATGCGCATGAATCATTAAATTTCAAAACAAATTTTAAAAAATAATTAAAAAGAAAAAAAAAACACTTTCGCAGCAAGCTCTTTTGATGATGAAACTCGAACACAGCAATAAATTAAGCAGATTCGCTTGATGCTGAGGCAACATTGCACGCTCGCAGAAACTGTCATGTGGAATCGATACACTGTTGACATTCACGCATGAGCACGATGGGGGAAGAAAGGAAATTGAAAAGCAGCCGCTACTTGGTGATTGTGTGTTTTCAATCTCTCCCAGCTTCGACCGGGCTTCGGCACCTGATGAAAGTTTAATCAAACCTCGGCGCAAGGTCGGGGCCGAAGTGAACTCCGTGTAAGTGGCAGAAAAATCAAACAGGCTGGCTTAATTAAAAGAGAGGTAATTACGGCAAGGATGTGACTCGCTACCTACGCCAAAGAAGCTGCAATAAGGAGGCCGCACTCTCGCAGGCTGGCTGTGATTAATACCGCAAGATCTTACCCCGCGCCGCGCCTCGTCTCGGCATCCATCCACGGAAACAGTATATTAGCCCAACTAACTGCAGGGGAAAAAAGGGCCCTACTTGCGGAGGTGCTGGAAATAAAGCGGAGGAGAATCAAAGTTTCGGGATTGACTTTCCGTCGCTGTAATCAATTATGCATGCAAAAATACACAGCCTGAAGCAAGAATGTCGTCACGGAAGGAAAAAAATACGATAAAATTAGTTCCTCAATTGCGTTGGACTCCAATGAAGGTAAGGAGGTAGTTCGCAAGGAACAGAAGTGCATGCAGAAATCCTGAGGAACTGCTCCGATAAGAACTACGTTACGGTACGAATCCGAAGCTATTATAAGTTGTATAATAATCTTCGACCATGTTTATTTTCAGTGCTCGAAAAATATTCTTCAGAGCTAGGCGCCAGCCCTGAAAATCAAGCGCCAGGAAACCACCTACGAGAAATTGTGCATACTATAAGAAGTTGAGCATCACCGTGTTCAAAACATCGCTAAATCATGTGAGAAAGCGGGAAATGCGGGGTTGGGGGACAGGGGACAAAGAGTAAGAAATTGTTTCTGATTCTATGGAATGTACACAACGTTCATAAAAGAATCATTTGCTAACTTACGCTGTACTGCGATTTGAACTTAAGAGTCTTCAAAATTTCGTACATGCAAACTTAAAAAACAGCAATATTAAAGCAAAAGATCACAGTCGCCATGCTGAAATTTTTAGTCGCCACGGCGACCTGGCGACCGGGATTTATCGAGCCCTGTTTATTTTTATTATAATAAAAATAAACGGGTTAGAAGTAAACAACCAATAAAAAACAGCGAGAACTGCAAAGTGGCTTTGGTTTCTTTCAGAAATTTATTTTAATTTTTTTGTGTAAGGAAGTACATCACAAGAAAAACTAATATAAGTATTCAATACCCAAAATACAGTGATTGATTTCAGCCAAAAATCTTTGCTTGGGTTTTTTGGATGGACAAAATGCATGGTAGCCTTTACAAAATATCGTAATTTTCACTCAATTACATGGTAATTCCGAATAAATATGTCTGGTTACTAAAAGAAATGGTGCTGGTGACTAATTATTTGTTGCTCATTTGCGCAAATGCTTATCAAGAAGATCTACTTTTAAAAATTACAAAACAAACATGTCTGCGTTGCTATCACAAACATCTAAAAGTACCAGCATTGAATATGCACTAAAATGCATCTGTTCTGTATAACTATTTATGTCAAATTCGGTAAAAAAAACGCATCAAATATTTTATAAACTTTCTTCCAATCAGAACTAAATGGATATAAATTCTTACAATATTATTAGATCATCGTGATGCTTTAAATAAAAATTTCTTTCTTAGAATGGAACCAATAATGTAAGAAAAATATAAGAATTGAATGTTAGTGATTTTCAACTTGTTGTTTGAGAGAATTTCCATTCAGATCTTTAGTACAAAATTAACAAGAATAGCATTAATACGAATAAGTTGGAAACACAGGAAACAAATCAGTCATTTGAACCGATGCGCTGATATTAAACTGTATTAAATTTTGAATTTAAGTAAAAGAAATCTTTCCAGTGGGTATACTGATTCGATATTTACACTTCAGTTTCTCCGGAAGAATTAATAAATGCATCGATCCAGGATCAGTGACGAACAAACAAAGCAAGAATTACACTGTTCTATATTGATGCATAATAAGTGCATTGCACTAAAATACAGATACAGATGCCAGCCTCCAAGGAGGAGTGGGCTCGTTGCACCTCGTTTCTTAAGCGTTAAGGTAAGGGTTTTTAGATAAGGGGATATTTCCTCGTATACTTTGAAAGGTGCACAATGACCACATGTGCAGAAAGACCCCCCAAAAAAATAACTCACTACCAAGTTAACCATAACAGTAAAAAAAATCTTGAACTTCCAGTTTCGAACATCATGCAAAGTCCGTGCCCAAAGCACACATCCTTCCCTCCATATCACGGATAAGCCACAAGCACACATTCGGGAATAGACAAATAAATCCTCTGATTAATCTCCCGGCTGCTGCCTTTCTTCTCCGCAGACTCTCACGAATATTGATTCCACCCCTCCTTCGCTCAAGCGCACTGTAGAAAGGCAAAGGGTGTCCCGGGGAGCGAGTGTGAGTATGTTTGCCTCGAGTTACCGAAAGTAAAAGCATAGGAAGGACAAGCTGGATTTTCCCTAGCTTTCCTTGATGGACTTCCGGCACCGTAGATCGAATTTCACAGCGATGCTTCATCGACAGACGCGTAATAAGAGTCCCCCGTCGGCTCTCGACTCGACTCATTAATCTTGTCGTGGAAAGAACATCCCGACTAATTTCTGAAGCTTCGTGTACACAATGCCCAGTGTCTCCCTCCACTCTCCCTTGCCCCTCACCCCCTTCGCATTTCCTCGACCTCAATCACAACTCATTCATTTCTCTCCATCACGCTTTTTCTGTCCGTCTCCTTCCTTCTCCACCAGACTACTTTTCTTCCCCAAATTCCACCTCCAGGACCCAGTCTCTGGAAACAATAGGCTGGAGCCTCGAAATGCTGGATTTTCCAAAACATTGAACCTCAAAGAAACAGAAATGAATTTGAATTTTCTTTAGAAATTACAAACAATAGCATACGAAGAACAAGTAATCTCGAGGCGATGCGAATTCCTGAAATGAAGATACTGGGGGAAAACAAACCCCCTTTTGTTCATATTCCTGACAGCTGAAGATAATTTATTAATTATTTTGGCAGAATACGGCCGAGTAAATTAACCTTATTCACAGACAAAAACACAGAAGCGGGTTTCATGAATTACAGTATTATTAAAGCAGTGGTTCTCAACCTACGTCAGACTGCGGGCCGGTAAATTCTTTTTTGAAAGTCGGTGCTCGATCCAAACAACTTCACTGGTAAATACCTTTCTACTTTATTATAAAACTTTCATTCGTATCATTTAAATTAAACAAATATTTTATGGCACAATCACATAGTAATAGTTTATTATATCAAGGATTGTTGACAAATAAAAAAATAAGTTTAAATTAGTTGTCAACCACTGGATCTAATAAAATATCAGAACCTCTCGCGAGCCACTAGAATTGAAGCCAGGGTCCGGCGGTTGAGAATAAAGTTTATTATTTAAACGATACGGCTTGAGTTTTTGTTTGATGTCCTCTTTGTGCACAGTTAGGCTATTTCCAGATCCAGACATTCCTAACTCGAACCTTTATTCTAGGCTTCAATGCTATGTCTCCGTGATAGACGCTGGAATACGCACCATAATATGCTGTATATTATTGAAGCTAGAAGACCTGAAGTACTTGTAACATACTGAATTTTGGCGAATGACGACGATATCAGTGCTGAGACCTTGTATGGAAGCACATGTAGTAAGAAGTCCAAAAGGATCGTCACCGTAAAAAAAGCACTGTACTTATTTCTGTTCTTTGAGAACAAAAACAAAAAAACATACGCAAAAAAAGTGTCCTCAACCGCAAAGATTTCTCTCAAAAGTCATTCCCACGACGGCTGCCTTATAACCTGTCAAAATTCACCAAACTGATTTATTTCCCCCTTGAATGGCGAATTCTCAAGAGGAAAGAATTGACTGATTGTTCCCAGAAGATCTGCGACTTGTGGTTTCCATCATCACAGAAATTGTCTCCTCTCAAAACCTAACGGCAAGATATATGGCCCTGGCTCCAACTTGGCGAAACAACCGACAAAACTCGGTCGGACGCCATCAGACCATCAAGATTGCAATTCCAAAGGAGAAAATTGCCACCGGAGTGCTTATCGAAATCCCAAATTTCCCCGTTTCTATCGAAGATCAAGGTGCTAATAGAGAAAGCTAAGCTGGGGAACGATAAACACCGTTGGGAGCAAACTTCGGTGTAAAATCTCGGTCCAAGCATTACAGCTCTTATCTGGGTGGGAACCTCCAAAGGGAATGCAGAGGAGGTCTCTCACTCAATTTTCATCTCGAGGATCCCCCACAGGTGTCTGCGTGTTAGTCTGAGTGTGTCGGGACGGGATCTCGCTGATGCTAAGCATTGTCATAAAGACGCCGTTGGCGACGCTCAGGCGGGTCTCTTCCCCGGAGGCCATAACGGCGGGCCGCCCGATGGAGGCTTAATCCATAAAAGATGAAAACGGGCTACGTTAGCGCGAGCAGCGGAGGGACCTGGCAATATCCTGCAGAAGCCACGAATGGCCAATACAGAGATTTATTTTTCATAAGAAAGCGATGTATTTGTTTTCTCAACAGGGATTATTACCTACATCGGCAATGAACGTAACCTTATCGTTACACTGCAGATCAACTTGAAAATAATTTTATGAGAGGCGCAATGTTAAAAATATATGGATTGATGACGTAATTAAATCCTTGAACAAACAGAATGTTCTTTCTTTATAGTCTCTTCATAAATGTTCATTAACACTAATGATTATTCTCCGTAATTACGAGAAAGGTTCCTCGTTATACGAAACCACTAACACCGCAGATATATTTTTTCTATTATCGTCATTATATTAGAAAGAGTTCATTTTTCACTTTTATTTCAAAACGAACAACAGATGTTACTGAAGATAGCACGGGTATTGCGTATTAGTCTAAATTACTATCGTACTATTGATTTTCTTTCTTTTTTTGCCATTTCCCCAGCGGCAATAAAGCAGTCATTTATAACTAAATACTGCTTTGTTTATTATTCTTTTTAAAACTCTCATTTCATTTACATTTACTTTATTTGTATCCATGTATTACTCTTGTGTGTTAAATTTTCTTTCGCTGTCAGTTTGATTTTGATAATCTTGTACAATTTCTCACTTCAATATTCACATTTCAAAATGTATTTATTACTTTCTGGTTCATTTACAGTTTCTGCTACCAATAAGGGTGCGAAATCCTTGGGGGCGACGGGGGAGCTTCCTTCCACCAGCAATTGTGTCTAAAAGAATTGCCCCAGTCAAAAATCTCCGGGGTGGAGTGTTTGTTACTACAAAAAAGGTAAGCAATTACTTAAAATATATTTTACTAAGGATAATATGGAAAACACACACAAGAACGAAGGATACTGTCTGCCTCTGTAAGCTTTACATGCTTTCTCCCTCTCAAGAGATTATTAACAGATCTACACCAACAATAATATATGGACAATAAAAGTAAAACAAGAATGCAAAGCAAATATAAGTCTGAAATCTAATTGATATATATTAATACGTAGAAAGCAACTAAACAAAAACTTACACATAATAAAACCATTTCAACAATTTAGTTCTTTAACTTTATACGTAACAAATCAAACACCCAAACGCGAAATGCTCCGTGAATCATTGATCAAGGATCAGAAGCAAGGTAAGTCAACACATCAATAATGAAAAATACTACTGTGAGTTGCCAGAAATTATTTTTATCTCACTTTCAATTTTCCTCACTTCTATTTTCCAATT
Organism: Lepisma saccharinum; assembly: GCF_977018435.1. Lineage (NCBI taxonomy): Eukaryota > Metazoa > Arthropoda > Insecta > Zygentoma > Lepismatidae > Lepisma > Lepisma saccharinum. The sequence continues at coordinate 43,095,765 of NC_139253.1, forward strand.
CACTGCCAAAATTGTTTTATTGTAAATGATTTTATTCCTATTTTGTATTATTGTACTTTCTTGCTTAATCTATTTGTAATCTTCAATTTTATTTTTGTTTTAATTTCAATCTGTACTTTTGGGGTTAGGTGGTAGACCAGCAACAGTTGAACCTCGCCCAGCAATAAATACAAGACAATTCAATTCAATTCAAATGATGACATTGTATTCGCCTTGTGATATGCTGCCTCGGCTTGCAAAGGATCCTCACAATTCTTGGTTGAATAGTGCCGAAATGCACTTCCACCTGCTCCACCGGCACCTAACCATTCCTCCAATGAATTCGTTACCGGTAAACCTGAACAGAAAATCGCATTACCGCCGGTTACTTAGCAACAGCACACGAAGGAGGATTGAAAGCCTTGGAGAGAGGTGGGAATCAAGTTAGTTGGTGCCATTACGTGCATTCTCATCACCAGAGCCGTTAATGCGCTTTTCGACTGCGAAAAAAAGGTTCATGCTTTGGAATGGATGCTCGAGAGTAAGTACCGTGGGAACCTATTTTTGGAAAATTTCCATCCGTTCGATGTTATTTCTTATTATTAGCAGGGTTGTTGAAGGTCCAGGAATTTTAAATAAATTCAATTCCGGTCCAGGAGAGAAAATCAAGCGTAAATGGGTTCTGGACCGTAAAGAACCTTTTTATCTTAAAGTATTTCAATTCGGTCCAGTAACCTCTTCTCAGGATGAATTTAAATACAGTCTAGTAAACTTTTTCCCGGCTCAATTTAAATACGGTCCAGGAACCTATTTTCCGGCTCAATTTAAATAGCTACGGTCCAGGAACCTATTTTCCGGCTTAATTTAAATACGGTCCAGGAACCTATTTTCCGGCTTAATTTAAATACGGTCCAGGAACATATTTTCCGGTTCAATTTAAATACGGTCCAGGAACCTATTTTCCGGCTCAATTTAAATACGGTCCAGGAACCTATTTTCCGGCTCAATTTAAATACGGTCCAGGAATCTATTTTCCGGCTCAATTTAAATACGGTCCAGGAATCTATTTTCCGGCTCAATTTAAATACGGTCCAGGAATCTATTTTCCGGCTCAATTTAAATACGGTCCAGGAACATATTTTCCGGCTCAATTTAAATACGGTCCAGGAACCTATTTTCCGGCTCAATTTAAATACGGTCCAGGAATCTATTTTCCGGCTCAATTTAAATACGGTCCAGGAACATATTTTCCGGCTCAATTTAAATACGGTCCAGGAACCTATTTTCCGGCTCAATTTAAATACGGTCCAGGAACCTATTTTCCGGCTCAATTTAAATACGGTCCAGGAATCTATTTTCCGGCTCAATTTAAATACGGTCCAGGAACATATTTTCCGGCTCAATTTAAATACGGTCCAGGAACCTATTTTCCGGCTCAATTTAAATACGGTCCAGGAACCTATTTTCCGGCTCAATTTAAATACGGTCCAGGAACCTATTTTCCGGCTCAATTTAAATACGGTCCAGGAACCTATTTTCCGGATGAATTTAAATACGGTCCAGGAACCTATTTTCCGGCTCAATTTAAATACGGTCCAGGAACCTATTTTCCGGATGAATTTAAATACGGTCCAGGAACATATTTTCCGGCTCAATTTAAATACGGTCCAGGAACCTATTTTCCGGCTCAATTTAAATACGGTCCAGGAACATATTTTCCGGCTCAATTTAAATACGGTCCAGGAACCTATTTTCCGGATGAATTTAAATACGGTCCAGGAACCTTTTTACCGGATCGGTTTAAATAGAGTCCAAGTTCCGTATTGAAATGAAACAATACGCAACTTGACCGAATTTAAATTGTGCGAGAAATAAGGTTTCGGTTTTGTTACGGATAGAACCCATTAGAATGTATGGGTACCTGGATCTTTAAAAATTCCAAGGTTGGGATGGGAGGAGGGGGGTTTAAAGGTCAAGGAATTGTAAATAAATTCAATCCCCGACTGGGAGAGAAAAAAATTACCAAGTGTAAATGGGTTCTAGACCGCAAAGAACCTTTTTATGTTTAAAGTATTTCAATTCGGTCCAGGAACCTTTTTTTCCTGATGCACTGTCCTGGAACATTTTTTCCGGCTCAATTTAAATACGGTAAAGGAACCATTTTTCAATGAAACACTACGGAACATGGACCGAATTTAAATTGTGCGAGAAAAAATGTTCCGGTCCTGCAGAAGAACCCATTAGAATTTATGTGTTCCTGAATCGTTAACAACCCCAATTATTAGCTACGCTCTAAAAAGTGCTTACAAATACTCAGTGTAACGGAACATTTCTTTTGGTGTTGATGAGGTATTTGACGTTCTTGATCAACTTATTTGGTCTGTCAATACATCACTGTCTGTCAAACAACGCCAAGTAGAGAGGTTTTTAAAAGTTGATTAGTCATTGTTTACACCAATTATGGTCATACTAAGTAACCTTCTCAATTAGTGATGTCAGTATCATATGGTCGAGCACGTTCAGTAGTCGGCTTTCGATATCGCCACCAAAGTTCCATGGTTCAAGTCGCGGGGTGTCCCTTTATCATTGTCGTCATTAACCAAAAATAGTAATAAAGCAACGTAAAATATTAAAAATACATATTTTTAGTGTGTACTGGTATCTTATCTCTATATAGTTCTGTGTTGCTATTTTGAAAAGAAGCATTTTCTTACTAAAAGGACGTGATAGATAAGGGGCATTCCCTGTCAAAGTGACCCTGAATATCAATTAAATGCAATGCTCTAACTTTATCCCAGCTTGTGAATGAACAATCTAAACTTGTCATTTGCATAAAAATTCGAGTATTGTGCATAATTAAGTTAGAAGGTATTTTACATATTGTTCGTTATTCTAACTTTTTTATTTACTTCCGTTTTCTATTGTGTCCCACCCGTGACACCAAAAAACAATTAATTTCTCCTTTAACTGTGACATTTCCGCACCAACCCCACTAGAATATACAAAGGTCTTCGTCTTAAATAATTTATTTCTTATCATTTGAAAATTACAAGATATTAAAATTATTTTCTTATTAAGTAAAGAGACAGTGTTTTACCTGTCCCACTCGTGTCACAAAATTGTTCACTTATAGCTATAAATCTGGGGAAGTATTTTAAGGGTAGTTATGTTTACTCAGCAGTGTTAGGTTTCATATTTCATTGCACAGAAGCTGTAAGAAAAATGTTCCTTAACTATCAATAGAATATGAAAAATGTAGCCCCCCCGTGACAATTGAATGCCCCTTTAGCATTTGAAAGAATGTAGCGTGGGAGAAGTGATGACACCAGACAGGATGTGAAAGTTGGGGTGTGTGAATTATCAACAATAATAAAATGTTTCCGCAAATCTTGTAGTGTTTACCACAGATAAGGGTATATACGTAGATATACGAGCATATATTACTGCAGCTACAATAATTATTGCTGTAGCAACAAGAATTAAAGTACAGGGTGTCCACAAATTATCTTTACAACTTTAGACTTTAATAACTTGAAAACTATTCTAGATAATGACAAACTGTTTTCAACATGTGACAAGAAAACTCAAAGTTTTTTGTTTTTTTTATTTTCCAGGTGACGCAGATTTGACGAAAAATGTGGACGCCACAGGAAAAAGCTCAGTGTGTAGCCTGGTTTAAAGAGACGAAGTCCGATACCCAAGTGCAACGAAACTTTCGGACACAGTATGGAAGGGAACCACCGTCCCGACCCACCATTCGGGCTTGGAATACGTCATTCATGGAAACGGGTAGTGTTCTCCATAAACAGGGGGCGCGTCGGCCATCTGTGTCAGACGCCAACGTGGACAGGGTGCGGCAGGCGTTTGCAAGGAGACCGACAAAATCAGTGCGTACGGCGGCCACAGAGTTGGTAATGCTACGAGCAACAGTGCACAAAGTCTTGCATAAGAGGTTACGTCTGTATGCCTACAAGGTGGTGAATCCCTTCCATAGTGTGTCCGAAAGTTTCGTTCCACTTGGGTATCGGACTTCGTCTCTTTAAACCAGGCTACACACTGAGCTTTTTCCTGTGGCGTCCAAATTTTTCGTCAAATCTGCGTCACCTGGAAAATAAAAAAAACTTTATGAGTTTTCTTGTCACATGCTGAAAACCGTTTGTCATTATCTACAATAGTTTTCAAGTTATTCAAGTCTAAAATTGTAAATATAATTTATGGACACCCTGTATTTAGATGAATTGCCACATTACACGGAACACAAATTAACTACTCACCATCTATAATATGAACCCTAGGATTTATTTTCCTATTTACCAAATTCATCATTAGATATTGTATTGCATACTGGTCGGGCACTTGCTATATCTTCTCAGGTAATAAATATTATAATTACTCCTGTAAATGATAGAATTGATCCTAATCTTGATACAATATTTAATGTTTTATAAGCGTCCGGGTAGTCTGAACATCGTCGTGGTATTCCTCTTAATCCTAGGAAATGCTGTGGGAGGACCTTAAATTAACTCCAATAAATTTTGAAATAAATTGTATTACGTATATACCCTTATCTGTGGTATTACAAATCAACATGAGTCAAACTTGAACCAGCTCTCCTGAAGAGTTAGTGCAGATGGGACATTCGGCAACATACGTACAATAGTATTCAGCCGACGATATTGAAGGTCATGGGTTGGAATTCAACACTGAAGAACTCCACATCATACTCTGTCCCGGGAATCTCTGGAGCAAGCGAGCGAACGAAAGCAAGTCTCTGAGCAAGCAGTGACTCGGAGGGCTCGACCAATGAACACGTGTGAGGGAACAAGATCGCATGGAGGGGGGGGGGGAGGAACGCGACCCTTTGCATCTTCGCTTTGCCCACTCGTTATGCGCGACCTTGCTTTTGAGATTCCCGGGACTGGGTATAGTGTACGTGTTATTCATCGACGTCAACTTTTCCAAATATGCATTTAAGTAACGTTTCATTTCATTAGAGTAAAAAATTGTAAAAAGTTTGGACATTTTTCATCCTGTGATAAGAGGGAGGGAGAAAAAACGCGGATTCGGCAAGTCGGCTGCTTTTAATCCGTGATAAGCTTAGCGAACAAGTGCGTGAGCATAGGGCGATCAAAAGGCCTTCTAATACCCGGTTATCATGGAAGACCACCCGCTCCACGCACTGCCGCGGACCGCATAACGAAATAATACCCCCTCGTGAATGGCGGGTCCGATGACGATTGTTTGGGAAAACCCCATTATCCGAACCCATTGAGTAAATCACGTGATAACCGAACGTGCACTTGGCATTGGTGGAATTAACAGCAGCACGCATGGATGGCGCCTGCCAACGGCGGTGCCTCTACATTAACCTCCGATAACGAGGCTGTCTTTGTTAATATCCATGTTGCGGGTTGCAGGTTCCACCCTCCCCCTCCCCTAAAACAACCCCCGCGGCTCTGCAAATTATATGACAATGTTCTAACACGCCGGAACAAATTCCGCGCGTCGTCGAATGCGTTGCTTAACTAATAGTTCCAATTGTGCGTGAACGCATGCTGGACAAAGTGCGACTTGATGATGGAGAGGGTGCGTACATTCTGAACACCCTTGGGGAAAAATGGACTTCGACATCTTCAACGTGCTGGACCGAGAGGATGTTGTGAACACCTGGGCGGCAACCTACTGTTCACATAACGTAAGGATCAACAATTCATCACCAAGATCTTTTAGTGTACAATCACAGGCAATAAAAATGGGGACATCTAGATCCTTAAATACTCGCTTCCCTGTAAGGAGTTGTGTGTGTTGCCTAACTCAACGGCGATACATGGATTCTAATAGCAAATTTTCAATGGCAACTTCTACCACCGCCGTAGACGCATAACGCCTTGCAGGGAAATGAGTATTTCAGGATCTAGGAGTCCCATTTGTAATGCCGGTGACTGTACATTCCCATAGGTGCATTCTTTGAGGACTGGGAAAGGTATCTTCTTCTCTGCCACCAAAATTCTTCCAAAAAGTTTTAAGTCCACATTATGCACACATAGGCTAACACGAATTGGATGTACAATTTAAAGTGAGATCGAACCCACGACTCCTTCATTGCAAGCCGACAGAGGCACTTCGTCATCGGAGAGCCGCCCAAAATTCTTCCAGAAGCATATTTGTGTGGGGGTAACTTGTGTGTGCCTAGTTTGTGTTAATCTTGACCCCCCAAAAAAACATTTGAGATCGGCGCTGCTGCTTATGTATCTGTGATCAATCAATTCTATATCTCCCTAACTTCAATGAGAACATGGCTGTAAATGAACACTAGATGAAACTCATGAGAGAACAAACAAAAAATACGAGAAAACACATTAGGCAGGATTCGAATCAGGACCTCGATTTGTGTTCCTTATCCCGTCAAACATTTAAGTGAAACATATCAACAGGTTTTTTCAAGAATTATGGTGCCCAAAAGGTTTTCACAAGATTGCAACGTGAAAATAAAGGCATATTTTAAAGAAATCAGATTTTGTTCGTTGTTGAATGGCCCAAAAATCGTACAAATGTATGCGTTTCTAATACCTAAAGCACGCACGCTTTTAGAAGGAACATGAGTTCGGCCAATACCCAGCCAGTGCTACTGCGCTGTTGCCAAACTAACTGCTAGCGCAAGGGAAGGACAGAAAATTCGCGATGTGTCCATTATTTTTGATAATGCATGCACGGTATATATGAGTACAGTGAAATAATATAGTGAATATTTCTACACAGGATTATAATATCATATCACTGTAGAATATACGAGAAACCCATGCCTGAAAGAAGCTTGAAGGTATTTATTTATTCATCACCGCTCTCGTCGTCTTCCTCGGTCTCCGCATGGACGTCCGGAGGATTTTTTCCAGGGAGGGGCAAGGAAGGTGCTTTTTCCAGGGGGGACAAACAAGGCAAATTTTCCTCCATAATAGTGTTGTTCCCTCAAAAACATTGCTTAAATTTGAATATCATATTCATGCAATAATTAACACATATTATTGTGGCTGTAATGAAATTATATGTGAAAAATATATAATTTTTGGTAGACTTTCATTTTCCAGGGGGGGCCCCGGACGCCCATAGGTCTCCGTGTCATTGATTTCACTCATTTTCGAATCACTCTCCTGGAGGTTAATGATTAGATTTTGCACCCTTGGTGCCTGTACTACTGGTGCTAAGTTTTGAGAGTGACATTATTTAAAATAAAAAAAAAGAACACACGGAACACACACTATCGCACGAAAGGGCTGTATTTAATATTTTCACAAACTGTTCTTTGTGGCGCAAGAGTGAATGATGAGCGAATAATTTTACACCGGCCTAACTCAAATTGACCCAGACTTTCAATGTTCGAGAACGCCCAGAACAATGAAGGGTCATTGTTTATATCGAGGCGAATTTAACACCCACAGTTTTGCCTAGACACAACTACTCAGCTGCGTCAACACGGTGGCAACGAAAAAAACAGGCTGAAGGAAATGAAAGGTGTTTCCCTTGTTTTTTCAAAGAACGATAACTCCGGCTGTAGGCGAGGGAAATTCATGGGATTTGGACAGTCAGGTTCAAAATGTCTTGCCCCATCTTATGATGAACCTTAAAGTTCGTCGTATAGTTTTAGCAAATGGCATTTTGCTCTTTAAGAGCATTTTTGGCGATTAAATTGTCAGTTTTGGCGCCTATTTGTTATGTCAGGATGACTATGTACTCTTGGCGTGACGAAGCCAGGGGAACTGCTATCAAATTTTCCTCTTTTGAAAAACCGCTGTGATATTACGAATTCTAAAAATTTGCATGCACTTAGAATTATTTCTACAGCCTACATATTCGCAATAGTTTCGTGGATACATAAACCGATTAAACGATTGCGAATATCTAGATAACAGTGAAAGCAAAGCACACGAATATTCTCGTGAATGCTCTAGAAAGAATTCTAAGCCTATTAACTTCGAAAAACAGCAGCCCTGGCGTCGGCAAAAGGTCCAGCCAAACCTTAAGCGTAGCGCATCCAAATGAAGGAAATTCTCTTTGGATACAACTATGCTGGCGCCGCCACCGGAAAAGTTTGCCAATGAACAACCCCTTTAGGAACATCGAGGTAATATGTGTTTAATTGTGAGGAAAATAAGAGCAGTCTTTCCTTACAGGGTATCTACCAAAGTAACAAATCCGAAATTCTTGACTTTCTTCACTTCCCTTTCGATTTTCTCGACCTCGCCCCCCTTTTGTTAACATTTTATTTAATCGGCCCCTACTTTGGTATAGTTGGAAAGTAAGAAATTATATATTTTTATTCAATGAAAAACCGATTACGATTAAAACTGAAGGTGTAGTTTAACAAGAGATTTAGACTTGCTTTAGATATTAATGCATGTAAAAATTAACACTTCAGGATTCATCCTAGATGGAGAATTCTAACATTACTTAGTATTTTTACAAAATTTCACACGCACAAGAATGTAATTCTTAAGAAACAACTCAATACAATTTTAGATTTCCAAATATTCAATTTTATCAAATCCCAGTACAAGTACATAACAATGTAAATTCAGTAAATATATATATAGTTAGACCACAAGCATAATTTCTTGACTACCAATTGATTTCTTGACAGCCTTGAATGGTAGACACTCTGCCATCACTTTTCCCACTTGTTCACAGCTTAGATAGATAATTTATGGACATGAAAACATTGTACAAATGAATGCCATAGGAAATTCATGAAATCATTATTTGTATTATTTCTGTATTAAAGTTCAAAAAGTTATTTATTAGATTATATTTACATTAAGACGGAAATTGTGCTACAGAGTACTAAAAAAATATAACCCACACTTAAATCACACGAACCCCTTTAGTGAATTACCTCACTGTTGACAGTTCGAACACTCAGTCCGCATATTTGTTAGACGAACTTGTGGTGCCGCCAAGTAACAAAGGCAGTGATTTCCCAACTGCAACGTTCCCTTGCAAGTCTTCCCTTCTTCTCTGTCTCTCCCCTGACCACCGCACGAGAGCAACATCCCCACGTTCAATCGCATCTCACGGGTCTCAAAACGGAGGGAGTTAATTAATTCCCGCTCCGCCGGACCCCCTCCCCTCCCTCTTCTCTGTCTCGCGAAGGAGGGATGGAAGTGTTAAAACGAAGGACGGACAAACACGCGGGGATTGCTCAAACAGGATTTTGCTCCACCCTTTCTTACGTTACCCTTCGACTAAGCAGCCTAACTATAATCTGCTCCTGCATTATTGGAGTAAACAGTGTGTACCGCTGTTACGCCCAAATAATCCACAGCTTGGTGTGCGCACAAGCACGAGCGGGATTGCGGAACTTTGCGAAAGGATCAACATTCGTTAACGTGATATATGGTTGCCAGCGTCTGGAGCATTAACGGTGGCATTTAACAATTAAGAAACTGAGAAACATTGGACTGTAGAGAAACTTTAATTTTTTCCTTCTATTCTTCAAAAATTCTAACCGTTTTATTCAAATTGGACAATTTTGAAAAATATGATTTTGAGCCTTCTCACTGGGTTGGCATGTTTGAAAACAAAAATGTTGAAAACATCACTTTTAATCGTGTAAGTCACATGCCTACGCTCTGTCCCGAAAATCTGTGGAGCAAGGTCGCGCATAACGGTAGCGAAGGGGAGAAATCGAGTGGGTGTAGCGAAGCCGTATGCGCTCGCTGTTGATAACCGCTGGTAACCGCAGCCCCATTTTCCTCTTCATTCACTCACTTCCCCTCTCATGCGTTCATTGGTCGAGCCATCTCGAGTCGCAACTTGCGCAGAAACTTGTTTTCGTTCGTTTGTTCCAGAGATTCCCGGGATAGACTACATGTTTGGTTACAAGTGTTTAAAACACTTTTAGAATTGAATGGTATAAGAATGAAACACTTTTGTTGCGCGCCTAACGTACTCGTACATTCTTGTTGAAGTCAATGTGTTTTGTTGCATTCACAATACAATGTAATATTTCGAAAAACAGAGTACGTAGATACTATTTCTATGAACGGTGGGTTCTCTGTCGTAACTACATGTGGAAGCTAAAAAGAAATGTTAAACAGTAAAAAATACACTCCATGGCACAAGTCTGTAGAGGTACAAGTAGATCCCACAATGCCCTTACAATACCTGATGAATGCCGTTTTTTGTAAGCTTCAAAAGAAGCCTGAACCCGAGACCGCCCGAACCAGAGACGAGAGTGGTAACCATTCAGCTACGGCGAGCCTAAATAATACATATCACTTACAGGATCTTAGTGTGGTTTTGTAGTGATAATTAACAAACTTAAATCTAAATTCCTTGGCGTGACAGGCGGTATTTCATAGGGTCAAAAGTAAACTTCGATGGGTGTCAGCATACTTTAAGGTAAAAATCCGTCTCTCGGTGGTTTGTAGCTCTGAAACAATGTGTCAAATAGAAAATAATTTGCATTATAAGGAAAAACGTTTGGGTGAACTTTTTGTAGTCAAACAAAGTAAAGCGCTCCTCTGTGCCTTGCACCACGCCATGAAGGCACTTTCTTATTCACGGTCGAAGGTGGGGGTGATGTGATAAGCACCACGCCCCTGGCCGCATTTACCCCCCAGTTTCTTCCAAATACCAACTTTATACGACGCTGGGTGGGCGCCGGAACCGCTTGAACAGGTGGAAAAAAAATTCGGTTTCTCCCCGCCGGGGATCGAACCCAGGTCTCTCGCATGGTAGTCAGACTACCTAACGACTGAGCTACCGCGGCTCGGTACTCAAACATGCAAATTACTAAATTTGGTAATTTTTCATCACTCAATAACATATCAAATGGAATTCAAACCACTACTGTAGTAAATGGTTTTATTTCGCTGCACAGAAGTAGTTATTTGCCACATACTATATACAACATAAGCTGAAAGAAGTAATTGTCTTCCTCTCACTGCAGTTCATCTTAATGGGGGTAAGCACCCAAATTTCAACCTCACATCTACGTACGTAGTACACCCCAGTAAAGTAATCTCTGCAGGCCAACAATGTTCTGGCGTAGTGCAAGCCTCCGTAGAGTTGTGTTTTGCCCTTACATGTGCTGAGTGCCACTTTAGAGCCTCAGCTTTTAACCTGGGTAAGGAAAGTTTAGCCCTTAGAAGTATGTCTTGATTTTAGTTATGGAAGGAGCTTGGCCCCGTATAATGAAACGGGTTTAAATAACTTTAAGTGCTGACGTATCCACAACTTTCACTTCATTCATTCATTCATTCATTCATTCAGTTGGTTTTGACACATTATAAAATTCTTTGCAAACAAACTAATGTTTAAACGTCTCTAAGTTGTCAGGGTAATTGTCAACTCAGAATTTTAAATTATAACACCATTAAGCCTCGTTTCCATGATATGAAAAACTCAATATGCTGACCAAGGCAGAAATTTATTTTATTATAAAACATAAACTAAACGTAACGTTTCAACCTTCTAGCAAAGGTCTTCTTCAGACTCTGCAGACATAGAGTGGGATGAGGCTAAGCAGATAAGAAGGGAGAAGAGAATACTAGTGAGAAAATGGAAGGAGGCCAAGGAAATAGAGAAGAAAGGTGAAGAAGACACAATGAACTGGAATGGGGGACTGAAGATAAACGAAGAATGGAAGGTGTTAGAAAGAGTGGAAAGGACAAGAGAGAAAGAGGAGAGAAGAATGAAGGAAAAAGAGCGTTAGATAAACATGCTAGATGGAAGAAAATATGTTTAGCCTTTTAGGTGAAAGTACAGTTGACAAGGGAAAGCCACCTGCTAGAATGTTCCAGAACAACTTTCTAATAGTCTGGAGGGGAGTAATGCTTGTGTATATATATCGTCCTGGTTTGTACCTGGTTACATTTGTACTTGGTGCAGAGTCTGAAGAAGACCTTGCTAGAAGGTTGAAACGTTACGTTTAGTTTATGTTTCAAAATAAAATAAATTTCTCCCTTGGTCAGCATATTGAGTTTTTCAAATTCTTCCACGTTACTCTTGCCTTACAAATTTTCAGTTCTTAGGGTGAATTTCCTTTTAAGAGATAATCGGCTATAGCGTGCACATACTGAGCGCCGCAATATCTATACCCAGCACACTAAGGAAGTATGTCTTACAAGGCCAACGATCTCTCCTCATCCTGTACCACATTGTCTCCCTAACCCTTTAATTTTTTACCATCCCATTCCATCTTCAACTTTCATAGCCGCCTCCTTGTCTTTGCGACTCTTCAGTTACATTTTATCTGCGAGCCCCGGGGTAAAAAGGATGGCACCGCAGCTGCCATCACGTTCCCCCTCCCGCAAACAATCTCATCTCCCCTCTGGAGTCCCTACACTTTTCTACAACCCGAAGCCGACTCTGGGGAAACATTCCGCTTATAAGGGTGGAACAGGGTGTGGGGATGGGGAACCGGCGACCACCTATCAAAGAATACTGCAGCAAATTAAATAAAAATAAGAGAACACTATTCGTTTAATCAAGAGCCCTTGCTAGTACCCCCTATCTTGTAACAATTCCACTGATTCTGCGCGTTGGCTTCAAAAAGGTGGGGCTGCTCCAGGGAAAAAAACAGAGAGCGAGAGAGCTAAACTTGTTTCCAAGAAAAATTCGTTTTACGAATTTGCATATGGATCTCTTCTAAAGTAATGAATGCGATTCTTTTTGGTTTTAATTAACGCTCACACCGACCCCGCCTACACTGTTCCCCAATCAACGTAGATGCTGCCCAAAATAAGGATATTAAAAACACTGTAAACAAGGAATATCACGCGCATAATATCTTGCTGGGGGTAAATTTGTGTCTGTGCGGCGCTTAGTACAGGAAGCGAAAAATAACAGCGCAGCGCTGCTAAGGGATCGTTGAGATGTTCCTCTGAAGATGTACCAATGTGGAAATTTGCACTGCACATGCGCGGAATGCAATTTTGCAACCATTCAAAACGCAAAATTTCCTCAACAGGTGAAAGCAACGTAACACAATATACGTTCTGTACATCGCTATAGTCCTCAGTCGTATTTAACATTACTTAACTTTCGAAATTACTTTGCTTGTATGTTTTGAATATAAAAAATGCTTTAAGAATGGAATCACTTAATAAAAAGAGTGATTTTGTTCATTCATGATACATCAGAAATTGGGGAAAAAAGCGCACCTTAATAATTAGATGACCACGTATTTGGAATTTTGGTTTTAACCCGTATGGTTCACCTAACCTAATTTTTGCACTACTATGTGGTGCATTATTCAATAACTTGATCTCTTGTCTAGTTTATCATGCTGGTTCATTTCCTAACAGATTATGCATACATATATAAATAAATACAAATAACACCATCAGCGACGTCGCCTTGTAATCAAGGGATACCGGGTTCGATACCCGGTGGAAGCACATAGTGGTTCGGATCCCACTTTAAACTGTAGGTCCAGTCCCGATTACCTTACTGTGAATAAAGTGGACTTACAACAACAATTTAATCAATCAAAATATAACAACACATAGGGGTAGTCATTTTGTATACAGAGAGAAGTTGTCATAAGTACCTTGTTCCTCATACATTGAGTTACATTTATTTCCACCTTCTAACAATGTATGCATTAGTAGTGACAAGGTTGTCACCATACGAAGGTCCCAGGATCGATCCGTGGAGACTCATTGTACAGTGAAATACGAATGGTATCGAGAAGAGAAAAGACGACACGAGACAATTATTGTAATTGCTTGTCCATTCTCAGTCTCGTTTCAAGTTGTGATTATCTCATTCACGATCTGCTCAATTTATAACCTTTCGTCTAGACATACATAGTTCCTAGGTATAAACAATATAGTGCATAGCTTGTCACCGCACAAATGTTCATAGCGTATAAATGTCGTTAAGCTAAACAGATTTTCTTGATTGAGTTGTTCTACTTGACGCCTCTTTTCGACGCTACGAACCCTCGAAAAACTACATATTGTCCTGAATTTATGCAACAACGCAGCAAAGACTCACAAATGTAAGCTTATTTATACCTAATCTCATAGATATCCGCTTGGCATGTCCAGGTCGAGGTCTCAGACAAGAAGTCTCGGCCTCGTCTCGATTTTACAGGGGTTCGACTCGTTCTCGGTGCCAAGCACATCTCTAAAAGCTTCGGAGCGTCCCACCTTCAAAATCATACTGACATGACTTCTTGAAAACCAAGAGCTCAATTTGTAATAAAATCCAAAACGAAACTGCTAATGCTGCCCAATGATGATGCTCTCCCTGTACCTCATTTCATGAATTTAAGTCAGTTGCAGGCAGTTCCCAAAAGAATAGCAAAGCATTGAAGGGTTTTCAGTCCTATGTACAGTCACCGGCAATAAAAGTGGGACACCTAGTTCCTGCAATACTGGCTTCCCTGGAATGCGTTGGTTGTGTGTGTTGCCTAACCCTACGCCGGTGGGAGAACTTGTAATTGAAATTTGCTATTAAAATCTACCCATCGCCGTAGAGTTAGGCAACACACATAATGCCTTGCAGAAAAGCTAGTATTTCAGGATCTAAGTGTCCCATTTTGCCGGTGACTGTACATGTACGTTTTTCATTCTGTGCAGAATGCGCTTATGCAATATCCGGCATCATTAAAAATGCAGAAGAGCAGGCTAAAGCATGTGCAAAGTAACTCCACTGACAAACAGGTGTCACTTTCATTACTGGCTTTCTACATCCACCACAGTGCAATTACACCGGAAATTAGTATTAACGACCGCCCTAACTGGCAGTCTAGGAACGAACACCGAACAAAACAAATTCTGAACAAGAGGTAAAGTGGGTGATTAATTACTGACAAACGTTATGCATGATCGCGCGTTTACACTCCAGCTATGCAAGTACCACTGCATCAGATGTATGGTGGGCGGACTAGACGACGGGTTCGGATTATCCCTCATCGATCTGGAGAACAACAACTCCACGCCGGTCCGGGCAACACAGCGTCGCCATGGCAACCGTTCCAGGGAGCGTGCTCTGTCAAGCATCTCGCGTCTTCGCCGTGTTTATTCTCCTAAAGCACAGGGGATTACCCCGTCAGCTCATCTCAGGAGACGTAAAAATAGATGCGCATCCTACGGGAGGAGGAGAAAAATGCATAACTCAACGGGCAGAACAGGTGTGATCACATAAGACACATTATGAACGACACAAAAGGACCTCCTCCAGTAGAATTGTCTGGACGTCCATTCCTACCACAAAAGGGCTTGAAAAGGGGAGACAGTTGTTTTTGATCAATAACATGAAACAATTTTTTTCCATACAAACTGAAATTACGAATTTTTTTAATTAATTTTTCATACATTTCCAAATCACATGCATTTCATTTTAATGAACATTGAATATGACGGTACTCGCAGAAAAGTGCCAAAAATATTTGTTTCAAAAGTTTGTTTTCAGTAGGCTACACTTTATGCTCAAATAGGTTTAACCCTTGTTCTCTTAAGTTATCTAAACTATGAAGTCTTTTTTTAACACGAAGATTATATTTTGATACTTTCTTTTACATAATTTTAATATATTAGTCCTTATTATTTTTTAGATTCATTAATTGTAATTGCTTAACACAAAATATGAAAAATGTGCACAAATTGTGGCTCATAACTTAATGATTTTCATATTCAATTTTACAACTCAAAACTATTATGAAGTAGGTTTCCCCGTTCTACAGGGTAGAACGCTACGGTTCATAAATGGCAGTGTTTTGAATTTTTCGTAGATCTTAAATTACATAATTTACAATTTATGTTATGAGCTCTGATAAATTTCCAATCTCAAAGATTTAACTCGTATCAAATGAAAAGTCCGGGGCAAAAAAGGGACTTGTATTTCCACATAATTGTACTTTTTCGTACTGTGGTTATTTTACCTTCCTTTGCTACTTTTCTAAAGTTAGCCTACATGCCGCTATGAGAATGAATAAGATGAAGCACAAATACAATGAACAATCAAGCAGAATCAGCGGCAGCAAAATGGACTATTCAACTATTATGACTATCAAAATCTAATCAATATCAACCAATAAAAACTCAAATGAGCAAAATGAGACCATACGTGCTACAGGAAACTTACAACACATATGTAACGATATGAAAGATGTTTCTATCGTTTGAAGTAAATGAGATATACGAGAACAGCGTGGAATATTGGCATGGCCTGTTATATCCATACATAACCTAGGTACGATATACTCGTATTAAAGCAACGAAACGAAAAAATGATTGATTATCCGTAACGGTAAAGTAGTATAGTATCCTACAGGGACAGTACTGATATAATCTATCATACTCAAATTATTTGGCATAAAAATTAATAGGTCACTGTAAACGGGGAGGACACGGCTCTTCCATAGGGATTATTGTAGTCCCATAACAAAATATTGAAAAAAAAGCAGGGGTACAGCTGCTGGATCCGTTAAGCTGTCCAAGTTAATTAATAACATTTCAGTTCATTTGTACACGTCAAGGGATTCTGTTTCCCTTGCGTCGCATCTGGGGCCAGAACTGTAGCTGGATAGGTAAGGACCAAGGGGAGGAGAAACTGAAGCTTTAGGATACGTGTATGAGAGAGATGACCATGGTGTGAAGTATTGGGGTTTGTGGTTCTGAAACCAGCAATGAAAAAAATAAAATATATTGAGGTTTTGTTTTAAGTCCAGTTTATGCACAGAAAGTCTAATCAGGGCTGGAACTAGCATTTAAAGTGGGATCCAAACCAATATGTGCCTTCACCGGGTATCGAAGCCCGCAACACACACACACACGTCCATATCTTATGAAAGCATTTTCATTTTGAGTTAAATGTCCCTATATTCCGTCCTTAGTGAAATGTTGTTAGTGAATACCCTGGACAGGAATTTTGGATCTCGCTTTTCCCAACGTATGCAATTAATGCAGCAATTTTGTACACACACTTCAGATCAGTTTATTCTTGATTCGATGCTTCAGTCTTGTTCTTTTTCTAATCATGAACGGATTACATTTAAATCCACCACATATTCTGGCATATGTGTATTTTCTTTGTAATGATTATTATATGATGGGATGTTTTTGTTCTGGGCATGTCCAAGTTATTCTTGTGACCACCAGAGAGAGCTTTTCAATAAAATTTACTACTTGAATACTATAAAACCTGAATGAATTCAATATTCAATCAAGTTTTATTCAACGTAAGTACTGAATTTTAAGGGTATAAATGAAAAACTATCCCTGATGGTTATGCAAACCTTCCATAACGAACCTGTTGTTCAGATGAAGTACCAATGATAATTATTGAAGATCTTGTTGATCTCCTAATGCTATCAATTTCTGTCTTCCATAATATGTCTCTTCTATTCATATTGATAAGTTATGAGTGATAAGTAATGATGATAATGCCATTCCTGCCGTAATGGTGTTATGCACATAGAAATAGGTTCAGAGTAGCACAAAAAATCTACAAAGGTTTGAATGTGGAAGTGGTAAAGGTTCTTTACGAGTATTATTCTATCTCATGAAGAGGACTAATTAAGAAAAAGCGACACAGTACAGGAATAACGAAGTATACTGATTCCAGGAAGATGAGGGTTATTCTCAAGAAACTAATGTCACCTAATGAAAATTATTAGAACTTAAATACACGTACTAGATTAGAATTCAAGGTGTGAATTGGTGTAACCCTTCTAGTGTATCGTTTGTAAACCTAAACTCATATCTCCACAAGGGAATGTAAATAGATTGTAGCACCTCGATATAGGAAAAATAAAGAATAGGTCCTATGTAGACATACAATAACAAAAGTATAGGAAAGTAATCGTAATCACATGAGAATGTGTCAACGTTCTGTTCCGTACCACTGTATTAATGAACGATCCACTGAAAGACGACAATGTAGTCTTTTTCTTTAATTTTATGCCGCTTTTTCTGAAATTTTGCCTAATCGCGACGATGATAATGCATGCAAAAGTTTGTTTTAAGTCAAACTGATAAACATGTACACTAATGGGGACTGGACTTCTAGTTTACAATGAGATCCGGAGTACTATGTGCCTCCACCTGGTAATCGAACGCGAGTCCTCTTGCTACAATACGACAGTGTTACCACAACACGATCTGGGAGGACAATGCAAATGAATGATTACATGAAACTAGGGCATGACTTGAACTCTGAACCTTTCGCACTGATATCGACAAATGATAATTCGACCGACAAGACGGCAATCATGACTTTATAAATATATTTTATTTGGTTAATGAACCCAACCCGTCGTTGATCGAGTCTATTACTGTAAATTTCTCGTGAATAGGAATAATTTAAGTTGCGTAGGTGTTCTAATACATGTTTTTTCTCCCTCCTCGCACCATTCTGTTTCCGAGCGGAAAAGAAAACACTATAAACTTCAGGATATTAGGCTGAAAAGATACTTGCCGAAATGCCTAGGTGGTTGGGTGTGCAATGATCTTAAGAGTAGGAGAAACCACGAAGGAGATCTTGGTGAGGTTGTTACCGAAGATGACCCCATGTGCAAAGGGTGTGCAGTTCTCAGACATTAAGAAGCTCGACTCTCTCTTTCTTGTGATGGAGCCCAGTTCTTCTGCCACGCTTTACGTAATCGAATCTCCAGCCGAGGGATGAAGTGGGGCGTTCAAATCCTGCATTCGAAGTGGAAGGAGGCTGGAAAACAGCGGGAACAGTTCGTACAAAATAGCACTCACGCCCACATAAATTCCAGGGCTATTCCGATGCTCTGCACATTGGATCCACTGTGTGCCAAAGTCAGGGGAGGGGGATTTGCCACTAGGCTATCCTAGGCTTTGTCCAGGGACCGCAAGTCCAGGAGGACCGCACAAAAATGAGATGCTGAAGGGGCAAAATTGACAAAGATCATCGACAATCAAAATTCCTTAATATTGTGATAATAGCAAAACAAAACATGTCAAGTTCTTTTACTTGCTCATGAAAGAAGGTATTGGGTTGGTGCGAATGAAATGTCCGCTCTGATGTCTGGTGGGAAACTCACCTCAACAAAACAACACATGGATTGACTCAGGTCACGGGTCTAACGTCATAAACTCTGTATATGTCCAGCAAACAGGCTGGAGCACCCAGACAGTCAGGAGGCAGTGTGTTGCTGAACAGGGTCGTCTGAAAGTGCACCATGGAGAACACACAATTGCGAGTGATTTGTCTTTACGAATTCAAACTCGGACATTCTGCTCAGCAAGCCGCCAAAAACACTAACAGTGCATTTGGGCCAGGAATGGTAAATGAACGCACCATTCGCCGCTAGTTTGTCAAATTTCGTTCCGGTGACACAGCATTGCAAAAAAAACATCATGTTCGGATGAGCTCCTCAGGAACGCCGTGGAAACGGACCCTCGGAAAAGTGTTCGTGCCATTGCAAACGAGTTAGGCATACACCATACCACTGTCGTTCGGCATCTCCGTGCGATCGGTAAAGTGAAAAAGTTGGACTCATGGGTACCACATGATTTGACACCAGTCAACAAGATTCGCCGTCTGGAGGTGTGCAGTTCTCTGAGTGTAAGGAATAACCGGGATGAGTTCCTGCATCGGATTGTCACTTTAGATGAAAAATGGATCTGCTATGACAATCGTAAACAATCAGGACAATGGTTGGATCGTGATCAACGTCCAGGGTGGTTTCCGAAACCACCTCTCCACCCAGGGAAGGTGTTGTTGCTGGTGTGGTGTTCGATGGTGGGTGTGATCCATCATGTCTTTCTCAGGCGAGGTGAAACCATCAATGCAGATCGTTACAGTGCTGAACTCCATGAAATGCACCGCAAACTTCGTCGCAAGCATCTAGCAATGATCCACAGACATGGTGTCCTCATTTTGCATGACAATGCTCGCCCACATGTCGCGCAAAGGACGGTGCAAGCTCTCCATGAGTTGCAATATGAAACCCTTCCTCATCCAGCGTATTCTCCCGACCTCCCTCCCACTGACTACCACCCCTTCCGGCATCTCGATCACTTCCTGACAGGGTAGACCTTCGCTGATGATCGGGCGGTGCAACATGCCGTTGAGGAGTTCTTTGCGTCGCAGACTCCAGACTTCTTTCGCCATGGAATCCAATTGTTGGCTGAGCGATGACAAAAGTATGTGGCTGCAGACGGCGACTATTTTGATTAACCAGGTATTGTAGTTTTGATTTTTTTGGCCTTTGGCAATGACGCACCTGGGCCGGACATTTCATTCGCACCAACCCAATAGAAGGAAGGAGTTACTAACGTGTCAAGTAACTTCTTACATCATAACCCTATTTTCAGTAGTATATTTTAACAGGAGTACAAGTCTGTATGGGAGACTGACTGCAAAGGAAGGTCATGTAACAGTGCTCAAATATAAACAACTGTTTCTTGAAGAAAATAACAAACATTTTGAATGCCGACAATTGAAAGTCAAATATAGGAACATTGACGGTTGAAATCAACATCCTTCTTTCTCTCTTCGCGACCAGTGTGGCTACCGTAATGTAGTGTCGGTTGCTTTTTTCTTTTGGTCCGTGTCCACTGTTAGTGTTGTGTGGCGAAATACCTAGTGCAAGTGTCGCTTATAAACGAAAAGTGAAGAAAGGAAAAGAAAACTATCTTTCGGAAATTCTAAAGAAAGTAATAATAATAATAATTGTTATTATCATGTCGGCAAGACCCAAGGCCCACGGGCCCAAATTTTATAAATCCCCCCCGGCCAGGGTCACTTATATTGTGAGCGAGTATACAGCAGTAGTGCGTACAAGTTTTCTGAGAAAAACAAGTTTGTCCTTACGGAAAAAGTTTTGATAACTGAAAGTATATTTCATGATGTATTGGTGAGATGGTACAATTCAGGGGGGGGCATCCTTTCACGCTCAAAAACACATTTTTAACATATCCATAATGTTCGAGACTGTACTGAATATATTCTTCAAACATATGAGATTTGTTTTTTAATTCCAGAAGGGAATGACGGCATGGACATAACTTTCGTGCGTATAAATACTCATTCAGAGCTTGTTTCCTTTTATATATATATATATATATATATATATATATATATATATATATATATATATATATATATATATATCTGCCAATGGAAATGTCCCCAAATTTCGTACGCTTTTACTTAAATTTCGGGATCAATTATATGTCTTGGTCGCTGTTTTACATAACGTTCCATACTACGTATATACAATGAAAATAAACTGCAGTGTTTCTGGATTATAATCTACAATTTTCAACCTAGATATTATTTTCACAATTATGTAACACAAAAGACTATGAAAATCTCAATACGGTAATATGACAACGCTCAGTCAGTTATGTGACTATATCCAATTTGAGGCGAGCACTCAATCTTTCAATAACTAGATGTTGTCACAACTGCATATAAAATTATTTATTAAGAGTTCCTTCATGACTCAACAACTATGTTAGAATACATATTTAGTTTTAAAATGACATTCCAACTTTCTGTACTTGCTACAGAATTAATTTTTTGTTCTTCCATCAATGAGGGTAAAATATAAAATTGTGAAGTAGACTTCATTGTTAGCACAGGCTTTAGTAGGTCTGTTCTTTCGTTGAATTAGATTGTATCTAAAATGCTATAATTTTTTACTATGGATATATTGAAGGGTGTCTCCACTGAAGTCTAGTGAATAGTCGTAGCATCAGAGTAAGCACTCGTGAGCGGTTATCTGCTGGTTGCTGAAGGAACGTCTGAATATAAAATATGGTTTCTGTCAGTAGACTACACCGCTTGTCCCGGGTTCGATACCCGATGGAGGCACATAGTGGTCCGGTTCACTTTAAACTGTAGGTCCGGTCCCGATTAGCCTTACTGTGCATAAAGTGGACTTAAAACACCAAATCAATCAATCAATCCACAGCTTGTCTAGTTTTACTTCGAATTTTCAGAAAGAGTTATTAGTCAGTAGAATCTACAAAATGCGTTTTCATCTCAAAGTTTTCAGCTATCAAACAAGAACCAATGCGTCGGTGTATAGACACCTATGACTGTAAGCAATATGCCTCTTTTACGCATGCACCTAGGTCCTTACTTGTGAAAGTCAAACACGCTAATTTCATTTGAATTTAAGAGAAACCTCTAGGTCCCTCGTGCTGTTAGTCCATGTGCGAATTCTTTCACCCACAGCCAGGTAATTCTGAATCTATTTAACTTGCAAAATAGACAATTATATGCTTTCAACGCTGAAATACCCACCAAACTAAGTTACATAAACAATAAGCTAATCCACTCTTCAAAAATCACGAACAAAGCGTTACTGCCTAAGGACAAGCCATTATTTTCTTTCACAATGCGCCGTTTCATAGCTAAACGACAGTTTTAAGAAAGTTGCCCTGCCTGCACTCTTCCTTATATCTAGCTTTCTCAGCCCTCCTCCCTTAAGCCACTTTAATTCATTTCACACCCTTCCTGCGTTGCATATTCAAGAAGCCATCAATTAGAAAATTTGCAAGCCTGGTTGAGGAGTGTTGGTTGGAGGAAGGTATTTTTTCCCCCGAGGCTCCTCTCCCAACCCTTCCTCACACCATTACCGATCGTTTTTCGGGAACCATCTTGGGAAAGTAAGTATCATCAAGGAAGAGATGATTATTTTCTTTCGCTGAGAACAAACAAGCCGGGGATTGGCTGTCCAGGGGTGGCACAGGCGGCTTTTCTGGAGGAAAAGAAGAAACAGTGCCAGCTGCAACTCAGGGAGCATTTGTGCTGCGAAGTCGCTTCCACCGAAACAGCTGAGGGAGATACACTCTCACGAAATGCAAGATTCATAAATCACTATCGTGAAGCAATGTTTACAAGGCGCTTTCTACAAGTATTCCCTTTACAAATTATACCAGACACTGCTAAGAGTATTTTCAATTAGATGATGCGTGGTCGGCTTATGGAGTCCTATCTTATCTGCTTTTCTAAACCGGAAGTTTAGCATCCTCTCCGTTGCTTTCCCAATGGAACGGGGATCGAACCCGGTACCACAAGTACCAAAGGCAAGAACAATAACCAGGAGCATTGCGTTAATTTCTACTGGTAAATTTCTCTCTCTAATGAATAACAGTTAAAAACAAAACACTTTTCCCTCCATCGTGGTCATTTTGCTCGTAAAAGCTCTATTGTTCCTAGAATGTTTACGAGAAGTATGAGTCAGTATTAAATATGCATTGTGAATAATCGCTCTCCATCTGCACACACTATATAATTTATGCCTCAAGAAATATAATTACTGTATCTTGCCTAATTCCATAGGTGAGGACAATAGAACGAAGGAGAAACAAGTCAGTTTCAAAGTATCATTCCGTTTCAATTAAAACTCTTGGTTTTTATTAGTCGGAGTCTGGGTTATGCGTAAAGCAAATGCAAATAAACTCTGTGACATTGCCTGGTACGAGAAAAACATATTTTGGCCACTTACAATCACCAAATACTCCACACCGTGTCTTTACACGAAAGAAAAATTAGGCAACATGGCATGACATAAAAAAGCATTTTTCGATCCAAATAATACAAAAAATGCTACCGGCCTCGATAATAAACAATATATTTTAGAAAATAGACACGTAAATTCAATTGTAACCAGCGCCTGAAGTGGAAAATGTTAGCTGGGGGGATGTTTGGTCGAGCCTTGTGAATACATTTAGGGACGCTCCTATGGTTTGAATGGGACAGTTGGGGGATGCTTTGAGAAAATTTTGCTAGCTCTGGGAATACCATGTCCCCGCATCCCCTCACTTGTCACTTCGAGGGCTGATTGTGACAAAGTTAAAAACCATGCAAGAGAATTGCAAGAGACGGACAGACAAAATGTGAATTTGAATTTTTCATTGAATAATAATTAATTTTACAGTGTAAGAACAACCAACTCTCAACGAAATCTCCCTTATCCGAAATCCACACGGATATTTTGTTGCTGCTGTTCTTATCGGCTGGTATTCTGATGGTAAGCAGGTTCTTGCAGCATCCGAGCTTTCATATTCATTACTCCGTATCCCTTTCTTGTTATAAAGTAGTCCAAAGTGTTGTTCTCTGCCTTCCAGTGCCCCTATTATTGTTCTCGGTTCGTCCGTCTGTATTTGTATTATTGTTACTAAGCGTCGCTTTTCTGACACATTTAGCTAATCGTGACGATGAGGATGATTCGTAATTTCATGAAATTGATGAACTGACACTCACAAATAAGACCCACGGCCATGCAGAGGCTTGACCTATCCAGTTATTTTTCCTTCTCTCTCTCTAAAACTCTCCGATCCTGTTATTTTTCCTTGTCTCCAAAATATGACCTATCCAGTTATTTTTCCTTCTTTCTCTGTAAAACTCTCCGATCCTGTTATTTTTCCTTCTCCCTCAATACGCCCTATTTGGTTATTTTTCCTTCTATCCCTTTTAAAATCTGTTTCTTGCAGACGAACTTAGAAAAGATTTCATTATTCTTTAACGCTCGCTCTGATAAATTATGGACATGAGATACATGCTACGGTAATGCAAAATCAAGTATACTTGCAATTCTTGCAGACAGCCCAACTCTATCTGCATCTAGTAACATGAATTATCCACAAAAGGAAGTAAAGACGCAGAAAACTCTGCAAGGGAAGGTAATGAGCAATCATGGCGTGAAAGCGATATAAAAAGCAGATTATCGCAAAAGATCTAAACCATTTATGCACTAGACAGAGAACATCAAGGGGGCATTTCCAGTTAACTCTCGGTGACTGAGGAGAAAAAGGCAAAACTAAACAGGGGGCTTTTTCCTGAATTATTGATCCTGCAAGGAAGGGTACGGCGGGGCATGCACATTAACGAGGAGAACGACTTGGAAGCCAGAAGGTAAGACGAAGGAGCTAAGGAAGAACCAGTTAAATGATTCATGAGGACATAAAACGTTCCGGAAAATAGGAGATTTCAAGAGATTTCTCCAGCAACATCACAAGAGCGAGCAAAATCCGACCGTTGAGCAGCTCCGCGCTCCTATAAATGTAGCCTAAGCTCACGCAGAGAGAGAGAGAGCGTGAATATATCCGCTACTTGGTTGATGGTTCCTGCAAGGAAACGAAGACACCATATATCGAAATAGGAAAGGCTCCAACAGCTGCAACCTGTTCTGCGCCCAAAAGTTCCCATTTCGGGTTCTGCAGGCTGAGGGAGGAAATCGCCCTCTCCAGCAGAGTGGATTGATAGGCTCACTTGCGTCTGCCACTTCCTCCCTCGGACTGAAATCTTAAACAAGTAGATGCGCAAGTTGAGGCGAGAGGATGTTGGGGAAAGAAGTGTCAAAGATCAGATCTACATTAAAACAGCCTTTAAACTGATCGAGGGTGGCGCATATCCGATTCAACGTTAACCTTTCAACTTGTAGTAAATAAGGATTAGGGCTGAGCCGATCCCACTTTGAACCGATAACGATGCCGATACCTCACCGATACCGATGCTTGCAGTTGTAATAACTAAAAGTTGTTCACAATATACATTAATATTAGCGTGTAAGTACTGCATATCCCTATAATTATATCCATCAATTTACCAAGATTTATGCTTTAAAATATTTGAGGATTACATCAGAATACTAAATTATATTTTATCACAAAAATTCAGTTTTCTCAGAAAAAATTATGCAAAACGAAAATAAATTTCGAATTTTGCATAATTTCCCGGATAATTAAATACCGATACATCGACATCGGCTAAGCTCTAGTAAGGGTATAAGATCAGGGCAGGGCCCCATCTATTCAATTCATTCCTTCGTTCAATTCGTTTGTTTGTTTTATTAAAATGATAATCAGTGTGCCCTCTCTCTTAATATGGAAGCATATCCCCTTAGCAAAAATCTACTAATTTAAAAAGACGCGGAATTAAAAGAAACATCATTTTAGAGATGAGTTCCTTATCAAGAGCAAATTAATAACACAACGAAGATCAGAATCAGCACTCCATTGATAAAAGCTGAGATTCCTATAAAGAACAAAGTAAAACCGGCACTGATAAAAGCTGACACACCCTGGGGGAAAAAAAACAACAACAACTAAAACACTGAACAAAACAAGAACCGTTAGACCCTAGTTGAGAAAAGAACGACGATGATGTGAAGAGTGAAATATGATAATTAGGATGGATGTCTTTCTGCTACTAACACCCTCTCAATAGCAAGTTTTACCTACATGGAGAGGTTCGCCATCTTCTGCAGCCATTTTACGATAAAGACAATATCAGAAATCAAACTCATTCTTAAATTCCTCTTCATGTAAACTCTGGAAAAAATATTTACCAGATGCTCTTCGGTATATATCGTATGTCCCTTGACAGAATGACTTGATCGTCAAATAACGGTTCTGAATCTGCAGGTACAATATGACTTCTTACATCTATACGAAAGATATACTATTTTCTGTATTTCAGTTAATTTACATTACTTTTCCACTTCTATAGCTGAACTGCGATGATGAAAATTTATGAAATTGACATCATCCGAGCTTTGATCTAGATTCCAAACCAACTTCCAAAGAAGATTGGTTCTGTACTACACCGGTTATTGCGTTTTCAGGTAAAGTTACGTTTCATTAATGGAAAGTCTCGTCACACCCGAATCAGGTATGAAATGGGGGTTATCTGAATGCAAGAGCGATAATTATGCTCTTGTGACAGCTAATGAACTACTGTTTCTGGGGTTGAAGAGCCACCACGATTGGCAAGCACGTTAATTGGTAGACTTAAAATCTCACCATCGAAGGATCCAGGTCGAGTCCCAGAATGTGTATGAATGCTCCCTTGTGAGTGGCTCATCATTTAATCATCATTCATCCTCATCGTCGAAACGTTCAAAGAAAAGACGCTCAAAAATAAGAAAAATGCTCAGAAAAAATGCTGTGCTAGAAACACAGAATGAGAATATTACATATTATATACTATATAGACTAAGTCCAAAGACCAATTACAAATATGCGTTTTAACTATACGGCGCACGCTTTTAGAAGGAACATGAGTTCGGCCAATACCCAGCCAGTGCTACTGCGCTGTTGCCATACTAACTCTTAGCGCAAGGGAAGGACAGAAAATTCGCGATGTGTCCATTATTTTGATAATGCATGCACAGTATATATTAGTACAGTGAAATAATATAGTGAATATTTCTACACAGGATTATAATATCATATCACTGTAGCATATACGAGAAACCCATACCTGAAAGAAGCTTGAAGGTATTTATTCATCACCGTTCTCGTCGTCTTCCTCGGTCTCCGTGTCACTGATTTCACTCATTTCCGAGTCACTCTCCTGGAGGTTAATGATTAGATTTTGCACCCTTGGTGCCTGTACTACTGGTGCTAGGTTAAAATAAGAAGAACACACGGAACACACACTATTGCACGAAAGGGCTGTATTTAATATTTTCACAAACTGTTCTTTGTGGCGCACGAGTGAACGATAAGCGAATAATTTTACACCGGCCTTGCTACGAAAACGCTGAACTCAAACTGACCCAGACTTTCAATGTTCGAGAACGCCCAGAACAATGAAGTGTCATTGTTTATATCGAGGCAAATTTAACACCCACAGTTTTCCCTAGACACAACAACTCAGCTGAGTCAACACGGTGGCAAGGAAAAACAGGCGGAAGGAAATGAAAGGTGATGTTTCCCTTGTTTCTTCAAGGAACGATAACTCTGGCTGTAGGCGAAGGAAATTCATGGGACTTGTACAGTCAGGTTCAAAATGTCTTTCCCCATCTTATGATGAACCTTAAAGTGGCGAGTTTTATGAAAACTTCTTGGGCGCAAGAAAAATACAGAACACGGCTTTTAACTTCCGCGCCGCAGTCTCCTAACTGTACAACGTTGCACTCCTGTCATTGGCTGATCGCCACGCACACCCTCTGCGTGGCCCCGCCCGATATCGCTTCTAAAAGCGTGCGTCGTATAGTTGAGGTTACACTGTTAAAACAGGTTACTCAAAAATGAATAAAAAATAGTCTATTTTGACTATATCTGCCAGTTAAATAAGCTCCG
The DNA here is from genome assembly GCF_977018435.1 of Lepisma saccharinum. Taxonomy (NCBI): domain Eukaryota; kingdom Metazoa; phylum Arthropoda; class Insecta; order Zygentoma; family Lepismatidae; genus Lepisma; species Lepisma saccharinum. The sequence continues at coordinate 43,123,766 of NC_139253.1, forward strand.
ACCTGATTTTTTTCAAAAGTGACTACCAGCACTTAGTCAGTTTATTTCACCGTGTTATATAGTCATATAGAAACTGCATCACACACCGTGGTTTTCTATAAGTAGCATTTTAATCTCATTCAACATAAATGCACAGAATTCGGAAAACATTTTACACCATTCAAAATATGCCTACAGTTCTAATCCCTTTACAGCCAATGAAGGGGAAATTCCGTATCCAACTGTGTCTCGCACAGCCACCCCTTTCCCACAATTGTCTTTCAATCTAATTTCGCATAATATGATTACCCAGGGGGCGTGTGCCTTATAAACTAGAGAGGGCAACTTGCTAAGGAGAATATTCACCAGCACAGAACCGTAAGAGACATAGCAACTAATAAATATTAAAGCCACTGCTTCAGTTTAAACAAAAAAGAAACAAAGAAATCCTGCATACTTATTTGATAATCAGACAAATTCACTTAAGTATAACAGGTCTACCAGTGAAAAATGTTATATTTGCCGAATAGAATTATAAACAACTCGAATGTTACACTTGGTGTATTTTACCCTATTTACATTTTTGCGTGCAGAGTTAAGCACAGTCACTATTGTTAAAAAAAAATCATTTTGGGAAATAAATGGCTATCATGTCTTAACTAATTTTTTGCTTTATAACTAGATTTGGTTGTCATTAAAAGTTTATCTTGTCTTCTTTTTAACAGAAGTTGGATTATATTGAATGGTGAAAATAACCCCCCCCCCCCAATACTGCTTATTGATATTTCTTTTCCCTCTCCTGTTCTTTTCGGAGGTCTTCTGTGTCCGTGCTGAAAGAAATACTAGGGAAAATCAAAAAGTAAGTTACACCCCCTGTATAAAACAAACAAGGCACATTTGAAAAAAAAAAATATTGGAGAAAAATGCATGAACATTTAACTTTTTCGACATAGTCACCAAGGTATTCCAAGCACTTTCGAATCGTGTGACAAGTTTTTTGATTTCTTGTGTGTAAAAATTCCGTCCAATTTCAATTGAGTTGACTTTTGTGCTCATCGGTTAACAATCGTGGCACTCAGTGAGAGAACAGTTTACTATACACCCAACTGGTCATGAATCAGCATAGACACACTATTGTATGATATGTTCAGTTCACTTGCAATCTCTTCTAATTTTCACATGGTGGTTGGCAAGGATGATTGCATTCACATGCTCCGTTTTGTCGATAGTGTTCCAGTTGCAGGCTGCCCGACACACTGTTCGTCGCTCACGTTCATTCTGGTAATTTCCTGATCATGTGATGCGGCATTGCATTCCCACCATACACCTCGACAACTTGACGATGGATTTCACTCCGATTATGCCTTCGTGTCCACAGAAATCGGACGACTGAGAGCAACTCAATGTTGGACGCCACCTCAGTACACGCCATACTGACACGGAGTGTCTCATATTAAAGCAGCTGCAGCATGGCTGTTTTGGGTATGGGGATAATACATTCCGGACAGTGCTGCCACCAAGCGTGATTATTTTCTCTCCTTTAGTACACGAACACGGCTCGGGTGTAACTTACTTTTTGATTCGCCCACGTATTTTGAATTACAAAGTGACCACTGAAAATAATAATTTTATTTCTAAAATAAATTACCCATACTGAATTATTCGTGACAGCCAAAGTTTTTAAGTTGATATTGTTTAATATGTTTCATTTCAGTTTATTTGTATATTTTGGCCAAGTTATACTATATAACATATTGAAATTTATATTGGAGAAATTGCAAAATATGTTGGCCATACTGCATACAACTGCACATATTAGACATTGCTGTTACAGTATCATTACAATCAAATCTGCATATTTCTTGTCTTCCTTTGTCATCCCAGTGTGACAACAGATGAGTTTGCGTAGATTGTGTTCTTCTTTAGTATAGGGCTCACCTCCGCGACAATGTGTATAGATTTACTCAAAAAGAATAGATTTACTCAAAAAGAAATCATGAAAACAGTGTAATTTTTTTCACCGTTCTGTAAGCTCTAAGGGAATGAAAATATTACACAATATTATAGCTGCAATGAATTTCTTTTAATAATTGAAGGGCTTAGAGGAAAACATGCTAAATGTCGTTTTGGTTATTATTGAGACACAAACTAAAAAGGTTAATTGGTTGAATTGGTATTTTGAGTCCACTTTATGCACAGAAAGGCTATTCGGGAGATCCGAACCACTATGGTGACAAAGTAAAAAAGCCATCCTTCAATTGCATGTAATTGCCATGTTATGCAATTTGCATTGGATTCATTGACCCTTTTCAAATTGATAAACACAACACGAAAACAATTTATCTACAATATAGCTTCTAATATGACCAAGCTCTTCAATTATTACCTTCGTACCTTATATTAATAATTTGACGAACAGCTTGTTCATTTTTCTGGTTTCTTTATGGTGTTACGAGCGTTTTGGAGTGTATAGCGACATTTTTAGTTCACACTGTGGCACGTCTTGCCAATTTGCAGATCATATGAATCTTCTCTCTGGTGATCTACGTTGTTATTGTAGTTAATACCATTATTTCGCCATCCAGCATATGCCGTTCAATACTTGTAGCCAGTCCCCTATACTTTCTCATCCTTCCCTACAAGCCTCTTCCTTTTTCGAGAGGGTTGTAAGTGAGCAGGCAGGCATTGAATGATAGAAATATGTACCCATGGGGATGTACAGAGTGGGTCACATCTCATTGTCCACGTGACATCCTGTTTAACCCACCACCATGAGGAAGGGTGAAGCTTTGGCTACGTTAGCAGTAGGGTAGCGTTATTAAGACTCATAATTCACATCCAGTAATTTTCCTAAAGGAATTACCATAAATTATGTTCAACACACTGTTTACAATAAAGCATTCCTGTACAAGCATTAACCGTACAGTATTCATGTTATTAAATGTGCATCTTCTTTCCGCTAGGCTTTACGAGTGAGTAATCGAATCAACCGACAAAGATCGAGAAACCAATTCGTGACAACCTCCGTGGAGGTGTGGTTAGCACAGCATGCACAGTGGTAACGGGTTCGAATCCCGACCTGGGCATGGATGTTTGCGAGTGTCCCTTCATCAATTTCATCGTATCATCACTCATCCTCGCGATTAGGCAAAAGTGGCTGAAATGCACAGTAAAATAAACAAAATCAATCAATTAAACTAACCAATTCGTAATTAAAATCATAGCTGAGTATATTCCAGGGTCCAATGTATTAATCTGAGAAGCTGAAGGAACTTACAGTAAAAAAGATTACAATGCTTGATCGAGTGATTTGGTACATTTTACTTCGCTTTTCTGCCACTATTGCCTCATCTTGAAGATGAAGATGAGTAATGATAGGACGAAACTGACGAAGGGACATGCACAAAGAACACCCATGCCGGCGTCGAACCCGAAACTTCTGTGCTAACCACTTCGCCACGGAGGTCGCTCTGAAATACTTGAAATACGACCACAGCGAGATTAGAATGTGTATGAAAATTGTGTTGTGTTGCCGAGCACGATTTCATACAATTGAGAATCGCGCCTGCAGGAAAATAATATATACAGGGTGTTCGACACCAACACTACCAATAAGACAGTTGTATAAATAAGCAACAAACAGGTTTATTGACATGCGTTTTTTAAAAAAGACAGAGAAACTCATCAAGTTTTTATGGTAACCAGTAGATCTCCACGTGTGCACCACGTGTTGCGCAACAGACGTCCAAATGAAATTCTATCTTCTGCCAGGTGTTGTCCAGCATCTGCGGGGTGACTGTGTCACAAGCACTGACAATCCTCTGACGCAAATCATCCGCAATCAGTACTGGGGTTCTGTACACATTGTCCTTTATGTAGCCCCAAAGGAAGAAGTCCAAAGGGGTGAGATCAGTGAATCTAGGAGGTCATGCGATGAGACAATGAATTTCTTCGGCATATGGTGCTCTCCAATGAGTGCACATTTCATGTATCTGGTGGAATGAACCGACATAACTGTCGCATATGGGGGTCCGAGAATCCACACGTCGTGAGAGAAGTTGAACGAGACTGTCAGAAAATCAATGTCTGGTGCGGTCTCACAGTGCAAGAGGTCATCGGTCCATTCTTTTTTATTGAACGAGCAATCAATGGAGATTGTTTATTTGGACATGTTTGATAATTTGCCTTACCTCAGATACCGGAAGGATACATGTTACAACAAGATGCCCCCTCCACCCGCATTATGTCACTCACGTGAGGGATCGCTTAAATGAAGTACTCGAAGGTCGTTGGGTCGGACGTGGTGGTCCCATCGCATGGCCTCCTAGATCCCCTGATGTCACCCCTTTGGACTTCTTCCTTTGGGGCTACATAAAGGACAATGTGTACAGAACCCCAATACTGATTGTGGATGATTTGCGTCGGAGGATTGTCAGTGCTTGTGACAGAGTCACCCCGCAGATGCTGGACAACACCTGGCAGGAGATAGAATTTCATTTGGGCGTCTGTCGCGCAACACGTGGTGCACACGTGGAGATCTACTGATTACCATAAAAACTTGGTGAGCTTCTCTGTCTTTTAAAAAAAAACCGCATGTCAATAAACCTGTTTGTTGCTTAGTTATACAACTGTCTTATTGGTAGTGTTGGTGCCCGACATGCTATATATAATTTATTGAGCATACATGAAGGGCAAACAGGGTTGGCTACCTTTGAGACACTACAAAAACAGTGATGTTGATCAAAGGAAGTTAGATCTGTCTTTTCTCAAACGTAATCATCCGAAGCGTGTGCAAGAGATCATAAACATTTCACATTCCGTGAACAACCTTCCCCTGGACTTCCAACCCCTCTTTTTGTTCCGTACATGCTCGGGTTCGATCCTCCCCTCCCCCCCCCCCCCACCCCGCAGTCTCCGGAACGGCCACAGTAACATGGATTCAGTTGCGCGTGCAGTTTTCCTCCCAAAAAAAATTATCAGTGCCTCATGTGAAACAACACATAATTCCTCGTTGAATTAATTATACTTCATTAACTGACCCTGCACGTTCGGGAGGGGGGATTTTGTTTATCCCGGGAGAGGTCTGCAGAGGAAACTCTGCAAAATTAAAAGTGGGTGGTGCCTCGGGGCGGGGGAGACGGGGAGGGGGGATAGTTTATGGATGAGCGGTGCAGGGGCCCGGGAGAGGACGCTGTACGAGCCACGTGGTTTGTAGGAAAGGATGAGTTGGTAACAAATTCATTAACGAAGGGAGAAACCGTGGCAAATTTTCACCTGCTCCCTGCTCTGTGTGCTGTGAGTAAATACCCGGTTGCGAAACAACAAACGGACTATTATACTGATGTGTTTGTTGATTGGCTTAGCGCCGGAGCTCGCATGGAATAACCACAGTTTTGGAAAATTTTGGGACCAGAATAATCGTTTCTTGAAGCAGGGTGGTTCGTAAAGGAAAATCGATTCCATTTCATTTTATTTTTGTACTAGTCAGGACTGTCGCATCACATTTTTTTTCTTAAAGAGTGTCAATACAGAGTTTGGGATCTCATTTAAATTGAAGATCCAATAGCGTCAGTGAACATGTACGCTTCAATATAAACTTGTTTCGCTGCACTTGGAATGTAATGTCATCTTGTATTTGCCTATCTGAAGATTCATTTGTGATGAGTCGTTTAAAACTTCGAAAATCTAATCTTCAAAAATACTAATTGATAATCAATTTGGGTTTTGGAAGCCTGCATAGTTGCTCTCTCGCGAGGAGATGGAAAGCCTGATGAAATAAATAGCGAAAGTGTATTCCTTATACGCTACTAGCAACATTGCCGGCCTCTGGGATGAAGTGGCTAGAGTAAGGCGATACGAAGCTGGATATCAAGAGGTTCCAATATTTGTGGAAATACAGATATCACTGCGTTTGTCCCATTACCTGCTTCTTTTTAGTTCTTCATTCATCCTCATCGTTTTGATAAACCTAATGAAGCAGAAGAGCGACGTGAAATAACGTACATAATAATAGAAAAGGCAGCTAATCGTCTACGACAGGAGTTCTTAAACTTGTACACTGGGGTAGAACTAAACCGAAGTAGTGTTACTTGTTTTTCAATGCCATCAATTAAAATTGCATAATTATATTGCCAAATACTATAGCAACTAATGATTATAAAATTACAAAAACTGTACTTAAAACTTTTATTAACCCTAAACAAGAAATAACTATAATTGTGTATTACTTATTATTTTACAATAATAATATGTATTTATTTTGACCAAGCTCGGGTGCCAGTACTGGTACACGTACCACAGTTTGAGAAACCCTGGTCTACTATACAGCGACAGAAATTCGTTCAACAAAAACACACGACTTCGTACAGTTCAAAGGGAGACGCCAACAGAAAAGTAGAAGAGAAAAACGGCTACCTCTCGTTCTTGCCAAGATTGAAATATTTAGCTGACACGCCTTTCTTATCTTTTTGTCCAGTAGTTATTTACAATTGACATGCTAAAAAAAAATATAGTCCTTGCCAGAAAAAGGGGGTGGGGGAAGCGGCGGGCTCAAATCTCCATCTTTACGCCGAAGAAAACAAAGTCAATCCCTTTGGAAAAGGAGATGAAGACGGGAATGGGGGGAAGACTAAGCTACGAAAATTACTGTTCGAATCAGTTCTTATCTCGTAATCCAAATATACGGCTAAGCTATACGTTAAGGCAACTAGTCTTGAGGAAGCGTCAAGAATAAAATTCTCCAATCTTTTCCGAGTCGACGTCTAGACGACTTCCGCGCGGAGACTTGGATCGCGGCCAGGATCCCCGGAAAGCCAAGCGGCAGTAAAACGTCTTCGCCGCTAGATGGAACACAAGGAAAGCCGCGCTAAGCCCCGGCGCCATCCTTCATTCGGGAGGAATCGGAACTGGTCGGGAGGAGTGGTCAGGTTGCCGTCGGGTTTCAGTCTCACTCGCAGCATCTCTGCAGAATTGGAAGGACGTTCCACTAATAATTGTCATTCTATGCTATTAATAGTAACTGTTCAGAATATCACTTCGTATATGGTGCGAGAGGACTCCTCTTTTCGAATGAATGATTTATTTTACTTCGCGTTTCTGCCACTTTTGGCTAATTGCGAAGATGAGTATGAATGATGACAAAATGAAATGGATGAAGGGACAATCACGAAATCCGACATAGGATTACACTGGCTGTGAGTCCATACACCAGAGCCTCGTTAGTCTGCAACAATGCAGTCCAGGTTAGGCTGACGTTCAGGTGCTTACAGTCAAATCACCAACTGTACTGAAGCTGTATATTTATACTCTATTACAAACATGATAAATGAAAAATTATATTCTCCTCCCAAAACACTGATATTTTCCATTTAATATTATTCTCAAAATAAACTAGCCGGACCCTGTGGCCGAGTGGTTAGCAAATCGCGCTGCGACGTCAAGGGTCCCGGGTTCGAATTCCGCTCGGGCTTGGTTGTTTGTGAATGTCCATTCATCAATTTCATCATTTCATCACTCATCCCCATCTTCGCAAATTAGCCAAGAGGTACAAAACGCGAAGTAAAATCAATCATTCAATCAAAATAAACTATAGGGTCATTCCACGCCATTTCAACGAGGTCATGACACCCACCAACTTTGATTTCTTTGTAGAGAAAGAGCATGTCTTTGCAATGATTTACAACATCAAAAGTTTTTGGTTCCATCATACCCACATGATGAAAATTCAGATTTCCGTAACCTAGTTTTCCCACCACAAAAATTAGACTAGAAATCCATTATTAGTCTTTTTATAGGCATTTGTAAAAAAATTTTGAGTGCGGATGTATTTTTTTCTGAAATCCTCATTATTTCATCGAGCTTTGTGTAAAATTTCAAACAGATCTGATGATTGGTTAAAGAGAAAAGAAATAAAATGTAAGCAAGGGTATCTTGTGTCGAGGGTCTCAAGAGCGACAGACAACACTGATTTGATGACATTTCAAAGTGCTGTAAAATGAATACCGTTTGAGATAGAGCGAAAAATTTAGGGGGTTTCTTTCAACCATAAAGGAAAGGTGTATACCAAATTTGATCGAAATCTGAGTTGGTGGTGTTTTTTGCGTTGATTTGATGTGGAATGACCCTATAATCAATTAATTTTGTTCTTATTCCAGACATACATAGAGCTCTGCGGTTTATCATGTTCATCCCAATTTTGTACTGGGGCATCACGTCATGAATAAACAAAAATTTGATAACCATGAAGACTAAAGCCAAGATCTGATAGGAAATTGTATTCTAAAACAATGTTTTCTTCACAATAATTTAAATATCAGTAAAACTCTTACAATGTCACATGTCACATGAAGAAAGTCAAACATTACACATCAGATATTCGGAAAGGTGCAACTTTTAAATTAATCAAGAACTTAATGAAGGTACATATATTAAACGTTAAGGTGTCCAGTTGTGTTAGCATTGCTTCGGTCGTGCTGCTGTTCTTTCACTTTCTGAGCGCGTTTCTATCCTTGATTCAACTATGGCAGGATGGCTATTCCCATCAAAATATATACGTCAAAGGTTCTTAACCTTTCATTTACCAGGCATTCCCTCCCCTTTAGTTGATGCGGACCCCACAGGACGACAACAGTTGTCCCACAGAGGATTACTGGCTGTGGTTCTAGACGCCAGAGCCTTGCTAATCTGCCAAATGCAGTCCAGGACGTACTACGTGAAAGGAAGGCTAACAAATGGGTGTCTCGAGAAAGGATCACCCTTTACAGTCCTCAAGTTCTGGAAAGAGTGAGCCTCAAATATTTCCGAAAGCGCCTCTAATCCAAGAGGACCTCTTCACGAATACTATGTTGCCTTTCCGTCTCTTCCATCGTCAGTGTCGATGGTACGACATTATTTATCCATCTAAGTACGCTGCTAATGGGAAAAGCATAGGACAAGTCAAAATACAATGGTTAAGGTTCGACTGGACCTTTGGCAGCCGTCAGGGCGAATTTTTTTCATATGTTCCTCTCCATTCGAAAAACCGCTGATACTTCAAAATCTGAAAAATTAGATATTCCAAAATCTGAAAAATTACATCAGCTTAGAATTCCATCTAGAGCATTGAAGTGAATTTCCGTGTAGTTTGCTTTCATTTGTTATCCAGATAGTTTCGCTATTACGTAAGTCTATTAATGAATGTACGTTTACAGCAGCAGACGGGCAATTGTTGAATCTTCTGTTCTTGCGTAAAGTGTCTACTTGTTGAACGCAATTTCCTTGCACCAGCCTAACACTGGAATTATTGTCAAAAGGTGCAGTGAACTAGAAAGGGCTATTGTGCTCTCCACGAAAATATACCAGTCCAGGTCAGAGCTTACCCTTGCCTCCTCCATACCCCCGACCCTACAAGGTTGCCACTCTACTTCTAAGTTGCTCAGTTGACACTTCGAGCGATGTAATGCGGTTGATTTCGTCGGTTGAAATTGTTGCTTATTGGCAACGCTGTAGGTGGGCGGCGTGACCTTGACTGGACTATTTTCATGGCTTTAGCTTTAATGTAAATCAACTTACCTTTTCTCTGAGTATCTCCCGGACACGTCCAGCCTGATCCCTGAACTTCTGGAGCGAAAGTTCCAGCTCCAAGCAGCGCTCCTGCCAGTTCACCCCATCGTCGCCACTCCAGTGCACCGGAGGTTCCAGGCACTCCAGCATCTCCACTTCCATGAGGTCACCGGCCAGGTCTGAGAGCACCGACGGCAACGACGATGCCTGCGAGGACACCGACATGGGGCGGGCTTCCGAGTACACACGAGATCTACGGAGAAGTCTGGGACTGGATGTGGATGGGAGATCCATGTACGCTTCCGAGAAACGCGACAGGGGGTCGAAGAGCTGCGACAACCGAGGGTCGGACGAGATGGACATCCGAGGTTCGACGACGGGGGGAGGCGGCAGTGGCGGCGTGAATTGAGAACTGTGTCGCGGCGACGACGAGGTCGATGAGCGCATCGCAGCCGATAATCGCGCAGACAATCGCGGGCTTCTATCACCTTCGGCCATGTTGGTGCGGCTAAACAGAATATTTATCACAGCAGAGAAAGTTGAAGTTCTATTCTACCTAACAAATCACTTTAGCACCATTCTGAAATTTGCTATTTGCTAGAAGTAGAATAACATAGCTACACCTAACGTGAGCACACGACGTTGACTATTTTAGATAACGAAAGCGCATGGCAACGCAAATACTTATGCAATGCGTTCTTTTTCTGTGCGTTCTACTTGCTAGAACTTTCAAACATCAACGACAAATGCATTAGCATCTGGAACGGCTCAGCCACATTTGCTGCATTCTGCATGCAAACAGATGCAGCATGCGCTTCTTGACAATACGGACATAAAAAGCACTATAACAACATTGGGGTACAAGACGGTGACCTGGCCTCAAGGCGTGTTTTCCTTTTCTTCCACATGGTGCTCTGAAAGAGAAGAAAGAGAAGTGTTACTAATTTCAGTCAGCGGGCACATACTTTTTTATAGTTATCACAAATAAAATGGACACGAGATATTTCTACACTAGAAAAAAAATCAAACCTTTAGGCAAGTGTGGCAAACATGTTTGACGCGTGAACCTCTCGTTCGAGAGCCACGAGATAAACAAATATTGGACACACTCCTTTACTACTGTTAAATGCACATTTGTCATGAAACTTTTATGTAAACATTAAGAAATATACATTTACGTAATAATACTGATTCATGTGTGGTTTTAAAACTGACACATTGGAATAATATCCAAAATTCGGACTGGCAATACATGAGACGCACACAACAAAGGTAAACAGTTTCGATTTAAATTAATATTAAATGACGCTGTCATAAATAATAAAAATGATAGCACATTTTTACTCCTTTTAAATCTATACTCAGAATATCTACATCCAGCAAATACTTATAAAGTTGTATTACCTTTTTTATATTAATTAGAACGCAAATGAAAATGGGTGTTCAATGTGTTTGTGGGAACCGCACGATCAGACACTCCAAGAACCTCATTATGAACTACGAATTACGAATTAGTCGATCGGATCGTCTAATAAAGGTATAAAAAAAAAAAGTGAAGCGCTCACCTGTGCTTAGCACCACGCCATGAAGGCGTATAGGGGGTGTGGGGGTAACGTCCCACACTTTCTTGATCCGGTCGTGAGTGGGGGTGATGTGATCAGCATCACGCCCCTGACCGCCTTTACCCCCCCAGGGTTTCCCCCCAGGTACCCAGTCATTGGACGCTGGATGGGCGCCGGGGTCGCTTTCGACGTTAGAAAAGTTCTCGGATTTGAACCGGCCGGGGATCGCCGACTGAGCCACCGCGGCCTCTATACACACACAAAATATCGTAATCTTCAATTTCCTTTCATTACAAAAGATATAAATATACCTAAAATTGTGTTCTTTTCCCGATAAAGTTCACGGCATTAAATAAGAGAATGACGGAGCAAAAACACTTTATTCAAAAATTGGAGTAATCAAGTAATAAGAATTAACTGAATATAACTTAACTGAAAAATAGAAGCACATGTTTACAATACAAGTATACTTAGTATTTGAATTATCTAACAAGTAAATTGTGGGGTAAAGTATGACCCCTTACCGTTATTTCACAGCAATAGTTGGCACTATCTGCACGAGTTGTCTACGCTCTGCAAGCACACGGCCTGCATTGAGAATAGAAGACGGCACATCGCGAACAGAAACACAACCTAGTGCCAAACAAAGAAAATACTTCGGATGGGGTCAGTTGTGACCCCACCATAGAACTTGAGGGTTAATAATAAATCTACGTGCAGCCGATGTAAAAAGAGTTCTTGGGAGTTCAGTAAGGTGAAGTAAAACTCAGAAGTCACACCCTGTCTGTTCTCTGGATACAATCGTGATGACATTCAGCGTAATATAAAGAAGGCCAAAATGTACAATACTGTTTCATTTGCGAAATGCAACAATTTTCTAAGTCGATTGACACAAACGTTCGGAATGCTACCAAATAGTTCGAACTAAAAAACATTGACATGTACATTACGCATGAAAAATGGAGTACATTTTTAATCCAGATAAGACTCTATACATCAAAATGGTTCATCGAATCCAGAGTTTCTACAAGGAACCAATTACATAACCTATAGTTGCATAAAATAAATGAGTGATTTGATTTGCTGTGCACAAAGTCCTGACTGCTAAGAAGCGAACGCAAGCAGAGTAACTTTGCTGAAAACTCAGATATCAAGAGGCTCCCCGCGGCCTAGGGAAGAACATCCCGCGTGGTAACACCAAACTGGTCTTCCCTGCCTCTGTCTTCTCCCTCTCATATACGACAAAAGCTGGGAAGCGAGCTTCGTTGTCATGCAAATTAAGGACCGCGACTCTTTTAGGAGATAATCCAGATGCTTTTTATGTATTGCAGGTGCAAGTTTCCCGCGAAGAAAGTAAAGAGCATTCCATATTCACTGCATGACTCCAAAACATTAACTCTGAAAGGTTAGTATGCTAATTGCTTACATTCATATTTCCCTTCATTTAATTCAATTAGCTTTGGAGTTGCCTTGCTCTGTCTTTCTTTCTTCAACGTGCCCCAGCCACAGACGTTTCGTCTTCCACCTCGTCTTCTACAAGCTTCAACTTCAAGGCATTGAAACTGCATGGCACGTTCCACAAGCATCGAGTCTCACAATTCACTTTCATTGTATATTAGAGAACTTTTGACCACTCATACTTGTACTCGACTTAATGCAAGTTCGATATTTAACTCTTCAATGAAATCTATGATGCATGAATTCGTTAGTTCTTGTTTCAGAAGAATCATACATCTTTGATCAATGCCAGAGGTGCCCGCAGGGGGAGATTATGGCGCAGGCTGAGCCATCCAGATTTTTGGGGGGATTGTTTTTTCCAAATAATATAAAATTCAACATTTATATATTTTTCCAAAATATAAGTAAAAACTTTAATCCATTAGTTGAAGAAAAGAAAGTGTTTAAAGATATTATCGAAGGAAGGGGGGGGGGGGTTAAATATCCAACTCTTACATATTATTCCTTAATTGACACGTGGGTTCTGGGGGAGATTATGAATTAAACGTTGAGAGGGGGACAGTAACCAACTCCAGGTCTTAGATTAGGGCGGGTATTTTAGTTCGAGGGGGATTGAGCATTAAATCGAGGGGTATCCAATTCTTGTGTATTACTATTGTCTTAGACTGTTAAGGAAATTCTGGTGTGCAGGTTAAGAATTAATTATCCACTCTTGAATATCAACAGTAAGTATTGACACCCCCATTAAAATAATATTCATGAAAGCCTGCAAAGATATGGATGTAAAAATTGTCTTGCTCGTATCGCTGGCATTAATAGATATGTTGTGAGAATGCGTGTTTGTCGCTTTATTGAGGTGAATGTGAAGCTTTATACTATAGCTGCAATACGCTACATAAGCGATATTCATTAATAACACCACTTCTTAAAATATAATGCTTAGTGTTGGTATACTGCTTAATTTAAGGCAGGTGCATCATTTGGAATAAAAATATAGCTATCGAATCCGAATTTCTAACTTCTTACTTCTTGTCACAGGAAAATTTTACTTTAACAAATGATATTTTTGCACTGAAGATAAAATCCACGTAATTATTTACTAAAGTTACTAAAATAATTATATTTACCCAAAGAAAACGGAGGGGGGGGGGTTCTTTGAAAGAGGAACCCTATCCTATTATATTATCGCCCTGAGCTTAAGAATTTCTAGCTAGGGTTCTGTAATGTCTCGTGAAACAATTTGAATCGGTCAATTGACTGGAGCATGTTATTTGGTTTGCCAAGGTTGAATTTTGTATCATTATCTTAAGTTGCGTAACAATTTGTGTTTAAATACTCAAATTGTGAGTTTCATAAACTCACTCACAAACACTATTTATATGCATATTTATATAATTTAATTTACTACATTTAGTTAATCAATGTGCTAGCTTTAAGTTGTTTTTTTTTTCTTTCAAAAATCGAACAATTAAAAAATATGGTTTGACATGGTATTTCATTCAAATAAACATCAATTATTACGTATTCATCCAAACTATTTTGTGGGAATTATGATTAACGATTTTAGGGGCGGTCTTGAGTGATGGGAGGAAGGGCACATCAAGTATAGTGTTCAGTACAGCTAAGAAAAAGTTACTTTCGGTAGACACGCTGTCGTAATTAAATACTTTGTGAGGATTACGATATGGTTTGAGGGCGCGAATATGATTTAGGGGAGACGCATGACATGATTTGGGGGAATGCGGCATGACCTTGGGGGGGGGGGGCACCCCTGATTAATGCGATTACCTTTGCTTGTTTGTCGGCATTTCTGTCACGGGTTTCATACTGACAAAAAAAAACATTGGTGTTAAAGCGACACAGACGTTTCAGAAGATCCACACGACATTTTGGTCAAAGTTTAACCTCAGTGGCGATTAAAAATAGTGTTGATTACCACCATTATCTGTTATATTTTAACACCATTAAGGTTAAACACTGTTCAAAGTACGGTGTGGACTTCCTGGAGCCACTCTCTGCGTCGATTTATTTCTATCTCTCTGCGTCGATATTTTCCATTTTACAGTGAAGTTGTTAATAAGTACTATTTCTTGTTTCGTACAAGTTTCCGTTTACACGTTAATGAAAAATGCTACCCTCCTCCTCGTCATTTGTTACCCGGTTAGGTTCAGCAGCTCGAATTGTATGTGAAACTGAGGACCTAATCCCATTTATCCTTGGACTGCAATATATTTCAAAATATTGCGAAAAATTTCAACATGATTCATTTCAGTCATCGCATCCTTGTTATATTATATATATATATATAAAAATTACACTTCACCATGCGTCATCTTCGATTGTTGGCAGATGAGGTATCCCTGGTTATTAGAATTGATATTTGGTGTTAAATACCTTGATAATTGCAGAAAAACACAAATACGAGTTATACGTATAGTTCAGACAGCTGTTTAAACAATATAATTCCACGTGATGACATATTTTACAAAAATGATTGGATCCTAAAGGGGTTATTACAAAGGGATTTATATGCAGTATAGAAGTCAATATATACATTTTTAAATGCACTAAAATATATACATAAGCCGTGATGCTAATAAATTCACCGAGAGTGAAAGTCTAACTTGCAACATCTGTAATTACGGCATGCACTGGCTTGCCCAGGAATTCGAAAGGGTGGGGTACATGTGGTTAGCACAGCGTGCTACGAAGATAGAGGTCCCGGGTTCTAAGCCCGGACTGGGCACGTGTCCCTTCATCAATTTCATCATATCATCACTTATCCTCAATTCGTGATTAGCCAACAGTGGCAGAAAAGCGAAGTAAAACAAACCAAACCAATTTCCTATACAAACTTAATTTATAATGGGTACACTATCTCTAGCATAAAAAGTAAGTTAACAATTGCGAACACATGGTCGCATACGGCAGTCTTGGATCTCACCATACCAGGTTCCCGGTTCGAGTCTCGGCCTGAGCATCATTTTCAATTAATGCTTATTTATCCTCACTGTCTCGATCAGCGTAAAGAAGCAGAAGAGGGACGTAAAATTACAAAAATACGAAAATTATCACATGAGACTAAACTTGACGACACGGTGCATCGTCGTAATATGTTGTTGAGATAAATACCAACCCTGATAATCGTACAAACTTAGAAAGGAAAGTTATTTACCGTCTCTTTTATTCTATTAGTTCGGGGTTTTTCAGCAAGTGGAACTACACAATATTTTGTCGGCAGTACGGTCTATTAATTTGCGCACGGGGGAGGGGGAGCCAGTTGCCCCTCCTAATGTTATGTCTTAGAAATTTAGTATAGAGAAACCTTATTAACGTTGTTAAACAACATTATAAATAAAGTATAAAGTAAAAGTAATAATGTATTTTCAAGCCGACGAAAGTTCCAAGCAAGTACGGCGGGTTTATTTCTTATGGAATTGGACTATTTCACTACCTTCTCCAGCAAATTACTTGTTGTTAAGACTCACGCATTTTATTCGTTAGCCTGGTTGTGATACACCTATGTGGTCGCAGAATAAATTAGTCACATCATTGGAAACGAAAAAATTATGTGTAGTTGTTTTGAATCTGCTGTACGAAATTATGTTTATATGTAAATTAGTATTAACCACAGAGATGGAAAATAGGGGCAGAAGTGAACATTTGTGCTTCGGAAGCTTGATTCTTCTAGTATAGTGATTTTCGGTGGATCCGAACACAGTCCATGTTTAGTACCCACCAATACAACAGAACAGTGAGATGGAATGAAGTTTTTATTTCTCCGACTGAACTTTCATCAAGGCTCTTGCCTCTCTTAATCAGAGGGTCTGTGCACGACTATGATTTGTGGCATTCGTAGCAACAACAGAGACTCAAATTTCTCTCATAGCCGACATGTGGACCAAGGACCAATTCCTATACTTACCGTCCATCACAAGCTACACCGCGTTTAATTCAATTTCCATGTAACCAACTGTCCCCGATTAGTTTCTTCCCCAGCGAAGGAACACGGAAGAGGCATGAAGGAAGGGAGTGGACAGTGGAAGATAAATGAGATGATGCTCCTCCTAACTTGAGCACCGTGTTTTCAATTAATTAGCCGCATGTCTTGAACGTCAGTCTTCTGGAAACAACTTCCTCCAAAAATAGCATCTGGGAGAAAACCCCTCGTCACAGAACCAGCCTAATGCAATTTGGCGTTCCCCACAAACCGAATGGAACCTCTCCAACATGTGACACACTAACCGTAATGCAAATTCAATGTCGTTACTCCTACAGCGTGTTAACGGTCGGATGATTTTGTGGAGCTCCCACAATCGATTTCGCCTCCCCACGTGGTGACGACCATACTCCACCCTCCACCAGTACATCTCGACAAGTCGATACCAGGCCGCAGTTGGATAGCACAAGTTTCCATATAACCCATGTTTTCAGGGTTCTGATTACAATGTACCTCTTTCCCGTTACAATGGCTCTTTAGATTCACACACGAAATTAAATGCTGCGGGTTGTGAATGAATTATCATGGCTAAACGCTATGGATTTCGTGATCAACTTCAAGAATTAGAATCAACTGATCACATGCAAGCCAATTAAAATTATTAATTGCATCCAAGTTAGTATTTCCTCACTAATGTTCAATAGTCAAAACTATAGGAGAATGTCGAATTACAATCCTCTTTTAAGATGTCTTGTAGGAATAAGGTACTACTAACCTGACATCTCCTTATTCATTCACATTAACGTTACTAGATTGGCAACACGATTCTTTGAAGACTGTCAAATTCCATTAATAAAAGCAGCAATGTGTCTTAAATTACTTACTTCACTTTGCGTTACATTCACGCAAGCGGTCCTAGGATAGAACCTTAGGAAAGACATGCGTGTTTGTTTGAGTCAATATCTATGCAGTTCATCATTCATCATCCTAAGCTGGGCTAACAGACCAGACACGACGCAGCGTGGCATGTCGAAAGGAATCTTCCGACACCTCGCGACAGCTTACCACAGTTTGATTGAGACGAGATGAATGTACGAATGAAATGCTCAGTGAAAGAAACGCAAAAGACATATGAGCAGAACATATAGCCATGAGAAAACTTGTGACCAAAGTGAGCAGTCGTCCATTGTTGTCCCCTCATGTCTGTTCGCCACTATCTGGCGAGCCGTGCGGTGTCCAGTTTATTGAGCGAACAGCCTAACATTGTAACTAAACTAGAATAATCGGAATATAAATTTTTGAAGATAATTATTAAGCCAGAAGTGGCATTTAAATACCTGACACGTGATCAATGAAAATTTTCAGTCCCGTGAAAAGAAAACGTTTTCATCTGAACTCTGGGCCGTATCAACACACCAAAATGTGCCCTCACTTTCTCGTAGTACACCCTGGACTGCAGTTTGCAGACTAACGAGGCTCTGGTATCTGGACCCATGGACAGTATAACCCTCCATGGGACTTATGTTGTATTATGCCCATATGTGTTTGTGATTGATTGTCCCTTTATCTTATCAACATTCATTCTCATCTTCGCAATTAGCCAAAGTGACAGAAATGCGAAGTAAAATAAATCAATTCATTCATTTCTCTGAACTCTTTCAACAAATTTAACAAAAGTTTGGGTAAGATTTTCTTATGTATTTGTTGGGACCATTTAACTAACAAAATCGTTAGATAAAATCAGCAATGACATGGAATTTTAAGATTTTAGCGTAAGATTCGTGCTTAAACATACCGTAGGGTACACACTATCACTTCCTTCAAAGACAAAAAATGATAAGTGATTCCATAAAGAATCGTTAAGTAATTTTACATATGGTAACTTTCAAAAGTACTAAAACTGACAAACTTTCTAAGAGGTATGTTCGTATTCCATTATCTGTCTAAACAATTTCCATCCTAGCTATTCTTCAAGTACTCGTAACACATCCTGAATTTCACCCTGTGATGTTACTAATGAGAAATATTTGTAGACCGGCTCGCCGACAAATTTTGTTGACCTAGTGCCAGCTTTATCATGAACGCTAGTCTCCATGAGAGTAATACGAAACTCTCAGTTTTTCACTTCCGTCGTGGCGCTACGTACAAGATACTGAAGAAAAGTCAGAACTTGGCCCTAAGCCAGGACAAGTAAATCAGAGTGTGCTGCATATTTATGGTTCTTAACTTTCGAGAGACGGGAAACTTTCGTTCCTTTTCTCTTTTTTTCACAAGTACACATTCAAGCACGGCAACACTCATAAATCACCCTAATAGAAAAAAAGGAAAATATTTGAAAAAGCCTCATAGGTTCCATTCGGATCACCGCAGCAACACCAAATTAAATTTCAGAAACAGGACAACCTTTTTACTACAACACATGAGATCATGTTGACAACTTGCAATTTTCTTGAAAACTGCAGGTACAAGAATATTTCGTGATTCACAAACATTAGCAATCACATAAAAAACGGAGAGAAAATATTGTGGTAAATGAAAAGTAAAAATAGCAATAATTTCTAGTTTGGTATAATAATATCAATATTAATGAAGTCACCTCATCGAACAAATCAAATTTCATGGGAAAACATTACACGACGTGTAGATTCATCGTCAAGACAATGTTATGTGTTTACAAACTTCGATCACTAGGGAAGTTTTGACATACTTCTCTACCAATCGCCTTCAACTGAAACAATGAACCACAATTGTGTAAAAAGTAGTATTTTTCTGTGGATTTAATGAGGGAGTAAATTTCAATTTGGATGAACGAAGTTCAGACATGCATCTCTTCATCACAAATTGTTAAGGCAAACTTACAGGAACAAGGCCTGTTAATGGGCTAACTGGTTCCCTAGTTCATATCACCGACCTCCGTGGCGGAGCGGTTAGCACAGCGCGATACGACGCCAGGGGTACCGGGTTTGAATCCCGGCATGGGTGTTCTTTGTAAGTGTCGCTTCATCAATTTCATTCCATCACTCGTCTTCGCGATTAGTCAACAGTGGCAGAAAAGCGAAGTAAAATAAACCAAATCAATCAGTCTACTTCGAATATTTTATTTCTTCTTTTCAAGAAGCCTTCGAACTGCCTTACGAAGCTGATGGGAACTACGAAAATCTGATTCATCACCAGGATCGAACCAAAGAACACTTACTCCAAAGGCAAGTGGCATCATTACGATTCACCCTGCTTTCATTCAAGAAAAAGTCCTGGTTTCGAACACTTCATGTGAAGAGAATAGCCATCCGGTTCTATAGAATTTATAAAGTATGTAGAGAAATATGACATACGTCACGGAAACACGCATGAAAGTTGGGAATTTGAGAAGCGTGGATCAACGTAATTGGTTCCTGTGTCCAAAACGCATACAATCAATATACCGAACACTCCTCGCCGATATGCACATGTGCTTCGACGGCAAACATGAGGTAACTGCTGCAACAAATCACCTCAATCAGCACGTGCCGACCGCTCGGGACATAACCTCAGTAAACCTTTAATTAAATTCTGCAATGATCTCCATAAATACTGCGCTCTTCCTGCATAAATCCACTGACTTACAGTGGGAACAGACAGCACACACGCTTGTTATCGCTCTTCCACCATAACAGGCATGCAGCGCAATGGCTCAGTACAACACTTTTGCTTAGTTAACGATGAAGTAGGTACGGACATGTCACAGAATACGTGTCACAAAGTCAGGAATGGCATGGTATATATGGTCACCTAGAAATTTCATGTGGACCAAACTGACAGATGCTGTCAAAAATGAAACCTTTTTCCTACTCGTTATTGAGGAGAGAATAAAACTATTTTCCAAGCAAACCTTGCAAATCTACTTAGTTCTCCTATTTTATAAAACACACACAAAAGAGAGAGAATGTGTAAGTTTGATTTTCTAATTTTTGCTATTCAGTGTCGCGTTTCTGCCACTTTTGGCTAATCGCAGTTATCCGTTCTAATAACATGTTTGATACAAGCTCAAATCGGGCATTCTTTATGGATTTCATAAACTCCAAGGTCGTTGTAACTTTTTGACATTCCACAAATACGGTTATCTCGACTCATTGTTATAACTGTTGGTGTTGTAAATTAAAACCGGCCGTTTTGTCTTTAGAAGACAGAAAGGTCACGAAGCACGTTGTTGAGTGCATTAGAGCTTCCAGCGCTTTCACCACACACAAACAACTTCAGGATTCCATCCATCACGTGCAACTCAGCCGTCAGTCGCTGGTATCCTCAGTATGTACGGAAGCTTCGTCACGCAGCACCTCATCTCTTGGAGCTCTTCGCAGAAGCAGACAGAGAAACTACACCCATACATCTTGTCAAAGCTATGTGCCATGGCTACATGCCAAAGTCCACAACTTGTTATCATTGGGAAACTGGAAATGGGAAAAGATTCTGTGAGCACAACTTTGGGAAGAACTTTTTGTCTCCCCGTAGAGTCTAAAGAAGGACCGGCACGAACGGAAACAGCACAACAAAACCGTGCAGAAAAATATGAGAAATGAACAATAGCCTGCAGAAGATATTCACCTCTGAATCTAATGGCACTAATTCTACGTAAACGAAATTACTTTTATAATTTGAAGGGTCAGAGGAGAAAGCCAGGTAAGCACAGTTAAGTTCCCTGTCATATAGTACAATGCCATAAAGGCACATTTAGGCGAAATGGGGGTAGGGCCCCACACATTCTCGATTTTGGACATTTTGGAGGTGATACCACGCTCCGGAAGCTCTTACCCCCCCCCCCGATACCAATTGATTTGAGGCTGGATGAGCCTCAGAGCCACTTTAATTCCGACCTTAGATCACCCACCCTGGGAATCGAACCCGAGTCTCCTCAATGGCAGTCAGACGCCATACCGACTAGACCACCGCAGTAAGATATGTATTAATCCTAATATCAACCAAACACAACCAAAAAAAAAAATCAGCAATTCAGTGGAAAATGGAAAACCACTTGCTGCAGCAGATTTTCTATTTGAAAACAGTTCAAAACATGGCCCCTTTCCTAGAGAATTTAGTATGCAATTTCTATTGCAATTACCGGTATTCAGTATATCAAACTTAAGTACAGTTATGC
The DNA here is from genome assembly GCF_977018435.1 of Lepisma saccharinum. Lineage (NCBI taxonomy): Eukaryota > Metazoa > Arthropoda > Insecta > Zygentoma > Lepismatidae > Lepisma > Lepisma saccharinum. The sequence continues at coordinate 43,145,376 of NC_139253.1, forward strand.
AAAACAAATTTACAATTTCTTGTTTGTAAATCTTTCTTTGTTCAAAAACCTGATTTTGATTTAGTGCCACAAAATTTGTTGATTTTTTTCCAGAAACACAGTCAATTTCCCTGATATCTCCCATGGCTTTTCCACAAAAAATAAATTTCCTGACTGTTCTAGGATTTCCATGTTTTCCAGACTGATAAACACACTGACTTATGTATATCTACGTTGCGAACATTCGAAGTGATGATATGAAAAAGTGTAATCTTCGTACACAAACATCCAGCCTTTTTTGTCTGTAGGTTAGTAACGTATTTAAATAAAGCACTACCCGGAATCCATGGATATCGCTAGGGAGGAATCAAGTACGACAACCCTTCTCGCAATTTTTTCCCAGATGATTCAAAGCCACCTGCATATGTGAAACGTACAATCTGAAACGAATAGCCTGTCCATGACGGTCTCATCTTCTCGTGGAGTATGATTTATAGCATTCTGGAACGTCTCCCCGCCGTGAAACGTGATGTATCACTGCGAAGATACGCATCGCCTGCCTCCCGACGTTCTCTCACAGATGCTACTCGAAGTATATCTCACGGGTGACATTTATTTATGCCTCCTTGCCATACAGAATGGACCACCGTACTTGCCCCTGCGATTTCATCGCCTACTTTTCCCTTAATTTGTTCAACTGACAGGTGTTGCGGCGCATCCTTTGTTATTCGAGCACTTTGGATCTGTTCCCTTCGCCACTTTAAATAGCATCCATAATGCATTAAGCTTTTTAACAAATCTTTTCCATGCTACCTAACGAAAGGTACGCTACGTATTTTTCAATGACAATTTCCGTAAATGTGCATGAGAGGTAACTATAGGGTGTCCCAATAAAAGCGACGGATTTAATATGCTTAAGAAAATACTGTAGGTATATTTACAAAATGGCAAATATTTTTACATCATTACAACGGGTAAATGTTCCGATTTAAGAATGAAAGATTTTTTGGATTCGCAATAACTGTCACGCACATGTTCTCAACAGACCGTCTAGAACGAGAGCGCGGTGTTTTAATGTCTGCTGTCGGCCTGTTTCTTCAAATTTCCTGTTGAAAACTTGCGAACTGTACTCTCACTAGGTGTACTTTCACGATTGCACGAAGCTTTCTAACAGTCTCTGCATAACACTCGTCATTCTTGTAATGAGTTTTCACTATGAAAACTCGTTGTTCCTTTGTGTAACGCTCCATGTAAACTAAGCTGCAACAATCACTGATAAAGGAACTTGTAAGAACATGTTGCGTAAATCAAACTTGGCATTCTTAAATCGGAGCATTTACCTGTTGTAATGATGTAAAAATATTTATCATTCTTTTTTTAATAAAGTATTATATTAAGCATATTAAATCCGTCGCTTTCGTTGGGACACCCTTTATTATTATTTGCTTGTATATTTTTGTTCATTTCCCTATTTTTTAACAATATCACACAACAACTGAGAATGTCTAGCCTGAGTGGGGTCTGGTTACTACAAAACAGACCCCGCTGCGGGATTCTTCTCATATGCAGAGGCCCGTTCAGCTTCATATTAATTCACGGTGTCGGTTGATTGGATTTGGTTTATTTTACTACGTTTTTCTGCCACTTTAGGCTAATCGAAAAGATGAGGATGATGAATGGTGATCTGATGAAATTGATGAAAGGACACTCACAAAGAACACCTATATAGGTTTCTCCTCTCTGTGAACAGTTATGCTTCTCAGGCGAAATTTCAGTTTCATGTCTCTCAAGTCGAATACGCCAACATGGTGTATGTATATGTATAACATGGTAGTCCATGCCCATGCAGGGATTCGAATCCGGGACCCCTGGCATCGTAGCGTGCTATGAGTCCCAGGCTCGGGCCACTGTGTCGGAGGCTGTTGTTTATCACATCAACAAAGTCATGGTTGAGAATATGTGGAGTTTAGCTCCATATCACCTGCACGCCTTCCTGGCAAGGAGTTGAACTTGACCTCTGATAGTGATACGTACTTTTTTTGATTCTGTACTTGTGCCAAGTTCTTGAATTTCATGTGTTTTCATATTTAATATTTTCTCAAAAAGTACTTTCTTGTTTAGTACACAAAACTGTGACGTGCCTTCGAACAAACATGTTGAACACTAGACTCAAGATCTCTCTGCTCTGAGTCTCCCGTGAGATTAGGCCATTGTTTCTTTTCTTTCATCTGGATCCATCTGTTAATCATTCTCATCGTTGCGATTAAGGTAGGGAAGATGAAACACGACATTACTTAATCAAAGTACAACAGAAACCACAGTTGCCATGTTATCCCAGATTTCCGATGAGGCCACATTTCAATGATTCGAATCTCACTTTTCACTGTAGGTCCTGTCCCGTTTAGCTTCTGTAAAAAGTGGACTTGCAGAAACAAATGTTGAAGTAATGTAAGAACTAAACCTATTTGCGACATTTACAAAAGCAAGAGAGTTTTGAGTGCATTGCGTGATTCCTATGACTGTAAAGTAAAGACTATGTCGTAACATCAATTAGTACAGAAAGCATTCCATCAATATTACCATAGCATGCGTTGGGGTGAGCATACATTTTACCTACAGAGTTAACTATTACGTCAATCGGGTCAAAATGTGTTCGCAAGTACTTCAACAGCCGTTCATTTACATAAGCAAATACGAGTAGTTGCAGTAACCTGTAGGGTGTTTCTGTTCTGGCCTTGTCGAATTGGTTGACTTAACCAGTGTGTTGAATAGTTTAGAGCACTACTTTTTGTTCTGCATCCACAAACGCATGGCTGTTTCTCCATGTTCCACACATTCCGGAAATTTGCATAATATTAGACAGTTCAACTAACACAAGTTAATCACTAAATGAACAAAAAACAATAGAACATTCAGTTATTTACATATCAAAAGGTCGGTATCGTAAACACACTTGATTGAATGATTGTAATTAATCCCCATTGCATACCCTTTTCCCCAACAAAACAAAATTACAATTATCTTCCATGTAACTACCGAGATAACCCGCAACAATTAATAAGAGTTGGTTCCCGGGTTTCAGTTAACTCTACTCGAGAAATAAGACCCAAAATTACTGTGAATTACACAATTAATAGCTCACACTTTCTTGTTTACTTCTTTTATTTTGTTGTAGTAGTTATTTACCACAGACGCACAATCAACAAGTAGTAATATATAAAATGTATAGTATTACTGTGTTGTAACGGAATTCTAAAGGGTTCAAGGAATAGCTTGTAGTCTTTGTGTCTGTGAGGATGTAAATCGGATCAACATGGATGGGAAAGAAAGAGGGGGAGGATTATAAATTTTAAGATAACTTAAGTTATCAATACATTGTGTAGTACTGACCACGTAATAATCAATACATTACGAGACTGATTGATTGATTTAGTTTATTTTACTTCGCTTTTCTGCCAATTTTGGCTAATGGCGAAGTTGAAGGCTAATGGCGAAGATGAAGATGAGTGATGATATGATGAAATTGATGAAGGGACATTCACGAAAGAACACTAACCTGAGACCCCTGGCGTGATATCGTGCTCTGCTAATCATTCCGGCACGGAGGTCAGCACTGCTAGAATTAATTTGTAGTTTTTAGTGCATACAGGACGATATTACTCGTCATGATTTTCGTGAAATGGCCGGAAAATTAAATTCTTCGTCGAGTATCGTTCACATATTACTTCGCCCATTGACAAATTTTGATCAGTAAATATGATACGAAAATATTATCCCAAAACGTAACAACAATCCGCCATGCTTGCTCAAAATTAGTTTAATCGCAATCGCGTTGCGATCTTTCGGAGTTGGCCGTTCCACCGAAGGCCAGCACAAAGTCCGTTTTCCAACCATGGCAGGTCTCCAAATGCCCCGCCCTTTACAACTACACGCCGTATCTTCCCATTATTTCTGTTCCTCTGTCACTTGCAGGCTATCTTACACATCTTCTCTTCCCTTGCGGATCTCCTACCTCACCTTTAACCTGAGCCGCTTAATTTTACGATAGCCACAAAACAAGGAAGGCTGGTGATCCAAAAATACGAGCCATCGTGTTGATGTGCCAAGGAATCCCAACTTAGCGACCGAGGTGACAAAAAAACAATGATCTCTTCGGTGTCATTGTACAATGGACGCCAAGCAGTGTAATTGCTCTGCGGTATCCAAGAACTTCAACAATCACTACTCGCATTGCTGCATGTTATTTCACGCCATTGCACCTTTGGAGAGAACAAAATGTTTTTGATTCATTGATTTGCCTTATTTTACTTCGCTTTTCTTCAACTTTTGGCTAATCGCGGAGATGCATATGAGTGATATGATGAAATTTACGAAGGAACCCTCAGGAAGAACCCATGCCAGGGTCGGGACTTGAACCCTGGACCTCTAGCGTCTCGCGCTGTGATAACCCCTTCACCACGGAGGTCTGAAGAAACAAAGGACATAAACGTGCTTCCAGGACGCACATTGTCTGACACAATACAATACATATAGCTATAAACAAATACTACCCATCCTCTTTGTCTCGTTGGCAACATCAATAACTATACGTATTCCAAAATTTAGCAATCCTTTGTCGCTTTTACGTAAGTTATCCGCACAAATATTTAATATCTAATGAACTAACTCTATTTGACATTCCTAAACAAGGTGGTTTGTTGCCGCAGCAACATAAAAATTCCGCCTGTCCCTATTCTGGAGGACACGATAAATCACTATTGACTATCCTTAGCAATTCCCTTCACGTCCATCATAATCCACAGGACTCGGGTTCTATACCATGTGCAGACACATTGCACAGTGATTCGGATCCGATATTAAACTGTGTATTACGTCGCGATTAGCCTATCTGTGTATAAAATGGGCTTAAAACACAAATTCAATTCAGGTCCATCGTAATAGTCATTGAATTACGATGTGGATGAATGTTAAAACTCATAAAAGGGAAGCAGAGTGTGCAGTGGTTCGTGTCCCACTTTAAACTGTATGCCAAGTCCCGATTAGCCTATCTGTCCATAAAGCGTAATTAAGACAATTCAAATTCGTTAAAGGAAAGAAACTAACACCCATACATCAACCTCTCAAATAGGATTAGAAATCAGGATCCTTGACCTGAGTGATTTTCCTTAACAACTATTATAGAGGTCGTCTAAAAGGAAAGAAAAACTAATGATGGTGAGAAAGATGAAAGCTAAAAAGAAAGGAACAAAAAGTAAATTAGCTTCAATAACGCACATTATAACAAATTATATTTTAATAGGATTCAGATTATGTTTTGAAACTACTTAGGTTTCTCCCAGAGGTCTATAAATGTATACGTATACATATTTAATGTACTTTGTAGCAAACTAATGTATGCAAATATCCGTATAATAAAAAATAAAATAAAATAATGGCTGAACCCTTCCCAAAGCATTTTACAGCCACATCCCTACACATCCAATGGGCAAATCTTGTTACTTGTCGGCGAGATTCAATTTATGCTTTCGCGCGAATCACCATGCAGGGAATAAACTGGACATTTAACAAATTGTTGATATCTTAAAAGGCCATTCGAACAACTTATAACGGCCACTCTTACAAGATTGAACGTTCTTTCTCGCAGCACGAGGCTCTGCTGTAGAATGCGACAACCGGTTCCTGAATGGTTGTAGGCGGATCGCACTCAATTGAGAAAGCAAGTACTAGAGGGAGAAGATAACTCATATCCTGGAGTCTTAACAGGAGAAAATTATCAATTAAAACAGCCACTATCCCTCCTCCTACGCAACCATTAAGAGTATGCAGTTTTAAAACACACAACTGAGTCGCGTACAAGTAACGGAGCACAGAATAAAAATCTGCAAGACTAATCAGATAAGATAAAGCAGCGGGGTAAATCATTGCGTATGGAAATAATGCAATATTAAGACTATATCAACTACAGACTGCCATATTCAGGTCCTGAAATATCAGTGTCTCAGTTATTATCAGCGTCGATTAACCTACAGAGAGAGATAGGAACAGCACGTAAAATAAATAGAATACAAATTAAATTGATCACTTTGTGCTGCACCTCCGGCCATAAGCAACTATTTACAACAAGCTTGAGCAAATCTTTGCACTTGTGGAGGCCAACAAGCGCTCAGTGCGGCACAAACATTCCGTCTGCACATTGCACTTCTAGGCCAGTAAGCAAAAGAGTAATAGTGGAAGAGGTATATATATATATATATATATATATAAATTACTGTGGGAGAACCACATGACCACCCACCACCTGTTTCTTCTAACATGATTACAATGCCACGCTGCACTATTACTTACAAATGAGATGACGAAATGTTTTCCACTGCAAGAACGCGAGAGACGAAGCCTCCTGCGTTGCATACTTCCTCCCTTCCGCCATGTATAAAAACACTACACTGCCGATGGTCGATCTGCAGTCCACACGTATATTGAAAAGCGTTCTTTCACAAATACAGGCCAGATTTACAATTATTAATCTTTGAAAAGATACACTATCATCATTAACTGGACAATCCTGAACTACTTCTATCATATGTTTCTCTTATGATGAATCGTAATTCGCAGTGTATCCTAAACAGTAATGAAATTTATTTAAATTACCGTGAGGGGGGGCTACATCCTATGAGTAATGGTTAACAAACCTTAAGTGTGCAGTATATGAATGTATTAAGGTGTAGGTTAAGGCAACTTACCTAATTTTAATTGGGAACCATTGAGAACTAGATACCGTGATGGCTAGCAAAGTACTGGCAGACAGATCAACAGTGCTGATATGGATCTCAATGACATGGAAGAAAATAAGTACTGTGTTCAGTTTTAGTCACAGGAAGTAAAGAAGGAACTGACCTAAAAACAACTGATATGTGGTACATATCTACTTGCCAAGATGGGATTCATTTCCACAAGACCTTCTCTCTTCTATTGGCATCGCGACTATTGTTCTTGGCTTCTGTTCCCAACCTTGTAGTACAGCAATACACTGTAGTTCTAAATTCATCATCACCACATACAGCATATCTAGGGTACTCGATTTATAGAAATGCGAAATGAACCCGAAGGAAGTTAAAAATAACACGTGTAAGTTGCACCTTATAGCAGCTACCCCGAAATGGTTGTGTCGTTGTTAAAATAATACACCAAATATAGTTTCGACCTATACTAACAGTACATGATTAATTCTAAATATATTTCTTTGTCAGGATGTCTAAATTCCCAAGGGGCGGCCTCTGTTGTGGAGCCATTCTGTAACGCGCTACGAAACAAAAGCCCTTCGGTTCAAATCCTGGCAAGGTTTGAATGTGTCGTTCTGCCATATCATTTCATCACTTCACCGTCCATCTTCATTGCCGCAATTAACCTATGGGGATGGAAAAAGTGACATAAAATAACCAAGGGTGTAGGTTTGCAACAATTATATTTTCAAGAAACTTGTTACAACGTGCAATTGAAATACTTTACATCTTGGGAAGATTTTATTTGATTTTTGTTATTTAGCGTCGCTTTTCTTCGACTTTTGACTAATCGCGTCGATGAGGAAGTATGATGAAATTGATGAAAGGACACTCATAAAGAACACCCATGGTAATGCTTGGATTCAAACTCGGACCATTAGAATTGTATCTCGCTGTGCTAACCACTCGGCTATTTCTTGGGAAGAAGATGCTTCTAAAGTTCAAATCACCAACCCTGAGACCTTCTGTAAACAAATCCACGTGCATGCAAAAAGCATTTCAAACTCATAGAAGTAAAATAATCGACATGAAAATCCAGCGTTGTTACAGGATTTATTACGTAAGGTAAAACAACGGCCAATTTGTAGTATGGGATACGCTGCCACAAATGACGTCTCACTTTAAACCCAATACTCTTTCTTTTGTATTTATTGCTTCACCTTTATGTTTAACTCTTTGCACCAGTAATCATTTCCCATAAATTTGGCTTCTTTCTTGCATGCGAATTGAATATATTTTACTTGGACTGGAGTGTGTGAAAAAATGGCGTATTGGTTCAATAAGCAAGATTATTCGCTACATTGAATCAAATGTTATGTGCATTTAATTGAAGGACTTGTGTAGTAAGATTAAGTAGTGTTTAGATTATTATCTATTGTGATAGAAAAGGACAAAAGTTGATTGATAATAATCAAATCTATTACAATTTAAGACGTTCAATATCCCTTTGGATTGAATTAGAGATGTGCTTTAACTGTCTCGTTTATTTATCATAATGGATCAAAAGGGAAGCAATATTGTTGAGGACGGACATAGTGCTATATGCAATAATACTATAACCAGTGATAATATTGATATAATATCATCTGATTCAAAACATGAAGAAAATGATGTAAATGATGTCATGGACATTTCACACAAAGTAAATGGGCCGAATAAAAGAAAGAACAATACAATACAAAATGAAATGGGTAACAAAAGTTCTAGGATGGAACACACTACCAATCATGAAGAAAAAATATACCAGTATGACATAGGTGCCAACGAACCCTATTTAGTGATAATAGAAAGTAGAAACCAACAGTTAGGAAATTTGCATCCAGTTAAAGTTGGATATATGTTGATGGATAATAATGTGAAAGTAAAGTATGTAGATCAAAGTGGACGAAATAGAGTTCGAGCATTATTCAACACGTCACAAGAAGCTAATAACTTTGTGAAAAATAAAGTGTTATTAGACAAGTTAGGAGTAAATGCCAGAATTCCTAAATCTTTAGTGGAGAAGGAAGGCCTTGTGTTTGGAATACCCACAGAATTTGAAATGCAGTATTTGGAAAGCAGTATAGAAAGCCCAGTGCTAGTGACTAAGATGGAAAGAATGAAGAAGAAAATATGGCGGAATGATGGGTCATTTAAGCTTGAACCTACTCAAGTCTTATGTGTAACTTTTAAGGGGACAGTTTTACCACAATACATAGCAGTTGGAAAACAAATAGTTGAGGTAGTGCCACGTGTGAAACCAGTGTTGCAATGTAATAGATGTTTCAGATTTGCTCACACAGGTCAACAGTGCAAGGGTAAAAAATTGTGTTATAAATGTGGCCAAGATTATCACGAAGGAAACTGCGAAATGAGTGAAACATGTATAAATTGCAAAGGAGATCATAATGCTTGCAACAAAATGTGCTCAAAATATCAGGATGAAAAGCAAATTCAAATTATTATGGCCGAGAAAAACATCTCATACTATGAAGCAAAAGGTATTGTGACGGGAAATAATTCAAAAAATATATCATGTGAACAAAAAATTAAATTATTTAGGGATCAATTTCAACATGAAACTGTTCGAAGAAGCGGATTGGAATTCCCTCCCATCAAAAAGAGTTATGTGAATGAGAAGAATGCACCAATAAGTGATAGTTGCAAGGAGGGCAGAGAGAGTTATTGTGCGAGTTTTGTAACTCAAATGGCGGAACAAAAGAAAATAGCAAAAGAGAATAGTGGTCAAAAAATGAGAGTACAATACAGCAAAGTTGTTACATCACCTCCAAAGAAGATTATGAAAACGGCTACAAGACGTATTGTACAACTCCCACGGGAAAAAAAAAGGATGTGAACGTGGATTCTTCATCCTCATCAGACACAGAAAAAGAACAAATAAAATACAAATATCCAGTATATTTGAGAGAATCCCCTTATAGTAAGCAAGAACAAGATATGGACAATATAAATTGCAGAAGATATTCGGATCGTAAATCAGTTTCTTGTAGACAAAAGGAAATATATCAGTCATTGTTGGACCTTTTACCAGACATGATTGAATCAGTTCGTGATTTAAATGATTCCAGGAAGAAACAGAAGATTTTAATTTCAATGCAACAAATTATAGGAAAGATAATTGCAATATTATCAGAAAGTTAAACTTGTAGAAGAGGATCAATAGGTATGTCTTTTATAGTGCAATGGAATATAAATTCATTTACAGCTAGAAGATTAGAAGTATTACAAATTATAGATGAGCATCATCCAGGTATATTGAGTTTGTCCGAATTTCGTGGTAGACAGCATCAATATTATCAAATACCTCATTACGAGTTAATATCTAATTTACATACTAAAGATACAAGAGGTGTAGGTTTATATATACATGAAAGTATAAAATTTAAAAGAGTAACATTACCAGAATCATTAGGGTTGATAAAATTATTTAATGTAGAATTAATAGCAGTGAAAATTAAGATGAACACATTAGAGTGTACAATAGTTTCAATTTATATTCCATCGAGTTATAAATCTCAACATATTAAAGTCACACACTTTAATGAATTACTATATTATGTCCACGACAATGTCATTATCACAGGTGATATGAATGCTCATCATGAAGCATGGGGTTGTAATTATAGAGATGCATTAGGATGTAGTATTTTGGACTGGATTAGTGATCGATCATTACATTTCATGAACGATGGGTCAGCTACTCATTATCCATGGAATGGTAAATCACCAACAGCCATAGATTTAACTATTGTGTCAAATAATATAATAAATAAATTGTTTTGGGAAGTAGATTTTGTGAATAGGGGTAGTGATCATTTGCCAATTTTCATTACACTGTTAAATGATGCACACTCAGTACCTAAAATATATTCATTACCAATTAGAAGGTGGCAGGTTAAAAACATCGATTGGGAATTATATTCTATAATTTTGGACTCTTATATCTCAATGGAAGATATTAAACAGGAACAAAACATAACGTGTCAACGTTATTTACAATTAATAACATATGCAATGGATATTGTAGCTAAACGGAAGAAAATTAATAATAAAAACAATTTTCTACTATAAGTTGGTGGAATGATGAGTGTCAAGATGCAAAAGAAGAAAGAATAAGATTGTCTGAAATATTTGCTGAACAACCTTTGCCAAATAATTGGATACATTTAAAACAAGTAATTGCTAAAGCAAAACGTATCTTTAATAAAGCAAAAAGGCAAGCATGGGAAGAATTCTGTGAATCATTATCACCATCTGTTAAAACAAACACAATTTGGAAAAAAATAAATTTTCTTAAAAAAGGACATAAAATTAGAGTTTCACCTATAACAACAATTTGGCAAGAACATTTTGAAAAAAAGTTTACACCTAGTTATGTAAGAAATAAAATACCCGAGATTATAAATAATATAAGTTCCAGTGATGAAATTTATTCAAAAATAACATTGCAAGAATTAAGAGAAACTCTAAGTAATATAAAATCAACTGCTCCAGGATACGACGGAATAACGTATGAAATGATAGGACATCAATCGGACAATGCATTAAAAGTACTTGTAAATATTTATAATAATATTCTGAGAAGTGGAAATGTGCCACAAAACTGGAAAACACATCTGATACTACCTATACTTAAATCAACTAAAGATCCGAAAGAAGCTGAATCATATCGACCTATTACGTTGGCTCCTACAATTGAGAAGATATTTGAAAGATTATTATTAAAAAGATTAGAGTGGTATTTTGAGAAAGAACAATATTTTTATCCCTATCAGTTCGGTTTTAGGCTAAACAAGGGTTGTATTGATGCATTATCAACATTAACATTGCATGTTCAAAATGCAATGTATAAGAAACAATATACATTTGCTCACTTTATAGATATACAAGGTGCATATGATAGCGTTGATCCTCATATATTAATTGATATGTTAAATCAGACAAATACTCCGAAAATAATTATGAAGATAATATGGAACTTGATGATAAATAGGAAAATATTATTTTGGTTTCAGGACACACTTAGTGGGCCCCGTACCACTTCACAAGGATTACCTCAGGGAAGTCCACTGATTCCATTATTATTTAATATATATATGAGAGGAATATTTCAATTTCATAATTCTACAATAAAAATAATTCAGTATGCAGACGACTTGTGCATATTAGGATCATTTTGTAATCCATATGAAGGTATTCAGAAAATAGAAAATAATTTTTATAAAGTGAAATGTTGGCTGGAGAGAATGAACTTTATCATATCACAGAACAAGTCAGCAGCTGTATGTTTTAATAACAAAAGTGAACATAAATATCCAAATACGTTGACACAAATTGCTGGTATTCCATTTCAAAATAAAATAAAATATTTAGGAATTAATTTTGATAGAAAATTAATGTGGATGGATCATATAAGGTATTTACAAGCTAAAGGTGAAAAAATTTTCAACATGCTTAAAATTTTAGGAAATACTAATTGGGGTGCTCACCCAAGAATAATGCTTTTATTTTACAAAAACTTTTTTAGGCCTAAGCTCGAATACGGATGCAGTATATATGGAAATGCTACAGAAAGAATTCTATCTAAGATAGATAGTTTAGAAAGAAAAGTCTTGAGGAGATCATTGGGTCTCATGAATTCAGCTCCCAATGTAGGAGTTTATTTAGAATCCATAGAAAAACCTTTTAAGTATAGATGCAAATGGATTACAAATAAATTCGTTTTCAAGTGCTGGGAAACACAAGAACATCCAGTAAATAAACTTATGCAAGACCAATGGATTTTATATCAAGAGAACAAAATAAAGGGACAATATTCAACTTTCCTACAATGTAAAATAGAATTTCAAGATTTATTTTCTGCAATAATAACGCATAGCAAACATCCAATTTATGAAATTTCATATGATCAAATACCGGTAAGGAATGTTTCATTAACAAGTTATGAAAATATTCAATTATATTTACAAAATTGGGAGAATTATAGATTCATATACACAGATGCATCAAAAAATAAAGAAGAAGTAGGATGTGCTTTTATTGACTCTTCAAATGGAAATATTAAAAAGTTTAGACTACCTGGAGAGTGTTCTATTTTCTCGGCAGAAGCATATGGAATATATCGTGCATTGATGTACATTAATAATATTCCAGATAAAAGGATATTAATATTAACAGATGCTAAAAGTGTTTTGTACAGTTTGCAATCTTCATATAAAAAGTTATATAAGGCATCAGCATTGGTACTTTACATAATAAGATTGTATGTTAAGTTAACTACAGAGGGAAGGACAATTCATTTTGCATATATACCAGCACATTCAGGGTTTCATTATAATGAACTGGCAGATAAAAATGCTAAAGAAGCAAGACTTATGGATCACAGAACGAATATATTATTATCATATACAGATATGTTACCAAGAGTTAAAAACAAAATTCAAAAAGATTGGGAGATATGGGTCAAACAAAAATTTACATATATGGGTCATTCATATAAAAATGTACTAAATTTAAACAATAAGACTCCGTGGTTTTATACATTTAATATACCCAGAAAGTTTTTAGTTTTAATACTAAGATTGAGATCAGGTCACATACGTTTAAATCACCATTTATATAAAATTAATTTAGTAAATTCACCTATGTGCAAGTGCAATCTAGATCAGGAAGATGCTCATCATGTTATATTTCAATGTCCACTTTATACCACTCAAAGGGAGATGTTATTCAAGAATCTAATAAAGAAAGGAATACCTCTTCCAACTTCTTTATCCTGTTTAATATCGTCACCAGATGTAAGAATTGTATTTATCATTTGTAGATTTTTTCATGATATTAATATAGACATATGAAAATTGTAAATATTTAAAATGTGTAACTTGATATAGTCACCAGATATAACAATTGTATTTATTATCAATTTTAAATTTGTATGATAATGATGTAGATAAATTATGTATAAGAAAACTGTATATATTCAAAATTTGTAATTTGTGTAACAGTGTCATGCATGACATATTTTTAGGACACTTGGTGTAGAGCTGGTATAACAGCTAAAACCAATAAAGTATGAATGAATGAATGAATATATTTTACTTGCATTTTTTTAGACAAAATGATTTAACATGGTAATGTATATTTCTAAGGTTTGATATAGATAGGAGTGTATTTGAAATTTGTTTGTAGATTTTATGTAAATTGTATCTTATGTACATAAAATATATAATGGGCATAAACAGCCATATGCAATGCTGTAAGTCCAATAAATATATTGATGATAATGATCAAAACAAGACAAGGAAAGTTCGTAAATTTATTGTGGTTGAAAACTTTGACAAGCATGCTAATAACGATTTTTGTTCCGCCAAATATAGTGCACTTCGTAAAATAACTTGGTGACATGACAAGGTAAGATAAGTGTGAACATTTTGTAGGAATAACTTTCAATGAGCTTAGAGATTTGTGTACATAATGATATTTTATAACACTGGTTATTTTCTAAAAATAATCATGTGAAAAGCAAGGAAGTAGTGCCACTTTCAACATGACCAGTTCAATGCGTGCGGGAAGGTCTCCGTGTTCTCAGAGCTTGTTTTCAAAGCACCAGCAAGGACAGCCTTTGAAAAGGGGCGAGAAACAGATTCTACTCAATATTTATGTAACGTTCTGTCAGTGGTATCCTGAGAAACCAGTAAAAGAAGTGGTTAAGTTGGTATCCCAGTGCAGTGGTGTGTCAGAGTCTGCAGTTTTAAGGGTTATGAAAAAGAGAAAAATGACCGGGAAAGTTGTCTCTTCCAAAAAAAAACAAAGTTGTGTCTTGTGTTAATAAGTATGACGATTTCGAAATAAGTGCAATAAGGCATAAAGTGCATTTTTTATTTTTAAACCAAGAACTGCCTACTTTGAAAAGGATATTAACAGAAGTTAATAATGATGAAGATCTTCCAAGTTTCAGTGTGTCTACGTTAAACCGCCTCTTGTTGGATGTTGGGTTTGTTTTGGAAAGAGGAACCGACAAGCAGCACTCGTTGATAGGGATGATGATGTTGTTTGGCGGCGAAAATACTTTCGATCCATTCGGGAACTACGAAACCAAGGTAAGAAAAGCTGTTACTTGGATGAAACGTGGGTGAATGCGGGGCACACTGTAAGCAAGGTGTGGCATGATAGCACTATAACCTCAAAGAAGCAAGCTTTCATCGAAGGACTATCAACTGGACTTAAACAACCATCAGGAAAAGGTAAAAGACTCATTATCACTCACATTGGAAGTGAAAATGGCTTTGTTGAAGGTTCGGAACTTATTTTTGTGTCCAAGACGACTGGCGATTACCATGAAGACATGAACGGTGATGTTTTTAAAGAGTGGTTTTCGTCTGTTCTTGCTAAAACTTAATGCGGACAGTGTTATTGTGCTCGACAATGATCCCTATCAAAGCGTGAAATGCGAAAAATTACCGACCACTGCTTGGAGGAAAAGTGATACTTTAGAATGGCTACGTGGCAAAGCTGTCGCACTTTCAGCTGATTCATTAAAGTTGGAACTTTTAGATCAAGTTTTCCACTTGAAGCCAAGATACGATAGTTACGTGATAGAAGAAATGGCAAGGAGAGCGGGCCACACTGTGTTGCGCTTGCTCCCTTACCACTGTAACCTCAATCCCATTGAACTGATATGGGCTCAAATTAGGGATGTGCCGAAGGCGATTACAGATGTATGAAAATCGGCCGAAATTGACACATCGGCATCGGTATCGGAATCGGCAACAATCCGATATTTAAACCGGAACAGATTATACTAGAGTTTTTACCTTCTAATAAGTTTTATATTCTAGTTTTGTAAGATTTATTGAAAATTTGGTTATGATTCGTCATTATTGTAGAGTTTTTGTAATAAAATTATTGCAAACTCATTCAGAGGATCAACCTAACTATAAATCGGAAATAAAACAGTACAGTGCTGAACCAGGATCTGCTGTTGTATTGGAAATTCAAAAATGAATATTCAAACCTGAAGCAAGTCCTGAGAAAATACTTGGGCATACCTGCTGCATCAGTATTCAGTGATTGAGTGTTCAGTGTTGCTGAACAGATTTGCGATAAGAGAAGAAGTAGGTTACTTCCTGAAGTGCTTCCAAATCTCGTCTTTCTGAAGTTGAATCTGGCAAAATAGGAATTCATTTTGCATTTCAAAGAACTGCTTGTGTACTAATGTTTAATCTCTTGAGAATCCATGTTCTTCTTAAAGGTTCACATAACATTTTGTAGATGCAAATGTACATTCGCATCTCTTGAGAATATATATGTATATACATATGATATGCAATAGAAATGTACATAAAAAATTTATTTTTGTCATGCTGAAAATAACATCCCATTTCTGTTTAATAATCTTATGTATCGAAATCGGTTAAATATCGGCATCGGTTCCAAAAATTATCGGTGAGTACATCGGCATCGGTAAATTTTCAGCTTCGTCACATCCCTAGCTCAAATCAAAGAGTACGTTGCCAGGAACAACAAAACATTCAAGCTTAAAGAAGTGAAGAGACTGACTGAGAGTGGCATTGCTCAAATTTCAGCTATCAACTGGGAAGATGCAGTTCCACACGTTATTAAAAAAGAAGAGAGAAAACTGTGGGATGTGGACAATTTAACTGAACTAAAATTTTGAAAGATTTGTTATCCAAGTCAGCGACAGGGAAAATGAATCCGAAGACAGCTGTGACGAAGATTTGCAGTAAGTGAACCCCTTCCATTGAATTTAAAATAAATATTTTCCCCCTGTCTCAACAGTTTGGGTATGTCGTGACTTATGTAAAGTGAAGAGGAAAATCAACGTTTCATTTTTTTCGGCTTGCCTTTGATTTGAGTCTTATTGAAAATGTGGCGATCTTTTCGTTCTGCCACCAGAATACAATACTCTGCACGTCAACAATATTGAGAAATGTTTTGGTGCGAGTGAAATACTGAAATAAAGTATAGTTTAAATATGCTTACGATTGTCTTTGCTTTGTCACTGATAACAAAGGAAAATTTAGCGTACTATGTTTTTGTTAGTAAATATACACATGGGACAGGTTATTATAAAACAGTAGAAAATTAGATTTGAAAATTTTTAATTCAACAACATTTCTGTTAGACATCCATTTTGGCTTTTATATAAAATGAATGCGGCGAACTATGAGTGTAACAGCAGATGATTGCGGTAGTCGGCGGTCATGAATCAGCTCTGACGCGGAGTGATACATCGAATCGGTGAGACGGTTTGTTTGCAGAAGGTCTCGGGGTTGGTGATTTACACCTTAGTGCGAAAAACGTTTCATTCTTTCAATCCGTAAAACTATCAGAATTATAATAAAAGAGAGCAGTGCATCAAATAGAGGTCACACACTATACGAGTCATATTTCACATATCGTATGGTAGTTATGAAGCCAACTTGTCACTCCTGGGGAGATTTCACCTTTGACCACCAGGACATGTCACTTGAGAACGAGTCAACGTTTCACATCGTAGCGGCATGGCACTCTGCAGAAGCCTGGATTCATTGGTGGAGACCTCCAGTGACCCACGACACGTGTCGCTTCCGATCTGAAACCTTCTCAGGATCCTTCATGCATAAAATAATGGCGCTTTTAGCGATGACCAATGTCCAATGACCAATGACCTTTCTTTGACATTTAGCAATGTCAAAGAAAGGGGAAACCAAGAGTTAAAAAAGACATTTCGCTCTTTCCACAGAAGTCAACACCAATTTATCCCCGCGCTAATGCACACGGAAGTACCTTTTCCCTTTTAAAAGCAGAACAGCAGTAAATATGATGAAGGCATCAACAGATTGGTGTCCTGATGCGGGACGTGTTATTAAAGTATCACACTGAATTGTGAGCCAGGGTATTAAAGTAACAAATCAGCTCTCCCCGAGTTGCTGTAGTCTTCAATGACTCTGCAGTCACCTTTCAAAGCTTCAATAACGCGACACATAATTCTTGGGCGACGGTCCCACTTGACAAGAAAAATGAAAAAGGGCTAGAATAAGGAACAAGGGACCTCGCGTTATTCTTTAATTACAACATATAATTTAATCTAGGAAAGTGAAAAGGATTGGCAGCGAAATCCTAGTGATGGGGGAAAAATTCCCATAACTTGTCTCCCCCGGGACGTTCACGACCTTCGAGGGGAAGGGTCTTGAAGTGCCTCTCAGTGCCTGTAGGCAAGTCAACACCCAATATTAAGAGACCTTGCAGATTAAATTAAAACCATCAACGGCTTTTATCGTTAAAGGTCCCAGACTGAAGCAGTGAAAATATTGTAATTGCCATTTCCTTGTCATTCGTGACACATGCGTGATACATCGAGACTACCTAATGGTAGCGTTCTACTTTCAGCTAAACGCATGCCAATATTATCGACCTATAATCAAAGAGTGCTTACTTGTCAAAGTTTAAGTATACCGTATGTTCAGAGAGGCTAAACGGGCCTGGACCTGCGATTTAAAACAGGGATCGAGCCAGTGTGCAATGTTTCCAGCGGGTACCGAAACCTGAGATATAACCACTATGCTATCTAGGATGCCCGTGATCTGAGTGTTTGTGAGTGTTGAATGATCTCTCTCTCTATCTATCTATCTCTTTCTCTCTCTCTCTCTCTCTCTTTCAAGAAACCATTAACAGGTCTACACCAATAACAATATGTATAATGAAACTAATGCAAGATAAATATGCAGTAAGTAAACTATATGATTTATATTCATAGAAAGCAAAAACCAAATAAAAACTTTAGTTAATTAAGGAATTAATTTGCTACTTTATAAATATCTGACAAAAGGAGTGTCTTTTTAAAGGAAAGAAAGGTTCCGATACTCTTCAAATTGGTTTCAAAATATTGTGGCATGTTCATAAATAATCGTCGATGAACATGCCATATATTCATGGTTATACCATTCATAAATCCATGTAGTTATATACACACACATTTCGTTCCTTAACATAAAATGTTATTAATTTTACTGTCACCTATGGCCGGCCTCCGTGACAGGGTGGTTAGCACACCGCGCTACAACGACAGGGGTCGCGGGTTCGAATTCCGGCCTGGTCATGGGTAATCTTTGTGAATATCCTTTCATCAATTTCATCATATCATCACTCATTCCCATCTTCGCGATTAGTCAAAAGTGGCAGAAAAGTGAAATAAAATAAACGAAATCAATCAATCTTACTTGGAAACGTGCTGGTAGGGTGTACCATTGCGTATCGCCAGAAAAAAAAACATTGTACTCGTATAAAAATAATTATGTGAATTTCCTTTATATGTATGAATTAAGACATTCCTCCCGCTCACCAGTCGACAATGATTGTGCACCCTGAATTGGCCCTTCTCGATAACTTTAGTTGAAATAGACTGTCTTAGGGGTGGGGGTGGAAAATGTTGCCGGTGAAAAAAATCCAAAATTGCGATCAATTCCTGGGAAGTAGACGACTTTCTCTGCTTTACGTGAACACTGTGCTCAAAGGCAATGTAAGGAAGTATTGTGTGTTAATTAACTAGCGACTTCTACAACACAGGCAGTATGAGAGGAAAACGCACGTTCCACTGAAAGACATGGAAGAAGGATTCACAGCCCATCGACACTCAAGAGGGGGAGACCTGGTTTCTGCGACGCCTAGCAAGTCTGGTCCTCTCCCCTCGTGAAGAGCAGCTGGCAACATGCTCGTCTAAATATGGTGCTTCGGAGAAGAAACGGTTAGATTGACGGATGAATGTTGAGACAGGGAAAAACAAGACGACCCCAAGTTTGTTCCAGAAGAGGATAAAGAAAAGGCGACGCGAGTATGTTCCGCCCCATAAGCATCCCCTTCCTTTTCAAGTGGAACCAAGTCGCATCAGCATCTCCGGAGGGTGGATCCACACACGGCAGATGAGCCATGTTAAGTGTTGCCATCTGCGACACGTGGAAATGCAAAATCATTCTTGTCCAGTCCTCGAAATTTCACTGTAATGGCAATGTTATTCGTTTCCTATATGTATGAGAATTTGTTAACCACTACATTGATTTGGATCACTTCTGCCAGACACAACTCTTGTTCACATCATATGTCATAGCCTCCACCCAAGACTCTCTTTATTCTGTCCCTTAATCATTTTATACCGGGACAGTCATGGCGAAACATAATTTACAGAAACCCTTACATATGATTTAAAATTTTGATA
This sequence comes from Lepisma saccharinum, assembly GCF_977018435.1. Taxonomy (NCBI): domain Eukaryota; kingdom Metazoa; phylum Arthropoda; class Insecta; order Zygentoma; family Lepismatidae; genus Lepisma; species Lepisma saccharinum. Next base: position 43,165,347 of record NC_139253.1, read on the forward strand.
CTCGGATATGATCCACATTTTTATGTGACGTCACCAGTAGAAAATATGTCACTAATGTATTTATTTTTGTGAAGGAAAGCGTAATTTCTTTGTTATTATATGTAATAATGCACCTTGTTTGTAATGTATATCTTTTGTTTATTGTTTATTGTATCTTATGCTACATTATGGGAAATTTAATGTATCTTTGTTTGAGAGACTGCACTATACGAATTTGTATTTCTAAACATGCATAGTTGTCAGTTTTGTTGGTAGAATCTTTTTGTAAATAGTGAGTGATTCACCTGTACTTGAATCTGTGTTCTCGAAATAGTATAAAAGCGAGGATATCGCGTAAGAAACATCACACTTTCGCCACGGATCGACGAAGCTTTTAAACTTAAAAGGAACTCCTCGGTGTTGTGCATACATCTTGGTATTGTAGTTCGGGGCGCAAGCTAGGCCTATGTGATCATAGGTACGCCGAATAGCCATGCATTAATGCTATGCACAATACTGCAACCATTCTACGTTAAATATTAAAGTTAGCCTAAGGATTAATTTGGAAATAAAAGGCTAAAGAGCAAATATTGGCTCAGTTATTATTGCATATATCTTGGTGTGGTAGTTCGGGGCGCAAGCTAGGCCTATGTGATCATAGGCTTGCCGATAGCCACGCATTGAGTTTATGCGTTTTAGTTGAGTCAATTCATCGACAAAGCGAAATCCTCGCCTTCGTCTCAAGTATATTTGCATTAAAATTGCAATAAATAAAGAATAAAACCTTTTAGTTTATACATACTGCAGAAATGTGGTTTTATTTCTCTGTGCTGTGAATATTGTCTTTGCCTAACACTATCCCTGTACCTGAGAGGAGTCTGTGTACTTTGCCGAGTCTCCGCTGATCATTATTAAGTTATTATTAATAAATATAATAATACGTTTAATAGTATAATAATACAGGCTTGAACGTATCAACTCGTTAACGACTTTACACGTTAGCATTTCAATGTCTGTAATCGCTGTAATGTAGAGAGGTTTACAGAAAATCTACAATAGTACCATCTCTCCTTGAAGAAGCACGAGACAAAGTGAAATCGTGAACGAAATGCAACTAGAAACTACTAGTTGTAAACGATGCCTACGTTATGCATCATTCAGAGTAGTCAGTACATCGTTCTTCCAAGCAATACAGATATGTTGCAAAAGAAGCACATTTTAAAATGTTGCATAACAATTTCGGATTCACTTTTCGTACTGTATGTTGTTTCTATTTCCTCCTACTGCATACCAATGTAAAATGGATAACTGCTATATTTGGGATTTTGTTCAATAAGTGCACGAAGCTTTCATGAAATTCCAACTCAGTTCATAAAAGCAATAGCATTAATGCGAATGAAATCACAGTCGACTGGACCATCCGCTTCTGTATCGTAAAAATATAGTTGCTATCACCGAATACAGATTATCATTCCCACAGCATCACATTTTGTAGGTTCAGGATGGAGGATATCAAAAATATTTCCAATGGTGTAAAACGAGGAAGCTACAGATAAATAAAAACCTCGGCAAAAAATAGGAACAAATAGAGAACTGCAAAAAGTAAGAAGAAAAATCTGAGTGCCACGTTCACCTCCCTCAAATTCGACCAAAGTAGAAAGAGGGAGCGAGGAGGATGATTGGGAAAAGGTATTTTTTTTCGTGAGGAAAGAATTGTGAACGAGAGATTGTGGAAACAAAGCTCGAAGTTGTAGTAGGCTAACTGAAGAAGTAAATTTCTTCACCGACAAAGCATGATTATGGCATGAAGAAGTGTAGAATACCTATTCGTTCAACAAAACTATGAAACAGCTCTTGTAGGTGAAACATTCGAAATTCACATAAACTTTCTAAAATCAACATGTATGTGGCAATCCTAGTAAGATATTGAAATCTACATTCGTTGCGTTCATGCACTATGATCAGGGAAACAGCACGTTAGGGACAGGTCAATTTCACACACTGATATGTACTGCAAACACCTGGTAAATCTCTTGGAATTCATCACTGAGCGTTATGCATCAGGCGGTTCCAGCCACAGGTCACGTCCATCTGCCCCTGCGTGGCATCACCTCACCACACAGCTCCATCACTGTCCTCCAGGAAAAGGTTCGTTTCAAATTACTCACTTGACATTATGAGGTGAAAGATGAGTAGAGGCCAATACAGCAGATAAGAGAATATTGGGATTGAGAGTAACTGGGCATTTCGAATTTTCAATGTGCCAACTTTGGTCCTTCTCAAATGCCTGTTTTTGGCTAAGAACTTTTCATTCGTTTGAGTAAGCAATCGATTATTCGGTTGTATTTTTTCACACTATAATGAATGAATGAATTGTGATGATAATGAATGACGATAAGGTGATATAGATGAGAAGACAATCACAAACACACAAGAACAGCACACAACACAAGTCTCATAGAGCATTATACTAGCCATGGGTCCAGACGCCAGAGCCTCGCTACTCTGCAAAATGCAGTCCAGGGTGCACTATGTGGAAGCGAAAAGGGTCACCTCTCTCACTATAAGCTGAACATACAACTAACCAAAAATTGTGATAATCATTACACAAGTTCCTCGTTAATCTTGTTCAAAGGTCAAATTTGTTACAATTGATTTGATTTGATTTTTGTTATTTAGCGTCGCCTTTCTGGTACTTTCGGCCAATTGCGACAATGAGGATCAGATGATGAAATTGATGAACAGACTCTCGAAAAGAACACCCATGCCCAGGCCGGGATTCGAACCCGGGACATTGCTTAAATTTTACCTTAATAAAATGTAAAATCAATGTCTGTTAATACTGTATACCGAATAGTGTGAAATATATGAATTTAAGGACTTAGTACAAAATTACAAGCTTCTATTTCAGATGCATAAACACAAGTTTTGCATGGAATGAACTCAACACTCAAATTGTACGCTCACTTTCTCTATAGTAGATGCTGATCATTTACATAATACTGCATCACAAGATTAAATTTAGATCTAGGATAAAAATAACCCCAGACATTTAGCCGTCACCTTTCCAGTCAGGAAATAATTAGAAACATCTAAGGAATGTCTTGTCAGACATTGCTGAGCCTCCTTGAGCTTCCTTGATCGCCATCATTGCAAACAGGTGTAAACAATGGCAATCAATAAAGAGACTCAGGTAACTGAGTCGGCATTATTGAGTAAATTCGACTGGAATAAATGTCTGGGGGAACGGAGGTCAGAAGTCAATTCTAAACTATCAGTCAGGGGGAGAAGAAGTACGAGCTAATAGTCAAGGAGAAAGGAGTGAAGCCTGGGCTCTCAGTCTGGCACCATACACGGATACCTAATTCTAAGTAGTCCGTGGTTCGACACCTTGAGGGAGAATCTCCGCACAGGTGAGAGACAGGTATTTCCATACGCCATGCTGATCCAGTTTGTAGGGGTTTAAACTCAAGCGTTGTGTTTTGTCATTCATACATGTGTAATTGTTACCTCTTGCACCTTACCATCAGGCTAGCCACAAATAGCGAGTGCTCCATTAATGAGGATGAATGATCATTGAGCTACATCTACCAATCGGGACAGCCAAGGTCCCTAGTTCGATCCCACGTTCCTTGCAGAACGTTATGATATGCTGGTGCTTTATAACATTAACGTTTACTTGCAAAATGATTTCCATAACTTATAGGCCGGAAGGCTTAACCGGGTTCGGAGAACTATCTGCAAACAACAGGACACTTTTTGATAGGAGGCGAATCAGCCTATAATGTGGTCCAGTCCTCGCGTTTCCTTGTCTACATCGTTGCATCCGGACTAAATCGGAAAGATGTAGAATGAATGACAAATGTAAATACAAGGTAACCAAAAAAGATCTTGCCGTTTTTGACGTCCCATTAATCATGCGCAAACAGAGAGGAAACGAAATGACGCACGTGCCTGCCAAGCGATCGGGAGTTAGTCTGACCCAGGGGGTGCTCGTTCGGCGGCGCAGATCGTATGCGCAGTTGTCCTTGGATGCATGACGTCATCATCGAAACACTCGGCACGGAAAAGGCTGGTTCCTTATGCAAATATTGAGAAATTTGACAACGAATATCTTCTAAAATATAGTAGCAAGGGAAAAGTTACAACTTTTACTGTTAAGATTCATCCTTTCTAATCAATTTATCACAAAGTTGATTCAAATGTGTAAAATGGTTTTCAAGAAATCGTGTTACGAAGGAACCCCTGTTTTGTTCTCTCCAGGCTTCCAATGTAAGGGAGTTTTAACTTAAGCGCGTTGGATTTCTTTTTGCTCTATGTTTTGAAATAAGATTATTTTGTTCTTGTCAACTGAAATCATGCCTAAATGCTATGGAAAGCTGTGAAAACTATTATCAGAAAACTAACGGAAGAAATCTAAAATATCACAGCTTGATTGATATAAAAAATGCGGGATTGCCCATTTTTGTGAAAAAGGCATTATGCGAGATCTAAAAGCATAGGCGCCGACTCCATGGGGCTTGGGGAGGCTCGAGCCCCCCATTAATTTTGCTTAAGAGGATCTAATGTATTATTTTGCTTCTCTTGTAAAGTTTACTCTGAATTGTGGCACATGAACTCAACTTTAAATACACATTTGAAATGTTATAGACCATCAACTTTGGGGGGGGGGGGGGCTATGACCAGAGACATCAAAACACATGACTTATTACTATATACTAAGTATATAATTATGAGTATTGTTAACATTTTTACTAAAAAGAGTTTCAAAAGAAGATGTGCATGAAATAGGAGAGTGGATGGGACGTTCGGTCTACAAATGGCTCTCACTCTCACATGACATTCAGAACGAGATAATTGATATATTAGGGAGATCTGTTTTGCACTCTCTACGTTTCTCGTCTGTCTAGCAATGTTTTCCCACTGGAAGCCCCTTTGTAGATCGAGATCCAGGACTATAGCCTTCCCAAGCCACCGTCCCCTCCAAATACTGTCCTGGCCTCATGAAAGAAAAATATATGTATTTATACGAAATATTAATTTGATTTGGCAGTTTCTTTTTTCGAACAGGAATAAGTTTCAAATTTAAATAGCTTATAAATTTACACTAGCAATTTTGAGTAAAGGTTTTGCGTAACCCTAAAAGTACATTTAGAGACTGCAAGGTCAACTCTCGATATTTCAGATATATTACGTAATAAGTTTCATCACAACGTCTTGTAATAATTATTTGTTACTTCAATAACCTCCTCGCAAATGTTTCTCGGACATTAAAACATAGATGCCATATGATTGTCATTTTCTGTTCATTTCCTTGTAATGTTGACTTCCGTGGCGAAGTGGTTAGCACAACGCTTTACGATGCCAAGGCCCCCCCAGGTTCGAATCCCCGCCCGGGCATGGGTCTACTTTCCTTTCTTCAATTTCATCATATCATCACGCATCCTCATCTTTGCGATTAGCCATATGTGACAGATAAGCGAAGTAAAATAAACTAAGTCTATTAATCAATTATTTTTTTAAAACTCTTTAATTCTTCTTTAGCATGCCATGTTCTTGTTAAAATTATATTACGATTTGTAAAATGACGAAATTCTAAAGGAGAACACGCAACTTTCTTTGTAGCGCATCGGTCAGAAAGTTTCAGGAATATGGATTTTCAAAATACATTTTTTCACATGTACTTTGCCCCCTTTTAAAAGTAGCGCGTTTTCAATTATGTTACTAATCATTAAAAGGATGCCTCAATACCATCTTGGAGGATGACAATTATTATTTTCCACCTCCTAAAAGTAATAATATACTTTCGCTCTCTGAATCTCCCATATAAATGCTAGGGGCCGTCTGCTTCAGCCGAGCTCACTGCTTCTCCGGTGACGTCACGCGTTCGTACAAGATCGGCAATCTTCGGATGGCTTTACCTAATCTCTATATTCCTTGAGTCTGACCATCGACTTTCAGTAATACAAGCACGTTGCGCACACACAGCAGTCATAGCTCGTCAAGTGTCGGAAGAGAAATGGAGGTATCGAAGCAGCTTGTTCGCGTGTGTTTGTTGTATGACTTTAAAGTGGGCCTGTCAGCTGCCGCATCAAGTCGCCGCATTTGTCAGGCATTTGGGGAGAATGCCGTGAACGAACGCACTGCCAGGCATTGGTTCCAGAAATTCCGTTCGGGAGATGTGAGCCTTTCGGATGAAGCTCGCAGTGGACGACCACATGTGCTGGATGACGAGGCCCTGAAAGCAGCCATCTTGGAGGACAGTGGTCTAACGTGTGATGAACTTGCAGAAAGGTTCCATGTTTCCGCTGAAACAGTCAGACTGCACCTGCATGGGACAGGGAAGTCATACAAGTTAAGTAAGTGGGTACCCCACACATTGTCGGCAGCCAACAAGGAACGAGTGACAGCCTGTTTGTCCTTGCTCACTCGGCACCTGAACACACCCATATTTGATCACTTGCTCACTGGTGACGAAGTGGGTCCTCTATGACACTCCCAAGCGTACCAGGCATTGGTTGTCGCCACGTGACCCTGTTCCTCACTCCTCAAGACCACCTCTGCACCCACGAAAGGATATGCTCTCTTTATGGTGGAATTGTCGGCAAGTGGTGCATTACGAGCTCCTTCCACCTGGTCAGACCATCACTACTGACCTCTACTCTCAGCAGTTGCAAAGGGTGCACCGTGCATTGCGGCAGAAGGAGCCGGCATTGGTGAATCGCAAGGGTGTGCTGTTCCTGCACGACAATGCCAAGCCACATGTGGCAAAGAGGACCCGGGAGACCCTTCAGCAACTTGGCTGTGAGACACCATATTCACCGGAACTTGCACCAACAGATTACCACCTGTTTCATTCCCTCGACAACCACCTCCGTGGGAGATCCTTCGAAAATGAGGGAGACCTGCGGAACGCACTCACGGACTTCTTTGCATCCAAGCCCGCCGAGTTTTATCACCAGGGTATTGTGCAGCTGCAGGAACGTTGGCAAAGGGTGTTGGATGCTGATGGAGATTACTTCGAAACCTAAAGGTACGTACCGTCCACTGTATTGCTCTTTGTTTATCACTGCTCTAGAACGGCAAGAACTTTTTTGGTTACCTTTTAAATCTATACTTAAACATTGTTGAAGTCGATTTAACTATAGATTTATTCGCATTTGTTCTGTGTTCTACAGCACTAGGATTTTCAGGTGAAAAAATACTCCTCTCGCCCATCCTCCTGTAGTGAACCCGATCACATATCTATAAACAGCTGCGTCACATTATCCGATGAGGAAACTTATCTTTGGGGGCTATCTCCATTTCCGACATTGGGTGTTCAGGTTGCTATATCACCATGAACACCTGCCTTCCACGCCAGAGGATTAATCTATTCTTAGCCAATCTCGCTACAAAGACTTCATATATAGTTGATGAGGAAGTTTTCATGACGCTAGACCATGTCGTTTTTTTTTTCTTAAACATAAATATACAAAGCATGCATATATCATCGCATCCTCTGCCTCTTCAAATGCTCCACATTTCAGGAACCAACCCATCCCCCCACAAAAAAACCCTCGTTGATAGGGTGTTATGTCTGTCAGTCCTAAATATAAATGATTCTACCTTTTTTACATTCTCGTGGAACAAAATATATGCTTGCATGAGATAAACATGCTCATCCAGTCGTCCTGAGGAAGAATAACTTGTGTACCGTGTGTCATGGAGAGAGAGAGAAGGGGGGGAGGGCTTGCCTGAGATATCTTGTGTTCGTTTGGCACATAGGATCGATGGACACAACTGTAAGACTTTGTAACTAGAAGCATATCTTCTAACATGTCACATTAGAGTAAACAGACTACTGATATACAGAAATGAAAAACTTAAAACAAGATATTTTCATATCTAATGATAACATTGTGGTTCAATTCCACGAACTTCTCTTCTACTATATTACATTAATGCAGGGTGCGAAATAATTGAAAACTGGTGGAGGGGGGAGAAAGTTCTTCTTGGAGTTGAACGGCATTGGGAGTGTCACTATTCATCTTAGCAAACCCGAAAACTATGGATTCCACACTAATATCGGTCGTTTTACATGTCACCCCTTCCCACCGACTCTCCTAGGGGTGCCAGGGGTGTTTTGGAGTTGAACGGCATTGGGAGTGTCACTATTCATCTTACCGACCCCAAAAACTATTGATTCCACACTATTATCGGTCGTTTTGATTATTTTTGCATGTCACCCACTTCCCACCCCACTCCTAGGGGTGCCAGGGGTGTCTTGGAGTTGAACGGCATTGGGAGTTTCACTATTCCTCTTAGCGACCCCGAAAACTATGGATTCCACGCTAATATCTGTCGCTTTCGATTATTTTTACATGTCACCCCCTTGCCACCCCACCCCTAGGGGTTCCAGGGGTGTCTTGGAGTTGAACGGCACTGGGAGAGTCACTATTCATCTTAGCGACCCCGAAAGCTATGGATACCACACTAATATCGGTCGTTTTCGATTATTTTTACGTCAGCCCTTCCCACCCCCACCCTAGGGGTGCCAGGGGTGTCTTCCCCACACAGTATTTCTTTACACATTATAAGTCATATGTGTACCAAGTTTGGTCATCGTGAATTCACCAATTAGCTTAGCGACTCCAAAAACTATGGATTCGACACTAATCTTGGTCATTTTTGACATTTTAATTTTCACCCCCTCTCAACCCCCATCCAGATAGGTGATGAACTCTGAGTTGAACGGCATTAGGAGTGTCACTATTCATCTTAGCGACCCCGAAAACTATGGATTCCACACTAATATTGGTCGTTTTCGATTAATTTTACATGTCACCACTTCCACCGCCACCCCTAGGGGTGCCAGGGGTGTCTTACCCCCACAGTATTTCTTTCGAGATTGCAAGTGATACGTGTTCCAAGTTTGGTTGAAATCGCTCCAGGCGTTCGATTTCACAGTTATTATTGTTTTGCATTCTTGTTTTACTTTTATTGTGCGTATTGATGTAGATTTGTTATTATCTCTGAGAGAGAACGCATTCAATACTCACAACTACGCTAATTTGTGTGTGTTTTCGATATTATTCTTAGTAAAGTATATTTAAAATTAAAAGTAATTGCTTATCTTTTGTTTGTTATAACAAAAACTCTCCCCCCGGAAATTTTTGGTGGGGATTTCTGAGGCCAAGATTGTTGGTGGGGGAAATCCCCCCCAAGGTTTCGCACCCCGCATTAATGGATTAAGTGGACTTTAATACTGAAACAAGAGAATAGGAAATGTGATTTTTTTCCAATATATTTTGATCCGATGGGGTTTCTACTATTGGTTCTGCAAGAAGAGTTACGCAAAATTTCTTGAATCTTGCAGGTTCTCAGGTTCACCAGCCATTCTGAGCCAAATATTTGTATCATTTATTTATTTAAGCAGCAGTTGCTTATATTCAACATTCAGTGCAAAACTCAGTTCAATTCCAGAAATTCGTAGGTTGTGTTTAAGTCCACTTTATGCACAGAAAGGCTAAGAAACTACAGCTTAAAGTGAGATCCGAACCACTGTGCAACATGACTACATCGGATATCGAACCAGAGATCCCTTGATTACAAGGTGACGACGTTACACTGCGCCATCGGTGAGGCCCCAGGAATTAGTAAAAATCAAATATTTAGTAGAATCTAGTATCGCTGTATGCACAGAAAAAGATACAGAAAAAAATGATTTTTGGAAAGAACTGGACAAGACTTGGCACGTGATTTAACATCACAGCGATGAAACGGGTTGTAACATGTTAATGGGTGGAATGTAACGGGTTGTAGCATGTTAAGGGGTAGAATGTAACGTATCTCTAGTTCTAGTCGTATGACGTCTAAATTTCTTAATTATGTGTAACATGCGTGGAACACGTTGACCATGAACATTCCCTTACTTTTACAGGTAAACGGCCAGTTACACATTCACTGGTCATAATTCATCAGAGCCTCCCTCAAGGAAAGGAAAAATGCGATCATTCCCACAACTACGCTCCAGTTAATAGTCGCTAGCTTGATGAATGCACAAAGTTCACAGGTCCCTGTTCTCCCAGGAATGCAGTCGGCGGTTCTGGCTAACAAATTTCACCACTCACTCGCAGAATCGATGGCCCTTCATCACACGCAACAGCACAAAACTACAAACTGCTTGCAGGGGGAATTTTTAAAATGTTTCTGGCGACCAGAGTTCATATGTTGCACCCTCTTACTAGGGTGGACGTGTCGCATCATAGAACCATTCTGGGTATGTTGGTGGTGCGGCCTGTCCACAATTTGAAACTCACTCTGGTGTATGTGAATGAAAGAATAATACTCTTTACTCCAGCTTTATCTAGCATTCTTGCATTGACTGATTTATTTTACTTCGCTTTTCTGACACCTTTGGCTAATCGCGAAGATGAGAATGAGTGATAATATGATGAAATTGATGAAGGGACGCTTACAAAGAACACCCATGTGAAGGCTGGGATTCGAACCCGAGACCACTGGCGTCATTGCGCACTGTGCTAACCACTCCGCCACGGAGGTGCTCGCATACTTGGAGAAGTGCAAAGGTTATACTATCTTAATGTGTTTGTTTGCTTGTGGTGGCATTTGAAAGTTGAGATTTTAGTGTTTTTCTCTTCTTGTGAGTATTATATCGCTCCTACTGTGACAAAGGCTTATCATCTCAATTTTCTTGAGTCCTCTTCTGCATTCAGCCTTATCCAACGAAAGAAATGCCCGGATGCACTTGCCTTGATTTTGTTAAAAAATACTTTGCCTTGGTAGAAACAAATTATGAACTGAACGATGTTAGAGGTAGAACAGCCACAGGCTGAATTTCACCCTTTAAGAAAGATGAATTTGTATAAATAAGCGGGAACAGGTCACACCAACCGCCAACAAATATGTATTATCAAGGATCTGAAGAACTGTCACAGAAACAAAGCATGTTGCTTATTTGATTGTAATGCTTACAATCTCAAGATCTCAGATTGAAAACTGCTATTCCCTTTTTTTCTTCCTTATTCCAAATGAATAGAACGAATGGCATTTCACACTTCTATTACCTTTCAGTCAATCTGCTTCTTTGTTCTGTATCCATTGTGGAGAATGCGATGCGAATTGTCCCAGAAACAAGAACAGAGGCAAGAAAATGATGAAGTTATAAGTCTACGATCGAATGGTTCCACAGAGACAAAGGATTCGGGTAAAACATAAATGCAACAACGAAACCACGAAAAAATACATTTCAAAATAAATCCTCACGTTCTGAATACAATCCACATTCCTACCCCATGCCAACAATGGTAAGAGACATTTCTGTAAAGAAGTCATGAAGTCAGCATGTATCAAACGTGCCACACGCATGCAGGTACACCGACCTCGCACAATGTATTTAATTAGCACACAAAGCAGGTTTGTTTTGTATCGCATTTTTCACAATGGGGTTGGAGAACCTGTCTCCTTACCTCAGTCTCTCTCTCTCTCTTTGTTGCTATCGTCTATATGTTGCAAGGTCGTAACATAGGATGTTCATGTGTACAGTTGGTTAAGAAAATGACTTCAACATTCAAAGTTGTTTTGGTGGCCTTCTTTACGATACTAAAAATGACGGGACGGAATAATATTACTTGAATGATGAGGCAGTATCTGTGTAACACCTAGATAGAGAACACGGTTATTCTGAAACAAACTAAATGGATTGAAACATAAATCTGATATGTTTCTTTTGTATTATTTTTCGTCTGTTTTCCGATAGCTGTGTCCAATCCTGACAATGAAGACGATTGATGATGAAGGCCATGAAAGGACAAACACATAACACAGAACATGACCCAATATAAATTTATACTGGCTCTTGGACCATGCACCAGAGATTTTTGTCAGCTTGGAAAAAGCAGTCCAGGGTGTACTATGTGAAGAAGAGGTTGGTATTTGAGTAACTTCCGACACGATCACTCCAACCTGCCGTTGAAAATCAATAAATATTATCAGGCGGTTTCTCGATATCTAATGAACTACGTCAGCTTGAAAAAAAAGTGAGACTCGAGAGTAAGTGCGCATTCTGAGCTATCGTCGATATCGATTGTGTGATTCTAACGATATTGAATAAGTTGTGTGCTAAACTTTATTAAAAATAGGGGGGGGGGATAAAAATAATGAAAGAAAACTTGGTGATTTTGATTTTGATTTGGGGCTTTAAGTTCACTTTATGGACAGAAGGCTAATCTGGACTGGACCTACAGTTTAAAGTGGGATCCGAACAACTATGAACCTCCACCGGGTATCGAACCCGGGACTTCTTGATTACAATGCGATAACGCTACCATGAGTGATGAAATTGATGACTCCCAAAGAACACCCATATTCAGACCTGGATTCGAATCTGGGACCCTTGACGTCGTAGAGCGCTGTACTAACCACAACGCCACCAAGGTCGGCAACCTGCACGGAAAAGCAACAACGTTTCGAAATCCACGAGGTAGCCATCAGCCTCATAAAATGAATGAACACCAACGAAGACTTGCAGTACTTTAAAATTGCCGCACACACAGAACCAGCAACAACAAGACAGGATCCTCCTAAACGAACCAAACAATAGCATTGCAGCATAATTACATGCTTCAGTTTGTTTCCTTGCAGCAGACTCTATGGCTCCCACCAACATCAATGTAATGTGAGCCGGCGACTTTAATTGCACAACCAGCATGTCATTGTCTCTCGTTTCCTTCTGCTACTTCTTCCTCGGCCAGGTAACCCGGGCACGGAAAACCGCTAAATACATCAACATCTAAATTCGAGGCACGGGAAAAATCTCACGAAGCTGTAGGACAAAAGGCTACGATCCCATGGCGGAGCAACCACCTTCTCTTGGGCAAATGACCTTCTGCCATACAGAAACAATGACTCTGGTTCCAGAAGCTTGCTGGGGAACGAGTTCCTTTTGCTCTATTGCCGACTTAACCTTCTCCAAATAAAAGGATGGTAGCATTAATGGTTACTCACGTGAATTGCCACCGACAGGTTCTTAGGATAACCACCAACATGGTCGATGAGTGATTAGGGCTCACATGTTTATACCGAGCAGGATTTGCCAGGTTGTACAGTGAGATCCATGAGTATTACCGTGCAAATTGTCCATCACCATGTTCGTGCAGTTTATTTTACCCAATAAGAGCTTCAAGAATTAAAAGAAAATTCAAAGCAAGCTGTTGACAACTTCTGCATCAGCATACATAAAAATCCACAGGATGTAAGAGAAAAATTAATTAAAATAGTCATGGACAATTTGCACGGTACTACTCATGGATTCCACTGTACAACCGCTAATATACCAGGAGATAATATACGTATAGCGTGATATTCAAACACTGAAAACAAAGATATTTTAAATAAACACCAGATGAAAACACAGCGCTGATGGTCCTTAATACATTGAATGCTGACTGAAGCCGGATGAAGGAACAATTGAACAGAACATTTTGCGTAAAAGAAAATAATAACCCGGATGAATAAACCTTTGAACGTTCAGCGTATAAAATGAAGGCGGTAGGAACAGTAGGAATGACAGTAATCTTTGGGGACAAAGGATTGTTCGAATTATCCAACACCACAGATCATATTCGTGTTTGGATTATAGTCACTTAAGTGTGGAGTAAGATTGAACGTAAATGGTCATCTGAACACCGCTGAACGTAATACAATGCAAGTGACCAAACAATAAGGTAATCGTATTGCTGCTTATAGCGCTGGTAAAGGTAAGGGAAAAAATACCCGTGCACATTGCACCTTTCCATGAATGCACGTAAAGGAATGTTCCCTGTCTTTTCCTTCTAAGGTGGTATGATCAGCATTACACTCCGGACGACTTTACTTCCAAGGGTTACCTCCCATATACCGATTGATTTTAGGCTGGGTGAACCCCAGAGTTGCTTATGTAGGAACAAGATCGGAATCGAACCCGGGACCCCTTGATTACAAGGCAACGACGCTACCACCGCACCATCGCCAAGGCCTTCTATTCATATTATCTTAGCTTGTTGACAGGTAGACATCTACAGGTTAGTCTATCCACTTGTCCTTCTGATACTGATTACATGACAGTCTAAACAGTTGTCAAAAAAAATGAACAAACTCAAAATTGCAAAGATAAGTAACATACAACTACAATGTAATGTTCAGAATATTACAAACTAAAAGTAGCGATTTTCAGTTTTTTTCTATTTTTTACTTTGTCGATTGATTACTTCCACCACATAGAGAATCTTACATTGTGTCAGACGATAAAGTGTCCATAGTTTACTCCAATAACATGTCTCGAGAAATTAGAAGCTACTGTGAACAGAAAAACCAAGCTTATACAGAACGATGCTGAACTACATGTGTTTAGCATGAGCTAACGCCCACCCAAGAACCCCACAAATAGACATGTATCATCATCACAATGAGCAATTAGAAAGATGATCATCGATGACATCAGTGGACGATGACAAACCCATATTCTACAGTTTCATTCAAATTCTACACTTCCACCGTTAAAAGAAGAAGACAGGGGCACTGCATAATTTGTAAGCAGGGCACGCAACAGGACGCGTGTCATCGAAGTGCATAGCCGCTGCCTTGTGGAAGGGGGAGGAAGATGAACAACATCCGCTGCTCACATAAAACAACTACAAACATTAGCCAATGACCACATGTTAACCAGCGCATTGAAGATTGCAAGGCTCTTGACAGTGAGTTTACAGTGTCACTTTGCGCTAAGGACTCAACACAAATCAGATATTTCAAAATGTTTGTTGTTGTCATGATTCCTTTAATGGGTACATTAGGACCATTTTGGTCCCACGATCGTTACAATTTCAGAAAGCTGTATTGAGGATATACAGGGTGTCCCAAAAGTCTCCATGCATGGGAATAACATAATTTATTTGCAACTGAACCGCAAAAATGCCACTGCCTCATGCCGAGCGCATCCACTTGAATAAATTTAATGGCAAGAATGCATTGACTTGCGCCTGACTCTCGAAGGCGGCACATCGAGAGCACATTATGTGACACTTCAATTCTACAGTGACATTCCCAATGTATGGGGATTCTTGTGACACCCTGTATAAGATCTTGATTTAATTTCAATCTTTCTTCACAACGTCACTTTTTGGTATTTCGTTTACTTAAATTTGATCGTTCAACCCCTTTCCACACAGTTTTGCGAAAATGACACTTCTAATTTCAGTACGCCAGACATAATTTGCAATAAATGCCACAGATAATGAATTAGTAAGTTAATGTTACAGTTACTTTATTCCAGATAAGCTAAACTCAAATATTTCATATGTGAACTACAAGCAAATTGTTCTTTCTTTCCACGATGACTACAATTAATTTTCATTAATTTACAATAATATCGTGTCTTCATATGAAAATATACATGTACGAAAAATCAACCTATTTTTATATACTTGACTTTAGTCGTGCATTTGCTCGTAACAAAAGTACATACACAAGAAAATAGCATTTCAAATTCAGCAAACCATGCTTCATGTTCTTTACTGTTAAACGTACCGACAATTAGCTAAAAGTAATTATTAATTCTGTATCTCGTTACCTGAAAAAGAAATAGCAGACTTACAGTTGCATATTTCAAAAATTAACTGTTACTTGTTATTGTATTAAAGTAAGAAACTTGTAACCTCCAAACATTGATATAAATATTCATTCTCTTGATCAAATCTGCTCTCATCCGCCTTCGACTGTTGGTTCCACACTCCCAAGAATTGGCGACGGAGCCATGACCTACTTAGAAAGAGAGTTGGCAAGGAGAGAGGTTTTTTATCTTTCCCTTTGCAAAATAGATAAGATCACTCTGCACATTTTTGGTTGTGAAGATTACATTCTTGAGGGAAACTTGCGCCCGCACCGACGAATTCTTTGTCACCCGTGTGGAAAATGCGCCCTGGAACTTACAGGCGACACTGCATATCCTGCATTTCTTAATTAAGTGCTTTGAGAATTAGAGATACGTTTCTGTTTTAGTTTCATATCATCTACAGGAAATTGCCGATTTTCAAAGCGTATTTGCAAGTGAAGCTGTGGGTTGCCTTGCACAAATTTACAAAAAGTAGTAACAAATATAGAGAATTGCAGTTGCGAGTGGAGGATTATGTAGGGGCATCAGTATGTGTACAATTTGCATCGCGTAACATTTTGTCACGTACATGTACATACATAAATAAAATGGCGCATTTTGAATGTCAAGAGTTCGTTATACATTCTCAGAGCAAAATTACTTTTAAAACGTAGAACTGTAACTGAAAACTTCCCACATCTGATGAATTTTCTTTCGAGTATATGTTTTACTGAGGTAAAGTTATTTTTACACCAGCTTATTATGCCTAATCCATACGTACACACCTATTAAGACAGGCACTGCATTTAATTAATTACACTGCCTGTGTATATTGAGATAAATATATGAGATAAATATAATGTGTCAGAAACTAACCAAGATTGGCAGAAGCAGTCAGGAGCAGTGACGTACCCAAGAGGGGGTTGGTGGGGGGGTTTAACCCCCTTTGGCCCAGAATTACTCAAAAAGAATGTCAAAAATAGGAAAAGATGGCAAAATGAGGACAGACTACCCAAAAAAAGTGTACGTAACCCTTCCCTTTTGAAAATCCTGGGCACGACACTGCTCAGGAGCCAAGTAGTTCGGTACACAATATAGATCCTTCACATATTTGGTGGTGCATACCAAGCAAATCAGTATTGAAGTAAATCTTGTAAAAAATCTATTTCTAAATCAAGTGGAAGAAGAGACGTATGTGGCACCTGGTGTAAGAAGGCACTCAAATGTCGACCTCTCTTCCACGTACCCCGGTGAATGAAGTCGTGCAGGCCTATGAGGCTCTGGCGTCTGTACTCACGGCCAGTATAAATCCTCTGTTGGATTTGTGTGTGTTTGTGATTCTCCCTTTATGCACTTCATCGTACCATCACCAGTAGCGTAGCGTCCTAATACGCCCATACGCCCGGCGTTCCCTGATTTAAAATTTAAAAAATGCGTAAATGCTGTAAATATAAAGTAAAACGTGACTAATTATATACATGTTTGAGCATAATGGCATTATAAAAGCTATTTTTCGCGATCCGTCTACAACGCTCCACTAACAGCTCTCCTTGTAGCATTTCTCTAATGTCTTTGCTTGCCGGACGCCGGCTAGGTTTGGCGTACAGGACCATACCTGCCTGTAGGCAGAGAGAAGGAGGGAAAGCTTGTGGCTTGGATCTCTACAGCACGGGCGAAATGCTCTCGCCATACGCGGGCGTACGGAGACCTGATTGGTTCTAGGGGCCATGTGACCTTTCCTGCCTTCCGATTCAAGGCGCTGTACTTCCGATGCAGACGACAGAAGTAGAATTTCTACCCGGTTTTTAGCGCTCGTGCCTCTGCTCATGCTGTGTGATGCTACAATAAGCAATATTGACTGACGTATCTTTCTTTAATGACCACTGCATCGTGTAATTTATCGCAAGAACAGTGAAGTGCATTAAAAACTAAAAGAACAAAAAAGGTTTTGTCAAACAAGTTGATAAAGTCCTCGTGGTAGAAGTTCAGCCTGTGGCTGCTCTACCACCTAACCCACAAAACTATTTATTTAAAAAAATATTTTTTCGTTAGTATCTAACTGCCTAATATTGTGCCAGTGGAAATGTTTAGTATTCGTTTCAAAACTCTTAACATTGTATGATCTCTTGACAAATTTTTTTAAAAATGTTTATCAGCGTTCTCAAGATACAATAAACAGTGGTCTGAAACTCTGAATGACTACTAATAGGCACTGTTACGTCAGTAGAGTGTACGATTGTTGGATCATCCACCCCCCTTCGTGTCAGTGTGTTTTGCACAGCGCGAGAGGGTTACGGTTCGAATCCCGAGCCTACGCATGTTTGTTCTTTGTGAGTGTCTCTTCATCAACTTCATCAATATCATCACTCACATTCATATTTGCGATTAGCCAAAAGTGATAGAAAGCGAAGTAAAATAAACCAAATCATTCAATAGTTGTATCATCCACAACAATGAAGTCTACTGTTGTTCTAAAGGTGCTTGTGATTGAGGTAGGGTTTTTTAATTACTTGCGTCATGCCGAAAGGTTTCCTTGATTATAAAATACTGTTTTGCTACACATGTGTTACGTGTGGAGCAAAATACCCCGAATGGTGTGCGGTGTTTCTGACTTGAGCAATCTAATTAAAAATGGTATAAAACACCAGTGCTCCAAGCATTTATTTTCTACATAAAACAAGCATGGATCATGTTTTATCGGAACCCGGCTGACTTAATGTAATAAACACAATGAGATTGTGATTTTAAATAGCTGACCATCACTCACCCTCATCTTCGCAATTAGCCAAAAATGGTAGAAAAGCAAAGTAAAATAAACGATGTCAATCAATCAACGTACGTGGTACAGTGGGATCCATGAGTATTACCGTGCAAATTATCCATCACCATGTTCGTGCACTTTATTTGACTCAATAAGAGCTTCAATAATTAAAAGAAAACTCAAAACAAGCTGTTGACATTTTCTGCACCAGCATACATATAAATCCATCGCTTAAAAACACATAGGATATAATAGGAAAAATAATGAAAATAATCATGGACAATTTAGACGGTAATACTCATGGATCCCACTGTACAACCTGGGCAGACGATGCTCTGGCGCCTGGATCCACAGACAGGGTATGCCTTCGTGGGTCTTGCGTTGTGTCGTTCATGTGTGTGTGTGTGTGTGTGATCGTTCATTCATCGCTCTTCACCATTCATCCACTTCAGTCGCGATTAGCCAAACGTGACAGAAAAGCGACGTAAAATAAACTTTATCAACATCGCATTGCTACAAAGGTGAAACAGAACGTCCTTGCATCATGACAGAACTTGTCAACGAAGCTATTGTTAACAATGACCGGCATCGGCCTTGGCCCCTATCTTCACAAACATTATCAATGCTTCTGCTGTACAAAAAAATCCCATAAAAAAATCAACACGTGAAAGCACACGCCGAGACAAACTCTCATTAACTTACCACGGCGATCCAAAAGAGTCATCCACACTTACTTTCACCAAGCACAATCCAAAAGCCACACATGCACACACGACACGAAACATCCGCACGCACGCACAGAAAAAAAAGGCTTCCCTGAACACAGCACGGAGCACAACACTCAAAGACCGACTGATGAACGTGGGTTTAGTGCGACCTCAACATACCCATATCTCTCCCCCCCCCTTTCCTCCTTTCCCTCCCAAGTCCCTCAGCTGCCAACTGACACAAAGCTAGACACGTCAAGAGCCTCGCACGGGAAAGGGGCTGGCGGGGCGGGGAAGGGCTGCTTCCCACTGAAATGACTGACTGGCTTCAGCAACACGCCTTGGAGTAGGCCGACCCGTTCATAAGAATAGTGCCAAAACGTTCGCCCCGTGTCTTGCCCAATGCCGTCCACCAATGCTCCACGCTCTCTTCCCTGACAAAAATAACTTTCGGGTTCTGATAAGTCTTCAATCATTCAAGCCTTCAGTCACCGTGAAGAACTGGCGTGTTGTTTCTAGCACGTTAAAACTTCTTTAAAGGGAAGAGTGACAGTTTCGCACCAGTTGTACATTTATTTCAATATCGTCAGAATGCATACTGCTACTACTACTAAAAAAAAGTCTGTACAAAAGAGTATGCATTTCTCTCCATGTTGCAAGTGGAAGCGGTTTTCTAAGTTGATTCTTAAGCTCGACACGACGATTAAAAAAGGTGATTAAGTATTTGCAGAATCCTATGTATTCCTTATGGGGAATCAACTCCAAGTTAAGGTAGGGTGACCATCCGTACTGATTTTCGCAGTACAGTCCTTTTTTTTTTGATGGGCTGTCCTGCAGAATGTGAAGCCATGTATAAAATTAAGATATGTCCTTTCTTTCACATATGTCCTGCGAAATGTCCTTATTTCTACTTCGGTTTCCGAAGTCCAAATATTTATTTTCTATTTATATTTTCTTTTGTTTTTTCCATGTCAACAGTTTATGCAGTACATACTTTTCAGTTGTGGTCGGAGTCACTGTGAAAAATGTTCAGGTGAGTTTTCAATTGCAAACAGTGAAATGTCTGAAATAACACGACATCTGCAAACGGCAAAACACAAATCTGCCGACGCTGCTGCTGCATCTAGTGCTACTCTTTCTACATTTTTTCGAAACAAGAATTTTAAGCCTACAGAACAAAAATTGGCAGCAGCAGAAGCGTGTTTTGCATTTCATACAGTGCAACATAATCAATCGTTTCGTTCTACAGACTGTAGTTCGAAACTTGTTAAGAAGTGCTTCGAACCACAATATGCTTGTGCAAGAACAAAATGTGAAGCGATCGTGACAAATGTGATAAGCCCCTATGCAATTGCAGAGCTTCAGAAAGAGTTGGATCAGGTAAATTACATTACAGTTTACACAGATTCGTCGAACCATAAAGCTACGAAATTGTTTCCATTGTTGGTGCGCTACTTTCTTCCTTTGAGCGGAGTGTACGTTAAAGTTCTGGATTTTCAAGATCAGTGTGGTGAAACGTCCGATATTGTGTCCTCGTATATCCTGAAGACATTAAATGAATACAACATTGAAACTAAAGTTGTTTGATTATGTGCTGACAACACCAACTGCAACTTTGGAGGAGCAGCAACAAAAGGTAAAAAAATGTTTACAGTATTGTTCAGGAATGCTTAAACAAACCAATTGTAGGTGTAGGTTGTTCTGCACATATAGTGAATAATTGTGTACAAACTACAATGGACTGGTTACCGATTTGCATAGAAAGTGTGGTGCACAAAATATACTCATATTTTTACATATATACAATACGTGAACATGCTTTACGTGAATTTTGTGACTTCGTGGAGATAGAGTTCTCAAAGCTTCTTATAGCAAAACTAGGTGGCTCTCTTTTGTTGCCAGCCGCAGAGCGCATACTTAAACTCTATCCAGCAATGAAATCATACCTTCCATCACAGGACAAGTGTCCCACAATCATTAAAATGTTCTTTGAGGACCCCCTATCTGAAATATGGCTTTACTTTACCCATTCCAATGCAGCACTTTTTAATGACTTTGTTCACTTTCTAGAGGGTCAATATGTTTCTATAATGGAAGGTTCTGCATTGATTGCAGAACTTAAACAAAAATTAGTTGGCAGATATAGCTGCCTTTTTTTGCCTCTTATAGTGCAGTCGAAACTGAAAAGTCTGGAGGAATTCAACTTGTATTGAATACATTAAACAGTGGTCCTCTGCCTTTTCTGAAATGACTGTGTTGGATTGGGTAAAACTGGATTCGATGATCGAATGGACAGGGTGCAAAATAGCGTACAATTTTTCAACAAATGGTCAGGAAATAATGAAATTTCAAATGTAAGAGCGTATGCTACTCTTGAAAAATTGAAAGCATGGAACACTGCTCAAACCAGAGTAGATTTAAGATGGGTTGTAGTGTTGCCCACGGGACGAGACGGGACAGGCTTTTAAAAATTCGAGACGAGACGACATTGACCATGTGTCATAAGACAAACGAATATTTTCGAGACGAGACAGCATTTCCACGAGACTCCACGAGACGAGACAGGCCAAAGTCTCGTCTCGTGGGCAACACTAATGGGTTGAGATATTCAAATATTTTCAGAAAAAATGTATTTCCTTTTATCAGATATTTGATATTGTAGAGTTCAGTTCGTGCCTTCCAGCCACAAATGCACCCACTGAGAGAGTTTTCTCATTAATGAATAACATATGGACTGCTGAGAAATCTCAATTGAAAACTGAAACTCTGAAACACCTAACAATAACTAAATATAATTTCAGTTGTACCTGTAGTGAATTCCATGATATGGTTATGGAAAATACAAAGTTATTACATGCTATTCACTCGAAGCAAAAGTACAGAACCATTAAGGATGATACTTAAATATTGGTACATTTGATTATGAAATATTTGTTAATTTGAAGTTATTGGAATTGTTTTAAAGACTTAAAGTGTAACTGTAGTTTGTTTAATATGTCAAATTTTAAATACATTTAGTTTTCATTTTTGTTTTATGCCACTCATATACTTTGGGGATTCATCAAATAAAATAATAATTATTTTTAAAACTTTTGTCCTTTATGACTTTCCTTTTTTGAAGAAAGTTTGTCATAGTATGTGTGTGTACTGTTTTTTGCTGGTAAGGATCTGGTCACCCTAAGTTAAGGATAATCAAATTGGCTACGACCAAGAAATTGTTCAATGTGTTCTTTTTTCGCCCGTGTTCTTTTCTACGCCATTGGATGTTTAATAATGCTCCCATAAGCGTAATGCATTTATCCTTGTCTCCTACGGGCATCCTGGCAGTGTTGCCAAGTATGATGCGCATAAAAGATCTAAATTTCACCTTAAATAGAGCTAAAGTTGACTTTCAAAGAACTAAATTTACGAGGGCTTGATAATTTTAAAAGGGGCGGGGGGTGCCGCTATTACCGTTAACTTTAAAGTGATGAAATTTATTCTTGGTTTTCACCGTCTAGATCTGGCGGCATCGCCCCTCTCAATAATCCACCGATGGTTGTATGATTTGATTAATTTGTTTTTCTTATTTAAGTCCACTTTATGCACAATAAGATTAATCAGGACTTTGCTGTGGATAACATTGGCGATTCACTGACTCATTGCTGAATAGTACAAAGTGTCCATTACTTTCTGAACACCTTACAAACAGTAGGGCACCATTATTATATTAATATATTTTGTTAACTCGAAAAAAAAACCTGTATACTGTCTGGGAGTGAGGGGGTGTATTCCACGTTTCAGATGGTTTCAGATTAGGCCCTTTAAGTCTCACTGTTCGCCGGTAAGTTGAGCGAAGGGTCATTTACTGCGTATTTACCGCGTATAGGGAATCAAGCCATTACTTGTATTAATAATGTACTAAATTTAATATTGTACGGCTTAATTGTAACCCTATTAAGATAATAATAATAATGACTAAAGTCGGAGAAACGTCCCTAATCAAAACGCTTAACGTTTTCTTTTTTCTAGTACTACAGCAAACAGACTACACCTAAAAGTTGTTAATCAGTGTCTCGCTTCACACCCATTGGCGCCATGCCGTACATTCCATTTCAATGCCCTACAATGGCTCTACTCTCATAATCTACGCAATAAATCATCGGTTCAATATCAAAACATGAGCACCACTGACAAGTGGGGACAGACATGAACTCATCTGGCGAATCCTATTGGCCCAATGGATCTTTATGGTCCAAGGCTAGCTCCGAAGCCCTGATAGGCAGTTGAATTATTATTACGCAAGAGAAAGGGAAATACGCTTTTTTCTCTAAAAGAATGTGAATTCCATTGCCCACATAGAGATCGAGCGTTATCAGTGTTTTCCCTTCCTAAAAAGCACTCAAAGGCACTTAACTCGCTCGTCGGCATGTCTGTTGGCGGTTGATTTGTGACAAGATATCTAGATAACAGTTGTTAACAAAACACTGTTACCGTAATATCAAGTAACTTTCCAACGTTATACATGGAACTCTAATCTTCTGGGTCCTACTTCGGGAATAAACAAAAGGGCAAATTCACATATACCAAAAATTTGGAAATGGTATGCATATTGTCTATATTATGTGTTGTCGAGGAGTCGAGAAGTTAAAAGTTCCGAGGTTGCGGTCGGCCACCCCTACTCAGAATGCTCGAAGAGAATGTTGGATACAACGTCAGGAATGCTTACCTCACCTTTTCTCTATTCATCCGTCCTATCATCACATCGTCGCATTTAACCTATTTGCAGATTTCCAGGCGTATACGACTTTTTTCCCCTTTAAAAATAGGTCTGAAAAACAGGGTGTGTCTTATACGTCGATACTCAGTTTTTCAAAACCTTCATTTCTGAAAATTTTATCTTGCACTGGATGGTATAGAGGACGAGTTATTATTGTATGAGGACAGATTCTGATATAGAAGAGGTTTCAAGTGACTTCATTTAGCTCTGTACGTGGTGACTCAGGGGTTTGACGAAGAAGACTAAATGTATTCTTTCCTAGGAAGATTAAGTAAGTTATTTGTTGAAAGTAGGCCTACATATTACATTATATTTGAAATGCTCTTAATTAAATACAATATTCAGTGATAAAGCTGTGTCTTCAAAAATATGTACAAAAAAGTGGGGTGCGTCTTATACGCTGGCTAATCAAATTTATGAGTCAACCAATTATTATCCTTCCGTATTTAAGAAAGTTGTCGTATACGACTATTTAGCTGCATAGATTGTAATATGGTGTTTCTGAGATAGTAGTATCCGTTGCATACAAGGCGATTCGAAATTGTTTTATGGGTTTTCTTGACCTTCAATTTTCAACAAAGGGAAAAAAATCTGCCGAAAGAAGATGGTAACTCAACGAGTTTTATATGACAACAGTGTACTCGCCACACCGATACCTGATTATGACGTCATACTTCACAATGGTAGCTCGACACGAAAAAGATCCATAGGCTATGTTTAAAGCTATAACAAGAGACTGGTTAGTGTTCAGGACCAGAAAAGAGCAGGAAAACCTAACACTTCGCAGAAAATTTATTGCTTTGACGCCTTAGGCCGGTCGTCCCTTGCACTGTAATATTATTTAAAAAAAGGTAAAGTGCTCCCCTGTGCTTAGCACCACGCCATGAAGGCGTATAGGGAGTGTGGGGGTAACGCCCCAAACTTTCTTGATCCGGTCATGAGTGGAGTTGATGTGATCAGCATCACGCCCCTGACCGCACTGCAATACTACTAATAATAAGGTATAACGATACAGGCAGTGCTCCCAGGAGGCCCACAACACATTTTGGGCAAGGTTTCTGGTGTTAAAATAACACAAACAAATGCTTTTAATCAATGCCATTTTAACACGGCTGATATTAAACGTTGACCACAATATGGTGTGGACCTTCTGGGACCAATGTCCGCGTCGATTTAACATCAGTGCTTTTTTCCGTGTGGAAGTATATTCGCGCGAAGTGAGTAATGGGGCGAAAAACAATTATTTCGCGTGAAGATACGCAAATGAAAACATGCATATATTGTGCACACATAGGAGTAAATTAACCAATAGTTATCTTTCCAGAAAAAAGATTGATATATACTCTTTTTGTAGGCAGGTTTGTACTGTTATTTCCAGTTTGGAAATTGCAGGTCACACAAATCCCAGCAATAAATTTCAATCACCCTGTATCTGTGCTACTCTTGGATAATCGCGACTATGAGGATGAGTAATGGCATGTTGAAATTAATGAATAGACAGTCACAAAGAAACTCTCATGCCCAGGCAGAGATTTGTACCCGGAACCCCTGGCATCGTTGAGCGCTGTAATAACCACTACACCCTGGAGGTCGGCAGGTTATGGAACGAATACAAGAAACATTCATATTTCCCAGCCCGTTATCCTTAACAATTAAAAGAGGCACAACAACCATTTTCAGAGTGGAATTCAGTCTTCGGTACCCGGTGGAAGCTCACAGCGGTTCGGATCCAACTTTAGACTGTAGGTCCAGTCTTTATTAGCCTATTTGTGCATAAAGTGGACTTAAAACAATCGTGTCACTTGCTCCAATAAATAAAGAAGGAAATGTGTGGGAAAACATTAAAGGAAATAGGTTTGAGAATATATTGCGTGACTGTGCACCAATGCGGAGATCTTTGAAACTGTTCGTTGCTCAGATTGAGCTAAACAGCTTACGACACCCACTTCTTCTCCATCCCACGTTAACAAGTGGGTGTATATTACCTGAATGCACGAGCAAGTGGAACACCTCAAAGGGCATTGGTACGGACAGCACTCAAGGGACAAAACGTGAGTTAGAACGAATATGAGCCCTTTACAAGAAAGGTTTCTTGAGGAAGAAATCCTTCAGAAACAAAATATAGTGCACGAAGAATAACTATTTCTCCCAGTGGCGTAGCAACATATCGCGAGGCCCTGAGCGAGATCAGAATGCGAGGCTCCCATCCGTTCTTCAAATTTGAAATCTCAATGTGAATCGATACAAAATCTTCAGGGATACGTCAGCAAATTATCATATTTAAATAATAATAAATTACTGACGATAATGATATTTAATAATTTTACTCACTTTAAAATGTATTTCTCTGTTTTCCGGGGGCTGAAATCTGAAGCTGTAGGAAGGAAGGAAGGACTAATATTATCTAAACCGTCATTGAGTTGAAAACAACGCAAGCATTTAAATGCCTCACACCTTGCTCCGTAGCAGTTGGTAGTGATTTATTGTTAACATATTAAAATCTGGAATGCATGTCACCAGAAAGATGAAAAGACAAAGCAAATGTCTTTTTATTCAGGAAAAGAATAAATGGGTAAATATCCAAGCAAGCTATCCTGAAGTTTTAAAAATGTTTCACTTATTTCGGGTCACCTTAGGCTTTGGGCTCTCCTGCCTCTATGTTACGCCAGATTTGAAGTACCTATTCATTCAAATTCTAACGCTTAACTAGAATTTAAAGCCAGATAAGAACAAAATGTTTTAATTTTATTTCCTTTTCCATTTTCTTTTCTCACTTCCATTTATTACATTTTTCGTATAAGCTCCATGGGAGGCGTGGCCCCTTCAGGCGCGAGGCCCCGGGCGGTTGACCACTTTCTCCTTCATGGAGAAGCGTTAGTCCTGAATATCAGCCTGATTGCAGTTATGCCAGCGCACCAGTAACGGGGGAAGCAAAATTGATTGGTTATTTGATCAAGTGTCAATCATGACGTCATAAGTTGATACAATTTGGAGACGCACCTCTTCATAGTTCAAGAAAATTATACAGTGTGTTTCAAAAGTCGCGTAACCCAAACTTTGAAAATTTATACTACCATGAAAACCGTAAGAGATATTAAACCCAAGTTTTTTTTTGCATTATAAGGGCTCTCATATAGATATATTTTTTTTCAATACTTAACATTATCGGCTTACCCCATACAGAAAATTAAATAAAATAATAACTGGCGGAAGGCAGCATTAAAAATTTTCCAGAATGCCACTTTTCGGTGAGAAAAATAAATAAGAAATTATCGAAGGGTCACAATTAGACTTCTGATGACTGACGCCATGCCAATCTGTCATTTCCGACCAATATTGGTCATGTGCAGCATTTGATGGATTTCTGACTGGCAATTATGTGCATTAAGTGAAAAAGTGGCATTTTAGGGGCATATCACATTAGCTGGCAACACTAGCAGGTCGAAATTTTGTCAGCGGACGCAAGCAACATGTGCCTAAATATTGGCCATACATTTACGAAGCAAATATAGAAAATGATGTTTATCCTCACAAATGAAAATACTTAATTACTTTGTAATCGGCATTAAAACATTGAAAAGCAATCTTCTGTACACACACTTCTAACTTGAAATGCTTTAAAAGAAGGTTGATGCATTTATTGACACGGTTAAACGTGTACTTCTCGCTTCTTTCAAATTCAAATTCAAATTTTATTTATTAAAGGGCGATGTTCAGCCTGTTGCTGTTCTCCCAGTCTGTTCTCGTGTCTGATTTCGACAACTGATGCATTTTCAGTGCACAAAAAAGCGCGCTATTAGCAGTCAATCTACTTTAATGTGGTTACTGGAGTCAACATATTCGTGTCAATTCACACACTGGTTTCTACGTGCACGAGCTACGATGGTATTTACGATGACTTCCTAGTGTTGAATTTAGTAAAAAAAATAGTATTACTTCAGGCTGAAGGATAACGTCCTAGAAATGTAGTGATCATTGCCAATTATGCTGTTGTTTGATCACTATATTTTAGAATTGTGAATAGAAACCAACACAGTGCAAACACCAAAAATGCCAAGAGTAATGTTCTTACCTGAACATAATAAATTGGAAGCCCGCACTGAAAAACCAACAGAAAATTGGCGGCGGGTGGTGATTTATGCTTTCGTTTGATACCCAATTTGCCCGAACCATATATCATGAATATGTAAATTTGTGAGGGCGTCAGAAAATATTTGCAACGGAAATCTCTAACGAGATAGATTCTATCGTGTTGGTTCAAAGCGAAGAGTGTGGATCAGTACTTATTCTCACTTTAAAGAATCATACAACAAACGATCAAACTCTCTGTAGGTCAATCAAATGCGAATACTGAATGTCGTATTAACATAAGACTATTGTAGTTAATGCGATGTATATTCTTACTTCATTCATATTTACAATGAATATTTACTAATTCAGTGATTATGATAAGATAAAGCCAATGTCAATTATTTACATACACACACATATATTTTAGATATTAAATGTTTGTAATATAAATACTCTTCTTAGGATGAATATACCATGAAACATTTCGTATTACTAATACTTATTCCATTATTTAAATTTTTCAATGCAAATTCGCATGTATCTATGGGGGAGGGCATAGTACTTTGAATTTAACGTTTTATTTTTGTTACTTAGCTCCACATTCTCCAAACTCGAGAATAAAAGAATCGAAGTTCTTAACATAATATTTTGTGGTTGTCTAAATTTAAATGTATACTTCAGACGTTTTCACGAGATGAATAGGGAAAACACGATTTTTCATAGAGTTTATAACATTGATTGATTGAGTTGGTGTTTTAAGTCCATTTTATGCACAATAAGGCTAATCGGGACTGGACCTACAGTTTAAAGTGGGATCCGAACCA
Source organism: Lepisma saccharinum (assembly GCF_977018435.1). Classification (NCBI taxonomy): domain Eukaryota; kingdom Metazoa; phylum Arthropoda; class Insecta; order Zygentoma; family Lepismatidae; genus Lepisma; species Lepisma saccharinum. The sequence continues at coordinate 43,194,076 of NC_139253.1, forward strand.
CTATGTGCCCCCTTCATTACAAGGCGACGACGATACCACTGCGCCATCTAAGAGGCCCTAGAGTTTATAACAATGAACTCGTGCAGAATAATCGGTAACTTCCAATTGTCTCAATGTTTGTTCGAGATCCTTTGCAATCTGCACCGTCAGAAGAGAGCGATTTCAATAAAAATGAGCCAAATACTGTATAATAATATTGACCAACTATGATGTAGACATATTTTATTGTTATTAATGTGTTGAAAGACAATTTTAAAAGTCTTCCCACAAAATATACATTCAATGCTTTTATAAATTAGCAACTCGCTTGCATTTGTGGAGGCCAGCGAGCGGTCAGTTCGGTGCGAGCTTACCGCCTGGACACTGTACTTCAAAGACCATACGCTAAATACTCATATTCAAATATTTGTTTCGGAATGCTAACTGTTTTGGAAGCATCGCAATTAATTGTATCAAATTCCTAACTTTCTTCAAATTATACTTTCGTATTTATATTTTTGAAACGTGTGAAAAATAAAAGACAAACTGGGGCCTCCCCGATGGCGCAGTGATAACGTTGTCGCCGTGTAATCAAGTGGTACCGGAAGCACACTGCACAGTGGTTCTGATTCCGCTTTAAACTTTAGGATCAGTCCTGATTGGCCGTGAGTCGGGAGTGCACAAACAAAAGACCGCGTGCGCTTGTGGTTAAAAATATCTACCACGAGCGCACAAAATCCATGGCGATGTTGCCATGATGTGTCAACTGTTAAATTCTTTCTTTCAGGTTCATTACAGAATGCGTAACCTAACCTATCGTAACCTACCTAACCTAACATTGTATTCATGAAAGTTTTGTTATAATAAACATGTGTAATACTTCTTGATATTTGTCTTTTTATGCAATTAAACGATCCTCTACACAGGCCAGACATTACACAATCATAGATGTGCCAACGCAGCATTGGATGTTGTGCGCTCATGACATCTTTCATATACCACCAGCGGACACTTTTTTTTTGTGGGCTAGTGAACTGCACCCTCCTGATTATCCTGTCCATAAAGTGAACTTAAAACAACAAATCAAACAAACAAGCAAAAGACAATCTGTTCTACAGCGAGTGAGTAACTGGTGGTTTTGATGCAATCAATAGTGAGTTAGGTGGAAAATATTTTTTGGGGAACAATTCTACGGCAATATTACGGAAAGTGAAATTATACAGATGATGATACTAAAATTATATCTACATGCTGGTTGTCACTTTTGAACACTCGATTACGTCAAAATATTCAGTTTTGACTAAATCGTATCAAGTATATAAAAAAACCACTATTGAATCAGTGTTGATCTTCAAAACAAAATGTAAAGCATTATTACAATCAAACCTTAGTTTCAAGAATATTTTCAGATTTATTATTATATTAATTGTTCTTTAAGAAAGAGGGATATATATAACCTGATTGTAAGGTCTTATTTACATTGTTCATTAAGAGTGAATAAATAAAGGTCCAAATATTAAGAATATGTGTTACAGTTGATTTCAGAATCAACGAATTTTGTTTTATGGAATTTTGAAAAAACAGGGTCCAGTGGACCCACGACATCAGTAGTGTAACATTTTTTCACGACATTAGTTAAGGGTTAAGTAAATTTACGAGGGCGGGCTGAAAAGTAATACCTGCTATTTTTTTGTGACGGTGTAAAGACATTTTGGATTTTGAGTACTCTTCAGACTTTCCCCCTTCTCCATTCCAAGTTTCAAACTTCTATCACCAGGGGTTGCTGAACTAGAGCGAGGAAAATGGCAGCATGTAACCATACTATGTCGTTGCACCTGAAACTGCGTGTGGTGACCGAGTTTCTAACTGCAGAAAATGTGTCCCCAATTCACATTCATCAGAGAATGAAGGCTTTTTATGGCAATGAATGTGTAACGTTAGTACTGTATGATGTTGGGCTGTTCATGCTCACAATGAAAACCCCTGCTGAGGAACTCTCCAAGAAGTTCTTTTTCACACACACGTTGAGAGTTCCTCGGCAGGGGCACGTTACACATTCATTGCCATAAAAAGCCTTCATTCTCTGATGAATGTGAATTGGGGACACATTTTCTGCAGTTAGAAACTCGGTCACCACACGCGGTTTCAGGTGCACCGACATAGTATGGTTACATGCTGCTATTTTCCTCGCTCTAGTTCAGCAACCCATGGTGATAGAAGTTTAAAACTTGGAATGGAGAAAGGGGAAAGTCTGAAGAGTACAATGCATGGTTGCTCAAAATCCAAAATGTCTTTACACCGTCACAAAAAATAGCAGGCATTACTTTTCAGCCCGCCCTCGTATAATCGCTACAGCTTTATGAAACACGAAAAGCAATTTCGGAAAATTTGGATTTTCCTCTCCATTACGTCAGAACCGACTCAAATCATAACAGCGGAAGAGACTCGTGTAATGCAACACAGAAAGGAATGAAATTCAATTAAACTTCAAGAAACTTTCGTGCTAAAGCCACAATCAACCCTGCACCCACACCCCTTCCTCCCCCTCAATAATCCACCCAGCAACAAACCACAAACACCTGACTTCACACTTTGAAGGTCAGAAATCCCGTCACAAGGATTCTTCCGAACCGAAGAATACGAGAGCGCTTCTAAGACCAAGGATTTTCTTCCTCGAGAATTTCAATTTAGAGAAAGACTTTTCTCTCCTTGAAATGCAAAGCAAACTCATTTAAAAACGTAATTGACTTTTGGGAGACAAATTGCATGCAATATCTCATTACGCTCTGAAGATCTGATGATGAAATTCTACCCCCTACGAAACCTTCAATTTGTTGAAACTATTCAAACCTCGATTTCTTTATCAAATGTTAAGTGCAGTTCTATCTCAAGAAAACTGTTGAAGTAACGTGATTTTAATATCATAAAGGTATATTGTTATCACTGGCATACCCAGGATTATATTTATGGGAGTGAACTTCGAATCTAGTATATCCCATAGGAAAGGTGTCAAAACTGCACAAATTAACTTTAGATGACAAGAGGCAAGAAAATCAATGAGCTAATAAGCGATACTTTTGGGAGCTGAACTCGCATCCATGCATACATTATACATATATAAGTTATAGCATAGAACTAAGAGAATGCCCAGGAGAAATTTAAGTACTCAGTGATTACATATGAAGTGTGACTCTAAATTAATTTATAAAATTTTCTTCTCTTAGTTTTCCTCCCCTTCCGCTCTAGAAAAATAAGTTATTCATTTATGACTTTCTGCATGTCAATTTCACCAATCTGCTTCACTCGGTTCTTCAGTATTGAGAGAGGATGAAGGATTTGGAGCCCATAAGCCTCCTCCTTGCTTAAGCCCTTCTTCACAGTACCGTACCTTCAAGGTGAACTAAAAAAAGTGAAGCACCTCAGCTTCGAAGAGTAGAGCGTTCGAGTTAGTTATTACCTCACTGCATTGCCTATAGGGATGGTACAGAGATGGACTTGTAAAAAGACAAGAACAAGACCATATCCTTCGAGTCATGTCAAGAAGAAAACGAGGATTGGATGTCCAGTGTGTCTCGTTTGCTTTGCCTAAACCAAATCTATTCTCTCTCAGACTTCAAACATACTAAGCGGACACCTACTATTTATTTATGGAAAAATGCATATTTTATACCAATTATTAATTTAATGCATTAGCGGCAATTGCGAGCCTATGCTGCATGGCTGTATACATTTAGAATAAATTTCCGTATTGGAGCATTCCACGAAAAGTGACCTACTCCAAGTAAACAACAAAATTAATTATTATTGTTTTTTTAATCGCATCAAGGTTTAAATGTTTGTGAATGCATATAATTTGCATATATCACCAATACAAATTATTAGCATCTACAGCCTATATGTTTCACAGAAAAATGAAGTCAAACTTTGCTACATTTTTGACTGACTGACTGACTGAATTGCTTATTTTACTTCACTTTTTGTGCCACTTTTGGATACATTGCGAAGATGGGTATGAGTGATGTGATGAAATTAATGAACGGACAGTCACAAACATCCATGCCCAGGCCGGGATTCGAACCCGGGATCCCTGGCGTCGTAGCGCGATGTGATAACCACACCGCCACGAGGGCCGCGTTTGCCACATTTTTAAAGCGTCACACACGTCAAGCTATGCCATTATTAGACTTCGGATTTTTAGATTCTAAAAAGTGTCCCATTAGATTCCTAAAATAGATTCGAAAAACCCTAAAATAGGTCCTAAAATCTTAAGTTAGGCTCGAAAATTCCTGAAATAGGTTAAAAAAATTAAAATACTCGTAGTTCAAAATTCCTGAAAAAATGCTGATTAGGTATAGTCACCGGCAAAGAAAATGGGACACTTATATCCTGAAATACGCACTATCTTGCACAACGTTATGTGTGTTTGCTAACCCTACGGCGATGACAGAACGTACCATTGGGAATTTGCTTTTAAAATCCACTCCTCGCCGTATAGTTAGGCAACAATCTTTTTTCATGTTATCCACAATCAATCTCCACAATTTTGTTTGACAACATTCTTATATGCTGAAAATAATCTTTCAACAAAAATATAGTCAGTGGTGCAAACTTCAATACTGAAATGTTAGTTTGCAAGGCGTGAATGCTAAAAACACCGAAGTAACGCGAAAGTAATCAAGACCACACAGATCAGAAGTATGCAATTTGGACTGTACAGGTAAAAGTGGCACCAGACATTTTGCTTTGCTTAGAGCTTTGAAAAATTACGATGCACGTGAAGGGAGGGAAATCGACAGAGAGTACGTTTCAAACACGTTCGTCGTTGAATTTTTTCGTGAGCAAACAAAGCAAATACCTCTATGCGACATAACAATCCTGTAAAACCTTTAAAAATATATAAAAACCTAAAAAAAAGGCTTAATTTAGGCGCATAAACCTAAAATAGGTTTTTTAGGCACTATAAAACTTCTTCAGTTGTTGCGTTTTTTTAACGAAATGCTGACATAACTTAGCCTATTATTGCTTGCATACCTGTAAAGAAAACATAGGTTAAAAACCTAAAATCCGAGGTCTAGTCATCATATTCAAGGTTTATTTTTAATTTGTTAGCAGACACGACAAGGTACATCAAAATTCTATGTATTTTAATACAATTTCATGTCTAGAACCTTATATTTTATGTGTGAAATGTCACACACGTAACGCTAGAATGCCCTATTTCTCGAGTTCGTAGCACCGAAACGAAGCATCAAACAGAAACATTTTATCAAGACAAGTTGTTTACCATAATGATCTCTATACGCTGTGAAAGTTTCTGCTCCGACATGTACATTTCGATACTGGAGCCGAGACCGTGAACGAGACGAATGTTTATAAATCGAGACACGAACAAAACGATCATTTGGAACTTCATACGCCTATATTATGTTATTTGAACAGAAAGCTGGATTGGACTAAATAACGCTGAAGTAATTTTAATTATAACTACAGGGCCTTGAATAACGTAGTGTGGAAAACGACCCAAGAAACTACACTCTGTAAAAAAAAATTAGCATCACTTCATTATTTTTGGTCGTCAGCATTTCTCTCGTGAATTATCAGTTGTTTTATTGATTTAATTCGACTTGTCGATTTGTTTTCCTAACAATTATATAAAACACTATATCTGTACAATATATTTTTATTATTTAAGTCATAGTTACGTACATAATGCACTTTACAGAACTAATAACAAAATTATTGCAAATATAGCTTGTGGAACGTTTTCGCACAAAGACAATTTTTACAAGTAAAAAGATTGAACAAAGGTTTTAAATGCATCATGATATGTCAATTTGAAATGATAGTAAGTAAATACATTGACTAGTACTTAGTGTGGCCACCCCTGGCCTTTCTAAGTGCTTCCAACCTTCGAGGAATGCTATGAATGAGATTTTGACAATATTCGACCTCAATTTCATTCCAAACATGTACAATTGCTACCATAAGTTCCTCTTTTGACCTGTACGTCTGATTACCAAGTTTTTTGCACATCATAGCCCACAGGTTTTCTATAGGATTCATGTGTGGAGAGTTGGGCGACCACCAAAGTCTTTCAATGTTCATATCATGAAACCAGTTATTCACCACCTGAACACGGTGACAGGTTGCATTATCGTCTTGAAAAATAAAGTAGTCCAAATTCTGTCCAGAAAAATGATCTCCTGCAGTTTGTAGAACTTTCCGATTCAGGATTTCCAGATATTGATCAGCCTTAACGGTCCATGTGCAAATATGTATCCTGCCAATCCCTTTTGCAGAGAAACATGCCCAAATCATAACACTGCCACAAAACTTTTGAGTTTCTAAACTACAAGATTTTGCAAGTTCTTCTCCCTTCCGCATCCACAGTTTAACTGAGCTGTTATTCCCCAGCAATTTAAATCGTTTCTCATCAGAAAATATCACATGTTTCCAATCTGTATCATTCCATGCGCCATAACGTGTGACAAACTCACGTCTAGCTTTTGCATGTGCGTCAGTTAGTCTGGTTTTTTTACGTGGGACGTGTTTAGAAACACCCTGTTTCTTTAGTCGGGATACTACAGTAGCATGAGTAAGATTAACTCCCACCTTATTTTAAGTTTATGTGCAATTTGTCGTGAAATCATTCCTCTGTTCTTCAGTGCCATGTCCTTTAACATACGATCCAGTCAAGGTGATGTCTTTTTCTTTCTGCCACAGTGACTTCTCAGTGATAATTTTCCATGTTCTTGTTACTTTTGCAGGCAGCGGCTAACTGTGGATTGATGCATTTGAAGTTGTCGACCAATTTCTCTCTGAGAATGACCATCCATATGCAAAGCAAGAACCATTCCTTGCTTACGTGGTGAAATGTCACACTTTCTGCCCATTTTTTTCGAGAAAACACGCTCAAATACACTACACACCACCAGAACACTTCACAAATATGATAACGTATCCAAACTGTCAATAATGAACATGTAGTTGCAACATAAAACATGTCACAAGTTGCACTACTAACAATCGTTTTACAGATTCCTGACAACCGATTACAAAGCCTTGCAGCAGTAACTGATTGCAACACCCTCTAGCGGACACTCCAAACACTAAATCAACAAAAGAATAACACCACACTACGCAGTGAATCCAGACCAATGCTTCAATCAATTGATTTCAAGTTGTGCAGGAAAGATGCATGCATGCGAAACTCAAAATTGTCAACATCCGTAATAAGAATACAGTGATGCTATTTTTTTTTTTTACAGAGTGTAGTTCCCCAGACGGATGACAAACATAGATGGCAGTGCGATCGGACCAGTTGCTAATTTTGTTATGAAAGTAATGCGGCTTAGTTTTTGGAATATATTGTGTAGATTTGTTTGTCTAGAAAGGCGGTAAGTGAATTGATGGAAACAGTTATATTTGTGGAGTGATTTGCAGTCACGAAATGACATTAATTTGGAAAGAAAAGTAAAATAAAATTAATAAATAAATAGCATGCGTAACACAGGAAGAAACATCGCAATGTGATTCCGGACGTTAGGTGTTGGATTGTGTACTAGAGTTTTATTTTTCTATGTTATTAGAATATAAATAGTATCCTGAGAGATATTTCATACCGAGGCGACAAACCACAAGTGTCGCTTGGAAGCGATCAGTCCGTAATCAATGCAGCCTTTCGAACCGTAGGGACACAAGCTCTGACTGCACCCTTTCCTCAAGGAGATTTTACACCAAAGCGACACGCGACAAACGAGACGAGGATTTCACACCAAAGCGACACGGGTCCTTCGGTCCAAGGCAACTTTCATACCAAAGCGAGACGCGACACATGTTGCTTGGAAACGAGCCAATCAAGAGCAACATATCACATTGTAAAGGCATGACGGGCAGCACAGGCCAGCGTTCGGTTGGTGAAATCCTCAAGCGATAAGTGTCGCGTGCCGCTTTGGTGCGCAATATCCCTAAAGCAAGACACTCATTGCATCACGCATGCGCGAACAACAAACCACGGCAACGCGTTGCAAGCTATTGAGGAAATGGCCCAGTTTGAGCGACACACAAGCGACAAAGCGACACGTGTGGCTTATCGTGTCGCCTAGATCTGGTGTTCGCACAATTAGCAGCAAACGCTTTCTAATAGACTGAAGTGCCGCTTCAAGGCTGTCGCTTGTCACTTAGTTGGGAACTCCCCCTGTAGCGCGTCGCTTCGGGCTGAGCACCCTTCTTTCCGACCGAAAAAACAAGTAGCATGCGAATACGACATATGAACGTGTCGTTTGCTGTTTCGACCCTCATGTACAATGGATGCTATTTTACAGGAAGTGTGTGTCACTAGTGTGACAGTGTGAATATTCCGTGTCGCTTGTCCCATTGGTTTGAAAGTTTCCTTACACTCATGTCGATGGCACTAAGAAAGTTTTGTGGGGTTCCCCTTGTCGTTTCATGGAATCATCATCGCCGCGATTAGTTTAAAGCGGAAGAAAACAGAAAGTAAATATCAAAAATACAAATGCTTCAGTGTGTATATCTTGAAAAGAAATGATGATGATGATGATAATAATAATGAACCTAATTCATACACAAGAATTTAGTTGCCAAGAGCATTCCACGCGTATTTTTTCTCCCGTATTATTAACGAAAGTATGACGATAACAGGACGTGGTCGACTGTCTAGAATGTTCGTTAATATCTTCATATTTGGTAGGCTTATTAAATATATCTATGTAGTATAAACATATTTTTTTAGAGTAGTTTTGTATGCATTTTTAATAAAACCTAATAGTATGATTTTCAACGTTTGAATTTGTTATACGAACATGTCCATGAAGCAAAAAAAGAAAATATTGCTTTACCTTTTGAAAATCTAGTATCAAATATCTTTAAATTTTGTGTTCAGTAAAATATATTTGTATTCTGGCTTTCCAGCACATCGTGTATAATTTGGTTAAATGGCCGCTAAACCTGGTCACGGAGCAACTAGTAACGTATTTTGACTACTTGTTGCAGTGGTTTTCAACCTTTGTGAGACAACAGACCAGTAAATTTATTTTTTGCAAGTCGATGCCCTGATCCCAACAATTTCACATACATTCATTTCTGATCTATAAAGTTTATGTGGAAATTAATATGCAGCCTTAATTAATATCAACTATGGCATAATAATAGTTCAATTATATGTATAGACTTGCTGTCAAATATGAAATTAGATTTAAATTAGTCGTCAACCCCTGGGTGCAACGGACCGTTTGCGGTCTGGCGGTTGAAAAACACTGGCACTAAAACTGAAGCAGAAGTAAATAAGACTGGCCGCAAATGGCAAAAAAATCTATTTAAGAAATTTGGACTGGACCTACAGTTTGAAATGAGATCCGAGGCACTCTGCCTCCACTGAGGATTGAACCTCAGACCCCTTCTTATTACAAGGGAATAGCATTACTTTATTCCACTCCAGAGGCCCACTCATGATTATGAAGGGAACCTTCTATAAAAAAGCCGGTCTTTTTCCAACAACAGTACTTGCAATTTGTTCTCTGTGATTTACATGCAGACTTATATCTTAATCTCTGATGAAGTAGCAAACAGTCTTATTAAGTATAGAAACCCCTCAGACTAAAGCAGCACATGACAGTGTGTGTGTGGGGGGGGGGATGTTACATTAAATGAAGTGACAAGTGACTTGGGCCCCTTCAGTCTGTAAGCAGGCATCCAACACGCATGCGCAAACAAGACTTAGGCCACATGATGCGCGCCGTTGAAGGAGCTTTCAGACTGAAGTCACAAATGACAAGCGACACAATCTTCTTCAGTATAAAGTAAAACATTCATTGTGCATGCAAGAACAACAGACCAAAGCAGCACGATGCACGCCATTGAGAAAACAGTATAGTCCGATCAACATGCAAGTGACTTGTTTACCTCGTTGTCACACTTTGGCTCGAAAGGTCTGCTTCCAAGTGGCACGTCACTTGTTGCTTTGGTCTGAAAGTTCCCTGAGAAAACGGTACAGATCAAGTGACAAGCGGCACTTGCAGCTTATGTTGCTTTGGTTCGAAAGGTTACATTTACTTCTAAGTGTTGGTTTCCAAGCCACGTATCGCTTTCGTCTCAAAGCTCCGTTGAACAGGATATATACACACATACAAGTAATACGTATACTTCTGCATATATGTTGTACACAGTAAAGATTTGTAATTGTCCCGCAACATCGAACACGTACTATGATGTTAACATTTATTTCATATTTTATGAGAGCAGCATTTAAATTGAGATACAAACATGTAAAAGCTTGTTTTAAGTCCATTTCATGGTCAGATGTGCTCATCGGGACTACACGCTTAGTTTTAACCCTAGCCGTACAAGAAACTTACATACCGGGGGGAGGCTCACAGGCCCACACCTTTTTTTATAACTAAAATTCAAGAAACCATTTTATTATTGAATCACTGCTTCCTTTGCTGATTATATATGTGCAGTTATTTATTAATTAAAATAATTACAAAAAATACAATCATTAATAAAAAATAATAACCAATTATTGCATGAGTGTCTCACATATATTTTATCATTCACTAAAACTCACAAAATTCATAATATTTTTTATTAAAGCTTTTTTTGTTTTTAGAAGTGCAGTTGTTTATTAAATACAATAATTACAAATATTACCATCATTACCAACCAATTGTACTCTGTCACTGGCATGAGTGTCTCGAATGAGACACATTCAAAGATGGCGCCTGATATCCCCACCAAGTACATTTTGCCTCCTCGTTGCATTACATTTGTTATAATGAACAAAAGTAATACAGAAATATTGTGAACATCCTAGGGAACAATGTAATGTATTTTCAAACAGGAGAAATGTAAAAAATAGAGGTGGTGAACCTGCATGCCCCAACCCCCCCTCCCTCGGTAAGCTACGGTTAAAATTGTATCTGAACCACTAAGCAATATGTGTCCATTGGGATTGGCCAATATCTTCATCTTGGCTGCTACATCATGTAATTTTTTTAGCTAGTTGTACAATATGTCATTACAAACTTGCAAACTCAAAATAGTAACTTCAAGTGAAACAGGTTAGCTGTAATTGGTAAAGCCAAAAAAGCCAAAATTTCCGTTTCTTTCCAAAAAAGCCGGCTTTTTATCGGAAAAAACCGTCCATTCAAAAAAGCCAGCTTTTTTGCAACTCTACTTATGGGAGTTCTGACTAGCTATACAATCAGTGTCTTACCCAAGGAAGGGGGTGTTGTACAGCTATTAAATGATATGTGTACGAGTATTTCGCTCCGCTATACGGCGTATTAGCCCGAAAGAAGCAGCTCTATTCAATTACATGACGGCAGCGTAATTTGCGACGAAAGCCTTTTCAAGATTAGGAAAGCGACGGGCGTAAAACTGAAGCCTTCCGGTGAAAGATCGCCAAGAAAAGAACGACCCTGAGAGAAATAACTGTCTCACAACTTACACTGAGGATATGTTCCTTTTACTCTCTTCCCATTCAATATCGTTTGGGGCAGGGCTCTCCTGGCCACAGATGGAGAAGCCTTATTACGTCTTTCCGTCTGTCTATCTGCTATGGATGCAGGGACTGGAAGTATCTTGTCTCTACCCTGCAATCTTCCTGAGGGAAGAGAAGACGGGAAGAAGGGGGAGAAAGTCACAAAAATGATTTCAAGGATCGTTCAAAGCTTCCATTTTCTCTCGCAAGTCGGATGGAAACGCGGGAGCAAAGAGATGGTTAGGGTGGGGGGGGGTAGAAAAACGCAGCGACGCGACGGCGGAAAAACATAAGAAGAACGAATTCGAGAGAACCCAAAAAAAATGTATGTCCATGTGCAGGTACTTTAAGCGACCCATTCTAAACTTATCCACTCAGATCCTTTCCTCTTTTTTTTCGTGTTCTCTCTTCTTCCTCGCACTCTTCTGTTTTTAGAAATCTTCACCCCCGAGATCGGAACATCCGTTTCTCCCCAGGGAAGAAAGTGGGGAAAGGAAACGCAGTGTTTCCACGATGATGGCTTCTAACATTAAACAGCAATACTCGAAAGAAAGGCCAGAAACCAAGTGATTCTGATTTTAAACGAGCAGCAACCCTTGCATTCAATACGATTTTCCGTATCAAATGTTCCACCGTAGGGAAAGGAATGGATATTCACCAAATACAATAGCGCTGAATTGAGAGGGGAAAAAAAGTGTGAAAGATTTCTTTAAAATTTTGTAAAATTTTGCTGATTCGCAACGGACATCTACAGATTGATTGATTGATTTGCTTTATTTTACTTCGCTTCTTGTGCCACTTTCGGCTAATTTGCGAAGATGGGGATGAGTGATGATATGATGAAATTGATGAATGGACACTTACAAACATCCATGCCCAGGTCTGAATTCGAACCCGGGAGACCTGGCGTCGTAGCAACTGGCATCCATATTCTTAAAATTTTGCCAAACTTTTAGTAAATTGGAAAGGTGTTAACATATTTGTTACATAGCCTACAGCTTATTTTGAAGCCAAATGTTCTCACTGAAGATTATACACTAACTAACTAACTCACTCTCTAGCCTTCTTAAACCCGAAGGTTCATGGCTGCAGCAACACAGGCCTTCCATCTGTCCCTATCTTGAGCAACATCTATATACTCTTTTCCATCCCTACTGATTTCCCTTAGGTCCATCTCAACGTTGTCCCTCCATCTTCGTCTTGGCCTTCCTACTGGTCTCTTACCATCAGGTTTCCCAACAAGAATCCTGTAAACTCCTCTTTCCTCTCCCATTCGTGCCACATGGCCTGCCCACCTAAGTCTTCTTGATTTAATTATTCTAATAATGTCTGGACATGAATACAAATTATGTAGTTCTAAATTATGTAACCTTCTCCACTCACCTGTCTCCTAATCCCTTTTAGGTCCAAAGATTTTCCTAAGGATCCTATTTTCAAATACTCTCAATTTATGTTCCTCCTTCAATGTAAGGGACCAAGTTTCACACCCATATAATACTACAGGCAAAATTACGGTTTTGTATATTTTAACTTTTAGTTTCTTAGATATTAAACGAGAAGACAAAAGTTTATGAAGAGAGAAGTAACATGCATTTCCTGAATTAAGCCTACTTTTTATTTCCTCTTTAATATAATTTTCATTTGTTAATATTACTCCTAAGTATTTGAATTTGGAAATTGGTTCAAACGAGTTGTTATCAATAATTAGATTTTGATTATTACCTAACACTTGGTTTCGGCCTGTAAGCATATATTTAGTTTTCTCTTTGTTAACTTCCAAACCTATCTCTTTAGCAGTTTTGAAAAATATTTTAACATTATTCTTAATTGTATTCACATCATCCCCCAGTAAGTCTACATCATCTGCATATGCTAACAACTGAATCACACCATTTAGTTTTAGTCCTCCTTTAGTTTCGTTTACCTTCCTAACAGCATATTCTAAGGCAAAATTAAAGAGCAATGGAGATAATGCATCTCCTTGTTTTAACCCATCGTGAATTGTAAATTTGTCAGACATATTAATACCCACACGAATTTTACTTTCTGTTTCACTGGTGCATATTTTTATCATACTAACAAGCTTCTTAGGTATTCCAAACTCTACTAATATATTATATAATTTATCTCTTTTGACCGAATCATATGCTTTTTTGAAATCAATGAATAGCTGATGGACATTTTGATTATATTCCCACTTTTTTTCAAGTGTCTGTCTGATGTGAAAAATTTGATCTGTAGTTGATCTGTTGCGTTTAAATCCACATTGATAATCACCTATAATTTCATTAGCATATGGGGTTAGTCTTGTTAAAAGAATGTTAGATAATATTTTATATGTTGTTGAGAGTAGAGAAATTCCACGGTAATTATTGCAGTTCATTTTATCACCTTTTTTAAACACAGGAACAATTATGGATTCTTTCCACTGTTGAGGGATTTCTTCTTTATTCCATATTAAACAAATTAATTTATGAATTTGACATATTAATGAATTTCCACCATATTTAATTAACTCAGCTGGTATTAAATCAATGCCAGGTGCTTTGTTATTCTTTAGCCTTTTAATAGCATCTTTAACTTCAGCCAAGTTAGGTTCTGGAACTAAAGGTTCTGATGTGTGTACTTATACACAACACAAAACATTTTTTATAAAGCAACTAAGAAATTATTCTACGTATTACATCAGGAGTCTTCAGGTGCATGTTTATAAACAACATTAATAAAACAGTATTAAGTTTGTTTCATTAAAAATAGGTTACATTACAACTACGAAGACATTCTTAATACTTAGTAGCATAAACTTGTATCTCAATTGGAAAATCAGATCTAAGATAAATTCGAAGAAGCAGTTATCGTTAAATAATCACCATACAGAATTAAATTAGTAACATAAAGGATCCTCAACGAATGCGATGACTTGGACATGGAAATAACATAATAGAGAGCCAATGAAATTATGTTGTTAAATATTGAAAAACTAAATATTGAGGCTATAAATGGGGTGTTTAACGTTGATTGTGGACGGCTGGATTTTCTGAGTGGCAGAAAGGACAGATACATTTTCTTCTCACTTTATTCTGACAGGCATTATCATACTGCTCTACTTGGTTTTAGGAAACTAGATCCGGACATCAAGCGTTAAACTACACAACTTCTCGCAATAAAACTGTACCGTTCTTATTTAGTTGTCTCACTTAGTTTTGCACGTTCTGACAAAAAGAAAAGGAAATAAATAAATGTAACTTGATTTTTCTTAGAGAAAACAGAACAATGTGATAAAATGGAGAAGGACTCAACAAGCCTAAGATGCGCTGTAAATTATAAAAGAAGGAAAATTACAGCCATTAGACGGCTTTTAATTTTTCTCTTTTTGCTCGCGTTTTGTTCATTATGGTGTAATATATATGACACCGAGTTGTGCCTCCTGCAATAGTATGGTGAGGAGTATTTCGAAAATTCGAGGAATGTGTGTTTGGGGTTTTGATGAAATGAAGGTATATACCACAGCTGCATTACGATACATGAAAAATATCTCTATCCTCTGTACCGATTCATTGCTTTCAAGCACGTGCATAATTTTTACAATGTTTTTAAATTAAAAATACCAATAACGATTATGTGCATGCCGTAATAATGGCACGCGATATACTGCACTGTAATGCAATAGATAAATAATACCAAACGCGCATTTCACAATTCTTGCTGCATTGTAGAGGAACGTGTGAGCTTGAGACAAAAGTAACATTTTCGATATTTGAAATATTTTCGATATTCGATATTTAAGATATAGGCTATATATATTGATATTTTCGCACGAATATTAAAATGAAGTGTAAATTAGGAGTACGGGAAGAGCAAATTCAGTGCAGGGGTCGCCATATTCTATTCTCGAAAAGGACAGAAATCTCTAGCTATGGCTATGACAGCTAGCACCCAAAACATGACAGATACATTTAAAATTCCAGAATGATACCTATTCTGGTAAAATGCCAGCAGTATGTAAAAGGCTGATTATAATAAATTAAAAAATGAGAGCTCGAAAACCAATTTGAAACTAAGCTTTTACGGTGATATGAAACGAATATATGGAGGAAATACACATTCGGTAAACTTCAGGCCATCACGGTTGTCATGATAAAGCAGAATTCGATATAAAATTACGGAAATGGAGAATATTGTTATTTACTCTGGCTACCACCGTGCTGTATCTATTGTAGCACTCGGGAACGACGTCTTCCGTTTGACATAGAGTCCATAAAACATGAAAGAGCCCGGGCGACGTTCAAAACGCTTAAATGAAACCAGAGTTCAGTCGGCTGCGAAACTAGTGGATGTTTACCACCAGAAATCTCGTTTGAGGCACGATATTTGCGGCCCTCTCGCATGCTACTTTGTGAAACATCTGTCATCCTTGTTTTTGTTCCTTTGTAGTTAGCACTAAGTAAAACACGAATATCTCTGCGAAACTAAACGGCTTTCCACAAAAACCCAGGCCCATCTAAAATTCATTTGAGGAGGAGTGTCTCCGCAGTGCGATCTGCCGCAAAGCTACCGGACCAACGCAGATCAAAGTACCACAGCTTTCAAGTTACATGAATGTAACTAAAAGCTTATATACAAAGTACACAGACACATATATTCATCATATGCAGTACGTGACTTGTTGATTCTGGGTATAACTAACTGACGAATATGAAACAGACCGATAACTTCCATGTATTAAGAGTTCTGACAGCGTAAGACTCGGCCATCAAAACAAAACACTCGAAGGTTCGATGCTGATCTTGTACGCACCATGGCTCTTGACATGAAAGTTTTGATACAGTTTTTCCTCTTCTTACCTTTTATAACGGGAGGATTTAACGGGCTCACACCCCTCCCATTCGTTTAGTAAACATTTTTCATTAATTACATAATCAAATCAGTAATTACCATTTCATTACATTCAAAGTAAAAAGGAAAGTGCTCCCCTGTGTTTTGCACCATGCCATGAAGGCGTATAGGGGGTGTGGAGTTAGGGGCCCACACTTTCTTGATCACGACAGGTGGGGTGGGGCGATGTGACCCCCTCCTCCCCGCAGTTGAACAGCCGCTTGATCAGGTGGAAAAAATTCCAGTTCTTCCCACCAGGGATCGAACCCGGGTCCCTCGCATGGTAGTCAGACGCCCTAATAACTTAGCTACCGCATTACATTACTTGGAAGAATTTTGATTTTTTATTTATGGTGTATTTATAATAGATAGTCAAGTTATTCTTCAAATACCATAATGTTACATCCTCATGACGTAAGCAGTTTCATAATTTCTTAAGGAAAACCAACATTGTCATAATTTGCAATAATTAATTGTATGTAGACACAAAAAGTGAAAATTCAGACATATCTTGTAGATTTTCTTAAATCTCGAAAATACAGTACCCATAATGAAGAATAATAATGAGACTGATTATAAATAATAAATATATTATTGATTAATTGTAAACGTTTAATGATAATAATATTATAATAATAGTAATTAGTAAACCTTTTACATATAATCATTAACATCAAGCAATAGTTATTATTAACAGTCTATAAAATGTTACTCTCCTTGGAGTGTTGAAAGTTGCTTCCCATTATTTCTCTATATATACAGCCATGTAATGAGTAGAGCCCGGATGTTCAGGGAAAAAGGCAACGCAAAATTGAAAAAAGACAGTGTATATCGAAAAAAAGGCAGTCAAGTTTCAGAAAGACGCAGTGAAAATTGAAGAAGAGGCATTAAAAATTGAAGAGAAGGACTTAAATTCTTCTTAAATCTTTAAAAATATATTTACAAATAATAATTTGAATAACAAGGGTTAGAAGAAGATAAATATAATTTTAAAAAATGCCTTGTCGGAATGACAAAAGGGGCAAAAAAAAGGCAAAAATGTTTGAAAGAGGCAGCATAAGGTGAAATAGGCCAAAAAAAAGGCAACATAAAGTATTGTTCAGAATGTTAAGAACCTTCGGATCGGTGTACTTTTGTATTCAATTTTTGTCTACCAGCGTCGGAAACGAATAGGCATTTTGCCTAAAATCCGGGCTCTAGTAATGAGATATCGATTTCTTTTAATTGCTCGATACCTATTTAAAGGAGAGCGGCTCACCGAGTCTAAGGTATCCGTTCCTTTGAGCCATCCCTAACAAAGAAAACCCACACTTCTCTACATCCAGTTTTAGTCTGTCAATGCAACTTTTCTGTCTTTCATTCCTTCGTGTTCCTACCATTACTACTGTCTTCTTTGCTGCAGCAATACCAGGAGTAAGCACACCAGACATTCCAGCCAGAACCGCCCACCTCCCCAATATCTCGGACCTATGCAAAGAGTAAGCTTACTCCGGTAGTGAAAGTCGATACGATCTTTATAACGCGGAATGGTACGTTACTGTTCAACTCTCTCTCGTCGTATCCTCTTTTGAGTAACACCAAATATCCATCTCAGATGCATTGCCTTCTTTGCCATTTAGCGTCAATGTAACGGCCAACCAATAGTCGACTCAAGCCCAGGATGTTTGAAAGCGTAATCGTGAGTTGACCAATCACCACCTAAGCGGATAAAGCTGACTACATAAGCAGCCTTTAGCTGTAATGGCCGTGTCCACTTTCCTTGTTTGATGCCACTCCAGAATTTACATGTAAATCAGGAAAGTTTATAGCGGTGGGAGAGAAATGGTTTAATGAACTATTAACGCATGCAGACGGTGTGGACTTGATAGGTACTGCAGGACAATTACCAGCGCGCTGAAGTTCTTGCTCGCAACCACCTGAATAAATTAGTCCCGGATGGCGAGCAACCGGATTCAGGAACTACATGGGTTATTATACAGCGATTACATGTGTATCTACCTATGTTCAACATTTACGAGTATCCCTGGCAATAAAGGAAAATGAAATAGAAAAAACAGTTGGAAGCAACCTCCAGGAAACAATAAAAAAAGATTATGTCACATGAACACCGGCATTCATCAGCTTACAATATCGACATTGCACTGCTATAAACGGCTTACGCTTTTAGAAGGAGCATGAGTTCAACCAATACGCAGCCAGCGCTCTAGCGCTGTTGCCAAACCAACTGCTAGCGGAGATTTTCCCAGGAGATTTGAATAGGGGTTCACTGATTTCTGTGGTAGATATTTTACCCTCTTTTATAATACGCGACACAGTATGCACACATACACCACACGCTTTAGCCGTACGTTCCCGACTCTGAGAAAACACTGTTTCAGCATGCACTTGTTCCGACGCCAATTCCGTGAAGTAAGAATTCATTTTAAAACTAAGATTTCTGTCTTGTGAACGTAATATTTCACCCTTGGTGCCTGTACTACTGGTACTAGATTTCAAGAGCGACATTATTTATTTGATTTGATTTATTTTACTTCGCTTTTCTGTCACTTTTGGCTAATTGCGAAGACATTATTTAATAACACTCACAGAACACACACTATTGCACAACTATCGAACATAAGAGTTGTAGTGCACCACGCGCTACAACGCCAGGGTTCGAACCCCGGCCCGGGCAAAGGTGTTTTTAAGTGTCCCTTCATCAATTTCATCATATCATCACCCATCCTCATCTTTGCGATTAGCCAAAAGTGGCAGAAAAGGGAAGTAAAATAAATCAAATCAATCAATCAATCAATAAGGGCTGTATTGAATTCTCTCACAACTGTTTTTCGTGGCGTACGAGTAAAATTATTTTACACGGCCCTTGTTACGAAAACGCTGAACTCAAACTGACAAATGACTCGCAATGTTCGTGAACGCCCACGATAATGAAAGGTCATTGTGTATATTCAGCCTAATTTGACACCCATAGCTTTACCAAGACACAACAATTCAGCGGGATCAACACGGTGGCAACGGAAGAAAAAAAAACGGAACACTGAAGGAAAACGAAAGGGTCATTGTTTGTGTGTAGAGACGTATTGTTTCCCGTGTTTCTTCGAGAAACCATAACTTCGGCTGTAGGCGACGGAAATTCATGGAACTTGGACAGTCAGGTTCAAAATGTCGTGTCCCATCTTATGAATGATGAACCTTAAAGTGGCAAGTTTTATGAAAACTTCTTGCGCACAAGAAAAATACAGAACATGGTGTTTAACTTGCGCGCCGCAGTTTCCTAACTGTAAAACGTTGCGCTCCTGCCATTGGCTGGTCGTCAAGGACACGCTCTCCGTAGCTCCGCCCGATATCGCTTCTTAAAAACGTGCGTCGTTATAGTTGTTCAAAAGCTTTAGCTCTACTGATAGTTCGAAGCTGGAAAGTACGATGGGTCAGCTGTCTTCGACAATTTATTTTCTTTCTTTCAATAAAGCTAGTTGGGTTTCGTCTAGTTATTGTTCCACGAATTGTCGAAATAAACAAAACCGTGCTACGATTACAACTAGACTCAACAAAGGGCATCTGCCAAAAAAATGTAATTCATAGGATGAGCATAGTAACGAGGAATGTGCAAGCATGGTCTCCACTACAAGAACTGAGTAGTACACACAGACATACGAGTTGATTTTTTAATATCTAACTTCTTGTAAACCCCGACTACACAAGACCAAACAAACTGGTAGTTTCCTTTAATATCGAGATCTTATAGAGCTAATTCTTACATGCTCAGCCATCTTTTTACTACTGTAGTAAATGGAATACAGCCTTCTTTACAAGGAAACATATGCTTATCATTACTGATTCTAACATGAACATAAGCTTTTAGCTAAGCACGAAGAGGAGGATGAAGGGTGATATGATGAAATTAATGAAAGGACAATTACAAACACAATTGGACAACACGCAACACGGGCCTCGCAGAGGATTATACTGGTTGTGAGGCCAGACGCCAGAGCATCTTTAGTCTGTAAAATGCAGTTCATGGTGTACTACGTGGAACAGGTTGACACCTGGCATTAGGTGTTTGCCAAAAAGCAATCCCTTACACTCCTAAATAAATGAAGATAATACTTCTGAATGAATACTTTAAGAGAACAAGTTAAACATTACTTTTCACACTTCATAAAACGAAATCCTGCTCAACAACCATACTACTGACAAGAATTTAAATGGAAATGTTGTTTCCTTACGTTTTTTGAAAACAGCAGATGAAATGCAACACCTTCATGTCACATTAAACTTGCTTTTACTGAAAACTGTGAACTGAGTTATTTGTGTTTTTAATTTGCAGTAGCCAGTTTTAAACAGGATGCCGGCCCGACAGCACTAATTTACATAAGCATTCATTTTCCGCTGAATATTCCCTCAAACAGCCACTAAATTCATTCTGAAACGGGCAACAGCCGGATAGTTGGTTTCAAAATATTAATTCTACCGTAACACGGTTTAAAATTGTGCAATCACACTACTAGTCAAACTGTAAAGCCGTTGGTAGCTAATTTTGCTTGCACAAAAAATATAGTGACGAGAAGATAGAGTAAAATAAAGCATTGGAGTGGTGAGTCGAAAACGTACAAAGAAGACCTCTTGGAATGGACTGCAGACCTGTATATGGTCAGATTCAACAATTGAAGAACCCTATTTATAACAAAAAACATCAAACAAAGGACTTGAATCTATTATCGCCAGAACTGAAAATGATAACATTCTGCAAAAGCAATGTACTTGTAGTAAATCAAATTGAAAAGAAACAAGTTGAACAAAACCAAGACAGTCACATCCGGGGAAAAAATCCAAATTTAAATTCGAACCACCTAGAAAAGTAGGCTACAAAGGTTGAACGTTATGAGTATTTCACAATTATTTAGAAAGTCGTCACTAAACGTTTACAATAAAAGCAAGGTGGAGAAATACTGCAAGGGAAAAAACTATTAGAACATTGGTAAAACGAATTTGGTATTCAATTCCCACTCGTTTTGGCAAAACAAATTCCATGACTTTCCCAAGTTTTCAAGGCAATATTAAAATAATTTTCAAGATCATTCTGTGATACTTAACCTGCTATTGATCACTTTTACTGTGTCACACTGCATTTCCTATTTTAACAGAATGAACAAGAAGTTATCTACAAAAACATTTTCAGATGGAATATCTCCCATTAAGAAGTTGATCACGAAAAAGCCAGAATCCTGGAAACTATAAAACACTTGTTTTTTGTTGTTGTTTTCTCAGTTTTTTAAATATATTTCCACATTTCATTATTTTTCACCCATAGGATGATTTCACTGACTTCTTCAGTTTTTCCAGGATTTCGAAGTCAGTGAGAAACATGGTATTGAATATTTATAAATACTAGGCAATGGCCCTTAACATGTACATGAAATAAAGCCATTAAATTATAATAATCAAGAAAAACAGGGTAAATATACGCACTGATTAGATCAATGTCTCGTGGATATTTGGTAACCATATTGTTTTTTGCAATGAAGATCGTTGTCAATATCATAATGGCACTTTTGTGATGGCAATACTTTGATTTATGGACGCGTGAATTCGTTTGTTTCACCTACTCTCGAGCAACCTGGCAAAACATAATTTACGATATGACCATGAAGCACCCACAGATTCAACTCGAACTCCAGAGTGGGAAGCTGAACGACCAATCCACATCTTCGCCCCAGGTTTATCACGTCTGAGGAGGACAACACAAAAAAGCGCGATCAAGGGAGGAAGGTTTAGAGCAGGTGATTTATGAGATCCACGAGGAGAGGCATCAACGCAATCACTTGAGCCTCAACAATGCTTTCCATTACCGCGAGATTCCTTTATACTAGCGACAATAAAAGCTGTCAGAATTATTCGTGTTATATGTGGAAGCGACGGCTGCGGTTTACGTTTAATATATAAAGTACCTGAATGAATTTCGGCTTCGCGGAGCCGTTAAAGTCTCACAACGCGCGCTTCTGGAGGAAACCTTCTTCCTAAAAGGTTAGGCAGAAATCCACCACTAAAATGGTGGAGGAAGAAATGATGCACAAGAGGACGCTATAAAAGTGCTGTAATCGAAAACATCATTTTAAATTCTACGCAGCTAGGTTTTATTAGACATTTTTACGATTATAACCTGCAACACAATGGTCATTGAGTATCGTGTTATAACGCTGGCCCGTACTTCACACGTTGGCTACTAAAAGATTATCTCAGATGTTGCATTAGTGTGTTAAGGTGCACAAAAACGCACGCGGGGAGTGCTAAATGTATATGGCGTTATTTATGCGCCGAATTGAACATACATTTTGATATGCTGTACTCCAAGTGCATGAAGTAGGCCCCCTATCTTTCAATGATGTTGACACTGCATATGGGGTTCATAGCAGGCTTCCATGGTTGTTTACACGCTGAGTTCTTGTATGTTACGGTGAATTTCAGTCAGTCAGTACATTAACGTCATTATTCCCGTTAGGTTAAAATATACTGTGGAGACGAGAGAAAAGAGGATGTAAAAGGAAGAGAGAACAAACGACTCTTGTTAAATGAGCTACTCAGCGTTCTGTAACACAGAGACACTATAGAAAAAATATCCAATTAGTGGTGGTTTTAGTTGATAAGACCTGGATAAAAGTAATAATTTTCACACAATTCCAACAAAAATTATTCCGAGAAGAATCTTGTCCTTGACAATATTTTTCTGTAATATCAACTATACCTACAGAATGTCATGGAATCAGACTTATACCAATAATTATAATGGCAACCAAAACAGACAACTTTAATATTATTTACACTTCTACGTACATTAATTATCGAAGTGCTCCAGACTTGATTAACGCAATACCGTTCTCCATTGTGGAAATCACTAAATTACATATAAAACAAACTATTAGATAGATGAAACATTAAACAGTAACAAATAACGGAGGAAACTGGTGTTGATGCTATCCAAGACTGTTATTTTAGGGAAATCTTAAGTAAGATCAATAAACTTGTTCATTTACGGTAAAGCAGCAAACTATTAAAGAAATTAGAAATTACTTAAACTCGCCGCTGAGAGAAATACATAAAAACAGTGAAAATACTGAAAATTGTAAAAGTTGAACACAAGTTTTTGGTCAACATTGCTATTTTTTCATTATTCCTCTTTTTTTCTTTTGCGTATCTATAGTAAAATTTTCAGGAACATTTGCAATTACCGAAAGAGCAGAATAAACTTAAAACTACATCAGAAGGCCCTGAAATGCAAAGCCCCATTCCGCAGAAACTATATATTCTCGAGATCAAACGAGGCTCTGGCGACCCCACAAGAAGTATAATTTGGGAGAGGGTTTCTGTATCATGTTTATACCTAGTCTTACCATAAATACTGTCACAAAGTTTTAAGTAAATTGACACAAAATGCTGAGAGATATTTTAATATTCTAATAACATTACTGAAATGGATACATGACAAATCAAAATCACAAATCATTATTCAAAATGGCCATCCTTAGCACGCACACATTCCGTAAGTCTTTGTGTAAGTCAATTAAATTACGCAACACATTGACTGGAAAATGAGCAACTGCCTTCAGCAGAGACCGACCGCTATAAACTTTCAATATTGGGATGTCTCTTCTTGCAAGCCATCTCCTGAAGCTTGGACCACAATTTGTAGTCCAAAGGGTATAGGTCCGGACTTGCAGAAGGCCAATCTGAAGTGGAAATGAAGTCTGGAACATTTGCTATGAGGGCACGCTCCATTTCTGTGAAAAGGGGGTCAAAACATCAGCCAAAGTGTACCAGCAGACAGTGCTTGAGAGACTAGTCAAGAATCTCAACACTCTCTTCTATGGTCAGAACTGGAGCTTCTAGTAGGATTCAGCCCCAACATATGAGGCCCGAACAACACATCGGTGGCTGGAGGCAATTGTACCAGACTTAATTTCCACTTCGGATTGGCCTTTGGACTACAAATTGTGGTCCAAGCTTCAGGAGATGGCTTGCAAGAAGAGACATCCCAATATTGAAAGTTTAAAGCGGTCTCTTCTGAAGGCAGTTGCTCATTTTCCAGTCCATGTGTTGCATAATTCAATTGATGCGTGGCCACAAAGACTTACGTAATGTGTGCGTGCTAAGGGTGGCCATTTTGAATAATGATTTGTGATTTTGATTTGTCATGCATCCATTTCAGTAATGTTATTAGGATATTACAATATCTCTCAGCATTTTATGTCAATTTACTTCAAACTTTGTGACAGTATTTATGGTAAGACTAGGTGTATAGGTACTAGCCAGATCGGAAAGTAACGCACAATATTTTTTTTCTCCCCAGATATTGCAGCTGGAATGCTGAAATTGTACGACGAGAGAGTTTGAAGTTTGCACCACAGAGGGTATTTTTTTCCCCTCTGCAGCTCTAGCGAGAGAAGCCTGAACTACGAAACAAACATGGCGCGCATGTTACTGTCGTCCACGTGTGAAGAGCAGCAAAGTGTGGTTCGATTTTTGTGAGCCGAAGACCATACACCGAGTGAAATTCACAGGGACATGCGTGGGGACGACTGTCTGGACCGCAGCAATGTCTCCAGGTGGTGTGCATTCTTTCAAGAGGGCCGTGTGAACCTTAGTGATTCGCCACGCTCCGGGCGGCCGGTTACAGCTTCAACTCCGCAGAATATCCGCGCCATTGAGGCAGCAATTGTGAACGACCGGCGTGTGCACCTGCGAACCTTATCGCATACGTTCAACATTTCCTATGGTGCGGTGTACCACATTGTTCATGACACGTTGAAATTCCGTAAAGTTAGTGCTCGCTGGGTGCCTAAGATCCTGACAGACCACCACAAGGGCCAGCGAATGATGACACGTGTGGATCACTTAACGCGTTACGCCGCAGAAGGGCATGACTTTCTGAAAGGAATCGTCACTGGTGATGAGTCGTGGGCGTACCACTACACGCCCGAAACCAAGCAGGCCTCTATGGAGTGGAACATGCTGGTTCCCCAGTACGAAAAAAATTCAAAGTGACTCAATCTGCTAGGAAAGTGCTTGTGACAGTGTTCTGGGACATGTTTTGTGTATTATTGGTGGACTTTGCTGAACACGGGACCACTGTGAATGCTGCAGTCTACATTAAAACTTTGGTTAAGTTGCGTCGTGCCCTTCGTGACAAACGCCGCAACATTCATGCTGATGGTGTCAAACTTCTTCGTGAAAATGCCCGTCCCCATGTTGCTGCTCCTGTTCGTGAGAAACTCACCGAATTTGGGTGGGAGGTGCTCCAGCATCCACCATTCAGTCCGGACCTGGCACCATCGGACTTTCCTCTGTTTGGTCCCAAGATGGAATTCCTGGCCGGCCAACACTTTGCGACAGATGCGGAAGTGAAATCAGCAGTCCGCAGATGGCTAAACTCCAACCAAACGGACTTCTACGAGCAGGGCATATTGAAACTGGTACCACGATGGGAGAAATGTGTTGAGAAACTTGGTGACTATGTAGAAAAGTAGGTCAAAGATGTCAGTTCATTTGTGATTTGTTTGGTTTTTGTAACATATTAAACTTTTTGCGAAAAAAATTATTGTGCGTTACTTTCCGATCTGCCCACGTATGATTGTAGAGAATAGTGATGTGGGGACAAAAGGAGAGAACAGGAGAAATTTGAGATATGAAGAGAAGAGAGAAGAGAGAAGGAGAGGAGAGGAGAGGAGAGGAGACGATTGTTCCTTCATCAATTTCATTTAATCATCATCCTCACCGGGGCGAGTAGCCAAAACTGGAAGAAATAAACATATAAATAGGAAAATAATGTTTAATTGCAAGTTCAACAAACCCGTCGTACACCCATCCCTCACTTAAATAGTTTCGGAGTGCACAAAAGATTTTAAAAAAAGTATAATTTCACAAACGTTTACTCTACATATTTTAACATACCGACAATATTAGTCAGAGATGGCGTGGATGCATTTCGAATCTACGAATACAGTGGGCGTGACTTTAGAAAGCATGGATGGCTCTCCGAGTAGTCGAGAAGTTGGTCATGCAGCAGAAAATGAAACTTCTGCCGATGCAGCTGCTTCTGCCATCTACCTGTTTTTCCATGAGGTATTGGAACTCGGGGGATGAAAACAGAAGAATCGATTCCTGTGCTTCTACATGCAATATCCTCATACTTGCCTGAATGTTAGTGACAGTAGTTCTACGCTCGCACGTAACTACTGGAGTAGTTAGCGTACCAGATTTGTACCCAAGACCGTCCAAGGTTCGATCCCCGCCACCGGTACAAAGATATTTAATCACCTAAAGACGCTAGAAGAGGTATCCTCTCGTAGCACTAGAATAAGTGCAAGCACTAGGCAATTAACATTGCATACAGATAGTTTTGACCAATACTCATCAGCCAAAAAACTAATATCTTTATCGTTGTCTATTTAAAAATAAATCATACATTTTGCATTGTAATAGAATAACTGAAGTAATAAGTGGTGCATCAAAAAAAAAAATGTCCACAATTATTTCGATATGCGGAGAAGAAAAAGCATAACATTTATATTGCATACATATTTAATGCAACAGTAGCAATCCTGAATACACCCTACGTAAGTTCACACGTTTGCTAACTTGTAGATGCAGTTAACATTACTAAGTATTACGTTACAAAAGTTGTAAAAATGAGTTAGATTTGTACCTGCAATTAAAAACTTCATGACTGTATAAAAGTTAGTGCGCAGAATTTCATCCAAAAGTTTCGGATTGAAATCTTAACGAATTGTGTCTGGTCCTTCATTTCTATTCACCAAAATCTCTTTATGTTCTTTGCTGAAATATTTGGGAGTGAACTTATGGTGTATAAGTACAGAGATGTTTAAGGATTATCCAAATGACAATGCCATAAGCGTCAGATGTGCTTTTCAGAATGAGAGGGACGTTGATAGCTCCACGTACTGAGTTAAAGTATGCAAAGTTCGAATTAAAATGGGGAAGGCTAGTAATTTCCCCTTTCTAAATTTATTTTCCAAGCTTTATATTTCCACGGTATAACGGTAGAAAGAATGTTAATCTCAGAATATATCATGTTCTACCATACTTTTTACATCATGATTCATCAAGGTTGGGCAGAATTAGAACGTAATTTTAAGCAGGGAAACCGATAATTGTACGATGATGAAAACACGACATATGTAGAACCAAAATATTAAACATGTTAAAAAAGAGAACGCGAACATTTTTTTAAAAAATACTGAAATGTTACACGACTGCTGCTGCTGCTGACATCCTACTGAAAATGTTTAACTGATTTCTATTTTGCTGTATTGATTGATTTGTTCTATTTTACTTCGCATTTCTACCACGTTTGGCTAATCGCGAAGATGATGATGAATGGCGATAGGATGAAATAGATGAAGGAACAATCATAAACACACAGGGACAGGACACAAGCCCCACAGAGGACTATACTGTCTGAGAGTTCAGACGCCAGTGATTCGCTAGTCTGCAAACTGCAGTCCAAGTTATACTACGTGGAAGAGATGAGACCCCTTTGTTGGATCATTAACCCTAGCTTACCCGAAGAAGGAGGGGGCTGTCTGGCTCACCACCTCTATTTCTTCGATTTTTCAACTGTGAAAATTTTTACAAAAAATTGAACATAAATTACATTTCCCTAAGGTGTTTCCAATATTTCTGTATTACGTTTGTTCATAAAAACGTAAGTGTAATGTAAATAGGAGACAAAATGCACTTGTTGGGCATATCAGGCGCCATCTTGGAATGTCTGTCATTCAAGACACTCATACCAATGACAGTGTATAATTGGTTGGTAATGATGGTATTTTTTGTAATTATTATAATTAATAAACAACTGCACCTCTATAAACAGAAAAGCCATAATGAAAAAAATAATTTTTTGCACTCATGCAATAATTGGTTATTATTATTTATTTAATGACAGTATTTTTTGTAATTATTATAATTAATTAATAATTTAACATATATAATCAACAAAGAAAGCAGTGATTTAATAACAATTTTTTTTTTTTTTAATTTTAGTGATAAAAAGAAGTGTGGGTCTGTGAGGCCCTACTCAGGTAAGTCTCTCGTACGGCAAGGGTAAGCAAGGGTTAAGTTAGATATATCGAAAATGTTCCAACGTCTTCTCCCCACCAAAAAATCAATCAATTTGAACATAGTCCATCAAAAGCATTTGCAATTGTTTCACAAGGAGGAAAGTGTCATTTTACAACTTGGTTCAGCTGTGGAAACGTAGACGGATACTCTAAAAAGTGAAAACCATACCGAACTCGCTACGACACAACGATGTTACTTCCTCGGGTGCGTGGAAATTGTGGCATGTTACCGAAGCAATGTGCACGCGGTTAAATGGACATGCACGCCGTTTGCTGTTCCATGTCTATTCTAGGACAGAAGCGGGGTAAACACGGAGAGCGAATGTGCTCGATAGATCACAGGCAGCGTGAATCATAAAGGAGTATCGATGTAACAACACAGGTTGCCACACAATCACAGTGATTTTGTAAAAGCTTACTGTATATAGTACTGTGAATATAAAATTCAAAAGCCTTATTTCTTCAAGTAGAACTAATAAGCAGATATGTGAAGTATAAGTTAAAGATATCGTGAGATACAAGTCCCTTTATCACGAGTAAATTATATTCTGCTTTAAATCGCTATTTTCTCTAATTGCGTACGTATATCTATGTGTACATAATAGCATCTATCGAACTATAGTATCATCAATTATTCATATTACGATGGGTAAGTCAACACCGAGTCAACTTGCTCCCTTTACACAATGAGCCAAAACAGACGTCTATAAAACATGGTTTGCTGGCTCAAATAAGGTTGGTTCTTAACCATGGTTTAAACTAATGTTAAAACCTAATTGGTTTTTCAAACAACTTTTTTTGTACTTACTCGTTTTAATCAAGACTGAAGTATATAGCACATGAAAACAATATTTGGTGCAGACTAAATAAGATAGACTTGAAATTACACTGCTCAAAATAATTAGGGGATCAGGCAAAAATAAGTAGGGGATCAGACCAGATATGTTGTCAGCGCCTGTATGAGCTACAATCAGCTGCTAAAGTCCCGTAAACGAAAGTTCCAGTGCCTTAAACATGAAGTAACCTTTGCACTGGTGATATCTAAGGGTATAGGGGAGGAGTGTGTGCGTGCTGGTGTTGTATGCTAGTCGTCTCTGGTTAGCGATACAGTTCAGTTGGGGAAGGCAAAGGTTCAGGTGAGAAAGGCAATGCCGCACCAATGTGATTTACCGGAAGCTATGGCTTGGAGAGTCATAGGAAGGATTGAAGCTAGTCAGTCACAACGCCAGGTAGCACACGCCATTGGAGTGTCGCAAAGTGTGATATCCAGACTATGGAATCGTTTTGAAACAACAGGAAGTGTTCACTGAAGACAAGGCCAAGGTCGTCCACGAGCAACAACATTGAGGAAGGACCGTTATCTCTTAATCACAGCCCGTCGGAACAGGGGCAAAATGCAACGCTACTGCAACGTGACTGGCAAACAGCAACGGGACGCAGAGTGTCATTTCAAACTCCGTAATCGTCTTCATGAAGGTGGCCTCTATGCACGTAGAACCATGGTGTGTGTTCCATTAACGTTACAACACCGTATAGCCCGTAGAAACTGGGCGGAGGAACATCGTGGTTGGGGACATGCCGAATGGAGGTCCGTTCTGCTCTCTGACGAGTCGCGATTCAGTCTGAAACCTGACAGTCGACGTGTTCTCATCTGGAGGGAACGCGGAACACGATACAACCCAGCTTTTATCCACGAACGCTCCTGATATGGTGGCGGTGGACTGATGGTGTGGGCAGGAATCAGTATTGGTGGACATTCGGACCTACATATCATCCATGATTTTATTTATTTATTTATTTATTTATTTCGTCTTCTTTTACATGGCGAAGTTAAGGCTGTGGAGCCTTTTCTTCCACTTGACCATGTTTACAAAAAAATTGAATATGAAATAATTAAAATTTTGAAAAAAAAAAGGAAGAAAAAAATATATAAAAAATTACAGAGAAATAAAAAATACAAAGAGAAATTACATATAAGAAAGGTAATCTAACCTATAGATACGGACACACACACACACACACACACATACATATCTTTGCCCTTACACACGTACAAGCAAATACATAACACTACACTTACTTAAGCACAGTCCAATATTACACATACTTAAAACACAGTCCAATACGGTATACTTTGATGATAATTCATCTTAACTATTACTCTAATTCATTTTAGTGCCTTACGTCCTTCTATCATTCTCTGCACCCGCCATATTAATAGGGAAATCAAACATTTAATTTTCATTGTATAATATGTGTAACTTTAACAATTTTTTGAACGTCACAATTGAGGAAGAGACATGAATTTCAGGTGGCAACTTGTTCCAAAGGCCTGCTGAGGTAACAGTAAAAGAATTTGCATAAAAGTTGGATTTGTGGAGTGGAATGGACAGCAGAGACCTTTCGCGCGATCTGGTGTTGTGGCTGTGAAAGTCGGAAAGATGTTGAAATCGGTTATAGAGATATTGCGGGTCTTTTATTTGAAGGATTTTGTACAGTAAAATTAACTTATGAAAATTACGTTTATCGCTTAATTTAAGCCACTCGACCTTCGCAAAGTACGATGTCAAATGGTCTGAATATTTTAGGTTGAAAACGAAACGAATGCAGGCATTTTGAATTCGCTGCAGTCGTTTAGCTTGCTCGTGATTGACATCCAAGAAAGCAATGTCGCAATAGTCAACAATGGGAAATACAAGAGACTGGACCAGTTTAATTTTTATGCGTTCAGGGAGGAAGTTTTTGAGCCGATAGAGTGAATGCAATGCACCGAAAGCTCTTCTAGATACAGAGTTAACTTGCTCTGCCCAGGTGAGATGTTGGTTGAGTATCACACCCAGATTCTTAACAGTAGTGGAGAAGGGCAGATGAATGTCATTTATGTTGAGTCTAGGGAGGCTAGATTTATCTATTTTGCTCAAAATTCTAGGGGAACCTACAAGAATACACTGGGTTTTAGTCGGGTTTAGATGTAAGCCATGGTGTGCAGACCAAGTACTTATTTGTTTAAGGTCATTGTTCACAATTTCTATTGCATGCAGTATTTCTTGCGGGGGGAAAGAGAAATATAACTCAAAATCGTCGGCATAGATATGGTATTTACAGCCGTTAAGCACCGTCGGGAGGTCGTTTATATACAGAGCAAATAAGAGGGGACCGAGTACAGTGCCTTGAGGGACACCACATGGAATGTTTTTCCACGACGATTTTCCATATAGGTCAACGACACATTGTCGACGTTCTTGTAGATAGGAGCAGAACCAATTAACCGCGGAGTCGGAAAAATTGAAAATCGATGATAATTTAGCGAGTAGAATTTCATGATCAATTGTCTGAAAAGCTTTTGTAAAGTCTAGAAGTACCAGAATCGTAAGTTGTTTATTGTCCATGGCTAGCCTCATGTCATCGGTTACGTTGACAAGAGCCGTGCAAGTGCTGTGGTTACTTCGAAAGCCAGACTGAAGAGGATCTATTAAATTATTCCGCGTTAGAAAGTCCCGGGTTTGATCGCTAACGAGATGCTCTAGGGCTTTAGACAAGGCTGGGAGGATGCTGATTGGTCGGTAATCGTTGACGTTTATTATGTTGTTTGTTTTAGGTATAGGGCGTACCAGGGCGAGTTTCCAAGACGAGGGAAATGCGCCGGTAATTAAAGAAAAATTAAAAATATGAGTGATAGGAGCAAGTACGTGGTAGAGAATTTTTTTAATCATGAGGATAGAAATTTCATCTACTCCTACGGCCGATGACTTTATCTTCTGTAACGATTTTCTGACCTGTTCCGGCGAAAAATAAGAAAAACAAAATTTTGGAGCAGTTGTGGAGCGTGTTTCAATGTTACGAATCATTTCGTGTTTCACATTATCATCGACGATCGGAAGATCACAAAAGTGATCGTTCAATACTTCCGGTGGAAATTTATTCACGGATTCGTGGTTTCTCCGTTTCCCAACTCCCAGTATTTTCAATTTTTTCCAGAGGACGTCAGGTTTGCTTTCGTATGTTAGTAGTTCAGACGCGAATCGGCGCTTTGATTTTCGCACTTCCTGGGTGCAACGGTTCCTCAGAATTCTGTAATTTTCAAAGATGGATGTGTTATCATCACCGACCTTGATCGCCTTCCTATATTTGGTGTACGCTTTGTCACGCATCGCCATAAGCCGGTGCAACTCGTCCGTCAGCCAGGGAGCAGGGGGACGCGAAACACGCTTCTTCCTGACTGGAGCATGTTTATTGTACAATTGGAGGATAAAGGTATTTAACAATAAGACTTGCTCATCCACTGTAGGTAACGTACTGATTAAATGCCATGGTACAAGGGCAGCGTCTTCATTTAGGCGGGCTTCGTTAATGTTTTTGAGGTCTCTATATGAAACTTGTTTTGCTTTGTATTTAGGAATGCGAAGATAATAGGACACGTAAATTAAATCGTGGTAGGAAATTCCAGGCACTGGTATTTGGCCATGGCGCGTTACACGATTTTCGTCAGAAACCAAGATGACGTCAAGCCACGAGTCGGAAGTGGCCGTGTGGTGGGTTGGATTTAAATGGCAAATGGAAAGATTTAAAGCAGAGAACGTATCACGGAATTCTATAACCTTTTCTTTTTTGCTACATAGGTCGGTATTCATATCTCCCAGAACGATCGTGTGTGAATATTTTGGTAGAAAGTTTGCAACGTCGTTCTCGAAGTTATCAAGGCGAGTGCAAGGTGGACGATAGACTACCGCCAGGAGGAGTTTTTGTTGACAGATACTGATTTCGAGGATTATATATTCCGATGAACCTTCATAGGCATCGGGCGACTTTGAGAGAATTTTGGCAGGGACGTCCTCGCGCAAATAAATTGCCACTCCCCCTCCCCTCTTTCCGATTCTGTCTTTCCTAAATAAACGAAATCCCGGAAGATGCACCAGATCGTCCGAAAGACTCTCCTTCAACCATGTTTCCGAGACCAGTAAGGCATGTACGTCTTTGTTTATTTGAATTATATTTTCTACTTCTAGGAAATGAGCGAGAATACTTTGCGCGTTGATATGAATTGCGTTAAAGCTGCCGGGTGTAAGATTCAGCTGCGGCCCAGAATATGGATAAACCGTTTCCGTTTGTAGCGCTGCAGTTGAGTAGGAAAGGCCATTGTTGCTGTTTGTTGGAGAGGTACAAATGTTGCAAAGTTGGTTGAAAAAGTTTGACGTCGGCGTTGCCGAATTTACAGTACACAAATCGTCTCTATCAGCCATAATATTTCTTACGGTTTTTAAAAGTGCTGACAAATGGATGGAAAGCACTCATTTTAAACGAGATTACATATATAATTAGTTTAAAAAAGATTTGACTTACCATAAAAGTAGCGTTGATGAAAGGCAGGTGCAGTGAACACAGAAATAACACACTTCCATTAGATTTAAATTTAAAGACACTCAAATGGACGGAACGTATGCACAAGGAAGAAAAATTGATACGCAAAGAAAAAATAGTTTCACGCGCTTGTACACAATAAAAACACATAACACACAACACACACACAATTGCATTATTTAAACATACACTCATGAATCCTTATTGCAAATTTACTTTTCATCCCGCATTTATTTCATGTTGTCAAGTGCCGCTAGTGTTGTGACGGATACTTTTCGGCCAGTCGGTAAGAGGATGATAATTCTTCCATCTTGGGTCCACACGTTCCGTTGGCCGTGGCGGTCTTTTGCCCTCCGCAACACATCTTGTCGCACGGACGTCAGGGATTCGGTAATGAGCAGCTTCGTCCCTTTCAGAGATTTCTTCCGCCTCCAAACTTCGTCCCTGGTGCGGTAGCTGGTCAGACGAAAGATGATAGGCCTCCTTCCTTCACGGACGGCATCGGCGGCGGTTCTTCTTTGAGGGCCAAGGCGGTGAGATCTTTCGATGTGCTCCAGGGTGATGTGTTGTAGGTTTAGATTCCGGTGGAGAACGTCAAGTACCAGGGAGTCTGTATTTTCGTTTGATCTTTCAGGAATTCCATGCAGGAGGAGGCAGTTTCTCCGAGAGTACATTTCGAGGTCGTCGATTCTGATGGCATTTTCTGCCGCTTCCTTCCTTAAAATCTGCAGGTCGGACTTCACAACTTTGAATGTGTCTTCAACCTCCTCCTTGAATTTCTTGAAGGAAGCGCAGAGATCTTGCAACGGTGTAACGGCGCTGCTGTCCACGCTGTTAGGGGCTGGCTGCTGCTCGACGATCTCTTGCAGGCGGCTCTCGAAGTCCCGTAGCATCGACTCCACACCGTCTACCCGAGTTGAAACTGTATTGATAGATGGCTTCGACATTGTAATCTTTGATTATTCAATTCCTGGTATCACAACACTTCACGACGCTTATGCAAATAGTTGCAAGTTGCCGGCGAGTGGAATATATAAAGTTCTAGATATAAATATCTCAATGAGCCAGGCTAAATTCGGGAGAAATTGCGGAGCTCCAACTACGCGTAGACCATACGGGCCGCCGAATGATGGCAACCTGACAGCTAGAAGGTATAGAGACGAGATCCTTCGACCTTATGTCGTGCCTTATGCTGGTGCCATTGGTGATTCTT
This sequence comes from Lepisma saccharinum, assembly GCF_977018435.1. Taxonomy (NCBI): domain Eukaryota; kingdom Metazoa; phylum Arthropoda; class Insecta; order Zygentoma; family Lepismatidae; genus Lepisma; species Lepisma saccharinum. Next base: position 43,229,138 of record NC_139253.1, read on the forward strand.
TCCGTTTCATGGATGATAATGCTCGTCCACACCGAGCTGGGTTGGTGGACGACATGCTGGACCAGGAGGGTATCGAGCGTCTGCCCTGGCCAGCTTGCTCTCCAGACTTAAATCCAATCGAGCACAACTGGGATGCACTAGACCGACAAGTTGCAGCTCGATCAGCACCTCCCACAACTCGTGCAGAGCTGGAAATTGCCCTTTTGGCAGAGTGGCGACGTATCCATGCCACGCAGGTATGCAGCAATATTGGCCATTAGGGGAGACCATACACCGTACTAGAGGAGAGTTGCTGTAGTGTTTGTGTCTGTTTTGGTGCTGTCCTTCTAAAAAAAAGGTAAAGTGCTCCCCTGTGCATAGCACCACGCCATGAAGGCGTATAGGGGGTGTGGGGGTAACGCCCCACACTTTCTTGATCCGGTCGTGAGTGGGGGTGATGTGATCAGCATCACGCCCCTGACCGCCTTTACCCCCCAGGGTTTCCCCCAGGTACCCATGTTATTCGACGCTGGGTGGGCGCCGGGGCCGCTTCCAACCTTAGAAAAGTTCCCGGATTTGAACCGGCTGGGGATCGAACCCGGGACCTTGAGCATGGTAGTCAGACGCGTTACCGACTGAGCCACCGCGGTGCTGTCCTACTGAAGCTCTAATTATCATATCGCGTCACGTGTCATTAATGTCATTAACATCAGGTATCATGACAGCATATCTTGCTGTAACTAGTCTCAGAAAGAAATAATGGATCTGGTATTAGTATGCCTATATAAGTTTTGATATCTGGTCTGATCCCTTACTTATTTTTGCCTGATCCCCTAATTATTTTGAGCAGTGTATATTACAAACAAATTACAATTTTAAAATAATTTTGCCATTTTAATACAGTACTTATGATATATTTAACTTGTTTATGTGGTTGAATTAATGTGGATAAAAGAACACATCAGATAAATATTACGTAAATTAAGAATTTATATGCATGTTAAAGTATTGTACATTTTATCTGGTCAATGAATCTAGCTTGTTTCAAACAACAAAATATTTTAAATAAAAATTAGCATAACGTATTAAAGAAATAAATTTTATCTTTCTGTATTGCCTACATGTCAGGATTGTAGTTGGAATTGGAATTTCTATTAAGCCAAATAAAACCTTATTTGGACTCACAAAATACTGGTTCTTTGGTTTCCTTTATTTATATATATTTTAAAAAAACGTTTTCCATCCCTGCTACAAAACAAAAACGGATTTAGTTTTTCATTAAAAGTTCACACACTAGTATAGACTGCTAAAGAGCGATAATGGACTAATTCAGTATTAATTCCGTCCCATTTTCATGGGGTACTTCTTCTTCCTAAATTTCTTGTTCCCTTTGACCTGTAATTTAATAATTTTCAAGGCAAACCTCTAACTGGAATCCTCAGAACATGTTGATTCCACTTTCAATTACTTATTTTAAATATCTTCCACCATTGCTTCGACCATCCATTCACTTCGGATTTCTTCACTTCTAATTTTGCCTCGCAATGTTACTCCACTTAAAGACCGCAAAACTCTCTGCTGTGAATAATTCGTTCTCGTTTTATCATGATGAAGAAGAGTGCAACAATCACTACCATGTACCGTGCGTCCATTTCGATCTGCAGCCGAGAGATTGGGAGAAGCGTGGTGGGTGGCACTGACGGAGATGCCGACATTTGCGGCCTGAAATGCCCGCTTATTTTTATGGACATATGCAGACATTTATATAAATATTGCAAAACGAGCACTAACCTGTGTTATAAGAGTATGGTTTTAATTTTAGTAGCTTAGTGACTATGTGCCGATGATTTTGACACGCCCACCTCTTGTGAAACACGGCGTAGAGGTTTGTTTGGAGAACGTTCTAACGCTGCACCAATATCATCGAGTTTTGCTTCGGTTAGAATCCGTCGTTTTTGCTTAGGTGTTTTAAAATTTAACGATACAGTTTCTCGTAATTTAAGGACAAGATGTCTAACCGTATCTCTGTGTGGAGTTGAAACGCATGGGAATTTCTGTACAAATTACCTACACACGTCTCGACACGAGTTTGTTTTCACGTAGGTACGTGTCATACATAAAAAAATCTTTGTTCTTACGTGAATCTTGCGGCTGGCATTCCAATCGTCTCACTGACACGTCACGCATACACACTACAATAACACAAACAAGTAACTGCAAGTAACCAAGAATAACACTCTTGCGCACAGTACGAAATTAACACGCTCTTGGTTTACATTGCTCGCCACTATATTTACAACTCTGTCTTCATCTAGTCGCGAAGGAACAAAAAACTCGAGCTCGGATATTTCGGATTGCAAGGAAGCTCACGAACACTATTGACTTTTAACGGTTTCTTCTACAGCGTAATCTTGATACAGTGTTGCACATTCAAAACTTCCAAACGATCCCCATCGGCACAAAACTCTTTCAAGGATATAAACTTAAGCAGGACGTTACTGGTCAAAACTATGATTAAAATGTTTTATTATCTGTGGCTCTTAACATCGTTTCTAAAGCGTATTTTTTTGTGTATATAAGAGCAGAACTTGGATGAATTACAGAAGAACTTTTGCGTGTTATAACACAGGTTAGTGATCGTTTTGCAATATTTATATAAATGTCTGCATATGTCTATAAAAATAAGCGGGCATTACAGGCCGCAAATGTCGGCATCTCCGTCAGCGCCGCCCGTCACGCTTCTCCCGATCTCTCGGCTGCAGATCGAAATGAACGCACGGTAGAAGAGCTGGTTTCGATATTATGTTATGGTATCTAATTTGAATTTATTTTCTCATTTTTTTCAAAATTCCTTTTAATCTATTATATTTTACTAAATTTTCTGAACATCTTTTTGGTGTTCGAACTGTAAAATATGGCTTCCCAAATATACAAAGTCAGTTTACCTGTTCAATAATTTTATTGTTTAGCACTTGTTTTACTATGAGAAGTCTTTTACAATTTATTGCCATTGACTTCGTTTTATCCTCTGAAATTTTCATGTTATAATTTGTAAGAACTGATTGGAATTTGAAAACAGACATTTGTAGATCATGTTCATGTGGTACTGTGTAGGAAATATGAGTAGAGTGGCCTTCAAAAGTGGTTCTTCAAGCAACAGGCAAATAAACGCCTCAGAAGCAACGACGACTCATTTTGATAACCTGCCAGGCCTTGTTCGAGATCGATAAGCATTCCTTCTCTCTCTCATCGCGTGTTGAAATGCTGACAAACTCAATGCCAACAGTGGCACGGCTCGGCTATTGACGAGCCAAATCAATCTTTATGAAATACACCTTCCCTCCACCCATGCTTCCATTACGCACGTAAACAAACGTTACTATCTACTATTCTATGCTACGTTTCGAACTTTCTAAACAGGAAACATTCTGAATGACGAATTCATTCACTCCTTTGAAGCGACAAAAAATTATAACAAGAGAAACAATAGCAAAGGAGTGGATTGTTAAGTGGTAATTGGCATCCGACACGACAGTCGCACTTACGGGTTAATAAGAGATTTCAGTATGTTCCGCAACACACCACCCTTACCGGGCCGCTTCTGGCAGGAAAAACCCAAATAAACAACTAAATTGGCTCGTTTAGTCCTGGGTTCCCATCGCGTTCCTCACCAGAGCGCTCGAAACCAAAGAATCAATCACAGGCAAGATCATACTGAATTAATGTTGCAGGGTGATTGCTGAACACTCGCAGAAATGGGCTTTATACATTCATTTACAATTCAACAAACAAGGCTCGGATTCTTCCATTGATTCTCTAATTTACATTATTTACATATTCTCTCATTCGAGTCCCACGGCAGAACAGCAACGTGGAACTAGCATCGGCTGGACCGCCTCGGGATGCTTTGTGAGTGATGGGAGGCTGCTGAAGTCCGAAAGATCACTCTCCCTTCTACTATCCGTTCCACACACACTGTCGCTTACTCTGTCAGAGGCGCCATATTCATACTTCCTCCCTCGTCCCATGGGGGAGGGCTGAAAGTTCAAATCTATTGGCTCTTTTTAAACTTACACTGAACCATGGAAGAAACCCAAGCATACAGAATCATACACAAAACACACAAAAACAAATACAGTTTGTAGCAAGTAACATGTACGTACAAACAAAATAATAACATTCATTACTACACCCAAAGCATCAATGCAATTTCCTTTATATACTTGCAACATTGAGAGTTCTTCTTCTAACCTCGTCTTTCACTATGAAAATCACTACTTTTGTCTCTCTCTGATATAAACCATGGTTATTGTTTGGGATAGATTAGTGTATGTATTATTATTTGTGTTATCAATGTGTGACAATTTGTATCTTAAGTATTCATTATACTTGTCGCCACTAGGTGGCAGGACAGTGCAGACTCTGCTTCGGAGACTGTGCAGGGCGTGGTACATATCGGGAAATACCCGCACTGAACGAGAGAACAGCGAGAGACATTGCTACACGGTGGTCGACTCCATTCCAATGTAGTCCAGTGTCAGTATACATTAAATAGTGTATATAATCAATCCAGTGTTTAAATAAGAAACGCAACATTTTATGGTCATCTCCGGGCAGGATTAGTTTACCAAGTGAACAATCTCTGTGAGATATGACGTGTTACGCATCACAACAAACGTCTCAACTCGCCCGCCATGGAAAGAACGAGTGCTTTCGCGCGGTATCGAAGTGACTTTGTATGCAGTGTTCCAGTTACAGATGTGTACTGACATTCGTACTTACGTCAATATATGGTTGCATGTTATGTGCTCAATCGTAGAACTTTCTGTGTCACAGTACTTATTACGTATTACGTGTAATTTTCAATCACAACCGTTACGCGTGTGGTTTGAACAGACATTCCGTATTGTTATATCGTGCGTACGTCGAATGTTTTGTTACAAGACCGAATTATACACGGTTGTATTCAGTGGACAATCAGTTATCTGCTACGATAACTCATCACGGGACTGAGTATCATAAATTTGGACAGTTTCAAGCATCCACTACAGTATCCTTCTGTCGGCTGAAGTGACGTCATCGCCAACACCCAGGGAAGCTTCAGGTCAAGGTCAGTAGTTAGCTAGGCTCGCACCATATTTTGTTTACTCTTTCCTCACGTACTATATTTCCTACACATCTTGCTCTCTTTCTTTCGCGATGGATGAAGAAGAGAAAAGGGTGTTGATACGCAAGAGAGCTGGATTTAGGGGCCAGTTAACACGAACACAAGCATTTGTCAATTCCTTTGAAGATACGGGGGATGTTCAAGAAGTAAGGGTCCGTTTACAGAATTTAACACCTTTGTGGGAAAAATATGATGATGTTCAAACACGTTTAGAAGTAGAAGATATAAACGAGAATCACGAACCTCACAGGGAGGATTTTGAAGAAGTTTACTACAAGGTACGGGGTAAAATGGAATCCATTATAGAGAAACATAAACAAGCACAAGCTGCACCTACAGATGGATCGGATGTTGTAAACAATGCTTCATCATTAGGCACCAAGCACATCAAATTACCCACGGTATCTTTACCCACGTTTCACGGTAATTATCAGGATTGGTTAGCATATTCAGATGCATTTCAGGCTATGGTTCACACAAATGACAATATTCCTAAAATACAGAAATTCCACTACTTACGTTCATCATTAGAATCTGAAGCAAGAACACTTATAGATACTTTGCCCATGACTGATTCAAATTACGATATTGCATGGCAATTGTTGAAAGATAGGTATGAGAATAAACGACTGATAGCAGCAAGTCATGTCAATAACATCTTGCATGTGAATGCAATTAACAAGGAAAATGCCACAGAATTACGTCAGTTCATCAATGACGTCACCAGTAACTTAAATGCTCTTCGAGCTCTTGAATTACAAACACCGTTAGAAGATGTTATTTTGATACATCATTTTTTGGCTCAACTTGATTCTCACACAAGAAGGGAATGGGAATTAAGCCATACCGATCAGTCGTTCCCTACACTGAAGGAACTGTTCACCTTTCTAGAACAAAAATGTCAAGCTTTGGAATCAATGAAGTCTGTTCACGTAAACAAAAATGTCAATGAACACAAGGTTAGCCCTAAACAGAAACACATCCGTCAGTCAAATTCTTACCTGACAACTACAAATACACAATGCTATTTCTGTAAATTAGCACATTCCTTATATTCATGCAAGTCTTTTGCAGGCGCAAGTCTGAAGCAGAAACAAGAGTGTGTGCGCAACAACAAACTTTGTTATAATTGTCTCAGATCGAATCATAATTTTAGGAACTGTACTTCAGGTAATTGTAGACGCTGTGGATTGAAACACAATTCATTGTTGCATCCAGACGAAGGCGGTAAACGAGGAGGTGCTCTAAGGCAAGACCAACCAAGGAATGACTCACCAGACATGAGGAATGAAGCTGCAAGGACAACTTCAGTACAATCTTCATACTGCACTTTTAAGAGTAAACCAAGATCACACGTTCTGCTATCAACAGCTTTAGTAGAAGTCATCGATTCTAGAGGACAGCCACATACATGTAGAGCTCTCCTGGACAGTGGATCTCAGTCAAATTTCATCAAGGAAGATCTTGTTCAGAGACTACAGTTGCGAAAGCAGAAAAATCATATTCCAATCAGAGGAATCAATAATGTTTCATCGGAAGCCAAGCACAGTGTCGACATTCAGCTGCGCTCAAGAGTGTCAGACTTCCAGACTTCACTTACTTGTCTGATACTCCCACGCATCACAGGGAACGTGCCTTCTCAAGTTATTCGTCATGAACATTGGAACCTACCAACCGACATTGAGTTAGCAGATCCAGATTTCTACATACCAGAAGGGATAGATCTACTAATTGGATCGGAACTTTACTTGCACTTACTTCTTCCTGAAAGACAAACAAGAGATGAAAACTATCCAGTTCTTCAAAATTTTAGCTGGTCGGATGGAACAGCCTGTACAACCTAGTACACCCACAGTAGCATGTTTTGTACGCATGGAGGATAATTTGGATTCTCAATTACGGCGTTTTTTCGATTTGGAGGAAATGTACTCGAAACCAAAAACAGCTGAAGAAGTAGCTTGTGAAAACCACTTCAATCAACACACCACCAGAGACGAAACAGGGCGTTTCATTGTTCGTCTCCCATTTCGATTAGATCATACAGAGCTAGGACATTCATACAACCAGGCATTATTCAGATTACATCAGTTAGAGAAGAGGTTTCAACAACAACCAGAGTTGAAAGAGGAGTACGGCAGAATAATCGAGGAGTATGAAATGTTGGGACACATGAAGCCAGTACAACCAGATCCAAATGAAGCTGATGACGTGTCATACTATTTACCACATCATCCAGTATTCAAACCTAGCAGCAGCAGCACGAAAACCAGAATTGTTTTTGATGCATCAGCAAAAACAACAAATGGAGTCTCATTAAACGATATACTGATGGTCGGTCCAACCACACATGACGATCTTCAGTCTATAGCTCTTCGCTTCAGAACGCACAAGGTTGTATTTACGGCAGACGCCGAGAAGATGTTCAGACAAATCCTGATTCATCCAGATGACACTAAGTTTCAACGCATACTTTGGAGAAAATCTACAGATATGCCAGTACAAACGTTCGAGCTCACAAGAGTCACATTTGGTTTGGCATCATCACCGTTTTTGGCGACCAAAACATTGCAGCAGTTAGCTGAAGAGGAAGCAACCAAGTTTCCGAATGCATCCAAAGTTTTACAACGAGATGTTTACGTTGATGACCTTCTCACTGGAGCCAACAGTATTGAAGAAGCTAGACAATTGCAAGGAGAACTAATCGATTTACTGAATTCAGCAGGATTCACTTTGAAGAAATGGTGTTGTAATCATCCAGAACTTCTTGAAGCAGTACCAGCTACTCATAGAGAAATGCAACTACCATTTCAGTTCGACAAGGGAGCAAACGTTACAGCTTTAGGCCTCACGTGGGATCCAGTCACCGATAAATTGCAAGCAAATAACAAGGAGATAGTGTCATGTTTTGAAGACATCACTAAACGACAAGTAGCTTCTATTGTCGCATCAATCTTTGACCCTTTTGGACTAGTGAGTCCAATAGTAATTTCTTACAAGATATTTCTACAACAATTATGGTTCCATAACATGGAATGGGACGATAAGTTACCAGATCAACTCAACATGGAGTGGAAACGTTTGTTTCAACAGTTACCAAACATTAATCAGATACAAGTTAACAGATTTGTGCTAGTTCAAGGAAAAGTGGTTGACATTCAACTCCACGGATTTTCAGATGCATCGCAAGTTGCATATGGCTGTTGTTTGTATCTTAGATCAACAAATGAAAATGGTGAAACCACTGTACATTTACTTTGTTCACGTTCGCGAGTGGCACCTATAAGAAGAATCACTCTTCCTCGTCTTGAATTGTGCGCTGCTTTGTTGCTGGCGAAACTAACACACAAGGTGTTACAACTACTACAATTGGAAGTTAGTAGAATCAATCTATGGACCGATTTGAAGATCGTACTGGCATGGCTTGCATCACCTGCAAGACGATGGAAAACCTTTGTAGCGAATAGAGTTTCACAAATTCAAGAATGTACTAAGCCTCAGTACTGGAAACATGTAGTGTCAGCACAGAACCCCGCAGATTTAATCAGCAGAGGGACAAATGTAGACTCACTACACACCTCTCAAATGTGGTTTCATGGCCCTGATTGGCTATCACTTCCAGCAACAGCATGGCCTTCGAGTCCAACATCGTCAAGGGATGATGACTTCAAACTCGATGAACTTGAAGAACAAAGAACAACTACAGTAAGTCTAGTCATAAATGCACCAACAATAGAATTTATCAGCAGATTTTCGTCGTTATTGAAACTTCAAAGAGTGATTGCATATTGTTTGAGATTTCTACACAATGCGAGGAACAAACAAGAGAAACACATAGGATCATTGTCAGCAAGTGACTTAAGATCAGCATTGCATACTTGCATTAGAAGCGTGCAACACGAAGTTTATGGCAAGGAAATACGAGAATTGTCTTCTAACAGTCAGGTGTCAAAGGATAGTAAACTTTCAGACTTGCATCCTTTCCTAGATGACAAACAAGTACTCAGAGTTGGAGGAAGACTTAGGCACTCACAGCTACCATATGATAGCAAACATCAAATCATATTGCCACCGAAGCATCATTTAACTGAATTGATCATTCTTTCAGAACACCACAGGCTATTACATGCAGGACCGCAACTCCTTATATCTTCATTACGACAGGAGTACTGGATACCAAGAGCCAGACAAGTGGTCAGAGCTATTCTGCACAAGTGCCTCATTTGTTTAAAATTAAGAGCATCTATTTCCAACCAACTCATGGGACAATTACCATCATCCAGAATACAGTCCACTAGACCATTTCTAAACACTGGAGTTGATTACGCTGGACCAATTATCATCAAGCCGTCAATCACTAGAAGCAAATCAAGGCTGAAAGCATATGTAGCAGTATTTGTATGCTTTGCCACCAAGGCTATACACCTAGAATTGGTCGGAGATCTCAGCACCAAGTCATTCATTGCTGCTTTGCGAAGATTTACGGCACGCAGAGGAAAATGTCTGAACTTGTACAGCGACAACGGAAGAAATTTCGTAGGTGCCAATCGTGAGTTACAAGACTTGAAGAATTTATTCCAATCATCAGACTTCAACAAGTCTTTAGAAGACCATGCAGCTCAGGAAGGATTCAAATGGCATTTTCTATCACCCAATAGCCCAAATATGGCTGGACTTTGTGAAGCAGGAGTGAAGTCCATGAAGCATCACCTGAGGAGAATCGTAGGGAACTCTGCTCTCACTTTCGAAGAACTTGAAACACTCTTAGTTCAAATTGAAGCCTGTCTTAACTCAAGGCCCCTCACAGTATTGTCACATGACCCTACAGATCCCAGTTTTATAACCCCTGGCCATTTCCTTATTGGTGCACCCCTAACTAGTTTTCCTGAGCCTAGTCTAACTAACATCAAAGAATCCAGTTTATCCAGATGGCAGAAATTGCAGCAGATGTACCAACAACTATGGGACCGTTGGTCAAAGGACTACTTGCATTCCCTGCAGCAGAGGACCAAGTGGAACACCCAAAAGAAGAATTTGGAACCAGGAACAGTGGTTTTAGTGAAGGAAGATCACCTACCTCCACTTACATGGAAACTTGCTATAGTTGAACAAGTGCATCCTGGTGCGGATGGACTAGTGCGTGTTGCAACTGTTCGCACTTCATCTTCAACCTATAAACGTCCAGTTAACAAACTAGTGCCTCTTCCAATAGATCATTAGTTGTACTTTTGTTGATCGACTCGATCAAGAGGGGGGACTATGTTTGGGATAGATTAGTGTATGTATTATTATTTGTGTTATCAATGTGTGACAATTTGTATCTTAAGTATTCATTATACTTGTCGCCACTAGGTGGCAGGACAGTGCAGACTCTGCTTCGGAGACTGTGCAGGGCGTGGTACATATCGGGAAATACCCGCACTGAACGAGAGAACAGCGAGAGACATTGCTACACGGTGGTCGACTCCATTCCAATGTAGTCCAGTGTCAGTATACATTAAATAGTGTATATAATCAATCCAGTGTTTAAATAAGAAACGCAACAGTTATTATAACATGCTCCGAATCAAAGGATAGTACAGATTCTACCAAGACGGCCTTCTAAAGTTCAAGACAAGAAGGAGTGCAAACCTATCGAGACTCTTGGAGACGAAACCGAGACTTCGGTACGATATTTGAAAAAGAAAACCTAAACTAAATCTACCTTACCATGCGACTATCTAGACATATCAAGCGTATAAATAACTGATGATTTATAGGTTAGGTCAGGGGTCCCCAAACTTTTTCGTTTCAGGGCGCCCTTGGTGTTTCAAGATTTTTCTGCGGCGCCCAAGTTAGAATGTAGGCCTACCTATCACTTGCAACGCTCACTTAGTGTGGTTAGGTTGCTTAATTAAAAACACATTTCAAATGCAGAAACTTCTATGTGTAAAAAGTATTAAATAAGCACATATTTGGAACGTTCATATAATTATATGATATATTTCGCGGCTCCCCTGAGAGTCAGCCACGGCGCCCTTTTGGGAAGCACTGGGTTAAGTAATATATTTTGCTTTTTGATTCACAAATTAATCCATTATTATAAAACTGCGCAGCGTGGTTGCATACATTCAGGATAAACTTCGTTTCTAGTGAGTACCTAGCGTCGAAATGAGGCTACGTTGTTTTCCCTGTTTGCCGTAAAGCCCTCTATGGGTCGTGAAAGTTTGTGCGATGACAGGCTGTATGTAGGTGTTACTTATATTATATATTTCTGGACAAGACGAAATCGAGATCGAAACAGATCTTCTCACACACACGACGACACAAGAGTCTGGGATCTTGATGTCATCTCTAAAGGATGCTGTTTGAAAATTCAGGTTTCCTGTTAAAGTTTTAAGTCCATTTTATGCATATCAATGCTCATCACAACTGGATCTAGTGTTCCAAGTGAGATTCCTACCGTGACCTACATGCATAAAATATAATAAAATTTAACGACTATGCTTATCGGAGAGGTCCTGTAAGCAGGAACAGTGGAATAAGTCACATAGTAAAAACAGTAAGTCTCAGTCAGGTCTCGACTTCACAGACATCGGACTCCTCGATCCAGAAATGTATCGAAAGGTCTGATCTCGTTCTCGCACACAGAGAATTGTGTCGTTACAGTCCCTTTTCAGAACTGGAAGGCCTCCAATGTCCATTCCTCTCCGCAATTGCAGCTTTCGTGCAAATTCATGCACGCCTTTGGAAAAATTGCTTCAAAACTCTAGTCTAATAGTTTGAGAGCCCTGCTCTAAGTGATTTGTGGATATCTCAGAAATTAATAAAATGTAAAGTACGGTAAAGTTCCCCGTACACATAACACCATGCCATGAAGGCACATTTTGGGGATGTGGGAGTAGAGTCATTCTCGATCTCACGCATTTTGGAGGTGATATGATGGCAACAACGCTCCGGTCGCCTTAACTCCCCCCCGGGGGGAGTTGCTCCCGGGTATCTATTGATTTGAGGCTGGGTTAGCTCCAGAGCCGCTTTGTGCGAGGACAAGGCCGGAAAACTTCCGAACTTAGATCACCCACCCCGGGAATCGAATCCGGGTCTCCCGCGTGGCAGTCAGACGCCCCACCGATTAGATCACCATGGCTCTAGTAAATATGAAGATTTAAAATTTTCTCAAGTTAAAAAATCCTTCTAAGTTTAACGCGACATAATTCCTTTTATTACCAAGCCCGTCTGTCTATCACAGAGACTAATTTTATTACATCTCTAAGATTTTGAGTTACGAAATTATGTATCAATATTCACCATGGCGTCTTCCCATGTATATTCAAATATGAGAAGTTTAGGAATCTTTGGTCTAAACAGTAAGGTGGTTTTCATCTGTTACAAGTAGACATGTACAGTCACGGACACTGCTCGGTTGTAACGACCTTATTGAGGAAGCACTGAAGCAAGCCATCCATGTCTGACCACCAAGCGCCTTGTGACTAGACAACCCAACCAGCATTGCAATTCTGCGGTTTGTATACCAGTCACGGGTATACATCTATGTAAATTGAGTAGTGATGCCAAAGAGAAATACGAGATGAAGATTGTCGATCGTAATGTCTCGTGTTCTCGACATGGAATAATACTCGGTCCACGTTACGTTCCATTATTTAATGTTGTTTGGGAACGAACCTGACGGACTGGGTTTATATTTTCACTCCTTGCATTACAGTAAATTCCATATTTTGCAATTATATTAATGCTTTGAACGAAAATAATCCCCAGAAAAACATCGAACACACGTGCACACCACTCTTCTCACACACATGCACGTGAAAACAAACACACAAAGCATCGTGTCCGAGATGTCAGAAAAAAGACGACATTTCATCAACTTCCGCTACCTATTTATAAGTTGTTTTAAGCGAAATTGTCCATTTTTATTCTTTCCATATATGATATCAATATCACATTGCAAACAGTTTAATTGTTTCAATGTCATTTGCTGGGAAAAAAAGTTTCGTATTACTTTAAATTCGAACATGCAAACGCAAGTATCAAAGTATTGCTTTAGACAGCACTCAAGTTTTTGAAACGTGGAAAGGTAATCATTTTACAGGAAACGTGAAAGTTGGTGTGTGTTGACAGACTGTAGCTACTGCCATATTAGTACTGACAACTAGGAAGCGTTCACAATGATCACGTGGCTGAATGTGTTTCGCTAATAAATAACTGCGGTTTTGCAACACATACACAAATACATCAAATTTTCATCCAGATTACCAACATACGAAGTGGCATGCAATTCAAAACGTTTTGCAGAAACCTCAGTTTTATAAATAAGGTTGGATGAAATTAGATAAAAAAAAATAAAAAAAAACTTTTCTTCCGCTGGGCTCGAACTCGGGTTGCCCGCATGCTAGTCCGACACGATAACCAACACTCCAAACGAGACAACACGAAACTCTTTCTCAAGTAGTCGACTGAAACGCAAGTTAATTTTCAGATTGCTAATTCCCAAGGTATAACATGCCTAGGCAGATGTGTCTTGCATTTTCTGTACTTTTGTTATTTCAGTCGTTTTCGTCTCTCCCTAGGTTAATCACGGCAATAATGAGGAATATTTTTTTGACAAAGATGATAAACAGATACACACGAATAATCACCTTCGCAAAAAGGTCAGAACTCGAGTCTGGAACCTTCGACGCGAGGTGTGTTTCTTGTTCTAACTATATCTGTGTGTTTTCGTTAGATTCATGGTATTTCGTGAGTTGATATGAATGAAGTAAATAAATAAGATAAGTGGGTGGAAGGGACTGGAGAATCGTAGCTACGGAACCATTGAGAAGATATCCATCGTTTAGATAGAGAATCTCTATATCCCCTTGTGATAGAGAACTTATTAGAAGAATGAAAATACAGACTAACTAACAAATTTGATGTGTATCCTTTCGTCAAAATGCCTAGGAAACAATATTACATACTTCTTCACTAATAGAAAAGATTAAAAAAATTGTCCTTGGTGGGGATCGAACCTTCACCTCACTGATGAAAGCTCTGTATGCTAACCAACACTCTATCAATAACATCATGTTTTCTTTTTTCCAGTCAGTCTGTTTCCTTCCTCAACACCTGAAGACGAAAATGTATGTTAATTTCTCTCATAATTGTTTCATTGTCTAGTAATAGAAACCACGTATGTTAAAAAATAGACGAATTCTTTCTGTGAAAAATCCCATGTTTCGCACATCGTGCTTCTCCATTTACTGTTATTTGGACATTCACTTGGAAGTTAAAACTTAGCTTTGTGTGTTTGTTTTCACGTGCATGTGTGTGAGAAGAGTGGTGTGCACGTGTGTTCGATGTTTTTCTGGGGATTATTTTCGTTCAAAGCATTAATATAATTGCAAAATATGGAATTTACTGTAATGCAAGGAATGAAAATATAAACCCAGTCCGTCAGGTTCGTTCCCAAACAACATTAAATAATGGAACGTAACGTGGACCGAGTAGTATTCCATGTCGAGAACACGAGACATTACGATCGACAATCTTCATCTCGTATTTCTCTTTGGCATCACTACTCAATTTACATAGATGTATACCCGTGACTGGTATACAAACCGCAGAATTGCAATGCTGGTTGGGTTGTCTAGTCACAAGGCGCTTGGTGGTCAGACATGGATGGCTTGCTTCAGTGCTTCCTCAATAAGGTCGTTACAACCCAGCAGTGTCCGTAACTGTACCTTATGCAGTACCACTCTAATAATAATTGTATAAATTCTATCGTGATTCTTGAAAGATGGCGCAAAATTGCATTAAAATTCCAATCCCACTTCCCCAGCTGAAAAATCTCACAATTTCTCCCTCAATGCGAGGAAGATAAAAAGGAACACCGTGAAGAAACACAATTCTAAAACAAGCACATTCAACCCGCCAATCCACTCGGTGAAGAAAAAGAATACGGGGCCGTTTCCATCGCCCCCAGAAGTGCCATACATCACCCCAAATGTACTACGTTATTGTTTGTTTCGCTCCAATACACTCCGGCGGTCCATTGTGATCGCTAAATAAGTTCCGTGATCTACACGCTCCATACGCGACGGTGGCCAAAAAGAGTGTCGGAGGCGGCGGGGGCACCTGGTGTAGGTATCTCATGTTATCAGGATTTTCCCACCGTTAGCACGTTACGGCAATAATTTAGGAAACGTAGCCGGTTCGACTGCGTGCGATGCCAGAATCCATTACGAGGGTGCGGGGGAAGGTTTCAACACGATTGGAGTAACCCTTTCGCTTTCAGCTGTACGATTGGTATTCCGGCGAGCTCAGGATCTTGCTTTGGAGGACTCGCTCCAGAAACAAATTCAGTTTATTCCCTCCCAGGATGGCATCCACATTATGAGTTTCTGAGAGCACGTGTGGATATCCAGCAGTCATATTTTGGACGCACCACCACTACAAGGTAATTAAAGATAATAGGTAAAACTAAAAATTGTTTCCTTAAATATTAGTCGAGACTGCTACTTTTTCTGGCGGATAATTGGCCCATGTAGTTCCGACTCATTTTTCGAAAACAAATTTCCAGACCATTCAGCTCTAACACCATAAAATCCAAGTTTTAAATGTTTGGCTCCGTTTCCTATTCATATAATCAAGTTTATTTAACATTGCTGCTTTTATATATAAAAAGAAATAAATAAATAAATAAAAAAGAGAGAGAGAGAGAGACTAAACATAAGCAGGTTCGAGTAAAAATCAGAATATAGATTTTCTTTCATTCCCAAATCCGGAAAGGGAAAAACATAAACTTTCCTTGGCTTTTCCAAGACTTTTCACTCCTCCTAGGTTCATTTTCTCTTACATTTCTACGACATTTTATTCCTTCTTCGTTGCTTCATTTTCCCTGATTATTAAACTACTTATTGATTCCTCGTGGATTTATTTTCCCTTACTTTTCAAAGTTGTCTAGGATTTCCATTTAGGTGGGTATCCTGACAAAAGATCTAAACGTTGACGTGTATTATGAGCCAGGGCTCCACATTTCTAAATTCGTTCCCAACAGAGAAAAGAAACATCCTACCCTCTGAGAATATATGTACAGCCAACGGCAAAGATTAACAGAAACCAATTTGTCCATCACCATGTTCATTGCTTCTGTTTTCGGCAGTGTGCAGTTCAAGAATTGGAACAAAAGCACTAATATGAAAAGTTGAACCTCTGCTCGAACTTAAGTAAAATTCAATTTCCTTAAAACGCATAGGACGAAGGTAAAAATACCAATGGACAATTTGCCTACTTTTATTTTTACCAATAATTACCTTTACATAAATATTCATCAATAATTAACTACCAGGACTTTAGTTTTGAGGGAAATAACCTATAATTATACAAATGGCGCCTCAAATTGTTGTAGAATGGACTGTGGTTATACAAAATTGTATTCCCTCCTCCAAAAAGAAAAAAAAGACTACACTTTGCTCGTTTTATTGCTGTAATGACCCAATTTGAACTAAATTAGGCCTATAAGATTTTTCTTAAAATTTCTGAAATCTTCTCCCCCTTCCTACATTTTGAACAATTCGAACACATATTTCAGTACAGAAACTGATATGTATTCTACTGTATAATTTTCCATAAACTAGAGAATCACTCCACGACAAATGCGCAAACTCTCATCAGCAGTGAGAAAAAAGTACTTGTCAGTTTTCCTCACCGTGTAAGTATATCCATTATGTATTTGCGTAACTTTAAACTCAAAAGTCACTCATAACTAATATGTTTAATTCCACTAGCAATGTATACTTCAGAGCCGCGGTTGTCTAGTCGGTACGGCGTCTGACCACCAAGTGGGGAACACGGGTTCGATTCCCGGTGTTGGTGATCTAAGGTTGGAATTATTCCGGCCTTGTCCCCGCATAAAGCTGCTCCGGGGCTCACCCAGCCTCAAATCAGTGGGTACCTGGTGGCAACCCTGGGAGACAAAGGTGGCCGGAGCGTGGTGCTGATCACATCAGCTTCAAAATTTGCCGAGATCGAGAATGTGTGGGGCCATACGCCCACATTCCCTAAATGTGTCTTCATGGCAGGGTGGACTTTACCCTACCTTAGCAATGTATACTCCCGTTACATAATCACCTGGGCACTCATTTCTGCTACAGTCGGAACTATACAGGCACAAGAAATTCCCGCGAAGCCCACATAAATACCATATGTAAATACTCAATCCCCAATACATTCCGAAGAGTCTGTGGGGCTTACGCAATCACATCAAACTATATATTTTTATACTTTTCATTATATTCGTATATACTAGTATTGTCTATTTTTAAGCTTTTCTGACACTTTTGACTAATAGGGATGATGGGAGTGAATGATGATCAAGATTAAATTGATGAAGGAACACTCACAGCAATGCTGAGGTCAGGCGTCTAACATGGAACACACTCAACGGATCGGTCAACAAAGCGCAAAGATGCAGTCTCAATTAGTATCATTACAACAAATGTGTTTTGAAAGGCACAGTCTCTCACGCGTCGATAAATACATTCATGATCTTACCACCGAAGATTCAGGGCTCGAATCCCGACTTAATTATGATTTGTAAGTGTCTATTAATGAATTAATGAGTTAACATTTTTGTATCTTGGCACATAATTATGTCATTCAAAGTATACGAGAGGGAATCCTCTTATCTAAAATCTTTAATTTAAAGTTAAAAAAGGGGTGTAAAGAGCCAATTGAGAAAGGTTAAAATTGCAAGGTTGTAAAGGGACCTGCACAGGAGATACACAACATATTAAAAAGGTAAAGATACACTAAAAACTTTCTCAGAATCAGAGTAAGAGGTCTACTCTTCTCAAAAAGCTAGAAACAATTTCATCAGTCATCCTCATATCGCGATTCGCCAAAGATGGCGAAAAAGCTACACAGAAATAAGAATATAAGCATAGAATATAACTGAGACAGAGCATAATTTTGTAAATAGGAATTGATATCTCCAGGATTCTAACCCGAGATTCCTTGCCGAAAAACTTTACCTCCTCTACAATGCCTTTACCCCAATTTTAAGCATTCAAGAACGCAATTGGGGAGCAAGTAGGACTTCGTGCCGTGCATGGAGAGAGGATGCTAGGGAAGATCTCTGGGACGGATCACATTGAAAGTCACCGGGGAGGAGGAAAATATGCGCACGC
Source organism: Lepisma saccharinum (assembly GCF_977018435.1). Lineage (NCBI taxonomy): Eukaryota > Metazoa > Arthropoda > Insecta > Zygentoma > Lepismatidae > Lepisma > Lepisma saccharinum. The sequence goes on from NC_139253.1 coordinate 43,247,444, forward strand.
ACAATACTACAAACTGGTTGCAAAACGATTTTTCAGTTTTTCCTTCCTACATTTCCCACCGGTTTACCCTCCATAAAATAAATACGATCCACCAACGTGGAAGTCTCCAACCCACGGGGAGGGCGGCCTGCCTTGAATGCGTAACACGTCACGGCTTCCTTCCGAGCCATGTGGGTTGCCGCCATGCCAGGAAAAAACACCACCTGAAGAGGCTGGAACAGCAGGCGCGGCTTAGGGAAAGGGCTGGTTCCCTTCTCGTTCTCTCCAGGTGACCCTTGTATCCCTTAAGTTTTCATTTGCACTTCCCGCCGAAATAAATAAACGTCACTTCCAAATGACTCCACGCAATTTCGTCTTATTTGTATTCGCATCACAAGCACAATAAAGCAATGAAATAACCTCATTCGGTGTAGAACTCGTACGCGGTGGTCCTGTCGGTAGAGAGTCTGACATCTAAGCGGGAAACCAGGTTCGATTCTCGGGCTACGTGACTTCAGGTGGAATTTTTTTTCCGACAATGCTTCCGCATAAAGCAGTTCTGGGTACCTGAGGGCAATGCTGGGTTGTGAAGACAACCGGGGAGTGGTGTTGATCACCACCTCCACTGACAGAGGTCGAGCATGTGTGAACCCTATATCTACGCCTCCATCACACGATGCAAGCACGGCCTAACATTCTACTTTTTGGTACATAATTTTTACAAGAGACAAATCGTGACGACCTTGATACGGTCCGGGTATTAGTATGTGGCTACTAGGTTTGGCCTTCATGGCTAAAAGAAGAGAAACCATAAACACATATATTCTGTGTATAATATTTCTGTATCGTGCTACAATGCATGTGAATGTTTCGGACATAACATCCAATTTCCAATTAAATATATTCTTTGTTCACCGTCTGGTTTTTATCTTGTGCAACTATAGTGCAACTATAGTTATAATATTAACCTGCATTACAATGTCCCTCACTCGAACATATCAGACCTCTAGTTTTATATGCTATCCGAAACATTTGGAATCATACAAGTAAGTAACCATTGGCATTCTAATGATGAAGCAGCTACAGGTTATTTTACTTTGAAAACGATGTATAATTAAAACCTTGCGGGTGTTGCCATAAAACACAAACTTTATCAACGCGCTGAGGTCATTCAGTGTGAACAACTTTTGCTTGGTTCGTTTCGACGCTACGAGGCCTCGGAAAACGGCAGTTTATCCTGAGTGTATGCAACCAAGCGGCGCTGAGTCACGGTTGTCACTGACAGTTCATATCTTCTGTCCGAACAATTACAAAATGTTTACCACAACAAACAGACTGCGTAATTAATCAATGCAAGAGCCACCCTTTGGACAGGCCTTACTAACTACCTAGTACGAAAACATTTTTTAAAAATAAGAAAAGAAAACGTAACATGCGTGTGATAGTTCAGTCATGTCATAATTAAGAGAGGTTGAACCGTACAACTTCATCCCCCTGACATTTCAGCTGGCAAGTCATGCTTGCATGTCGTATTATCGCTTTCACTATGTTTTCCGGCAGGTCAGGAGGATGGCAGTAGCAACCGTGAATCTGTGCAGTTGGGTTGCATACATACAGGATATACCGGTAAATGCAATTTTCGAGGGCTTGTATTGGCAGACGAGATAAACATCAGCAAAACGTTATCAAGAAAAGTGGTTTGCCTTGATGCCATATGCGCGCGTGTCAAAGTTTGTCGGTGTTCTACTTCGACATTATCTATACTCCACGAGGCCTTAAAAAGATCGCTTCGCGGGCTTGCAGCAGACGACAATATGGGGTTTGTCTGCGAGAACCAATCAGGTCCGCGAATGAGCTAGCTCGCTGCACCCTTCTGCACCTCTGCCTCTTGCTATCTCGGCCTTATTGTTCGGCTGAGGAGCAGACGACACGAGAGTATCGGCAACAGTGTGCGAGCGACGTCTGCTGTTAGCCCGCGAAGCGCTCTTTCTAAGGCCTCCTGCAGTATAATACATCTAATAGTCTGTTCTTTCTCGAATGTCCAATACGCCTATAAAGGTCTCGTTTTAACGTTACGTATTTCACCTCTGACTTATCAGTAGTTCCTAATCCGAAACGTATGGAAGCCCGTGAGGAAAAATAACACGTTTCAACACTGCGACTGTTTTGTAAAATATGCAGGCATTTATGTATGTAATTATGCACGTTATAATAGCAATACAAAATTGCACAGTGAAAACGAGCGCTCTATCATAAATTAAGCAAGTTGCAATTTAATTTTTGATAAATAAATTTAAGTGCTTCCAAAACATAGTACTAGAACAACACGGTGGCTAATGTCTGAAGAAAAACGAAGAAAAAGAACACACTAACATCGGTGGCGTAACGAAGGGGGGGTTTGCCGACCTCCGTGGCGGAGAGGTCAGCAGAGCGCGTTATGACGCCAGAGGTGCCGGGTTCGAATCCCGGCCTGGCATGAGTGTTCTTTGTGAGTGTCCCTTCATCAATTACATCATATCATCACTCATCTCATCTTCGTGAATAACCAAAAATAGCAGAGAACTAAGTAAAGCCAAATTAATCCAGGAGTTGGGTAGCGCGGTTTCGTTAAAAAAAAAAATACCAAATACACACAAACATGAGAAAATACTACTTAATACGAATGAAAATAAGCCGTTACAGCTCCTTCTTTACGGTCATAAATAGGGAAAGGAACTTTAGGTAATTAAATGTTTTTTCTGCGATAAGATACAGACCCTCATTTTTGCCAAAATTCTGATTATAGCCTTATATGTCAACACAGCAAATTTTATTTTACATAAAAACACATATTTTCCAGTTTTCCGTATGTAAATACATATTTTGCGAATTTTCATTTTAAATACATAAAATCGCTCATTGACTTCATCCACCTCGAAATCCTCGAAGGAAAAATGTTTATAGGCTACTCTGCACCTCTTTCATATCGAGAGTGCTAGGTTTGTTTTGTCTTTGAACACCCTCGCTGGCAGACTTCTGGCACCTCGCCTACGATCCTATTGGGAGAAAATAGCTGTAAGTAGTAGCTGGGGCTGGCTACACGTAATGATAGCAAGGCTTTTTAATGAAGCAATGCAGCTATTGTGGCCGGAAGGCATAACATTTGACAATGTTCTTCTCCTCGTGACAGATGCTGCAGCTTACATGAAAAAAGCTGCAGTAGGCCTTGCCGTTAGCTACCCCAAAATGGTGCACGTTAAATGTGTGGCCCATGCGTTGCATAGAATATGTGAAAAGATAAGAGCTCTTTATCCCAATGTCGATAAACTGGTTTCAAATGGCAAGAAAGTTTTTATCAAGTTGGCTAGAAGAATAGACAATTTTAAACAAAAATGTCCTGAGGTTCCCCTTCCCCCTACACCTGTAGTTACGCGATGGGGCACTTGGTTGGATGCAGATGTTATGCCCAGAAGTTTGAAAAAATTGTATCTGTTGTAAATGATCTCGACAAAGAAGAATTCTGCAAGAACTGTTGATGGAGCCCTCCGTAAAAGTCGAATTGGCATACATCTCAACAAACCTGTCCATTCTCTCTAATTCCATATGAAAGCTTGAATCGTCCGCGAACACTTTGGCAGCTTCCATTGTTAAAGTCCGTATAGTAGAATCGAAACTGCAAGAACTCACTGGATCTAAGTGTCTAAATGTACAGAATTTTTTGGGAAAAAACAAGGATTTCAAACTTTGTGCCAAATTGCATGTGTTTTGGAAAGTGAAGTAGAGGAAGAGGAAGCTTTGGAAAACTTAAGCGTTAGTGACATTTCGTGATTCAAATATGCAAGAATTGTTTCTTGTGACGTGGAGCGATCTTTCTCACAATATAAGATGCTTTTTAGAGATAATCGTCACAGATTTACAATGGAGAATTTGGAAAAAACTATGGTGATCCACTGCAACTCTTCCAAAAAATTGCTCGCTAAGAGGTAATCATTTAGAAACTAATTTCAGGTGTTTAAAATGCATGTTATAGTTTGTTTTTGTTACCAAATGTTTTTATTTTTGTCACATATTTTCCTGTTTTTATCACATATTTTCAACATTTATGACACATAAAAAATAAATATTTCTGTGTTTTTTAGCACATAAAGTTCCGTTCCCTAGTCATAAAACCCCATTCTTCGACTGCGTAATGAGCATGATGCAAAAGTTATGACCACAGTATGAACTCCAAGTTTGTACAAGGGAGAGTCAAATGAAAACCATAATTTGATTTTGTTTCTTATCTAGTAGATTTCAGGGTTGCACAAGTTTGCTGCATTTTAGCAAAGACTTATTGCTGATCTACATATATTTTCAACTTTGCGTTACTGCCTGTATACCTTAAGAAGAATAAGTCTTTTAGGTTCAAGTGCAGTTACTTATGAACCACGGCTAAGGCCTTTCCACCCATCTGTTTGCGAACTTGGGCCGTTGTCAAACTTTTTCCTGCATTAGTAAACTTGCTGGTGTCGTAAGCATGCAGATATATATTTTCATTTGTCGAGAAATTTCTGTAAGTCTTAGGCTGAGGGCAATAAACCACTCCTCTTCACTGGTACAAGTGTGTCTAGGAGGTGCCATCTTTACAAAAAAAATAGCGTTCTCACTTGATTAGTGTTGCTTGATTTGTTGTTTTAAGTCCACTTTATGCACAGGAAAGCTAATCGGGACTGGACCTACAGTTTAAAGTGGAATCCGAACCACTGTGCCATGTGCCTCCACCGGGTATCGAACCCGGGACCCCTTGATTACAAGGCGACGACGTTGCCTCTACGCCATCGGGGAGGCCTTTGATTAGTGTTGCAGCCTTGAGGTCGTTTTGTCAATAACAGTTGGCACCTCATGTAAATTTGAACTGTATACGGTCTGTCCTACAATTTTTATTGGGCTTCTACGGTTCTCATTTGACTCGTGTAATAGTTTGCTTGCATCCGCACTTGAAAAAGTGCGTAAATAACAGCGGACCCCCAAGAGACCCCGCTATATTCGTCAGTCATTTATTCGAGGTCCATAGAAAACGTCGTTGATTTACGCGCAGTTATCTCCACCCCCGGCAATTGCGGGTGGTGTGAAGGGTAGGTGCAAAGGCCCGCGGGCGCACCCTTCCCCCATGCGGTTAATTCATTCGGGAAGTGATACCCTAACGACACGGTGAAACGGTCACGTTTACTGCGCTTTGGTAATGAACGGTCCTTTCACAAGAAATGACCTGTCAGGAGGTGAGGGCGGCCAGAGAGGACAAAGTGTCACGTGTCGAAGGGGAGGCCATTGTTTATGTCATCATCAGCTGCTAATTCTTCTTGCGAGCGTTAGGAAAGCTCCGTTTTCGGCACGAAAAGCTACATTTGTTTCGCCTACATGAAGGGTCAGTTCTTCACCGCTCTTGCTGCCACATCTCTGCGTCGATTTACGGTATTTAGAAAGAGAGAGAGGGGGGGGAAGTGATGTGTTGCGCTTTCGTCATTTAGGAAAAGCAACAAAAGATGAAATGCAGTATTAAAGTTATGAAAAGACAGGGAAATAAGAATTAAAATAAAGTTCAACGCAAATAAAAGGGAGTGTGATATAGCGTACAAAAATATACGTAGGTTAACTCTTTTTATTTCATCTGGGCATTGATTGAATAACATAGTCACACCTGGTATTGGCCTCCGACACGACCAATGTTGCCAGTACACCTCGTAAATTCGAAAAGGAAAAAAAAAACGTTTTGTGAATATGTCATAATTAAGAAAAAATATAAATATGATGACCAAAGCAGTAATTTATTTTATTAAAAACATAAACTAAACGTAACGTTTCAACCTTCTAGCAAGGTCTTCATCAGACCCTGCGTACTTTTGTACTTGATACAGGGTCTGATGAAGACCTTGCTAGAAGGTTGAAACGTTACGTTTAGTTTATGTTTTTAATAAAATAAATTACTGCTTTGGTCAGCATATTTATATTTTTTCATAATCATGGAAACAAGGCTTAATGGTGTTATGTCATAATTAATCCCACAAATCGTCTGCCATGACTACAATGCGTAAACATTTATCTTTATTTCATTATTTTTACAGGAACATATAACGAAAACTACTGCCTAAACTTAATACGTGTTTATCTACTAGCTTGTAGACATAAAAAATTAAAGCCAATTTGAAAGTAATATTCGGATAACAAGTCACTTTATGAAGATAGGTAAATTGGGCTTGGAGATTCGAACCATTAAAATGTAACATCAGCAGGAAGAGAAGCTGTATTTAAAGCTTAACGTCCACTGAGGCGGAGAAAGGAGGCAACAGAAAGCAACGGACGCGTTTACGGCGTCTCAGTGGGCGATAACCTGCAGATTTCTGGCACGGAAATTCCGCGCTTCGGTTCCGTGCGTCTCCATGTAGTGGGTGTTACACCACTTGAAGCAGACAACAGAAGTTCTTTAGCCGCGTCTCTCCGCGTTTCAGTGGGCGATATGCTTAAGTCAGTTAACCTTTTATTTGTAATTTTGAGGTTAGGCCTTTTGGTAACTGCTAACGGCTGAATTAAACTACCAGCAGAAAAACAAACAACGTTTGGGTAAAACGCGATACTCTAAGCCCAGTTTTAGTTCAATATGTTTGTTTGAAACACACGTTATGTAATAAGTGGCATCACAAGTGACAGGAAAACACTAATAAATCGAGTATACATGCATAGACTTCAACAATGTTTTTGTATTTCTGTGACCGTAGGAGAAAGTCTATTCTAGAAAATTCAGTTACTTTTCTAGGGCTCTCTATCAAAATTTTAATAGTCTTAACAAGCCCAGTCGACAGTGTTTTGTGAAATGCTCTTCGTACCATTCTGTCTTGAAGTTCGCATTTCAACTACACGGGCGTACATACTTAAAGCGTATACTGTTCAAGTGTATACTGGGATATTACATACTCGTTGTATCAGTTTGACCTATCCACTTTAAACGCTACATAACAGTAAAATTATAAGATCACTTATACACATGGACAGCTGTATTAGAGATGAACGTGAAGGTACTCAAATCCATCAAGAGCACCACAAAGGTATTCGCACACAAAATAATCCACCTCATATCTTACGAGGTCACAATCCTCAGAATAAACATGTATAGTTTTCTTTAATGTCATCTGCTAAATTCCACACAGAGACTTCCTCGTTGCAGAATCTTAAGGGCTAAAATAACTTCCGAAGAACTTATCCTCCGTGCAGCAGCCTCCCTTAAATTCTGCTGAGCTTCGCTTGTTCAAAAGTTGCCAGATAACTTTATCTAGGTCTTACACCACCGGCCTTATTTTTGTGCTGCGTCCGTGGTTGAACTGAGGTTCAGAGCTAAGAGCTCCGTTACGCCGGTCTTTGCCTCCCAAACTTCTGAGGTTCATCTTTAACTACTGTATCGAGCACTACAAGTTGAAATCTGCACACGTACTGTGGTTTAACACGGAATAAATTGCAACAAAAGCTCTGTTTGCATTTCTTGAAATAGTCCTGATCCACATAGCAAAAGTTCACCTAAATCTGAAGTGGCCTTTTCCGTCATTTTGAGCCGCCATCTTGAATTTTACTAATATACGTTATTTATTCACAAAAACGAGCCTATCTTTTTTTATAATGGATCGATTTTCACGTTCTATACACCGTTAGAATGGTAATTTCATTATCTTCAAATTGTGCATCTTCTAAATGGCGTATGTGGTGTGTTTATTTTGTATTAATAAAAAATTCAAATAGAACAATTTATTAATTGCTCTTGCAGTTACCCTGTACGTTTACCATGTTAATATTTCTGCACAACATGTTTTGATCTTCTTCCTGTGTTATACTGTGTAATTTTGCACTGTACAGCCTGTATAATGTAATTGTCATTCCCTGAATTATTAACGATTAATGCCATTGTTTTGTTTGTTGTAAATGCAGTTTGTTGTGTAACGGACCCCACGACCCAGCAGGCCCAATCCCCAAACAAAAACAGTTACTGAAGCCGTGGCTGTCACCATGGACAATTTCGAAGAAGATATGTGTGCCTTATGCTACAAACCCTTGAGTATAGACGCAGTTGTGACGTTTCAGAAAGGTTTCCACGTTGTCCGACGTTCTCAAAAATACTGGGCAGGGCTACCAGCAGATCATTTTATGGAACAAGTCCTTATGGCAAGCCTAAAATCCAGCGGAGGCTTCACAAGAGGAAGGGGAATGACGGACTCTGAAGTAAATGTGTGGTTGCAGTCAATGACACCATGCGCTGAAGTGAACTGTGCCATGCAAGAGTTCAGTGGGGTGAAGTACAACACAAGGAAACATCTCAGGCCCGAAGTCGAAGGGATGCTGAAGATACAGACAAGTTGCTGGAATATCTTACTGACAGAAACCCATTTCAAGCGGATTCCCCGTTGCGCAGCGTAACATCATGTGTGCGTGCATCAGAGAGAGCGAACGTTGATCGTGCAGAAGAAGTAGGAGAAAGCATACTTCTTTCTATGGTTGGTAAAAACGTGCAATCTTACACCTTTAAACGAAGTGCACAGGCAGTGACAATGGCAAATAAAGTTTAATAAGGAAGTCTTACAAATCGATCCCTGCATCGTGTGTCAGCGACTCGCTGTGGTGGTAACTAGTAAAAGTATGCCAACAGTAGAGCTCTTAAAGCACGAAATGTGCAGCTATCCAGCAGCACTCTTGGATTCAACCCTCCTTCTACGACAGACGAATAAATCAGTTCTTGCGGATGCCTTGTGGCTGCTGTTAAAGAAACACAGCAAGCCAAACCTGTCAGCAGCGTTCACATTCTGAATGGAGGGGCTCTGTTACATCATGTAGCATGGACTCAAGGCGTTAGGTTTTAGACATCTGCAAGAACTACGCACTGCACATTCAACATCATTATGGAAGTGCAATCATTGTTTTTGATGGATATTCAGATGGTCCATCTGTAAAAGATGCAACCCACTCCAGAAGATATGGAAAGGATGGCAGCACTTACGTCCTAAGAATCCTTAACAGCAACCTTGTCATCAAAAAAGAAAACTTCTTAGCAAACAAAGTGAACAAACAATGGTTCATTCACATGCTCAGTTCCCATCTAGAAAGAATTGGCTGCCAGTGTGTACATGCAAAAGGAGATGCGGATGTATTAATTGCACAGACTGCGGTGGAAGTTGCTTGCGAGAAGGATGTGATTGTTGTCGCTGGTGATACCCATGTACTGATTCTTCTTTGTCACCACACACACGTTGAGTGTAAGAATATTTTCTTCCATCTCAGATTAAGAAAGGGAATGCGCATCCCGCATCTGTGGCATGTTCAAGCAGTCCAGAGTAGCTTGGGAGTGAACGTCATTAAAAATCTTCCGTTCGTACATGCCTTTCAAGGATGCGACTCTACGTCTCAGTTTTTCGGCGTGGGCAAAGGGAAAGGTCTGAAAATGCTCATGAAAGGGGCAGATTTATGCAAATGTGCAGACATCTTTAATGACCTATCAGCAACTATCACAGATGTGGTAACAGCAGGTGAGAAAGCAACAGTCACAATATACAATGGTTCAGCATCAGACAGTCTTGATGTGCTCAGATTTAAACGGTTCAGCGAAAGAGTTGTACGAAATACTTTGTCAATTAAGCCGCAGTCCCTTCCACCAACGTCAGCAGCCAAGTTCCACAGTATGAGAGCTTACTACCAAACTAAAATGTGGAGGGGAAATGATTGGCTGCTACCAACAGAATGGGGATGGTTCATTGACGATGGACAACTACTCCCAATACTAACAGATTTACCTCCTGCACCCTAACAATGTCTTGGAAATGGTCCGTTGCAACTGTAACATAGACTGTGCATCAAGTCATCCTTCTTGCCGAAAGCAAAATCTCGACTGTTCACCTGCATGTGGAGAATGTCGGGGTTCAGCCTGCTCCAGAAGTCTACGTGAGTGCAGTATACCGCATGAATTCGAAGATGAAGATAAAAATGACGATGAATTCCATGAGTTTTATAACATATTAAACAATTAACGTTTATTAACACTAATAATATTATAATAATACACTACTGTACACCTATACGCACCATCTGATCATTAATTTATTCCTGATATCTCGTTCTTTTTTGTTATTCCCACTGTCATTCATTAAATTTTGGTTGATTTGATACTGAACATTATATAATAGTGTGTATATGGTTATGTGTGAAATTCTTAACTTGTTGAAGTGATTTGAAACATTGTAATTGACATTGAGTGCTGTGAAAATAAAATAATTACGATTTTTACTACAATTACCGCTACTTTTCATTGCAGTGACATGTTAATTTCATACTAATGGGGACACTGAAAAAAAATCAGGATAATTGCAAGTTAACAAACATATTTCACCCATTTAAAAGATTTCACCATTTAATATACGCCATTTAAAAGATGCACAATTTGAAGAGAATGAAATTACCATTCTAACAGTGTATAGAACGTGAAAATCGATCCATTATAGAAAAAGATACGGCCGTTACTGTGAATAAATAACGTATATTAGTAAAATTCAAGATGGCGGCTCAAAATGGCGGTCAAGGTCAATTCAGATTTAGGTACACTTTTGCTATGTGGATCAGGATCATCTACCAAAAAATGCAATCAGAGCTTTTGTTGTTGCAATTTGTTCCGGGTAAGACATCTTACTTCAATACTTTGACTAGCCTAGTAGGGTTCACTGGAGTCAAGAAAGTATGCAATATATATGCATGCACTAAAGCAGGACTTGCCAGAGCGAAAAAAAAGTTCTGTGTATGTACTTACTCAGGGACGGCGACAGGGGTGGGTACAGGTGGGCAAGCGCCCACCCAAAAATTCCTGTGCCCACCCGATTGCCCACCCAATCAAATTCAATAAGTACATATACTTGGGGATATATGAATGATTCAATAAATAAGTGTATTCTGGTGTTCATAACATGTATATTTGTTACATATACTTATGAATATTATCTATGCTAGAAATGTTCACATATTATCAACCCATAAAAAGCTAATTTTGTCATTAGAAAGTGAAAGTAATTGCTAGAGCTGTTGGAACAAAAACTGTGATCAAATGAACACTTCCATGATTAAAAGCAGCTAGTAGGTTTAGGAGGCTCAAAATTATGCAAGGTATGATCAAGATTAGATCAGAATTTAGGGTGAACTGCAGCTCCGGGCCTTCACTGAAAAAGACTGCATTGAAGAGAACCACATAATGAGAAAAAAATAGGTACTTCGGATGTGATAAAAAAAAATATAATAACAAACTACACCATGTAACTTAGCGAGAATTTATAACTGAAACTGTGCAAAGGGGATTGGAGTGAGGTCTTGGTGCTGTAATCTCCAGGCCTCCACATACGTATATAAATCCCGGCCTGGGAATGGTTAAAATAATCTCCAAATAAACAAATAAAAACATCATCTTGGCGTTACTTCCTCCAGCAACACAATAAATTATTTCGACTTTTTAATTATTATTATTATTAGAATAATTTAATCAAGAATACTTAGATGGGAAGGCCATGTGACACGAATGGGAGAGGAAAGAAGACTTTACAGGATTCTTGTTGGGAAATCTGAAGGTAAGAGACCTGTAGGAAGGCCAAGACGCAGATGGAGGGATGACGTTGAGATGGACGTAAAGGAAATCAGTAAGGATGGATAAGATTGGATTGGTCTTGCCCAGGATAGGGACAATGGAGAGCTTGTGTTGCTGCAGCCATAAACCTTAGGGTTTAAGTATGCTAGAGAGTATAGTATAGTTTTAATTAACTCTGCATTGAAATTCCAGAAGTGTCACTTTTTTATTTCATTACAATTTTTATATACCTGTCATCTTCAAATATCAATATGGTATGTGGAATATCAACTTTATATTCGTTCTACTAATAAGAAGGAATCACAAAAAATCACAATACCGAAGTGAATAAATTTTAATAAACCAGTTATGTATAGAAAAAGCTACAGAATTATTCAATTGCTAATGAGTGGCTTATCCTATTTAGAAATAATCGTTCCACACATAAATTTTGCCACATAAATCAGCCGAAAATGTCAACAGAATCTGTAGATGCAGCTGATGTAAAGAAAGAAAGTTAAGTCACAAAGTATCCAGAAGATGATTTTGTTACTTTGTTCTTAAGCCCACTTTTATGCTCAGATAGGCTAATCGGGACTAACCTTACAGTTTAACGTGTAGTTCGAACCAGTGTGCATTGAGCTTCCAGCAGAGGAGGGGGGAGTCGTACACATGACCTCTTCATTATAATGCGACAGCGTTATGCCATTGGGGAAAAATATACAGAAAGAACTTGCACCAAACGTATCATTTTATCACCACAGAAGGTGAATAAACGAATAGCAAGTTAGCTAATAATCTCTTCAATTCTGAACAGATTTTTCAATCTTACTTGTTTATTACTTATGAGTAGAGACGTGAAGTTTTCATTTTAACGATAACACCGAAAAGTTGAGGAAAACAAAATAAAGTGTTTAAAATGTATTTGGGTAGGTAAGGGAGGCAAGTTTTCGGTGTTTCGGAATCGCAAAATAACGGGAATTATGCCATGTTTCAGAATAACATCGAATTTAACACTTTAACGCGAAAAATGCCGCAAAATATGCAATATAAACGGGGCATAACACTTGTTCTGTTCAAAAAGACCTACCTGAAGCACTATTCTGTCATTTGTAGTGTAGCTGGTGAAAGCTCGATTCAAAGATACTATCACACTTCATTTATTGCAGTTTGGCGCAGACATGACTGACAGTGTTTAACCTCGTCCTGAAATAGAATTTCCAGAAGGAAATTTCGTAGGAACGAATTTTTTTTTAGGGAGAAGCACCTGTTGTGTTTCGGAAGTGGGGGGGGGGAATGTGTGTGTACACAAAACGGTATTTTGAGGTCGCAGAGGGATTTTTTGGCACTGTTAGGGAAATGTAATGTGTAGGATTGTGCAAAGATTTGGGTGTTATCATTCAATAAACATTTCATATTTAGTAAAGCTGATGAGATGAAATAGTTTTCCAAATGGAAGAAATTTGGTCATTTCTCACAAAGGTAAGCCATTTTTTTTGTCATTAAAACTAAAACAATGTGAAAATCTTAAGCATACAAGGAACAGTAAAAATGCATGTAAAAATAACACCGAATTCTACCCTAAACCGCGAAAAATAGCACCGAATTGCAGTAGAAAATAACATCGATATTTAGGGAAAAATAAAACGAAAACTTCACGTCCCTACTTATGAGTAGAACTCGGATTATTAGGTTCTAAAAAGCATGCTTTTAGGTTCCTAAAATAGGCTCTAAAGATATTAAAAGAGGTTCTAAAAATCTTAAAATAGGTTCCAAAAATTCTGAAATAGGATTTAAAAATATTAAATCAGGCTCAAAAAATCCTGAAGTATATGTTCCAAAAAATTTAAATGGTACAAAATTCCTGAAAATTGCTGATTAGATAGATTCATTTAAAAAAATCACAAGAACCGTAAGAAGTTTTAGTAGGTATATATAACAACCAAATGTTAATTTTCTAACCAAATTTTCATTTGTATGCTTAATTTTGAAAATTATCCACAAATTATTGTAGTATTACTATACTTTTGCTGTTAGCAGAAGTTGGTTCTTGGTATGAAAAATGAATTACGTAAGTATAATTTGCTGCACAATATCAGGGTGACTGCTCACTGGGAATTCTTTGAATTCCTGGAATTATACGTGAATATTGGCTCTGGGAATTGTGCTTGAATTTTGGTAAAACATGAAAAAGAGGTACAAGCAGACGCTTTATCTTATCTTTTAATTGACTTTCAACTGAAACATAGTCAGTGGTAAAACGTTACTTAGTAAGGCGTGAATGCTACAAAAGAACCGAACTGACGTGAAAGTGAGCAAGACCACACGTATCAGAAATTTGCACTTTGGACTGTGCAGGCAGTGGCGGCGATTAGAGGGGACAGTTCCACCCGCCACATTTTGCCACTTCTTTCCCCCACACTATGGCCTGTTTATGCTAAGCCTTTTCTACCAAGAAAAAGTATATTGTCCTTGCCCATCAAACGTTAGCACCCAATCGCCACTACTACAAACATTCAGATAGATTTGTCAGTTGTAAAAACCTTATAAGCTTAAAAAAAGTGACCCCCAAGGAGTAAGAAAAAACTTTCAGTCAAAAACTCCTACCATGAAAATACTATGCTCAGGAAAATGCATTTAAATTACGAGAAACTTCACGATTGTCTACCATTGCACTTTCTGTCACTGTCGCCAAATAAAACCAAGTATGTGTCTTGTATTTGCAACACAAGCTTAAACCTAATTCACATTTATTTCACTGTATTAACATGCATGAAAGAATGTGATTAGCATAGGCGTAGCTAGAACTTTATATTTGGATGCACAAAGAAAAAAATGAGGTCTTGTACCTTTTTAATAGCATATTTTGCAACACAATCACTTGACTCTTTAACTGCACTGATGTTTGTAAAGGAATATAAATTCACTAAATGACAGTGTTGAAGATTTCTGAATATATGGAGTAGAAAAAAAAATTGCATAGAAATTACACACACACACAATGTTCATAAATGTTACAAACAAATACATCAAAATACACGTCATCTATAACAAGAGACGTCTGTCAAAAGGTACAATGTTCTCAAACTCATCAATAACTTCATTTACATCAATATTATAGACTAAGCTTTTTCCTGTTCCACAAATAGCAAGAACAGGGCTTCCAATTTATCCTGCTTCTGAGTTGCTCTTAATTTAGTTTTAACTTGGGTAAGCTTGGAGAAAGCTCTCTCTCTCACACGTGCTGCTTGTGACAGGTATAGATGAAAAGCGCTGTAGTACAGAGTAGAATGCAGAAAATATCTTCTTTCTCCAATGACATCAAAAAATCGAAAATCTATAGACACTCGTTTCATCAGTGATAATGCACACGTTTGTACCAAGTAATGACATTTTCAACTTTTTACAAACTGCAGCTTATTTTCTCTCTTATTGAAATATCAGTCTTTAATTCTCTTCGATAATAGGCACACCCGGCACACCCCGTAGCTACGCCTATGGTGATTAGAATGTATGGCTGCGCATGTGTAAACACTTCCTTGAAATAATTGTGCCCATCAGAGAGAAAGAGAAAGGAAATGGAACAAGATGTGAGAATAGATTAGAACAGAATAAAGAAGAAAACAAGAAAAGGAAAGGGAAAAAAGCGGGAGTGTAAGAGAGACGGGGATGCATACGTCTTGCATACAAATATATACACTGCCCTCCAGAAATTAAGCAACAACAAGAAAATGTAAGGTAAAAGAAAAAACAGTTGAAGAAAAGAGAAGAAGAGTGGTGGGCACGCTGAAAGAAAGCAACGAATGTGTTAGGGAAAACAGGTGAGTCATAAAGTGCGATCATCGTGCCCTCGCACGGATTTCTGGCGTACCAGGTATGGGAGTCGAAGAAGCGCGTGCACGGAAGAGGTGTGTGTCTCTATCTGGAGAGTGCAGAGGTGAGTCAAGTTCGCGGAAAGGGTCGAATATGGCAACCAGGCATCATTTGGCTGATGAATTAAGGTGGCGTGCCATCGGTAGACTAGAAGCAGGGCAGCGTCAGGTCGAAGTGGCCAGGTGGCTCAATCTCGATCGTTCAGTTGTCAGCAGGTTATGGAACAAGTTCCAGAGAATGCAAAATGCATCGCGGAGTTTCAGTGGAGGTCGATCGCGTGTGACATCGGTCAGGAATGACCGATATATCTGTTTGACAAATCAACGTAACAGGTCCGCAACAGCTACCCAAGTGCGTACAGCAGCTATTGCTGCCACAGGATGGCCTATGTCAACGAGTACAGTACGCAGACGGCTACACGAGGGTGGGTTGTATGCCAGGAGACCAGTGTTGTGTATACCACTCACCCAGCGTCAGAAGACAGCCCGCTTACGTTGGGCACGAGAACATGTGAACTGGACACTGGACCAGTGGCGGTCCGTTCTCTTCACTGATGAGTCCAGGTTCTCACTGGACAGTGATTTGCGACGCCCATTGGTCTGGAGAGAGGCAGGAACTCGTTACCATCCCTCCAATATTGTTGAAAGGGACAGATATGGTTGTGGAGGTGTGCTTGTATGGGGTGGCATTTCTATTGGTGGATGTACTGACCTCTATATCCTCCCACGTGGCACCATGACAGGTTAGCGCTATAGGGATGAGGTCCTTGCACGTTATGTGGAACCCTTCGCACGAGAACGACGTCTGGGCTTCATTCTGCAGGATGATAATGCCCGTCCCCATAGGGCAGGACTAGTCGATCGGTTCTTGGACGAACACCATATTCAACGCATGGTGTGGCCATTCTGTTCCCCGGACCTTAACCCCATTGAACACATGTGGGATGCTCTAGGGAGACGTCTCGCTGGCCTTGTGCCCCCTCCACAAACACTCCAAGACCTTCAACTGTCTCTCTCCCAACAATGGACCCTCATACCCAATGAGTTGGTGGACAACCTTATTGGCAGCATGCGGCGGCGTTGTGAGGCGTGCATTGCTGCGAGCGGTGATCATATCCCTTACTAGTGTCAGACAACGGTCACATTCCGTCTCCAACGTTTACCACCTGTGATGCTCCATGCGTACATTTCATTTCTTTTGCCCACGAGTGTACCTTGTTTTGTGTTTCTTCTGTTCTGTAAGGCGTGGGACACTTGTTTCTTTCTTTACAAATAAAATATGTACACCCTCCGACCTTGTGTTTGATTCTATTGGATGATCACCATTTGTTGCTTAATTTATGGAGAGCAGTGTACTATATATGGTCTTACATTTCTATTGCCCACCCTAATCTAACAATATGGAGCTTCTGCCCACCCGGTCGAAAATTTCTGGCGCCGCCCCTGTACTTACTGTACACTCTTTAATCAAAATTCGACCCTATATGCATGCCTGCATACTGAATATATCCAAAGTATAGTGTTGAAGATAAAATGAAGTTGTTCTGAAGCTAGATTTATAGATATCAATAAAATTTTAAGTCCATCCAATCGCTACTAGAGAAAATATGCATGCACACGTGTTATAAAACTCTTCAAAACATCGACATTATTTTATAACAAACCGAAAACATCAAACCCATATGTGTTGAAAAACAAATAGTAGGCCTATACTCTGTCTTAGAAATCTCTGGAGCAAGCGAACGAAAACAAATTTCTGCGCAAGTAGTGACGCGAGACGGCTCCACCATTGAACACGTGAGAGGGAAGATTACGTGGAGGGGGGAAAGCGACTGCAGTTACCAGCCTTCACAGCAGCGTGTACTGCTTCGCCATGCCCACTCGATTTCCCCCCTTTCTCTGCCGCTGTGCGCGGCCTTGCTCCAAAGATAGCCGGGAAAGAGTATAGTTTCCGGTATGAGGGGTTGGTTCTGTTTCTATTTCCGATATTCAACCAGTATCATTAGAAGAATTGGGAAGTTTCTTCGCTATAAGGCAGTAGAAGACTCCTGTCGAGAGTCAGAAAAATTAGCAATGAAGTCGACACACTACCACTGAGGACAGGCGTGTATGATATTCTATAAATACAGAAACGTTTACGGAAAACAAAAAAAATAATATTAATAAAAAAAATTACTTGAGAAATCACTACTGAAATACATGAAAATATTTGAGCTACTTCAAGGCACATTGCTTCCTACAAAATCTATACCAAATACTTTAATTTGCATTTGAAAATATATTATTTATTTTCTGCCTTGATACGACAGCGCATTTAGCATATACATTATACTACTAAAAAAGAATAAAAGTAAATGGTATAATTTCTAAAAGATTTACTAACTATGTCCTGTACTATTTTCATCTGCTGGGAGGAGAAAATGTATAATCTGAAACTAGTAATGTATAAAGTAATTCAGGGTTGTGAGGGTAAAGCTCCACACATTCTAAATTACTACCATACATAAAAGTTGTATGCTCTCAGCACCATGCCCCATCATCTTACATCCTCCCCAAAGATCGATCTGATAGAAGGCTGGAAGTGCAGAGAACTGTATAACAATGAAAATTCAACGGAAATCGAACCCAAATTTTCCATGTGGTAGCCAGACGAGTAACCGCCTGGGTCTTCGTTGCTGCTATAATCCGAATAAAAGAAAAAATTCGAAAATTTTAGTAGGTGATTTTTATACAATTCAGAGCAGAATATACTGCAAATCAACGAGGGAAAAATAGAAATAAAATCTCGTTACGTAAATTTTATTTCCAGCAGAACTGTAAGTTGAGAAATACTTGTATAACTGAGAGTTCGGAATCTGAACAGACGCTGTCTGTCATTCAGGTCTCGTGTAGAAAGTTCGATCCAAGAGCCTTTTGTCCTGATGCCGGACACGTAGCCTTGCTTAGTGGTTCGGAATCGCATCCCGCGGAGTAAAAGATGATCGTGGCTCATCTGGATTCTCCAGATTCCGGAGAGCAGCTCGGCGCCACAAACACGAAACACTATTCTAAGGTAACGTGGAAGGTTCCTTGATAGCAGCAGGAAAACAAAATGCAAGCTCCATACTCAAATATCAAACCATGTTACTCAGCAACGTGTTTACTTCTGATTCTCCATTTAAGGCACTTTAGGAGGAATACAAATACAGTGGATGGGCAAAACCACTGGCGTACTCAGGGAGGAGGTGATGGGACTGCAGCCCCTCCATAAATTTTGAGAAAATTAAAATTCTCAAATGAAAGCAGAAAAGAATTCGGAAAAAAGCAAAGTGATCCCCCCCCCCCCTCCAATTTAAAATAATGCCAGATTACCATTTTTTGTCTTTGAACAAATACGGGGTGGCCCAAAAGTAGGTATACAGTATATACCTCTGTCGGTCTGGCATTGGTGTTTGCAAGTTCATTATCCTTTTCAGATATCTTGATACTATGAATGATGGCTGATAATTTGAAAGTACACAGTCCTAGTACTACCATAACTTCTTGTTGTTGTTCATTAATTGTTCATGAATAAAGTCACTGGTACGGTATACCCACCCTGTATTAAAACGAAAATTAAAAATGCTAATTACTGAATATTTTATTTTGTATTCCGCCCCCCACGCAGCTATTAACCCTTACAATTTCAGGCCCTCTGAAAAAAAATCCTGCGTACGCCAGTGGGCAGAACGTAATATCCATGTTCAAAACTGGACATTTGACCCTTAGGCGCTATTTGAACTTTACTGTATTAAACCTAGTCCCAAAGTCGAAAGCCTAGTCGCCAAATTGAAAACTTAGTCGCGAAGTGATATGGTAATCAAAAAAAGAAAAATACCGTTGGGAATTGTATTCTTGTATCTAGGCTATTATTAAGAGACTCGAGGCGAGGTGCAGACTTGCCCTTCGAGACTTAGGCGAGAACAAGATCAGTTTGTAACGAGTTTCGTAACTCGAAACGAGACTACCTGATCTCGTCTACATCACCACCTAACATCTGACAGTGCGTCCCTTTCCCAATAATCTTCAGCGTTTTTGCATGCGACTAGAATTTACGCATACACAAGTTTCCCATTTCTCTATATTGAAAAATACAGGCAATAAATGTAACAATTCAACCTTTATGTCTTTTGTTTCTAAAATGTAAAGGCACTCCCTGATACCACCTCTTAATGATGAAAGAATTCCGTAATCGTAAGATTCGAAATTTAAAAGCCACCTTGTTACAAGAACCAGCAATGCCATCAGCTAATTTACATGATCCTCTAACACCAGAAGCAATATAAACTATAAAACGATGATGTTTTTTCTTGCCAAGTAAGATAATTGCTAAGTAGAGCTCATCACACCATGCGTGCCATCAAAAGATGATTGGAAAGGCTGACATTTCCTGCGAAATTAATGGCTACAGAAGCCACTGCATAGGTAGGCAGATTACATTCTGGAAGGAGAGAGGAGAACAACGAACCTTTACAAGGTAGCTTATTTACCTTTTATGACAAGCTTTCTAACAAGCTATAAACTTGACGTGCAACGTGAAAGCTGCTCCTGTGTCGGAATAGTAAAAGGAGCTCTTTTGCGCATCTCCCATGCCTCACAGGAGCCCTACCAAGTCGCAAGCTTATGATCAGTGTTACTAACCACAGAAGAAAGAAAAATCTACCTACCCGAAATAAAATTATGCTAAGGGTGCACCAGGGGGCTTAAAAGCGTGTATTTTTACGAACCCGGTTTACACAACAACTAATAAACTTCTGTAAGTCTTAGAAGCTGTATCATGTAGGGACGCATATCGATCCTGGGCTCACATTTACATGCACTTATACGGGTACTTTTTTTTAGCACAAGAGACTAGAAATAAGTATAGAGTTCGCTAACACAGGACTACAGTATAGAAATATTTAATAACATTTTGATACAAAATGCGACCATTCTTCTAATATAATTACCAACGTAGTATATTTGAAGAAAATTAAAATCTGAGAGTAACAACGTAATATATATATATTAATCAAAATGTATCAGGTTAGATTCCTATGAACTACACATATTAAAGTTTGTTAGGTAAAGTTGTATGAAAACGTTGTCGTCGTCGATGTGGCGTATAGCGTTCCTGCTTAAATTGTATTCACATTAGCAAACTTCACAGTAAGAATTTGAATGCAATGTTTCTTAAAGCAAATACTAAATTCACACGAAACAGATATACACATTGCATTTTTGTAATATTTGTTTAGAATGCATCATTTCCATCCCAGATATAAGTGTCCCTTCTCGGAAGCCAGAAAAGAGCGGCAATGGGACTTGATGTGCTGACCACGAGTCGCCCATTGAAAAGACGGTCGACATATACAGATCTCAAGAGTTGTTTCGCCAGGGAGTTTAATTTCTTTTAATAAAAGTAAAGTGCTCCCTGTGCTTTGCACCATGCCATGAAGGCGTATAGGGGGTGTGGAGTTAGGGCACCACACTTTATTGATCACGAGTGATGTGATCAGAACCACGCCCCTAGCAGCTTGAACAGTGAAAAATATCCTGGTTCTCCCCCGCCGGGGATCGAACCCTGGTCTCTCGCATGGTAGTCAGACGCTCTAACGCTCTACAGCTACGTGTTTAATATTTATATGTCAATATTTAATATTTATATAATATAATTTTAAATATAAATGTAATAATTATTGCTAAAGTACCACCAAGTCAATTGATGTTTATTAACTGTATACGCGAACATAAGATTCTAGAGATAATTATTTTGCTTTCACCTGTTTAGTAATTGTTGGTTCCAATAGCAATGCTACTTGGAACAAGATAACTTCTACGGAATTTTACGAGTCTCTCCGATGGCGTGGTGGTAACGATGTCGCCTTGAAATCAAGGGCTCCAGGGTTCGATACCCGGCAGAGTCACATAATGGTTCGGAACTCACTCACTCAACATAAAGTGGACTCAACAAAACATCTATGGAAGTTTACAAAATTCCCTCCGTTTATAATGCTGCCAGTTCGATCGATTGGCCCGATTCAGTATAAGATAATAAATTCTGTATTTCAATCACATCTTCGACGAATTGCGCTAGAGTTATGTGAATACCAGATTCTTGTGCCAACTTGGTCATATTAACTTGGAGTTAGCACCACTACTTATGATTGAAACCTCTTGAATGCTCCAGAGCCATCTGCTGGCCATCATGAAAAGCACGTTCATGAAGGGGTGGCTCCCATCAGCAAGGCGTACAAAGAATATGTTGAAGTCTCTCTGCATGCTTGACAGAATGTTTAGGGAACACACCCACATGTCGCTTCCGGCCTTTGCAGCAAACACACGGTATATCTGATAAAGGAGAGAGTGGGCAACAGGAAGCTGCTCCCCGCGCACAACATACCTAAATATGAAAATTCCACGGACGCCTGCCTCTCCCTCCCTCTCCCTCTCTCTCTCTCTCTCTCTCTCTCTCTCTCTCTCTCTCTCTCTCTCTCTCTCGAACAGCATTTAAAACGTTCTCCACAGTCTCCATTTCAGGGAAACTGTTATCTTATCTTCCATACTGATGAAGATTGCTTGCAATATACCAGGGACTGCAGGATCAGGCGCGATATGTTCCATGGCTACTAATGCAATATGCACAATACACGTATAAAACGGTAGACGTGTAGAGGGAGATTATTTCCATAACATCTTTGGCTGTTATGCACTTGAAGCTTCGGAACGAGTCACAACTCTCGAAGCAGCCAATCAACGAAGCGAGCCACTGACGTCATCTCAACCCAGAACATATCGCTAAGCCCCTGCTCAGGCTCTACACGCCCACTAGGCTTACTAGACAGACTCGCGTAGTCCGCTGGAGATGTTCCGAAAGTAATTCGACTCTACAGTGTTTGAATTAACCTGGAGGGGGGATATGTCCTTGAAAAAAAATCCCAGCAAAATATTTTTTTTGTCCTTCTCAGGAGTGTTTTTTATCCCCCTCAAAAAGAAAATGGAACTGAATGCATATAGTACACAATTTCTTCACTGCGTAACCAAAGCGACTGAAAAATCATTCTGTCCATTATCAAAGATGTCCCTGCCGAAAAGCATGCAGCCTTGTGGATTACGGAAGAACACCGTTCTGCAACCTCACCGAGCAGGCTGTTTTCCACTTAAGTTTTCAAGGCATAGTGCTCATATTTTACATATATTAAAGTGTTCACGCTTAGAATGTAAATAGAGTGTTTCTAATTTGCATGTAAATGTTATAGTAAGATATAATGACCTCAGAACCAATGTTCTAAGAAGCTTAGAACCGTAAGGCATTAGTTTAGTATACTGACTCGTAACACATCTTGTACAAATTTACAAAGCCAAAAAAAACCTACCTCCCAAAATAAAATCACAAATACGCCACTGATTGGCAATCCCTCACCCCACAAAACAAAAGGCTTAATTCGTACAGTGAACGTGTATCTCATATTAATACGAGAAGAAACCAATCAAACACGCTGTACCACAAAATATAGGGTGTTTCATAAAGGACTTTACAACTTTATAATTATATATACATTTATTCACCCGACTTACAGAGCTGGTTGTGGTGTCATTTTGTAGCAAAATACATCAACTTTTTACCCTATAAGTTAGTAAGGTTCAATGTGACTTCCATTGGTAATTTCGCACACATCCCATCTGAAGTCAATTTCTTGCCAAACCCGCTGCAGAATGTCAGGCGTAACTTCCTCGCTCTGAGATCGGCGAGTGTAGCAGGTAGGGGTGGTCTGAAAATTTTATCTTTGATAAATCCCCAGAAATAAATAAAAGTCAAGAGGTGTCAGGTCTGGTGAACGAGGTGGCCATGGAATCGGCCCACCTCGACTTATCCACTGATTTTGAAAGCGGTTACTGAGGAAATCCCGGCGGTCATTGAGGTAGTTGAACTGTTGTTGCAGACTTCGATTCTTCAAACTAAAACACACCGCGAGCACGCTCGGTACCAGTGATGGCAGCCATTTCGGTACAACTGTCGCTAGCACTAGCGGTTGTGTGATTCTGAACTAAGCTACAACGTGAGTCAAAACTTGATGTATTTTGCTACAAAATGACACCAAAACCAGCTCTGTGAGGCATGTGAATAAAATTATATACAATTACAAAGTTGTAAAGTCCTTTATGAAACACCCTATAAAATATTAAATACAGATATTCATCATGATAAAATCATATTGTCAAACTATATTGTACATTAGGTAATTTAAATTTTGAAAATTAAATTCTCTCTCATTCACAATAAACTATCTGATTTTTTTTTTTTTAGATGAGCAAAAAAAGCAAGAAAAAAATAACAACTGGGCTGTACTTACTCTATACTTTTCCGCAGACCAAAAAGGAATACAATGGAACATACCTAAGAAAGAAAGAAAAAGTGCATTTAAAAACACATTTAAAAGTAGTTACTTCTTACACAGGGTGTCTACCAAAATAACAAATCGAAAATTCTTCACTTTTTCATGACGTTTCTTTTTTCATTTTTCTTAACATTTATTCAAATTAGCGATTAAGAAAACAAATATTTATTTAATGAAAAACCCCGACCAAGGCCAGTTAAGATGAAAACTGAAGCTGTATTTAACAAGAGAAATAGACTTGCTTTATCTATTAATGCATCCTGGACTGCATTTGGCAGACTAACAATGCTCTGGCGTCTGGACTCACAACCAGTATAATCTTATGTGGTGCTCATGTTGTTTTCCCTGTATGTTTGTGATTCTTTCTTTATCCATTTTATCTTAGCCTACCACAATTCAACCTCACATTCGCGATTAGCCAAAGAGGTAGAAAAGTGAAGTAAAATAATCTAAATCAGTCATTGTGTTAGCAGAAAAAAAAATTGACCACAAGTATAATTTCTTGACTTTTTATTGACTTCTTGCCAAAACTTGTTGATTTCATTACTTTTTTGAACTTTCATGATCTTCTTGACTGGTAGACACTTATATTTTTAATATATAGGCCCATTCTATTTATTCTATTCATTTTTATATTTGTGTAACACTACACATTTTTCTTGAATTTTTTAAGCAGGTATAACTCCATAGATGGGAAGGATTGAGAAACACTGCTCGGCATGATGAGTAACGATGTAACTCATCAGATCAATTGCTGGTGGTATGATCGATTTGGGACCAATATGTCTGCGACGCTCAGTTATTCTGCATCAAACACGTCCTTGGATGATGTCTGCCACCCTCCATCAGTTCCACCAGATGTTACTGACAATAAAATGACCTCTCATCTATTGCTGAGCTGCTCCCCCAACGGTCCCTTTATTAAACGTGTCACTTGTCTGTGGAGCCGTATAAGAAGTTTCATAACAGCACTGCCTGACAACAAAAGGCCCGAAGCTATTGCTTT
Source organism: Lepisma saccharinum (assembly GCF_977018435.1). Lineage (NCBI taxonomy): Eukaryota > Metazoa > Arthropoda > Insecta > Zygentoma > Lepismatidae > Lepisma > Lepisma saccharinum. The sequence continues at coordinate 43,272,287 of NC_139253.1, forward strand.
TCCCCTCCACGAATGGAAAAACCATGTTCTTCAGATGACCACGTCCGCAAACATGGTTCTGATATCCTGGGATTTTTTTTTCCTTCAGGGGGGAAAAAGTATAACTCAACCTGAAGTTAAAAAGGAAAAGTGCACATCGCAGACTTCCGGCCATAAAAAAGATAAAAGGAAACCAATGCACATTCTTCAACTAATTACTACTGTTTTGTAATTTGGTATATGTGGGTTGGATATTCAATGCAAGAGTATTAAAATGAATATCTTTTCGCAAAAGCAAACTATCGGGTGGGTACTGAAGGTTGGGATATTAACTGAGTATTGATCGAACTCCCTTTATATCTGTTGATATATTCAACTTTCTTGAATTTGTTGACAGACTTCTACAAAAAAAAAATAGTAAGAGCAGAGATGGTCCAGTTGGTCGGGTGTCTGACTACCATGTGGAACATCAACTAGAATGAACTCCAGAAATGTACGGATGCAGTTGACATCAATGAAAGAACGGTTGCTGCTAAAGTTTGGTGAGATTTGTCGAACGACTGTGTCACTACTTTACTATTTCATCCAAACAGCCTACACTGGGCTCAAATCTTAGGACATTTCTGGCCAATCAAGGCATGAAGGGTTTTCGGAATGCTCGTTGCACCAATCACAGAAAGTTCTAGCTCTGCACACACTGAAATTGTCATCCTGGAAAACTGGAGTATCCTGAATAAATTCCTTTTTGAGATGTTGGAGAAAAGGCGAGACTTCGTAATTCTGAATTCGTGCTTGTGAAAGGATACGGTCATTACCATTCCTCCCCCACACCGTCCTCATGCAAGGACCCCTTTCAGTTTCAGGGTCTCTACCAAAATGACAAATCCAAAGTTCTTGACTTTTTTTCATTACCTTTTTTTTTCGTTTTTCTTAACCTTTATTTATTCGACCCAGTCGAAATTAGCAACCTCACCAAAAGGCCGTTTAAGGTGAAAACTGAAGCTGTACTTAAACAAGAGAATTAGACTTGCTCTATCTATCAATGCGTCTAACGATTAATGCTCCCTTCCATGTAGTACATCCTCGGCTGCATTTGGCAGACAATCGAGACTCGAGCATCTGGACTCCCAGCCTTTGGGACTCGTGATGTCGTCCATGTAAGTTTCTGGTTATCCCTTCATCCCATCTCATAATCTTCGCGATTCGCCAAAAGGGGCAGAAAATCGAAGTAAAATAAAGTAAATCAATCATTGTGATAGCAAAAATTCTTGATCACAAGTATAATTTCTTGACATCTTGACCTACTTGTTGATTACTTTTTTTTAGACTTTCTTGATTGGTAGACACACTGATTTTTGATACAAAAAAACCCTCCAAACAGTACAAACTTTCGTCAAAGAGTCTAATTTTTTTAGCACATTAGCAGTCATCTGGAAGTCTGAATTTGAGTTTTAAGTCCACTCTATGCACAGTAGACTAATCGTGACTGGATCTGCAGTTCAAAGTGAGATCCGAACAGCTACGTGCCTTCACTGGGTAACGAAAACTAGTTCCCTTGATTAGAACAGACGACGTTACCACTACACCCGGAGGAAGGAAGTCCATCTGGAAGTCAATTGAGGTTTCCCACTTATATGGATAACGGTTATAGGCATGCCTTACTCGAAATTCTCAGAAACCAGGATATATCCCTCAGTATTTGCTCAAAATACATTAATTACCAATAACTGGCCAGAGTAAGAAAAATCAACATAATGAAAATACCAATATGTCCCAAAAAACTCCTCGAACACTTTGGTGCCACGATGACCTTAAACTTTCCCAAGCTTCAGCAAACAATGTTGTGAGCAAACTATGCAAACACATTTGGAATAGCTACATACAAGTGAAGGCTTACTCCCAGTTGGTTTCCTAGCAACCTGACCCCGCCTGTGTTTATAGAAACCAATCGCTGAGTGCGCTGCTAACTAAGACATATTTACACATCATTTCTAACTGCAATATTGCGACCCGCACTATGTTAAAGAGGAACAGGCTTTCCAACTTTGATGCCAATAGATTAACATATGAAGCGTATGAAAATTGTAACATCACAAAACGCCTACGAAAATTGTGAATATGCAAGGGAAAACAGCGGCATATTATCCGCTTCAATAAGATGTTCTTCCTTATGTGCCTAAATTATTCTGACCACAAAGGTAAACATAAAATTCATTCCTTGTGAACATAACAGATGGTGTTTTGAAGATTAGGCACACACAGGAGATGTACTACGTAGAAATTTTCAGCGAAAAATGCAGGCTCGACCAGGACTCGAACCCGGGTCTCTAGCATACCGTGCCATTGCTCTAACCACTGAGCTACCGAGCCAGCCTGGCCTCGCCTGATTTTTCGCTATCGCTGTTTTACCTGCGTGGAATCGTCTCTGCCTGTGCTACCGCAACGGGATCTGTTGCCTTTGAAACACAGTAGACTTCGACGTTGCCTGGTCGATTTTCCAAGATGGCGCAACATGTTCCACACTTTCGGCGCCATCTTAGAAGATCGATCGCCATATTGAGTTCCACACACACTTGAGATGTTTTGGAACTTTCAATATGTTGTTCAGGGCTATACAGAGAACACATTCACTAATTTTCAGCTGGTAATTTCATTTCCCTCACTTTGGCCAAAATTTGGATATTGTTCCTGTACTGTGATTAAATGGGTGTCTATCTTTCTCAGTCATGGATAAGAAATGGTTTACTGATACATATGGGCGAACAGCTAGAAAGATTCATGAGGTGTGTATGTGTGTGTGTGAAAGGAGCATAAAAATCACCAAGGCTATGTAACATTGTCTATCCAAGGGAATCATGTATGTAACGCAGTCTCAGCAACCGCTATGGTTCAGTACACACAGCAAACCCGGCGTTGGTGATCTTAGTGGAAATTTTTCCTTCAATGCCCCAGCATAAACTACCCTGGGGCTCACCGAGCCTCTCCTCGATGGGAACCTTGGGGGTTAAAATAAAGATGACCGGGCAGTGGTGCTGACCACATCACCTTCACACTCGCAATGCGTCTTCATGACAAGGTGCAACTGACAGGGTATTGTTTTAACCTTTATACAGTGCATCCAATACCGGTGTATGTAAAATCCTAATAAGCCAGTGACCAGAAATACTTAAGCATCTTGTACAGTCACGAACAGTTGTAATGATCCCATAGAAAGTCAATGGAGCTGATACAACCCAGAAGTGTCCGTGACTGTATACACAGTTAGGATGATATTGCTGTTCTTATAGATTCAATTCCTACAGTTTTTAATGCTTTTATTTTGGCAAACAAGCAAAGTAATGGCAAAAAAAACAAGATGTAATGTTGTTTATTTGGCCAATCTATCTCAACGTGTTCACCAAATCCTAACAGCAGAAATTTTCACCTCATTGCACTGTAAAAGCAACTTGAACTTGATAAAATGGGATGCACACTGTAACAGATTTTCATAACAGGTGGAAGATACGACATTGAAGTCGATAGGGAAATGGAAGCCTCTACGAGTAGGAAGCAAACCCCAATCTTCTCTCCCTCTGCTGAACAGCCCGTTAGTTCTCTCTTCCCAGAATTGTTCTTTGTTCCTATCATTCCAGCAGGATGTAGGAACAACTTCCTCCTTCATATTATGCAGCTGCCCGCAGCACCCAGCTCCCATTGTAATTTAAGTGATGACGTTCATCAGAAAAGTCTCATTAATCGCGAGTCGGGAACTAATCAGAATCGCGCTCCATTAAGAGAATAATCAAGAACCATTAGCGACCAACAATGCCTCCGACTTAAGTTCCGCGCCACTGAAGAATGCTTTTAGGCCAAATTTTCAACGGAGATTAATATATTTCCTTAGGCTGAAGAAGAGGTACGGTACGTTCATGTACTCTCACCTAAGAGAGTATTGCCTCCATGGAAGTGAAACTTGGGGACATGTGTAACAGTAGGAAACTACGTCGGGCAATGTTTTAATGTGGTGCTACTACAAGCATAAAATAAAATGCTTTAAAATTTAACTTATGTAAATGCATCACTTGATACAACCGTGCGTGTGATCCTTGGTTAAACGTTGATTAAAACTTCTGATCACATGCATTTTTAATGCGCCGAGGGAATCATGAGAGACAATGGACTAGGCTTTTTTTTTTAATGTTTCATTCGGAATTTAATCCATCTTCTTGCATTTATTCGTTTCGTTTCATTGCATGATTGGGAGGCCGGTGGTCCAGTCAGTAGGGCGTCCGATTGTCACGCGAAAAACCCAGGTTCGATTCCCGGTGGGTGACAGGTGGGAATTTTTCAAGTAAAAAGTTACGGTCCATTATACAACACAGAATACTATTTGCTGTATTCCAAAAATACCACATTCCACTAAACGCTAAGATGAGTACATTATGTTTTAAGAATTGAAAATAGCTTCGTTTTGTTTGGAAGTAAGTTTCCAAATATTTGATACATTTCAATGTGTAGAGTGATATCACATAAACCTCATGCATTTTAATGTATATTCAATACCTGATCCGTGTAGACATTTTCTCAAGGCTACACATTTTATGTAATTTCTTGTGTTAATTAATGTGTGTTCTTTTCTATGTGTGTTGCGTTGAAGAGTGGATAAAGATGGTAGGTAACCAAGAAACACTCTCAAAAGGAGACATGAAGCTTAGTAAGTAAAACTCTTATATATAAAGAAACTACAGGCAGGTATGTACATTTATAAGGTGTCCGGAAAAGATTGTACCTATTTCTTCTCTATCGTTCTAAGTAACCAGTGTGGGGAGAGGCATGTAACACGCATTGAGTTTTCTGTTGTAGAATATACGAAAATTTTCTGTGATCACAGTTGAACGCAGTTTTCGGTGACAGTTTGGGTTTGGTACACCTGATAAGGACTTCATTAACGTTGGTGTACGCGTTCTTGGTGAAAAGTTGCCTGTGTAAAGGGAGAAAAATAATGTAGAACTGCACAAACTGTATTCCTGTCCAGATATTATTAGAATGATTAAATCAAGAAAACTTAGGTGGACAGGCCATGTGGCACGAATGGGAGAGTTTACAGGATTCTTGTTGGGAAACCTGATGGTTATAGACAAGGACAAGACGAAGATGGAGAGATAACGTTGAGATGGACCTAAAGGAAATCGGTAGAGATGGAAAAGAGTGGATAGATCTTGCTCAGGATAGGGACAGATGGAAGGCCTGTGTTGCTGCCGTCACAAACCTTAAGGTTTAAGAAGGAATTAGGTAGTTAGTGCAAAGGCAAAGGTACTGGTCGCCCATAATGTTTGGTGGAGGCCGTGGATAATAGTTCGGTAAGCCTTCCAGCGCAATCCCAGGAATTCGGTCGAAAAGCGAGCAGTGAGCTGGAAATGTCCCACTATACGGTACGGGAAGTGGTTTGTAAGCGTTTGCAACTGAAGGCTTACAAGGTGCAACTTACGTACGCACTCACTGAACCAGAAAAAGCACTTTGCTCCGTCTTCAGTGTGAACATGAAGGAATAACCACGCAGACTGTATGAAAATAAACCTGTAAACTTGTAACATACGTTAGTAAAACTTCGAGAGATTCTCTTCGGTTTGCGGCAAAAAGCATGGTCATTCCATCTCGTGAACTGAGAATAAATGTTTTGAAAAGGGTACCATATTTTCTGACACCCTGTATGTTGTTAATGTATAATTGATTGATTGATTTTACTTCGCTTTTGTGCCACTTTTGGCTAATTTGCAAAGATCGGAATGAGTGATGGCATGATGAATGGACACTCACAAACATCCATGTCCAGCCGGGATTAGAACCCGTACACCTGGCGTCGTAGCGCGATGTGCTAACCACTCCGCCACAGGGGCCGGCTTGATAATGTGTGATTTGTATTTCTAGCTTAGGAATCGAGATTTGTAAACTACAAATTCAGCACTCGGAATTATAACCAGAAAAGTATCATCAGGAACAAAATATTGATGGTTCATTTTTTGTCATTTTCCAATGGACATAAATACATCACTGTTATCCTCAACTTATGCTTTTCGCATCACAACACGAACTTATGTTCAAGTTACAGACACCAAAGGAGCACGAGATTGATGTCCACTGGGCCACTAAAAACCCACAAAAAATTGCACCCACTTGCTCCGTTTCAAGCACTTGCTACATACAAATTAAGAAACATTGAAATTATTTTTTCGTCTCTAATGTATAATTGGAGTACAATTGCAGCTGTGGTACTAAAGTAGCCGGAATTTTACTATCAAGAGCGAATGTCACTGTATCGCCATAACCTTTTCTCTCCTAATACAGCTTCTACATCAAAGTACTTATCTCCCCCAACCTAAGGTAATTATAAAGTTCCATTACCATAAATGACTTTTTCCCCTATTATCCCCTTGATTCAATTACTGAAATTGGATCCAGAAAAAAAGCCTTGCAAAGTTTTGCATCGTCACGATAATGTCTTCTCCTTCTCATGGCAAAGATATTTTAGTATCTCATTACGTTCCTCTCGTCTCAATCCGATTACAAGAAATCTAACAGAACATGTTGAAATTTAGTTCTCCGACTAAGAGGGAAGATGGTCATATTGAATTACTCAACTGTTTCACAAACTTAAGGAATCAGAGTCAAAATTGAAAGGGGGAGTTTCTTCTTCGTGTCGCGTATCAGAGGACATACATTTTGTCTTGAATTCAAAGAGAAATTGCTCACATAAGACCATTAAAAAATGGCAGTAATGGTCAAAATGCACATAAGTCTCTCATTTACCGTATTAAAAGAAGAGCATAACAAATTCCCTTTCATCATTCATCCCTGAAGAATTAACTGTCTACAGATTATTCTTTCTCTATTGTGAAGTTAATACTTCAAACTATAAATAGTTCATAGCAAATGCTTTTGAGCACAATGCAGAGGAAATGAGATCTCTCTTGGGAACAAAGTTCATGGCCAAAGATACATTGTTCCGCACAGTATTGAACATGACTTTATCAGCTGAGGTGCATGGATGAAGACTGTTCTATGCATTGGTAAGAAGGTATTGTTGCAGCGTAATTAAGTCTAATAATACCAACAGTTTTGCTACATTACATCTATTTGTATTTATAAATAACAATACTTACTAATACAATGACACAAGTAAGATTTAAAAAAAAGCTATCAAGAACATACAGTACACAAGTATATTAAAAAATATATAACTATTCTCATGTACTCTGCTTAATGGTCGTACTAATTTTACACTATTGAATTGTCCGTTTCACGTCAGAAGTTAAAGATCAAATGTGTAACAATAAGAACTTTGTGAATCGAACATCGAAACTTTGCAGTACAAAAGATCAAATTATACAACAAAATCGATTAGAGCATACCATGCAACTCCGGACGAGACGCGACTATGAGACTGGCGTTATCTGCAGCACGAGATAGGCATATGCAGCTCGAAACGAGACCTAAACAGGCATCTACAGCTCGAGACGTAGACCGAGACATGAATTTACATCTCGTAACTAGAGTGAGACAGGCATCTGCAGTTCGAAACGAGATCGTAAGAGGTGTCTCCAGCTCGAGACAGGCACCTGCATGTCGAAACGAGACCAAAACAGGCACCTGCAGCTCGAGACGAGAACGAGACAGGCACCTGCAGCTTGAGACGAGAACAAGACAGGCTCTTGCAGCTATGAGAACGAGACAGGCACCTCCAGCTCGAGACGAGAACCATCTGAAGATCGCACCCACCAAAAAACTCAGTCAAAAAGTGTTGTTTTTTTTTAATGTTGTGAAATATTGCTTTAAATACTTGTGAGGTTCTACAATTGTAAAAATATTTTGTAAAACTTGTACTGAAAAGGCTGAGCAGAGCTTATAATACTAAAAATAATGATGCAGCACAAGTCATAGTGGATTTTTTCAGGCTATTTTCCTCAAATCGTGCTAAAAATGGGCATTCAATAGAAATAAAAAGAATATATATCCAAGAAACAAAAAAGAAGAAAGTCCAGAAATTTTTAGATAAAACATTTGCATTGCATACTTGAACAAAGCTTATACTTTTGAAATGTGGTAGCACTTTGGTCATCAGTCACTTCCTTATGTGGGGGAAGTCATAGTGGCACATCATAGTTTCAACTACGATGATCAACAATCAATTTTTGCATGTTTAAGCATTACAAGGGAGAATTTAGTAAATTTTATTGAAATGCTGTTAATTGTGGCATAATTAAATCGGAACACTACAAATTATTTTTATCATCAAAATGGGTTGCTTGCCTATGCAAGATAAAATGTTATTCATGTCTGGTCAGGAGCTGTATACCCTTGTAAGTCGTGCACCTTCATGATCTACCACAATTTCAGTTTTTCTTTTTCTTCCTTTTTTTTAATGGGTAGGGTACTCAAGTTAATACAGTGTATATGTGAATGGCTTATTGCAGAAAGGGACCCGAGTCACATTTTTGAGGTATCTGAGTTAATGGTATTTTTTATTTTCCTAGTTACAGACACATCTTTTAGTGCAGAAAGGACGTCAGTCACACAAGGCTATAGCCAAGAAAATGCACAGTGAAAAGTATACTTTAATGCAGAAAGGTACTTGAGTTACTGACTCGGGTCCTTTTCTGCAAAAAACGTAGCCGTATTTATACGTTGTACGAACTGTGTACGCTAATCTGTAATGCAGATCGGGGCGGTAAAAGTACTGTCAAACTTATTGACACCAGGAACATTATTGGTTTCGCAATGTGGTGGCTTCATGTCTACAAAAAAATGTGGCATCTGTGAAAACTACCATGCATTCCTACAAGAATAGGCAGTATTTTTAGATTTCCAAGTATCATTACTTTGAATACTGTGTTGAACATAAGGGTACTGTCAATGTTTCCGAATTCATCAAAGGTTTGACGTCTTACACCTTCTATCTGTTCAAAGGTGCATGAATTGTAATTCCTACGCCACGTACGTTCCCAGTTGCACGTATGCCGATCAATCTTACTAAATTGAAGGACATATGAACTGCCTTGTCGTATGTACAGACGACGTCAAAGGATTTTATGAAGATATTCTTCAGTGGCCCACTACACACGGCAATGAAACAGACTCGGATGTAGAATAACACATGCATGTATGAGCTCGTACATTATTGTACTTCAAACACCGACAATAAAGTCCAGAAAGTGCAGTACACTGTCATTTATTGATGAATCTATAATTTTCTGTGGCATATATAACATAACCTAACCTAACCTAGCTTATGTGGCAACGACAAACGGGCGTTTGTAGGATATTTCTCGTCTTATTTCTCATAGTTTCCACTTTTATTGCAGAAAGGTACCGGAGTCACAACATTTTCATCTCTACTGTATCTAGCAGCATACTGCAGGGGGGCGCATTGAGGGTTGCGAAATTAACTATTCTTTATGCTGAATATTTGAGCCAACAGCGGTACATTTATTTCTTACACTATCAATATTATACGATTTTTCTTGTTTTTCTCAGAATTGTGCAGAAGTGACTCAGGTCCCTTTCTGCAGTAAGCCATTCATGTATACTTTCATATTTTGATCATTTTTGACATTTTCAAATCTTAGAATAGACTACAGTTTTGACTTTTGTGCATGAAACTTAACAGGAAAATTATGTACTTGCACTATAATATGACAATAAAATTATCAAAATATAATGCATGAGTTAGGGTGGGTGGGCAGAGAGGTATAAGTCATCTATTTAGTGGCCATGATAACTACTGTAAATTTAGAATCATTTGGGTAAAATTATATCTGCAGGTAGGAAACTTGTGAACAAAATTGGGTAATGTGTTTCAAAGATGTTGGATGAAAAACTGATTTTCTTTCATGTTTTCGCTATATGCTATGCTCTAATTTTTCTTCAAAACTTTCGGAGTATAAGGAATTAAACTGAGTGATTTTAGAGATTTCATTGGTCCACAGTTTTGCAGTAAAACTTTTAAAATAATATTTCATAGTTCAGGAGAGGAGAGGTGGTAAAATCACACACGTTTTATTTATGATAAACGCCATTTGAGAAAAATTGGTCACCATGTTTGAAGATAGTACACGAGAGACCGGTTTAACATGTCTTGGGAGAGCTTTATTGTGCACTGGGTTACATTTCCGTAGATTAACAAACACAGGTCTCAGCAATGTTATGGCATCACTTGAGTTTTATAAAAACACTGTAATATAGTGTGTTTCAGGGAAGGTGCGGTAAGTCACCAATTTTGAGACCATGATAACTGGAGCATATTTAGAGGAGCTGAAATTAATCAAAACTAGATACACCTTGAGAATGATTTTTGTTTTGCATTTGCATTTGTTCAAAGCATTGCAAGATTGTAGATTAAAAATGAGTTCTTCATATGCTGAGGTAAATTCCAAATTCTGACACCACCTTCAAATCTCGGCCTAAACTACATTTTTGGAGATAAGAATAGAGAGGAGGCTCTTTTGAGAATTTTAGGGCATCACTTAAACTATAGTCTAACAACAAATGTTTTGAAATATAGTGCATGTTTGGACAAAATCAGTCGGATATTGAAATATGGCAAACTTATAATTTGGCATTATTTATGCTTGAAACATCTAGAAAGATAATGGGAAAAAACAACTGTGATAAATGGCAAACATACTGTACCGAAGCAGATTTAAAACATTGTGTTGCATTGTATATTTGGATTATTTAATGGTCTATGGCAGCTCATATGGAAATGAAATACAGTAAAACCTCGTTAATCCAGACCCCGATAAGCCGGACATCACTTAATCCGGACAAGCAAAAGGCAAAATAATAATAATAATAATAAAGCAGAATGCAAGGTTTTAAATGTAGCTAGAAGCACTGCATTGTCGTATTGCTTTACATTTTACTGTACTGTATACTGTATTTAGGCCTATGCCCTTTAAATACACCATAATAAACGTGTTTTGTTGCTATAAACTGAGTTTTAATGCACTTTCTACTGTTCTTTTAGGTTATTTCAGTTAATCCGGACTTTCGTTAAACCGGTTAACTTAATGGGTTAAACCCCATTAGTCCTGATTAACGAGGTTTTACTGTAAATGAGATAAAAACAATGTGTGTGTAGCTGTAGAATATATAATGCATTCCAACATAGGCACAACACTGAATTCATAAACTGAAGTTCAGAATAGCATATTCATTAATAGTATTTACTAAAAATGTGCTGCATGTTGAAAAACATAGGCTATACTATAATGTGCTTAAATTTGAGTATCTTTGCAGGAGGAAGAAAGTAACAAATCTGATTGATAAAATTGAGTCTCACTGTAAGAAAGTTACAGTTACTGCTTTTTTTTTCTGGGAAGAATGGTTCCGGCACTATTCAAGTTGATTTGTTATTTTACTGTGTTGCTTGTTAATGTGTTCGTCATAACTACTCAAAATTATGTTACGTTCATAAACGATTATGCATCCAAGCAGTGGCGGCGATTGGGTTCCAAATCTGGAGGGGAGGGGTCGAGGACAGTTAATTTCCCTTTATACATAAGGTTTGGCATAGTGCGAGGGCAAAATTAGCAAAAAAGACGGGAGGAATGGCAACTGCTCGCCCCTCCCCCTAACAGCCGTCACTGCATCCAAGTACACACACACACACACACACACACACACACACACACATGCATTTCTTTTGTTTGTTTGATTGATTAATTTGATTTGATTTTTGTTTTCTGTCACAAATGTTTGATCACAAAAATGAGAATGAGTGATCTGATGAAACTGATGAAAGAACATAGAAATAATATCCATGCCCAGGGTGGGATCTGAACCCGAGACCTCTGGAATCAAAGGGATTTCTCTTGTTAAAGTAAGTCCTCACCTATAGTAAGGTGCCAGTACGGAGTATTGTTGTTGGCTGCCCCCAAAACAAGTCTTATAACATATTTTGTACCCCCCCCCCTTTCCCGGTAGTCTGATTGTTGGATGCACCAAAGTATGAGCCTCCTCAGGGAATGCAACCCTGAAAACTTATCTACTGAAAACTTAATCAACAGCATTAAGTATTACAACATCCAGGAAGAGTAGAATCAAACTGTTGGACAAATATTTTAGAACAGATCATTTTAACAGAAAGGTTAACCGACCCTCAGTTAACTATACCCTGTCTCAGTTATCTCTGGAACAAGGCCATGCATAGCATCAGAGAAGGGGAGGAAGTCGAGTGGACATAGTGAAGCAGTACATGTTATTGCAAAGGCTGGTAACTGCAGTCGCTTACCCCTTCTCCACGCAATCCAGTTGCCTCTTGTGTTCATTGGTAGAGCCGTCTCACGTCACTACTTGCACAGACACTTGTTTTCGTTTGCCTGCTCCAGAGATAACTGGGACAGGGTATAAAGCAATACAAATTGAATGTTACGATATATTACTACCAGGGGGAAAATGTATTTCATTTTTAAACATAACCTGAAAAAAACACAATAAAACCAAGTTTTGCCCGGGTTTTTTCGGGTTTTATCTGAAAAAACTGTAAGTCCTGTCCCAATTAGCTTTACTGTGCACAAAGTGGACTTAAAACACCAACTCAAACAAACAAAACAAGATCATCTCGTGACTAGGACTATACAGGTATCTGCAGCTGGAGACGAGAACGAGAAATATATTTGCATTTCGAGACGAGATCGAAAACGAGACAGCCTTTACATCTCGAGACGATATTGAACCAAATCTAGCTTCGTAGCAGCAACTAATTTCCGAATCACTCGTGTTAAGTGTACTTTTCGAAAACTAAATCCATATAACAAGCGATGTAGAGCAACCACTTGAGAAGTGCTTCGGTGTCGCAGCATCTAGATTTCCTTTCTCGTCGTCGCTCAATATCGGACTGCGGGGATCCCAGCGTGCGAAGTGACCAGCTGATTCCACTCTCTCTCTGATGATGTGCCTTCTGAGAAAAAGATACATTCTCTCTTCCAGATAAAAGCCGTTAAAAAAACGAAAAAGCTTCCGCTCGGGGGGGGGGAAGGGGGGGGAAGGGACAGCTGAAAATGTGCGGTTTCGGAGTTCGGGAAACACGACTGTTCAGTGTGGCTTTTCCATTTCACACGTAAACAAGAAACTAAATGCAAAGTGTATGTACAGAAGCTAAAAGGAAATACCACGAAGAGAGAGACGCAGAGAAACAGTGCACGGAAGTACAAATCTCAGAAAGCTACGACGCAGTACATTGTCAAAAATGGAGCTACTTGATACGAAATCTGAATTCTTTTGTAATATTACACAATCAAAAGCACGCCAATTTTTTTTCTTGCAGCCTAATGGATGGGTTGGGACTAAATTACTAATGAGTATTTTTTGCGTAATGTACAGAATTGTACTAATATGTTTTCCAAAAAAAGTATGTATTCAATTATTTTAAATTGATTGAATTTGAATTTTTTCCAGGTTTAATTTCTAATTTATTTCGATCTGATTTATTTCGAAATATCTTCCGCGAAACGCATTGCCAAAACTCATTCCTCCAAGCAATGCATGTTACGTAAAAAGCACTATTCATTTCATTCGAAAAACGTTTCAATATACACATGTAATATGGTTGCATACATAAATGTTAACGATAAGTAACAGAATATCTAATTTGAAAGTGTGTTACTCTTACCGCAGTTAAATCTTAAGACTCTGCTGGATCTTTGGCGGACGCGAAGGTAGCTTTGTTCCAATTTTTCTTTCCTTTCGAGAAACCGCTATGATATTTCAAAATTCGAGAAATTACATCTGCTTAGAATTATTTCTAGAGCATTCACGTGAATCTTCAAGTGGCTTGATTTCGCTTTTGTCTAGATATTATGAGTAGTTTTAATAGAATTACGTAATCACCAAACTATTGAAAATATCTCAGCAACAGATTTATACCTGCTCCAGAAGGAATTGTAATGCAGATGCAATTTTTAGGATTTTGGAATACCATAAGAGGTTTTTCGAGAAGAAAATTCGAAAATAGCTGCCCTCGAGTCCGCCAAACGTCCAGCCGATCCTCTTAATCTGTACTTTTAGAAGACATGAAGCAGATCGACATATGCGTTTGTAATATTTAATATCGTGAATTCCAAGAATGTAAAACAAACATTCCAAATTTAAATACTTAAAAAAGCCATGCCGGCCTCCGTGGAGGAGTGGTTTGCACAGAGCACTACGATGGCAGGAGTCCTGGATTCGAATCCCAGCCTGGGCATGGGTGTTCTTCGTGAGTGTTACTTAGTTGGGAAAAAAAGAACCCTTGATAATATACCTCAGAGTCAGAAAGCCTGAAACATGCGGACAACGTATGGGCTTGTAATTTGCATAAACTTTCAACAATAACGATCAATAATAGGGCCATTGAGTTTTATTTTTTCTAATATTCGTATTTATTTATTTTATTATCCTGCGCAAAACAGGCATCTGCCCTTTTACAGTGCACAGTCAATGTCTTACATTTGAGGATTTATACACATAAAAATAATATTTATACACATTTTCAGATCAGTTTGGAAGCAATGGAAAGAAAGGAAATGCAATATTAACTAATCTGCACAATTTGACGGCTCTATCCCTGAGAGAAATTAAGACAAAAGCTTTGCTCCACTGTAAGTCATCCTTTCACAAAGGCACAAGTGGAGCGGAAAGATCATCTCCCGCCCACGACTTTCCTCTTTTCTCCTTGTCTTACTTCTCGCATTTCGTTCGGAGCAGAAAAGCTAAAACGCCGGCAAAGGGGTGAGTTGACTTGCTCTTGCCAGTCAACTTGAAGTTTCCACTTCGCCCAACAAATATGACAGCTTAAAGTAGAGAGAGGAAGTTATCAGTTCGCGGTCGAACGGTGGAGTGCTTCCTATGATTTCCACGCAACCAAAGCCTTGGATTACATGTCAGACCGAAAATTAAGATAAAACATAATATTTCAATGAAAGACCGTTGCGATTAGTTTGAAGACGTTGAAAATGTCTTGAGCCAATATATGCTTACCATAAAGACACGCCGGGCAATGAAGCTCGGGTAGTCATTATATAAACCTGATCAGTGAATCTGTGACGCCAGCAAAACACTGAAACGCCTTACTGCGTGAATACAGATTTTGTCGTCTGCCCTAAAATGTCTTATTTTAGGACTTGTGTCATAATTAAGATGGTCTTCGTGGTAGCTGTTCACTTAAAAGGAAGAATATCCGTGTTGAAGTTAAGAATTATCCTTCTTTTTTTGTCCTTTTTGTGGCGAATGATTAGCACAGAGCGCAATTAGCACAATATTCAAAATTCTGCAAACAAAAACACCCACATACTTATACGACAGACTCCAATTTAGACACGACATACACAACTACACGACTCGACACTTTAAGAAACTTAATCTGGACATATTCTCAAAATCCATATTCCGTCATCCTTCAAAGCTGCTTCTGCATATTGTTGGAATGCGCCGCCACCAGATGTTACCTCGTGTGCGACATATAACAGCTTTAAAAGGGCAGTAACAAAAGTACTTCTACATGAGCAAGGACAAATCATCAGTACACATGTCTAGTTTCAGCATGCTTACGTTGAAATCAAAACAAAAAATGAGCAGATTCGAACCCAAGATGAACATTTTCATGTGTGTGAATGAGAAAAATTGTTTTTTATCTTTTTAGTGTGTTAATTACTGAAATATTTAGAAGTGAAAATGTAATGGAATTCGTATGTTATAGTAGTAATTGTATTTTGTCTGTTTTATTGTAGTAGATTTTGCGGGTTAAGTGGTAGAGCAGCCACAGGCTGAACTTCGCCCATGAATAAAGAAATTCTAATTCTAATTCTAAGGTCTCAGTGCTCTCGTGTACGAATCCCTGCCTGGTTTTGGGTGTTTTGTGACTGTCCCTTGATCAATATCATCATATCTCATCACTCATCCTCACCGTCCTGATTAGTCACAAGAGGCAGAAAAGTGACACTAAATAACAAAAATCAATCAATCAAGTCACTGTGAAAAATTTATGAGAAATTATCAAAAACAAATGGACTGATTCTTCCATCAGAAAAAAAGCTTTGCAATAATCTCTAAATATTCTATTTTTCGTACGTAACAACAAATTCAATCAATTTAAATTTACCTGAATACAAAAGCACTACTACTATGCAAAACATTATTCCACATAAAATTAGGCTTCCCTACACTGCGCTCAATTCCCGGTTGGGATGTATGGTAGAATGAATTCCAATTTAACCGTAGGTCAAGTTTCGATTAGTCTATCCAAGCACAAAGTGGACTAAAAGCTTTGTTCTACAGTAATAGAAGTAAGTGAGCTTGAATATTTGAAAATGTATTCGTCTCTTTAAATTCAATATTCAACCGTTCAAGGCAGTTAGTTATTACCATTAAATTACAAAATATAAAAGTTGAGAGATGCTTTACATATCTCTATGTGACAGTATCATATAAGGAAAAGCAAGAATGGAAAATTAATAGCCTCGACTCTTTACCGAATCCAACAATGTTCGTGCCTCAGGGGAGGTATTAGGTGGCTGGAAATGGACACGTAAGTTTTATGCATAGTTCAGTTTCCCCTTACGACACCTTCTTGAACCCTTTCATCCGAACGATCCCACTTCAGATTAATCCTGTTTCTCAGCATTGGAAACGCTCTTCTTGAGAAAAGGCACCGATGATAAAAATCATATTTTTCCGTCTTCCCCGTTCAGACTGCAAGCTGTCTCAGACGATCTTCCGTTAGCAAGACCGAAGCTCTCAGATTCAATATCTTCCGCGAATCTCACTAGCACGCACGAAAGCTGCAAAAGAAAGCATTAAAAGAAAGTATGCAATATTCTAACGACGCTTGAGAAGAGGATATTGGATCCCTTTTTCCAATGTCAGATCATCTGAGCGAAAAGTTACATCTGGGATTCTTATTTCTGGCGACAAAGAATAAGTTCATCTTAAAAAGCATGATATAACTTCCTCATATTATCTCATAGGTACTAGGTATATTGCTAGAAGTTTCCTCTAGAAGTTTCCTGAGTTTAAGGCATTGTACCTCTTGGTATTAACTGTTCAGTTACCTTTCGTCGCATGAAGATGTTCTCACGTGAAGCAGAGGTTAAAAACAATGAAAACTGAATCAAGCTCAGGCATGTCAAAAAGGTCAGCCTTCGTGTGAATATATTTAATCAAAACAATAAAACTAGGTGATATTTTTATATGTATTCACTAGTAGTTCATCGAAAACTTAGTGCAAGGTTTAGAATCATAAACAGCAATAGAAACAAGGTGTTGCCAGCTTCGTAAACTTCCAACAGCAAAATGTGTATTATTTAGGAGACTTTTCTCATAACTAGGTTGAGAATATGCCCTAAAAATCAGTTGATATACATACGTGGATGGATCAGAAAAAAATGTTACAACAAGCATTCTGTGAATGCACGAAATAGGGGATAAGTATTTTTTTACCCGGAGATGCAACAGATGGCGTCACGAACATGTGGCGAGTTTCGCCAACTTTACGTTTACCGTCGGTGCCATAGTAGCCAATGCAATGGCGAGACGCTTGAAGAATTGGTCTGACGTGGAAGTGCGAAGTGTGGGTGAGGAATGTTCCGGCAGCGGATATTCATCGTCAACTCATGGAAGTGTATGGTGAGAGTGCTATCTTCTTTCATGACAATGCAAGAGCCTACGCGGCCCACCAGACTCAACAGTTGCTGGAACGTTACAGGTGGGAAGTGCGGAATACCCCTCATACAGCCCGAACTTGGCCTCCAGTGACTTTTTACTTTTTCTCCAGCTGAAAGCACAAGCGCACTTGCCTGGAACACGGTTCTCGTCCGACGATGACGTCCAGGAAGCTGTCACGAAGTGGTTCAATGAGCAGGGACATGATTTCTACAAAGACTGCATCAATAAGTTGATCCAGTGGTCTGATAAATGTCTCAATCGCCTTGGCGATTACTTAGAAAATTGATGTATGTATAGTCTTTTTAGAATACATCATCAATTCATACCAGGTTATACTGTGTTTTTTTTATTTGTTGTTGTATTTTTTTCTGATTCATCCACGTATATTGCATGTATAATATACATGTATATTATACCTAGGTATACACATACATGATATAGGGTATATACAATATATTCTAGTTTGATTTGAAGTTTTGTTTATTTCTTTTGAACATGTCTTGTAAATTTAATCACTTTGTGTTATGGCGTGGTGCGTATATTTTGCTACTGTTGGTAACAGGCAACCAACTAATAAGGCTGAATTACATCGATCTACATATCCATTGCAGGAAAGATCAAATCTTTAACCCTTGATTTATTAAAAAGGTTGTGTGCCAAGGATCCAGCGTGTGTTGCTAGCTGTTGAGGGTCTTTAGTGAAGAGAACCCACTTTTCGCCCGAAACCAGAAAATGTAGGCTATCGAGTTTAAAATCCCATCAGGTCATTTCTGAAGGGAATACACTTGTTATATAGTGCCCATTTTTGCCTATTTCACTTATACGTGCCTGTATCGAAGATAACTGCTTTTCTAGTGCCTAACACAGAAAAAATTATGAAAATCTGTTGATGTCCGTCAATTTTAGTGTTTATTCTGTATTTTTCGGTGCATTTTTGCATGCCTAATATACTACTTTTCAGTTCCTATTCATCCTTAGCCTACTTACAAGATAATAAGTTAAGAGACTACCAAGTTACCTCGTACTCTACTCACATCTCCAAAGCAAATCAGGCAATCGTCATTCTGACTGAAATTTTAAATTGCTGTCGTTACACGTAATTATGATGTATTCATCATGTTAATAATAATGGAATGATATATATGATATTTATGTATATTAGTTTAGTTCTCCGTCTAAGAAAGATCCTGACATAGGGTGTAAAATGATTTTTAGTCTATAATAAAACTGCCTTGGTCAGTAACTGTGTTTTGAACATGGGAGCAAGGCTTAAGAGTATTACCATTGGAATGATATGAATTTTATTATTAATCTGAAAACAAGAATAATCATGGACCGTTCTATCCTGCATCGACGACAATGCTGATTCATGGCAAACCCGATTTACAAATGTTTAGGTGTTTGAAGAATTCTCACCAAGTACAGAGTGATTTGTTGCCGAGGGAAAGATTACGTCGCCGAACGATGGAGGAAACTATCGTAAAGTCTTTGCGAGGTGCTTCCAAAGTGAAATGTTACGGAGGGATCATTTGATGTTCCTGTCCAGCAGGAGGACCTCTTTTCCTGTTTTTTTCTTTCTTCCCTAGTCTACAACTCTGTCGTGTCCACGAGGCTGAAAAGGACCCTGGCGGGTTGTTGCTAACTCACACCGACAGTTAACAGCCTGTCCTAACAGCGTGCAAAAGGTCGCAACGCTACGGTACTTCACAGGGAGCGCCACTCTACACCGAACTGTGATCGTATAACTCCTGCTGAAAGGATCGCCAACAAGAAGAGCAAGCAAAAAAAGACGATGGAAAGGGGAGTCTCTCGCAAGGCAACTTTTACGCAGGAAAGTCTGCCTGCGTCAGATACCGAAGACGCGAAAAGAAAGCTCCTCAGAAAGGTGAATAGTAAAAATAGTGCAAATTTATCCGGCATCAGCATATAGAAATTTAACCGTTCTCCGAAGAATTTGTATGTATTTTTGTTATTATGAGTCGTTTTTCTGCCACTTTTGGATAATCGCAACGATGAGGATAACTGATGATTACAGCCACTCCGTGGCGAAGTGGTTAGCACATCGCGCTACGACGCCAGGGGTTCCGTGTTCGAATTCCGGCCTGGGTATGAATGTTAGTGAGTGTATATTCATCAATTTCATCATGTCATCACTCATCCCCATTTTCGCAAATTAGCCAAAAGTGGCACAAAAAGCCAAGTAAAATAAAGCAAATAAAATCAAACGTGAAATGGAGGAAGCGACACACTCAATAGTTATGCCCAGACCGGGACAGAAAACCGGGAACATCGAAAGTCGCTCACCGAACCGGCTGTTCTCCAAAGTAAAAGCCATGTTAATGTCGGCCATATAAAAGCAGCTTTTAATTAATCAATCAAACTACAATATCAAAATGACACAAACAGTGGGCGTATCCCGGGGCCTTCCCAGTGGCAAATCCTTCCACCACCCGAGAACTGACGTTTTTATCTAATAGTACAATCACGGACACTTCTGGGTTGTAATATAAACCCATTGACTTTCAATGGGATCATTACAACCCAGCACTGTCCGTGGCTGTATTCCACACTTGATAATGAATAAATAAATATATAAATCGAAGTACACATTTTAGCCCTGTAAGATACTGCAGAACTGCAGGGTAGAACGATGGTTAGAGGTCTCGTCTTTAGTGCCAGCCGTCCCGGGTTCGAGCCTCGCCATAGACTCCAAAATGTCAGTGCAGGTCTAGCATAATAAGAGTACTTTTGGAACTACCAGAAAGTAAATACCAAAAAAGAATTAGAAAGACTGCGCCGATGAGACAATCTCACCACGCATTACCCAAGCGAAGCCCACTTGGCAGACCTTAGTACTGAAAGGACTGTTACTTGACCGCGTCTTATTAACCATTATTTAGCATTGCATAGTCTCCTCATAAGATTAATCGTGACGATGAGGATGAATAATATTTCAATGATGACAAAAGGAGTGGGCCTGGACCACTTTGAAGTGGTTGCGAGGAGAATATTCAGCGCTTTCGGCCATGTTGACAGCAATTAATCCTATTTCTATCTACACCACTTTAAAATACCGCACATAATGGTTTATTTTAAGTGCAGAGCACAGTATAAAACCCAATACAACACGAAGTAAAATAAAAATTACTTGGATAAAATATGAAAATGTCGAAGAATATAGTGACAGCAATATAATTACATTTCAAGTTATAGTTTTCAACACGAATAAAGAATTTCTAATTAATGACCAGAAACACAACCACGGCCAATTAATACAATTATTTCACAACGTATCATCCCTTAAATTATCTGTAAGAGTTATTATCAGTTCACCACCATTGTTACTGAAATAAGGGAATTGTGTCTCGTGCTATATTTGGGAACATTGTACGCAACAGATCTCATGAAATGGTCACTATCAATTTGTAATAATTCTTAAGTGATGTTTTCCTCGATATCAGTTGTACATGCTTAAAAATGAAGATATACAATACACGGAGTTTGATATAAAAATAGCTAGTTCCCCCAACAATCTGCCAGCAAATAGTATCTGCCAACCAAGAGAGTTCATAATTTAACTTGTACCAGACATCATATAGGAAACTTATTCGAATCAAGCAACAAGAACTTATTGTCCTAAAAAAAAAATAATAAAACAATATAAAGCAGTTATCATTGAGTAACTGGACAGCAAGGACATATTCTCGGACACTTCAAAGTACTCGAGACAACCTTATAATCTAATTACATCAGGCAGGCAGTAAAAATGCTTACGCTTAAATTAACCCATAAGCGTAGGAGATGAGAGTTCATCCAGAGTTCAAGGATGCAATTAACGGGACCGCTTGGGAACGAAGGAACCTTGTCCCACAATAAAACATGCTCGTGACATTGCGTGCAGTACCCGACGCAAGCACTGAGAAAATGCTGTTTCATCTACAGGGATGAACATGAAATTTGTCGTTTGCTGCAAATCATACGAAATCAAGTCCAGCAAGCGTATATTACGGTGAAAATACTTTGTTGTAAGGTTGTTGTTTTTTACCTTTTACCTCTAAAGAAAGAGGTTCCAAAATACAATCGCACTCTTATACATACGTAGAATTGACTGAATACTTGGCGTTAAAGGGTCGTACGTATGTAAGGCGTATGAATTCATTACTCTCTGGGAGTTACAATTCATGAAAAGGTTTGAACACGCTCTGTGACATGTTTATATGACCGATTCATTTAACATTAAACGGCAGCCCCTGAAGAAACAGCCTGAAAAGTGAAACTCTAATACTGTGTGTATGAATTACCACCGTGGAAGTAACAGCTAATGACAAAATTTGGTCATGCATTCCGATATATTTGAATGCTCAACTCATTGTTTGCTACCCCGACCTTCGTGGCGGAGTGGTTAGCACAGCGCTCTACGACGCCAGGATTCCCGGGTTCGAATTGCATCCTGGGCATGTGAGTGTCCTTCATCAATTCCATCCCTCATCTTCGCGATTAGCCAAAAGTGGCAGAAAAGAGAAGTAAAATAAACCAAATCAATCAATCATTGCACGCTACAACAGTGTTACTTTGTACTTCTACAATTATGGGACGGGGGGTGCCAAATTTTGTTAGTTTCGTCAAACATGAGCTGAATAGCAGGTTATTCTACAATTTCAAACCAAATGCGTCTATTAACCAGTTGTGATAAACACTGGTGTGCTAGGTTCTTATAGTTAGAGAATCTCACCGCATAAACAGCCTGGGGATGTACTTGCCATTCGAAAATATTTTTTTAATAGATTTTACACCGTCGCGGTTAACTTAAAGGCATAACTACAATAAACTGGAGAAAAACGTATTTAATTCAATTCAGATACAGTCACCCGCAATAAAAATCAATTATATCCCGAAATACTGGCTTCCCTGCAATGGTGCCATGTGGGCTGCCTACCTCTACGGCGATGGCCGAACTTATTAAAGACTTTTAGTGAAGTGCGCTGTAGTGTTGGCAAAACACATAACACCATATACGAGCTAGTATTTCTGGACCTCGAGTGTGGTCTCCACCCTCGAATTCATAACTGGTGATTTAGTACTTACGTACATGTTACTGGTCAGAAAGTTTTACACACACACAGTATTAATTCAAGGTTACTATCACGAGATAAAGTGGTGACGGAACTGCAGTGGAAAGATTAAAGTATGCAAAGTATCATTAACCAAGGAAGATCTGCACTTGAACCCTTAAGATAGTTACTAAAGTAGTTCTAACATTCTCAGTGCAACCAGCATGAGAGCTCATCACATGCACTCCAAGAGCTGACCTAAGAAAAGAGGAATGAAGCGAATCCGACGTGCTGCTCAGACATAACTTTATTCAATATTAAAAGTCTGTTACATACAACGGTCTTTATACTTAAGGACCATTAAGCGAAATTATGAAAGAGAAAGATAAAATTTAGAACACGTAGTTCAGTTTTACGACTTTGCATATTTCCACGAACTCATCCGTAACAAGGCACTTAAAGTACCCTTATTACATTCATACGAGAGGGATCGTCCATGTTTTACGCGTGTTTTATTAGGAGAGGCATCTCTTCATCCGCGTTCTTAAGACTCGAACGCACAAAGTTCAATAAAATTAAAGCATAACACCCTAGACCCCTTGAGCAACTTGTTAAATAAGCTCCAGGTCCATTTGCAATAAAACTGGCAGCATTATCTGTACACTAAACTTTTCCAGCACTAGCGGGAACTGTCCGTTAGCATAAAAAAGGAAGCAATCTGAAGAATAAGGTTTTTAGTCCCCACGTGGGATGTTTGCTATCCCCTCGTATGAAAGCCCTGCATCAAGACATACTTCTAAACAAGCATACTTTCATTTTGAAGATGGAACAGGCGTTTTTTTCTTCAGCTACACACTCCTGGAGCAATTAAATATTTTTTTTTTTTAATGTCGCGATTAGCCGAAAGGGTGATGTCCCAACTCAGGAACTGTAATGAAAGTTCCCAATTCAGGAACCGTGATGAAAGTTCCCAATTCAGGAACTGATATTTTCACGTGTAATGTTTGAAGTGGGACGTTCTCAACCCAGGAACCGCTGTTAATTGAATCGGGAGAAAAGAGGGAGAGGTATTACCGTTTTTTGAGAGTTTCTGATCTTTACTGTACCTTAGCCTGAAATATTACGTGTAGATAGATAGATAGATTTGCAGAAAAAGTACAGAGTTATTACAAATGATCTTCACAATTTCACGCACATGTAAATCACAATAAATTGCCTAACATCATGAAACCCGAGAGAGGTTTGTGTGCTTCAGTAAGTCTCATTGTTCACCACAGAACATTATCCTGTTACTGTTAATAACTATTATATACACCGTGTCCGGCTTATAGCTATAATAAAATAAACATGCACTACAGTTTACAAATACCTGCCACTGTCAAAACCTTTGTATGTACGGTACTGCCATCTTTTGCAATTTACGAAAAACACGAAACGGTGTCGCGCGCGTACCCATGGGCACAGTAAACAAACATGGCGGAGTGGACTCCACAACAGAAGGTGTTCTGTGTATTATTATTTTTCGATTTGAAGTCCGTGACCCTAGAAGTGTATTACCGTTGATAGTGACAGTGAAGGAGCCAGTGTCTCTCATTTTGTGTAATGGCAAGATACTGTGCATGAGGATACACCTTCATTCCCAATAAATTCTTGGTCAAACAGATTTTGGGACTGTTTCTTTATTTATAGCTCTAAGCCGGACACAATGTATATATACGGATATATAACATTCTTTGTTTTAAAAAAAAGGGACATAAGGATGTCAATTAACATAGTAATTCGTCTTTCTTCAACCATCCAAATGCTGTCTGTTTCTTATATCGTCGCATAACCTCAGGAACGAAACTCCAAAAATGCGGTTGTAAGTTTTGTTGAACGTATCTCATCTGAGGAGCTCTATTTGCAGTCAGATCGACATATCTCCACTTCTATAGTTAGGAGTAAGGTGGAGTCGCGTATCACCAATTTACTGACCTTTTTTAAGTGTCTGGCATATTCCTAAGAATATATTATTTCCTTCCACCTGTAAATTTGATAAATTGGAGTTACGTTCCTCTGATTCCCACACGACGATATCTCCAACTGCATTATACTCTGTGCAATGTGAGCGATATTTAATCATACAGATACCCCAAAACTATATTTAAAATCCATTAGTTTCTCCACGCAGAGTAGCGTTAACAATCCTGCAAAACATTTTCCCCATGCTCTGAACGAGTTTTATGTTAATGCATTCAACACTCGTGACTGCAAGAGACAACCCCGGAAGAGGAGCAGACGTCCCATTTCACAGCTCACATATTGATCCACCTGAAAGCTGTTCAAATAATCAGCAGCTTTTCCTGACAGCTAAAATTAAAATTTTCACGAAATCGAACATTGCAGCGGGACCGAGTCAGAGATGCCGTAAAAAAAAGCGAAACCCAACACCAGACTCGACCTCCACCCCGTGGTCTCTTACAAGGGTAGAATGAGAGAGCACGGAGTTCTTTTAACCCCCGCGAAGGGGTAGCTGTAAAAATGAAATGGAAACAAAAGCTCCAGGAGAATCTCATACTCCCAAGACCATTTGCAAAGTTTAGAACTCATTCTCTAGGTCCTTATTCATGCTCGTATAAAGGAAGGCAGAAGATTACCATCGGCACACTTCACTGTTCACTCCATGCCAATTTCAATAGCTCTGGGACCGAACACTGCGAGAAAGTAAAACGAAAATTTGCATCGGCTATAAAAAGGAGAGCAGATATAGGGTTCCGCCTGATGATCACTCAAGCAGAAAGCGCAGTCATTCCCTCCTAAGTATCACCTTGCATAACAATAATGAACCGAGCAAATTCTTTCTGAAAATTCGATCTTGCACCCTCTCCCAGGAGAAAGTGCCGTTTTTTTTTTACGACTCCGAAAAAAGAGGTATGGATATATACCACGGTTCATTTCAATAAAATTTCACACCCTCCCGTCATCTTTTCAAGGAACATGGTTCATTTCGGATGCAAGTAACGTGTAGTTTCAACTTTCACCTCACCTAGTATAATTTTGAAGTAGTGTTATTTCCAAATATTTTCTAAGAAAACTTGGCTGAAGATGATAGGTAGTAAACTGTAAATTTATTTATGAGTTATTTAACTCTCTCATTGTAAAGAAAAAGATTCATGGGGCAAACAAAATCATAACATCCATTCTTCACAGTGCACCGTCCTAAGCACAGCCAGGAAAGTCATTTACCCTGTCAATCTTTTATACCTAAGATCCCACTGAACTTTCTCATCTTCTGACAATGTAAAATTTCTCTCCTTACAAATAACCCTACTGATATTGCAAATTATCAAAAATAGAATTTCTCCCGATAACATGAGGTTTACTTCTGCTGTTGACTTGGATTCTTGTAATAGTTTCGTGTTAGAACATCGACTGATTATATTAAAATTATCTAAACAACAGTGTAATTCAATGATACTTCGAATACTCTAGAAGGAATTGTATTAATTGTACATAAAATCCATACAATCATCGATAGATAGGTTTTAACGATTCCACTGAAAGTCAGTGGGGTCATTACAACTCAGAAGAGCTCAGAGTTTTAGTAGGCAGAGACGATTTTTACAGGAATAACTTTTCAAATGTCATCACTGTCAACAATTTCGCAACTTTCATTCTGCAGTAGCGGTAGTTATATGGATAATTATGTATAATATGGTCATGTATTCATATTGATTGATTGAATTGAATTTAAAATGTTGGGTGCGTCGGCACTTAGGCTATTTTGCACCAGTTACATTGTATGGGGTCCAGCCCCTTATTGTAACTGAAATCAACATCTGTCTTACTTAATGAAAACTTGAGGCTGTAAAGAGGCACTCGGCACATGTACAAACCCAGGACAACACAGCCCTACGGAAGATTATACTGGCCGTTGGTTCGGACGCCAGATCCTCGTTAGCCTGAAACATTGCAGGTAGAAGTGAGGTTGACTTTTGGGTGCTTTCTTAAAATGTCAACACTTACACCCCACATATGCATTTTAACTTTACACCCAATACTAAAAATAAACACCAACATTATCTAAGAATCAATCACTGACCTATAAAGAAAATACACCATTAACTACTACAGGGTGTCCCACGAACGGCGCAACTGGGAATTAAGAGTGGCGTTACTTTGTAACCGAAACCTGTACATACATAAGTCATACACCAAATGTTAGCCCTGTCCAAGTAGATATTTTTAAACATAGAAACAACAAACGGGGTGCAGTGTTGTTCATACAGTGTTGCCAAATGTAAGTGAAAGTGTAAATTTATTTTTCCACAAAGCATGGAAAATTGCATGTCAAACATTCGTACGGAAATTTGGACGTCAATTTCCACCTTGGGTAGGTGGACTATTTCGCCATCTATAATTCAGAGAAGAAAACCGATCGTTTTCGCGTATAGCCAATCCTGAAATGCCTCGTAAAGGCGTACCGGTCCAAATGGGTGTTTTAAAAAAATTATGAGGTACAGTGGCAACACTGTTGATGTTTGAAGGCAACAAAAGGTGTGTTTAGTGATGGTCTATGACATGGAAATACTGGAATCAGGAAAAAAAGAAAGTGAAAATTATGGTGAAAAAAGTGTTACTTACCTACTCCTGGCAACCATGCAATGCGATAAGAGCGCCCACCGAACGAGAACAAAAGAATCAGTTAGTTGTGTACTCAGAACTGTTTGAGCCGTGCATTTCGCATTGTTCGTAGGGGAAGATTAGAATTGTTCTGTGAAATGAAGTACTCTTTGGAAGAGAGGGTGTTCATTGTGGAACATTATTTTTGTTCAAAATCGTACGCTAGTGTAAAAACTGTGTTTCGCGAGAAATATCCGAATAACAGTGTTCCAGAAAATTCGACGATATATCGACTTGTTTCCAGATTTCGTGAAACAGGATCAGTTAATGACAAACCCTACCACAGACAACCACCAGTTTTGACACAAGGTGTGCTGCAGGATGTGGAGCAGAGAATATCACAATCTCCCAGGAAATCTGTTCGTAAACTTGCTGCACAGTCAGGTGTATCAAAAACAACAACTCACCGAGCGTTAAAACAATTACGTGCATATAAGGTACAGGCTGTGCAAGAACTGAAGGAAGCAGACAAAGGTGCACGTGTAAGATACTGCCAGTGGTTTGGTTTAGAAATTTTATTAGAGACAATGGTGTGAATATTTTGGATAAGGTTTTTTTCACGGATGAACCATGGTTCCACTTAAATGGATATGTCAACAGTCAAAATTCTCGACTCTGGTCAAGTAACAATCCCCATTTGTTACATGAACAATCACTTCATCCACAAAAGATCGGTGTGTGGTGCGCGATTTCGCGGAGAAAAATAATCGGTTCATTCTTTTTCAACACAACAGTTGACGGAATAGTTTATCGTGACCTTATCACACAGTTTATTTCTCTGTTGGAACGTGATGAACGTGATTGTTGGTTTCAACAAGACTCCGCAACATGTCACACGTCTAATGAAACTTTAGACATGTTGGCAGAGTTTTTTGGCGATCACATTATAAGCAAAAACTTATGGCCCAGTCGCTCCCCGGATCTGACGTCTCCAGATTTTTTTCTGTGGGGTTATTTGAAACAAACAGTTTACATTAATAACCCAAGAACACTTGATGATCTAAAAATAAACATTTGCACAGCCATTAACAATATAAACCAATCAACCTTGCATAAAGTTGCTTCCAACATGATAAAACGTGTTGATGAATGCCTCAGGGAAAATGGTTGTCATTTTCAACATCTTTTGTAAAGCTACACTGCCTGTTACGCGCATTGCATGGTTGCCAGGAGTAGGTAAGTAACACTTTTTTCACCATAATTTTCATTTTCTTTTTTTCCTGATTCCAGTATTTCCATGTCATAGACCATCACTAAACACACCTTTTGTTGCCTTCAAACATCAACAGTGTTGCCACTGTACCTCATAATTTTTTTAAAACACCCATTTGGACCGGTACGCCTTTACGAGGCATTTCAGGATTGGCTATACGCGAAAACGATCGGTTTTCTTCTCTGAATTATAGATGGCGAAATAGTCCACCTACCCAAGGTGGAAATTGACGTCCAAATTTCCGTACGAATGTTTGACATGCAATTTTCCATGCTTTGTGGAAAAATAAATTTACACTTTCACTTACATTTGGCAACACTGCACCCCGTTTGTTGTTTCTATGTTTAAAAATATCTACTTGGACAGGGCTAACATTTGGTGTATGACTTATGTATGTACAGGTTTCGGTTACAAAGTAACGCCACTCTTAATTCCCAGTTGCGCCGTTCGTGGGACACCCTGTATTACACTTTTAAAAGAAAGCGATACGGCCATGCGTTTTTACACTGTAAGTATTGAAGCACAATAATGTTCAAAGGTTTTTGAAGAGTTCGAACAAACTTATTCCATTTCGAACCTATTTTCATAGATATCTTGCCCATTGTGGAAAGATACAACACTATGCCCACGTAATTTAGTAGAAACGAATTTCAGCAATATTCCTTTTCAAACATCTTTCTTTCTGCAGTGTTGGTCTCCGGAAATTGACTCCCTTCCTTCCCCACTTTCAATGCAGGGCATAGATATTGGAACGTGAACGTGCATGATAAAAGACCAATATCCTGGGCCATATTTCAACATCAATGCATAGGGTCGAGGGAGGGAGTTTGGATAAAGGTTTAGAGAAAGAAAATGTTGAGAATGCAAAAGGAGAACACAGCAGCAGCAGCATCTCTAACTTTTGTTGTAATCTCTCCAATTATCAAAGCAGATTTCGCTTATCGTTCGCAATTACCAAGAGGACAATAATGTATGACGTCAGACTATATTTAAAACCAACGCCACGCCAGACAATAACACATACAAGTACAGCAAAGTGGTTTATAGAAAACTAATAAACACTAAATGTAACAGGTGCATTTGCAAATTTCAAAGTTAGTTTTAAGTCCACTTTCATTAAGTTATTCGGGATTGGACCCACAGACTAAAATGAGATCCGAGCCAGTGCGGAATGTGCCTCCACCCGGGATCGAACCCAGGACTCTCTGATTACAAAAAGTAATCGGGGATACCCGACATACCACTAGAAGAAGATTGAAGATTGTGTATCCGCACTGCTATGGTTATTGAGCAGTATAAGAGACATGAGAAGAGTAAGTGTGAGTGTGTGTGTGTGTGTGTGTGTGTGTGTGTGTGATGGTGTGTGTGTGTGTGTGTGTGTGTGAGAGAGAGAGAGAGAGTAGTAATGCACCGGCGTTGAGTCCGATAAATCAATTGATTGGAAAAGATCGATCAAAGATCAATTGATGACGCAGCAGTTTTTTTGATGATGTCATAAAATGGGCGGGGCTTATTTTGTAAGGATGAATTTGATTGGTTGTGACGTCATAAATGGGCGGGGCTTATTTTGTAAGGAGTGTTTTGATTGGTCGGAGGAAGTCGGGTTTTTCCCGCGGTAGTTTCCGGCGTCTGAAAACAGATGGCGTTGATGAGCCAGAAAGTCTGGTGAGGAGGAAAAGTATGCGATGCGGTTGGTTTTCTGGTAATTGGAGTACGTGTTTCCGGTGTCTGAAAACAGATGGCGTTGATGAGTCACAGGTTTTTCCAGTGACGGTTGGTCGGTAGTTTCCGGTGTCTGAAAACAGATGGCGTTGATGAGTCAGAAAGTCTGGGTTGGGGGGGAGGAAAAGTAGGCGACGCGGTGACGGTTGGTTTTCTCGGAATTGGAGTACGTGTTTTCGGGGTCTGAAAACAGATGGCGTTGATGAGTCAGAAATTCTCGGAATTTGGGTGTTTCCGTTGTTTGAAGAGAGATGGCGTTCATGAGTCATTGTTGGGAGGAGGTGTTTTTCTCGGGCGACCGTTGATGAGTTTGAAATTCTAGGAATTGGGTGTGGTCTGAAACATGCCCGAACATGTTATAGATTGATGAGTCATTCTGGGGAGGAGATGTTTTTCTCGGGCGGCCGTTGATGAATTTGAGTGATGGAGAAACGGCAAAAAGAGAAAAAGGAGAGAGAGCGTCTAGATGTAAAGAAAATAAATAGAGTAAAAAAAGTAGGTTTCACGGAGGGGGTGACTGTGCATAGCGTACCAGGGCAGGAAGAAGATAGGAGAGGCACGTGGGCGTTGGATGCTCTGCGCAAAACAATGCGCGCCGAATATAATTCGAAAATACGTCACGGAGACAGTACTATATAAAAAAGAAAAATTGTGTACGTACCGCAGAACTGTTGATCGAAGCCTACCGACCGGAGATCATAACCGAGACTGGCACATCTGTTGCGAGAGTGAAGAAAATTGAAAAGGTAAGAGACAAATATTTAGTTTTAATGTTCTACCTAGAACAATGCAAATCGCTGGTCAAATACTATTATCACCTTCACACAGTGAGAATCGTAAACATAAATACATCTTTCTTTTGAAGCAGACAGCTTGAAAGGTGTGAAAATAAAAAACGGTACCTGTGTCATCAACAGTTTAATGCAGAAGAGGATGACGTTTAACAGTGATCGATGGTGGGGAGGTCGGCTCCCGGTCCTCTTCTGCTGGGGGTGGGAGAGGGGGCGTATAGCGTCCATCCTCCTCTTCTTCAACCACATCTTCTTCCTGCTCTGACAAAACAGGAGAAACAGTAGAAGAAATAGAAGGAGAAACAGGAGGCACCAGTTGGCGCTGCCGATTGGCTATATCGTCATTTCGGTTACGCATTCTGAAAAACAAAATATAAGAATTAGAATATATTCCGTTCCATGTAGATATCGGCTAGAAAGAAAAGTTATCAGATATGTAGCATATATAATCGGAAAAACAGCATGCTATAATAAACGATGTTATCAGAAATAAACTGAAAAATAATTACCTAGCTCTATACCGACGGAGATTGGCGTGGAGCCTTTCCCGGTTCCGGGTACGTCGAGCCCGGAACATAGCGGAGGCACGCTGTTGGGCCTCCTCAATTCTATTCTCTTCCTCCAGGTACCGCTCAATGTACCTCGTAGCCTCTGCGAAATGCGCAGCGCCTTCAGTGCCTGCCTGATGTCGATAATATGCATTTCGCAGTGCCTCCCCGTGATGGAGTATGTGTTCCTGAAAATATGTGTGAATTAATATATGAAAGTGATTAATTTGTGCAAAACATAATGAACATATTTTCTGTCTAATTTCAGATGTCGACACTCCCTCTCGGATTCAATTTGATGTATGGCGATATTAAGGAGACAACAGCAGGTCCGACAGAACGAAGGAACTTATGGAGCAAAACACATGCAAGACAGGTTGAAAAACACATCGGCAATTATGTGAATTTCTGTGAAGAAAATGGACTGGCGGAAGAGTTATTGGCAAAATTAGAAGAGACATGTAAAGATATCGAGGTATCGGTGGACTGTTTGGTCAAAATATTTACTTACATTGTTGACAAGAAACGAGATGCGCCAGTGTTTGGCGATTTTGTAGAGAATATACAAAGAGCGCAATATGTACCTTCCCATCTATCTTTAAGAATATGTTTCGAATTGATGGAGGTGTTTAAAGGTGTGAGAAATGAGAAGGGTGAAAATAAGAAGACAGGGGGAACAGGGGAAAATGTACATGAACGAATGATGGAGATGTTGAAAAAAAGAAAACTGAACGAGTAACAAACACATACTAATACACTAACATCTACCAGTAGTGTAACAAAATATGTAAAAATATCTAATAACCTGTAGTACGAGTTGAAATAAAAAGTTTGTATATGTAGAAAACTTGTAATTTTCTGTAGAAGTTCAATGTGTTAATAAAAGATTTCGTACAGAACAATATTGTTTTTGTATATAAATAGTATTATATTAGAATGCCTAACACAGGATAAAAACCCCAAAAGTTTAATGAAAAAAGTACCACGAATCCTGAAATTAACTATGTTTTGATAAAAGAGGTACCGGATTCGAAACCCTCCAGACATGGTTCGAATCCTGGAATTGCCAATGTTTGCATAAAGAAAACCAGGATTCGAAACCCACTCAGGTATGGTTGCGAATGTCGCCGGAGACCCTGGATTCGAATCCTACAATTAACTAAGGTTCCCTAAAAACATGTTTGATTCTGCTCAGGTATGGTTGTGAAATGTAAAAGGGTACTTACAACATGTAATAAATCTTGGCCATCCATGTTGCTGCCCAGATGAAAAGGAGATGAACTGGAGGGAAGGATGCCTGCAGAAGGAATTATATCCACTTCCTTATAGACACACACATCTGCAATTATTTTTTGCAACGTACGTTAGAAGTCTGCATATGAGATCACGACGTTTTTGTGAGGCACAACAGTTCCTTGATAATTTTCACAGAAGTTCCTTGTTTTGTGTCAGCACATGTTCTTCGAACAAGACTTCCTTATAGAGACGGACATCTGGTATCATTTTTTGCAACGCGGCCCAGATGAAAAGGAGATGAACTGGAGGGAAGGATGCCTGCAGAAGAAATTCTATCCACTTCCTTATAGAGACACACATCTGCAATTATTTTTTGCAACGTACGTTAGAAGTCTGCATATGAGATCACGACGTTTTTGTGAGGCACAACAGTTCCTTGTTCCGTGTCAGCACATGTTCTACGAACAAGACTTCCTGATAGAGACGGACATCTGGTATCATTTTTTGCAACGCGGTTTCCTAATTTCTTTATTTGCAATCGTAGACCCCCCCCCTTCCGACCACTCTAACGAAAGGTCTCGACGTGCAGATTACGAATATGTAATCGGATTTGCTCTACGTCAATTAGGGGAGGAGTTAGAGCGATTTGAAAATTTCGATTTTTTTTCACCCTTTTTTTTTTTTTTTTTTGTTTTGTTTTGTTTTGTTGCGAAAATTTAAAATCGCTGTAGCTCGGCTCCTAATTGAGCTAGTAGGGTGATCGATAGCTTGTCGGACTCGGAGTGAAGTCCTCTTTCCGGTGAATCAGGTTTCATTGTTCTAGGACCGGTGGTTTCCTACTTTCTTTATTTTCAATCGTAGACCCACCTTCCGACCACTCTAACGAAAGGTCTCGACGTGCAGATTACGAATATATAATCAGATTCGCTCTACGTCAATTAGGGGAGGAGCTAGAGCGATTTGAATATTTCGATTTTTTTTACCTTTTTTCTGCGAAAATTTAAAATCGCTGTAGCTCGGCTCCTAATTGAGCTAGGAGGGTGATCGATAGCTTGTCGGACTCGGAGTGAAGTCCTCTTTCCTGTGAACCAGGTTTCATTGTTCTAGGACCGGTGGTTTCCTACTTTCTTTATTTTCAATCGTAGACCCACCTTCCGACCACTCTAACGAAAGGTCTCGACGTGCAGATTACGAATATATAATCAGATTCGCTCTACGTCAATTAGGGGAGGAGCTAGAGCGATTTGAATATTTCGATTTTTTTACCTTTTTTCTGCGAAAATTTAAAATCGCTGTAGCTCGGCTCCTAATTGAGCTAGGAGGGTGATCGATAGCTTGTCGGAGTCGGAGTGAAGTCCTCTTTCCTGTGAACCAGGTTTCATTGTTCTAGGACCGGTGGTTTCCTACTTTCTTTATTTTCAATCGTAGACCCACCTTCCGACCACTCTAACGAAAGGTCTCGACGTGCAGATTACGAATATATAATCAGATTCGCTCTACGTCAATTAGGGGAGGAGCTACAGCGATTTGAATATTTCGATTTTTGCAACTCATATGAGTCAGGAAGACATCTGCGTTGAATAACAGAATGTGTCACTGCTAAAAACCATCTTGTAAAGACGGTTAATTGATTCCGAGAATTTACATGAGCCTTCGTATCAGTCAGAAAAACATCTGCTGAAGACGTTTGACGATTTCTGAGAATTTTACATGAGTTGTCATATCTGCCAGGAAAACATCTGGTGAAGACGGTTAACTAGCCGCAGTAGAACCGTTAGGAACGGGAATAACTGCTTTGCCATGCTTGCGTATATAAAGAAAGGCGTTCTCTCCACAACACAGTGTTCGTGAAACAGTCATCGTACGATCATGGATGTACAGTTATCCGCTGACGATCTGTTAGCACGTTATCGTGATGGATATTACACAACACATGGACAGTTGCGGGAAGTGTTGACGATCATCGCGCAAAAAATCATCGCGGGAGAAAGTATCTCCCTAGTAGAGGAGTATGACCGTCTACTACAGACCGTGACATCATTCGTACCCGATCTTACCGGAGAAGGATGGAGAGATATTTCCGAAGAGTCGCCAGGCCCGTCATCGACACCTGATCCTGTATCCAGAGTTGCCGAGGAGAAGCAGATAGCCGTCACATCACCAGGAACTTCCAGAAGCACCGCATCCGGATCAGACCCGGAACCTTTACCAGGACCGTCATGGAGACCGGACCCTTTACCCTCAGCAGAACCGTCATCCCAAAGTGCTTCTGTATCAGATAGAAGAGGTAAGAAAAGAAAACGTGATACAGTGCCTCGTGAACAAATAGGGAACATAATATTACACAACATTCAAGAACGTGAATATCCCAAATTCCGTTCCAAAGGACGTCGTGTGGAATTCAGTTTCTCGCACCCTCCAGAAAATGTCGATCCTCACACATGGATCCGTGAAGGTGTTGAAAATCTTCTCACCTATGTTAAGAAAGACACCAAGGATGAAGACAAGATAGGTTTAACTCTCTCTAACATATCTGACCCAACCGTGAAAGATATTTATGTCGGGTGGCACAGAAGCGACCAGTTACACAGTGATATGGTGTGGAACATTATGTATAAAATATTGCAGAGTGCGAAAACATTCACGGCTACAGATCGGTTAATTTTGAGAGCCGACCATGTCAATATACCTGTCGGAGGTGGTGGAGGTAAACGAACATATTGTTTACCTAATTACATGTTAAGCACGCAAAAAAGGAGTATCGTTGGTGTGCCGAATAGGAAAAAACCACTCTGTTTAGCTGAAGCTTTGGTAATAGGAAAAGCCTATGCTGATAATGATCCGTCCTATTCACAGTATCGAAAAAATAGAAATCTTCTTAAACCTGTTTTCGAACTTATGCGGAAAGCAGATGTAGATCTGACAGACAATGCGTGTGCCGGAAGCGGAATTCCTGAACTGAGAAAATTTCAGCAAGTTCTCACAGATCATAAAATTATTGTATACAACAATCTTCGTGATGCTAAAGATGTTCTGTTTGAAGGACAGGTTGAACATGTTTTAAAATTTATATACCTTCTGTATGATAATGCCAGACAACATTATGATGTGATAGTGAACCGTGTTGGAGCATTTGCAGCAAACCAAGAATGTCATGGGTGTAACCAGCTCATATTCGGTAAACCT
Source organism: Lepisma saccharinum (assembly GCF_977018435.1). Lineage (NCBI taxonomy): Eukaryota > Metazoa > Arthropoda > Insecta > Zygentoma > Lepismatidae > Lepisma > Lepisma saccharinum. The sequence goes on from NC_139253.1 coordinate 43,308,351, forward strand.
CATAGTCACATGTGTAAGCAATTATGTTGTATGTGCCGTGCAACTCCACCGTGTGTACCTGAACCGGGTGTCCGTAGAACATGTCAGACATGTCACCGAAATTTCAGAAATGAACAGTGTTTCACAAATCATGTTTCTACACCATTCCGAAACGGTACTGTCTGTAGCGAAATCCAACAGTGTCCCCGATGTTTCAGAATTATTCTCACAAACAATAGATATGAAAAAGTACATAGATGCAACATGAAATATTGTACTGTGTGTAATTGTGTGAAACCTGTAAATCATTTCTGCTACATGCCTATACCGAAACCTAAACAGTACTCAAAATTTCTATTTGTGTTTTACGATTTCGAATGCTACACTGATATTCCTTTTTCTGACAAAGAAAAAACTCTTCTTCATGTTCCGAATCTTATCGTGGTGCAGACAGCCTGTCACGCATGTCACAAAAGAGAGGATTTAACAGCTTCGTGTTCTGTTTGTGGAACAAGGCAGTTTATATTCTGGGATGACCCTGTAGATACATTCCTGTCCTACCTGGAATTGCAGCATAAGTTTTCCAACATAACCATCTGTGCACACAATGCACGAGGTTACGATTGTACATTTCTATTACGGAGAATGCTGGAAAGAGAAATGAAACCTCGTGTTATCTTAGATGGTACCAAAATTGTCTGCATGACATACCAAAATCTCCATTTTGTAGACAGTCTCAACTATGTTCAGTCAAATCTTGCAGGATTTTCAAAACTGTTTGGTTTACCTGTGCAGAAAGGACATTATCCGCATTTGTGGAACACTTACAAGAATAGAAATTACATAGGACCACCACCTCCTCCTTCTGCATACGGATATGAATATATGAAAACGGTTGAAGATCAAAACCGTTTCATGTTCTGGTACAACAATGAATGTGAAAAAAATATACCTTTTAACAACAAAAACGAACTTCTCCAATATTGCATCAAGGATGTGACCCTGTTGAGACAAGGATGTCTAAAGTTGAGGCAGAATTTTCTAGACATATGCAAAATAGACATTTTCAGGGACTGCATCACGATAGCATCTGCCTGTTCATTAATTTACAGGCAGAAATTTATGCCGTCTAACACTATTGGAATAATCCCTAAAGGAGGTTACCATCATGCAGATCAGATGTCCAAGTTCGCATTGAAATGGTTAACCTATGTTGAAGAACAGAATCATGTAATACTTCTTCACGGCGGACGTACTCGTGAAAAATATGTCATAGGAGGACGTTACAAAGTGGACGGCTATCACGAGGAGACGCAGACAGTGTACGAGGCGCTTGGATGCTACTGGCATGGTTGTCAACGCTGCATGTCAATTAACAGAGATATGTATCCGAAAAACGACGACGAAGAAGAAACAGATCAGGATAGTAACAGTCAGAAATATAACGACATGTTGAACACAGCAGCCTTCAGATACGAGACAACATGCCGTAAACTTGAGGCTCTACGTTCTGAAGGATACCGTGTCGTTACAATGTGGGAATGTGATTTTAACAAAACATTAAAAGCCGATCCTGAACTCGATAGACATCTATCGACGCATCCTATCGTCTGCTGCATTCCTTTAAATCCACGAGACGCCTTATATGGAGGAAGAGTTGAAACAGTCAGGACGTATTACAAAATCAAGGAAAATGAAAAATTACAGTACTATGATTTTACAAGTTTGTACCCTTATGTGAACAAATACTGTGCCTATCCTGTCGGACATCCTACCATATTTCTAGGAACTTCTATTCCTTCGGTAAATGAGGTTTTGAACATGGAGGGGCTCATAAAATGTACTATTCTACCACCAAAAGCCCTTTTACATCCTGTTTTACCTACAAAAATGCATGGAAAACTGATGTTTGTCTTGTGTAACGAATGTGCTATCAGATTAAAATGTGAAGGTACATGCAGCCATTCCGATGAACAACGCACAATTTCGGGGACTTGGGTCATTGCCGAGGTGCGTAAAGCTTACAGTTTAGGCTACAGAGTACTGTCAGTGTCGGAAGTGTGGAAGTATGAAACATCGATGTACGACCCTGTCACAAAAACTGGAGGACTTTTTGCTGGTTATGTCAACACCTTCTTGAAAATAAAACAGGAAGCGAGCGGCTGGCCTTCATGGTGTCAGAACGACGAGGATAAAAAGAAGTACATACAGAAATATTTCGATAAGGAGGGTATTCTATTGGAAGAAAACAGTATCGAAGTCAATCCTGGTAAACGTACTCTGGCTAAACTCTGCCTTAATTCTTTATGGGGCAAGTTCTGTCAACGGGACAACCTTTCCCAGACAACCATCATCAAGGAATCGAAAGATTTTCTCGATAAAATGACTGATCCAAATATAATGATTGGAGGAGTGGTATTCATCAATCAAGACACCGTTTTAGTGAACTGGAAATATGTTGAAGAGGCTGTCAGTCTGAACAGGAAAGTAAATGTTCCTATCGGAGCCTTCACAACATGCCATGCTCGTCTGAAACTGTATGAACTTCTCGAAAAATTGGATGACAGGATATGTTATTGTGATACAGATTCTGTAATTTACGTAGATAGTCCTGAAATGGAATATCATCCCCAGACAGGTGACGCACTAGGAGAACTCACCGATGAATTGGCAGATTTCGGACCCGATGCAGTTTGTGAACAGTTTGTTTCAACGGGACCGAAAAGTTACAGCATGAAAATAACAAAACCGTTCTCCGAACCGCAGTATATCTGTAAAGTGAAAGGAATCACATTGAATACCTCCACATCGGAATTGGTTAATTTTGATACCATGTGCGACATGATAAACAATGAGCAATCTGAAGTTATGGTCGAAAATATTTTCAGGATCAGAAGAACAAAACAGTTTCAAGTAATCAGTACATATGAAAAAAAGTTGTTTCAGCCGGTACTGTTGAAACGACGTTTCGACGATGAACATTTATCGTATCCCTTCGGATACTGTGCTGACTAAAATATGTCTGTAGCGGTCCAGAGTTCGAACCCATCTTCGGACAGTCAGTGTATAAAATGTGTTTACAATGTGCCAGATCTTCATTTTTCTTCAAATCTCCAGTATAAAACATGTTTCCTAAACTTTCCCATCCTTTCACCATGATGGTCTGCGGAGCATCAGGAAGTGGAAAAACTACTTTTGTGACAAATATGGTCGACTCCATCGTTCATCTTGTCGAAGGACCCATCAAGAAAATCGTATGGTGTTACGATCAGGAAAACAGTATTCCGCAAAATCTTCGAGATGTGCAATATCATAAAGGGATCGTCGATTGGCAGTCGTGGAACGGAAAAACCCCTACTCTCATAATCCTGGATGATCTTATGATGGTTGCTCAAGGAGAAAAAGTCGCCGACCTTTTCACAAAAGGCAGTCATCACAAAAACATTTCGGTGGTGTTCATAACACAGAATCTTTTTCATCAAGGGAAAAATTGCAGAGACATTTCGTTGAACGTGAAGCATTTCGTTATTTTTAAAAATCCTCGAGATATGAACCAATTCACTGTGTTTGCACGACAACTTCATCCTCACCACATGAAGGAACTCGAAAAAGTATATATAGATGCTACCACTCAACCTTTCAGTTATTTGTATATTGATCTTTCACAGTCAACACCGGATCCTTTACGTTATCAGACAGACATTTTTAACCAGAATTACTCAACTGCATATCTTCCTCAGGAATGTTTAAAACATCGAGATGAGGAGAACGAGGAAGACACGTACCAAATCACGTTCTAACTGGAATAGACATTCGTCTTCTTTCAAGAAACATACACCTTTCTTGCACGTGTTGAAAAATTCACCGACCAAAATCCGTAAATCATTATTGAAAAGTGCTCCGAAAAAGACAATTCGTTTCATCAGCGAATGCTGCCTGAACGTTTTAAAAGGAAACGTGAAAATTAAACCGTCAACAAAACGTCGTCTGACACCTTACAAGTCGGTCTTACGCAATCTCGTGAAACCGAAAGTGAACATCGAAAAACGAAGAAAACTACTTGTGCAAAAAGGTGGATTTCTACCCTTACTTCTAGGTTCTTTGTTATCGGGTCTTCTCGGTACTCTCATTCCTCATTGAGAAATGACATCTTCCTACAAGAAGATGATCGTCCTTTCACCGGAACAGTTAGCACGTATTCGCGGTTCCGACTCGTCTGTAACTCAGAAATTATCCGTTCTGGATAAAAAAATGAATGATATTCTAAAAATGAAAAATATATCAGATGATCAGAAATGGCGTCTTTACAGAAAGGAACTGGACGAGTATTTATGGCTGAGTCGAAAATCCAAAGAACCATTACAAATTCCTATTGTTCAAGATAACGACGGTTCTTCTACTATTTCGCCAGGATCGACGTTCTTTCCTCCGAACCTGGCTGAGACGTTACCCCGTAATACACGTCATCAGTTACAAAATATCATCGACGAGTACCAATCTACGGCTCAACATTTGATAGACGAACGTCAGGAAAAAACACTTCCTGATCCGAAGACGTTGAACTTCTCAGCGTCGTCAACGGAAAGCCCTGGACCGTCTCATCGACAGAAACAGAAAAAGAAGAAGAAAGCGGCTGTCCGTGTTTCCAGAAAAACTACACCGTTTCTGAGAACACCTGACGCATACAAGCTGGTTCCTCTGAGAAAAAGCCGTAGACAGAGAGATCAGTCATGGGAGTCCCTAAGTTAAAACACGATAAAATCCTCACCAAAATATATTACGATCCCCGACACCGTGCTTCATTCTCATCTGTAGATCGTTTATGGAACGCGGTGCGGGATAAAAATATATCCCGCAATACGGTGAAAAAATGGTTGATGCACCAGGAAACGTACACACTCCACAAACCTGCAAGGAAAAGGTTCCCCCGAAATCATTACAATGTGTGGAACATAGACATGCTTTGGGAAGCTGATCTCAACGACATGACATCGATACAAAAACATAACGATGGATACAGATATCTTCTGACAGTGATCGATGTATTCTCAAAATATGCCTTTGCATTACCACTAAAAAATAAAACAAGCAATTCGGTAACCGAAGCTTTCAAAAATATTTTCGGACAAAGCAGACGAAAACCTGTCACACTACAGACCGACCAAGGAACGGAGTTCACAAATTCTACATTCCAGAAGTTTTTAAAAAATGAAAATGTAAATTTTTCGATCGCTTCAAATTATCCTGTGAAAGCAAGTGTAGTGGAACGTTTCAACAGAACATTGAAAGAACGTATGTGGAAATATTTCACATCGAAACAAACAAGACGTTACGTAGACATTTTACCGCAACTTCTCGAAGGTTACAATACAACTATCCACAGTTCCATAGGAATGGCACCTCGAGATGTGAACGAGTCTAACGTTTACATCGTGTGGAAACGTCTCAACAAACCTGACAAACATATTTCACAACCGTCTTCAGATCTGAATGTTGGTGATTTCGTACGAATCTCCGTCGTCAAAGGACATTTCGAGAAGGGATACGAACAATCGTGGTCACGAGAACTTTTCAAAATCCACTCCCTTGTTCAGCGATCACCTGTACCTGTATACATATTAGACGATTTAAACGAAGAACCTGTAAAAGGCACATTTTACAAACATGAACTGCAAAAAGTTTATTCGGATCCTGACGAAGAGTATAAAATTGATAAGATTTTGAACAGCCGGGGAAAAGGTAAAAAATTGGAATACCTGGTTCGCTGGCTCGGATATCCACCTAGTTTCGATTCGTGGATCAAGGCATCTTCCGTAAAACAGTTATCAGAAAAATAATTTCCAAAACATATTTATATCAAAATATATCGTCACCACGATCCAGTGAGTTCTTTGTGTTCGGCGAGAATGGACGATAATTTCTATGTTTACCTACCGTCATCTGCATCGGAGAAGTATTTTCCGAACAACACGCTGACCCATTTCAACGTAAAACTTGCAAAACGGATCGATCTGTCTCCAGAATTGTGGGAAGTCGGATAAGCAGAACTGCATTATTCAACTCTATACGACAATGTTTTGGAAACAGATTACGGAACGGTAACCTTTCCTGTTCGGACGTATGCAAGTGCTGAGGATCTGATCTCTACCATCGAAGAATCCCTCCCCAACGACCTGGAAATACGGAGAAACGTTCTTAAGCAATTCTGGCATTTTCCGTTGGAAGCGCAATGGGACGCGTCGGGATCTTCTGTTTCTACGGATAATACACTCTATATTAACGAGCAGCCATTTTATTTTCCTGCAGCAACATATACAATAGAGGAGTTCATTCAGTTCCTGAAAACAAACCCTGCTAATGCCGTTGTTCCTACTCATCTCAGATTTTTCTTTAAACAGGCTGTGAACAAACATCTGTCCGTGATAGGGGTTCCCGATCCTGAATCGGAAGGTGTTCCAACAAATACTGTTACACCCATAGACGAAACTGATGACTACGCTAAATTTCGATATGACGTATTGAAATCTATTTATTCTACGCACGCAGTGTCCAATAACGTCGTGGATAAAAACCCCTACATATTCATTTATTCCGATCTCGTGAAACAGCAATTGGTCGGAGGAGAAATGCTACGTCTTTTACGTCTTGCCCGAAAACAGTATTCGGAAACAGAATCATCTTGCACAGTACCCGTAGCCCATCATACATTTAATCCGATTCATTACGTTTCTCTGGATAAAGGTTCTTTCGAAACAATAGAAATTGCGATGTATGATAGACAAGGATATTTTCTGCCTTTGAGAAACGGCTCCGTACCTACAATAGCTGTTTTACATTTTCGTAGGAAAGCAAAGTCCTTTTAAAAAACAGTAAGGAATCATTTTGCTCAGTCTATGTCGAAAAGCTGATGAATCACCATGAATTCGCAGACCGAATATTACAGTAATCAGATCCGTGGGGGAATTGGACCCATCTATCGTTCAACTAGAATTCAGAAAGGGAGAGGATTGGGGTCTCTCTTTGCAGGACTCTTTAGAATGGTGAAACCTCTACTCTGGAGTAGTGCAAAAGCGATCGGAAAAGAAGCTTTGAAAACAGGCGCTAACATTATCACCGACATTGCAACAAGCCAGCAAACTCCGAGAACTATCGTTCGTCAACGTGTACGTGAAGCGGGTCAAAATCTTCAAAGTAAAGCACAACGGAAAATCGACTCTCTGGTAGGTTCCGGTATAAGAACAAAACCTGCAACAAAAATTGCTCAGTCGATGTTAAAACGTTCAGCCACCCGTATTAGAACATCTACGATCCGTAAAAAAAGCGCATCCAAAAAGCGGAGAAAAACATCCACAAAATCTAGGACAACACGCAAAAGGAAAATTAAACAGAAGGTGGCAGGAAAAGATATTTTCGGATAATGATGGAGAATAACACTTGCATGATCTCGCAGTTCGATCTTTTCAGTAAAAAACCTATTCAGCAAAATGTCGAAAAAACTTACACGGTCGCCTACAAGCCTATCGCTTCCATCGATAATCAGAACATACTTCAGTTTGCCGTTCCGCCGGCAGGAACAGATTTTCTAGATCTTTCATCTGCCTATCTTCGTCTGCTAACGCAGATGGTCAATCAAGATGGGTCTCCCATGAGTGCTTCCGAACCTTCCAACGCCCTCACAAAAAACTGCGGGGTCGTAAATTATCCTCTCCATTCACTTTTTTCACAAGTTACAGTGGCTCTCAACGGTATCACTGTAACAGTTGCCGATAACAATTATGCATATAAATCAATCTTCGAAGCAGAAATCAATTACGGCAGCGATGCTGCGAACACGCATCTCACAAATGCCTTGTGGTACTTGGACACACCTGGACATCAAGATCAAATCACCACCGACAACAAAGGTTTTACCTCCAGAAAAGACTTTTTCCAGCACGTTCCGACAACCGGAAATCCTACGGAAGTGTCTGCCGTAGTCGAACTTATGGGAAAACTGCACATAGATTTTTTCCACCAGCCTAAATACCTGGTCAACGGCGTTGAAGTACGTATCGATCTAGCCAGGTCACGTGATGCTTTTTACATCTGGGGAGATCAGACTTCACCAACCACCAGAATAAAAATTTTAAAGGCTGTTCTCGAAATAAATCACATCATTCCTACTCCTACCACCAGTTTGGCCATAGACAGAGCACTCTCTTACGCTCCAGCCCATTATCCGTTCACCAGAAGCGTCATCAAAGCTTATTCTTACGTTGCCGGAACGCAGCAGATTTCGATCGATAATGCTTTTCAAGGTGCTTTTCCGAATGTTGTTCTTTTTGCTATGGTATCCACCGCCAGCTTTCTCGGAGACTCTAAGAAAAATCCGTTCGACTTTAGAAGTTTCAATCTATCTTCTTTCCATCTTGTGAAAAATGGAGAACTCGTACCTTACGAACCCTTGCGGGTCACCACAGGAGGGAATGGCGGATTGATAACACGTGCCTATCAAACTCTATTTTCCGGTACAGGCATTCACCACGCCAATTACGGACACCAGATCACAAGGAAAATGTTCCAGAACGGATCCTTTTTCCTGATTTTCGACATAACGCCTGACTCTTCAGGAAACGACACGCACACCAGTCTCCAGGAACAAGGTATCATCGGAGCCGAGATGCAATTTTCTCCCCAGCTGTCGGAAAATATAACATGCCTTCTGTATGCTGAATTCGAATGTGCAGTAGATATAACAAAAGACAGAAGTGTTATCCTCCATCAGTGAGACCGACTTGTATATAAATATGTGTGCTCGTGTTTCTGGCTCGCAGTGTTATCGAGACAGTTCTGACGTAGACATTATACTACCTGTGATGGAAAAACCTACCAAAGTGATAACCCGTACTATTAAGCATAGTAGTGTTTCTTCGAAAGTGACAACTTCAAAACCTGTGAACATACGATCGTTTCCCGAACTACTTGACAGCAGCCCCGGGAGCATAGAAATGACCAAAGACAGAAATATTATTATAAACATATGAAAACATATGTAACGTGAGATGGGAAAACTCATCGAACTGATAATCTGTGATGATATTTATAATAGTGATTCTTTGGAAGTACTATCTGCCAAACCTGTTGACACGCAACCGTCCCCCCAAATATTAGAAGAATATCATCTTGAGAGTATAGAGGTAACAGAACGCTGTACTCTCATTTTCCGTTTTCGAAAACATAGGCAGCATGAATACGTCGCAGATCAAGGAGATTCTATCTCGAAACTGTTCCACCAAGAACATTTTCTACGGTGTTTACTCGAGAGATCTTTTACCTCGGACGTTTCCTACCCCTGCCTTGATAATCGCAAACACCGACACTTCCAACTTCCAGGGTACACACTGGGTGGCCTTCTATTTTGGCAAAAACAATATGGCTGAATATTTCGATTCATACGGATTTCATCCATTCTATCCAGAATTCGTAACTTTCCTGAACCGTCATTCCTCGGTCTGGACTTACAACAACATTCCCTTACAGGGGGTGTTGGCCACGACGTGCGGACATTACTGTTGCGTGTATGCTTATTACAAAGCACGCCATGTTACGACCAACGATTTCATTCAAGCATTTCCGTCCGCTGTCAGTAAAGATGGATATATCCTACACCGTTTTCGTCAGATCTTCAAATGTTTACCCCATTCCAAGTGCCCGAGAGGGGATCAATCGTGTTGTTCCATCCACACGATCCGGTGTCGTGTTATGCAAAAAGCTATATAAATGTGTGCTGCTGTAGCTTTCTCTCAGTGCCGTCGAGACAGCTCTAGTGAAAACATCATGGAGCCTACTAAGGATTCTACAATGGAAAAACACGATAAACTAGTGAAACGCATGACCCATCAGGATGATGCTTCCAAACGTAAAACTCGCAAACGTGTGCAGCCCCTCAAAATCGAAACTGTCCCTATCAAGAACGAACCGATGGACGAGGGGATTGATGTGACTATAGACTGTGATTTCATGAAACGTCGTAGGGAGATCGGCTTTTCCCCAGATACAATCGAATGTCCTGGACTTCACAACGTAGAGGCGTGTTTAGATCTCTATCTTGCTAACACATATTTTCTGAACAAGGAAAAAAACAAGTTCGTAGCAATAGGATTCGAAAAGCGATCCCCTTTCAATTTGGTGTGGGAGTTTTCGCAACAGGGGAGATCACCCGTACGCATCGATTCTAAGCAGATTAGAGAACTGTGGGCTTTGAAATCTGACTTACTGAATTACGTCGAAACAGGTCGTCGATTCAATTACTTGGTTACGGGAAATATCACCGTCAGTGGTGTAAATTTTTTCGGGAAACGTTGTATCTCGATGTATCAGCATCATTCATCCGATGCTTTTATTTTCACGGCCTCTGAACTACACTTATTTTTGTGTAACCTTTTTTGGCCTCTGCAGAAATTAAAGAACGAACGTTATCATAAATTGCAACCCGAAATGGAGGCTTTTGTATATTGTATCAAGAAAAATATGGTTTCAGAAAAAAAAGAAGTGCCCAATTTAGTGAACTATTTTTATATTCTTTGGTACAACGAACTGATGATTGAAATATATCTTGAGAACAATCTTGGGCAGACATTGACATTGTAAATAAGTTCTGTTACTTTCATGTATCTGATGTTGTAAATAGCCATTGTAAATGAATCATTGCTCTTTTATGTATTGTACATCAACCGCTGTTATTTTATGTATTGTAATATAACCCTTCAGGTATTGTAAACCTTTCATATTCAATTGTGTTGTTCTATGTATTTAAACCCATATTATCGATTGTAAATAAAACATTTGTATATTTTAAAAAAACTCTTTTATTTCTTGTACTTATTACAATAGAAACTGTACATCTTCCAGACATTTTCAACTGCACAGGTTTTTTATACATTTTCACATTTGCTATGTTCTTTGCATCTTCCTGAAGTGTTTTTCACACTATTCAATTTTGGACATTCAAGTTCTTCGATGTTACGTACGGATATTTTATTTTTACCTGTTTTTCCAAGTAATTTTTCAAACCATTTCACTTTCTCCGTACCTTTAACGTACACTATTTGATTCACAAGCACAACATATAACAGATCTCCTAATTTCTCATACGGCAGCCATCCATCTCCCCAGTTGAGACCGTGTTTGTTGGCACAGAGCCAGTAATTCACTCGGTGATACTTTTCACTCAAACAGTGTAAACCATATGGAGATTTTACTAAACAATCAAATGCATTGTCAAAAGGAAATTTTAAAATTCCGACTTCTTTCCACACAAATTCTCCTCCTGCTCCTCGAAGACCTTGAACGTCCAAAAAACAGACATCCATTTTGTTCATCAGGTGAAAACTGTCAACGTATCTTCAATGCTACCCCGGCATACGGCGCACTTGTCCAATTGGGAAGCACAGGATCCGCAGGAAACAAAATGTCGACACGGGAGAATTACAACACTGCTAGGATTCTCAAAACATATTTTGCACACAGAATCCACACTAGGTTTATCGGACGTTTTCTCAAGAGTCTCTATACTGTCGCAATACTTGCAGCTCTTGGAGTTACGATGTAACGCCGCAACACTCTGTATAAAAGGACACTGGGGTACCAACATGTAATGTCCTAGAATCGGACAATCTTTGGATGTCCAATCGCAAAGTCCGTACGAACAATGAAAACATAATACTCTGTCGCTAAAGCCTGAATAGTAAAATCCTGCAGTCACTAATTCTTCCGGAGTCTGACGTAATCCTATAGGCCACTTTCTGTATGTTCTGTATCTCGAATTCACTGATAAGTAATTGATAACATACGGCTCGGCGTGAGTCCTGCAGACGTGATAAGTAAACACTCTCATACGTCATAAAAGGTGAAGTAATCGGATACTGTAGGTGACGGCGTCCCAGGTATCGGCGATAAAGGAACAGCCAGAGGATCGTCGGGGAACAGACGTCTGCGGACACCGAAACCTTCTGCAGGAACCACAGGGAAACAGGGATGTCCTTCTAATTTACGTAACAAAGGACGATCACAGCCAGAACACCACAAGGAATTTCTGTTCGTCAACAAAGAAAGCCACTCTTTCACTCTCTCCTTCAAAGCTTCACCGAGCTTATCCTCTTCCTTCCTGCGACGTAGTTCGCACATACACCCGTGACTTGGAAATCCTGTTCTCTCGTCCGCTCTTCTTTTTCTCTCTTCTATCTCCTTCAACGTCTCGCAGTGATGATGGACTCCTTTTCCTAATCCGTTGAACAGGTAACATCCACACCAGGGAGGTTCAGGTATCGCTACATACATAAACGGGAAATAACTCAGCACCCGATGCAGGGCCGTTCGATCGTTGTCCAGGTCGCCGCAAGATCGAACAAGTTCCCAGAACTCCTCGTAGCTAACCTCGTAGAAATTCACGCCATTATCAGACAGTCTTGTACCGCACACATCCATCCTCGCATGACGCTATTATCATGTATCCCTTCTATTTATACCTTCTTTTTTTCTACGTCACGATTTCCGTTAAACACACTTCAAATAGTCCTCTAGAAGACCGAGCCTAAAACATGTTCGAACATGTTCCTTTCAGACAGAAAACAGCCACACCCACTTCCAGGAATTTCCAAGAATACCTCATCAACCTAAAACATGTTCGAACATGTTCCTTTCAGACAGAAAACAGACACACCCAATTCTTGGAATTTCCTAGAATGACTCATCAACGCCATCTCTCCTCAAACACCGGATACACGTATTCAATTCCGAGAATTTCAAACTCATCAACGCCATCTGTTTTCAAACACCGGAAACACTTACTCCAATTTATATATGACGTCACACGCCAAAATAGCGTAACAAAAACAAAATGGTGTCACAGCAATTAAAACAATTAATAATAATAATAATATTTAAATTAATTTAATAATAATATAATATTTAAATTAATTTAATAATATAATCTGGTCACGTGACTTCCATTCTGTGACGTCACAGTCACGTGACAAAAAAAAACTGCTGCGTCATCAATTGATCTTTGATCGATCTTTTCCAATCAATTGATTTATCGGACTCAACGCCGGTGCATTACTACTGAGAGAGAGAGAGAGAGAGAGAGAAATCCTTGGGATACTACACTGTACCGAAAGAAACTGTTACGAATAGTTCTACCCATAATAGTGTCTGCTACCACAGTAGTACACGCAACTACAAGATTATACACGAATTAATACAATAACTTAAATTCAAACCAGGGGTTATCTTTTTATTATAGTTCATAAATTTTCAGATTTCCGAGTGAAGGATGATGCCAATGTTGTTCCAGACTACTGTGTGATCCAATTAATTAGGTTCGATTTTTTATATTCAGCGTCGCTTTTCTGCCACTCTTTAATAATTGCGACGATGAGGATGAAATTAATTAAGGGGCACTCACAAAGAAGATCCATACTCAGGGCGGAATTCGATCGTAGGTGATCGAATTAAAACGGACACCAAAGGCGGTTGTATGTAACCTACTAAATGTGTGTATTAGGTTGTGACGTTCTTCTTTTACTTGTGCATGGATATTAAACTTGTCATAGAATCAATTATTTTCTCTTATTAGAAGACTAAGAACGAGAAAAAATAAGTGTAAAGTTACTCCCTGAACCATTAAGACACGAGGTAACAATTAATTAACATTTTGTTGGAGGGATGGGAAGATAATAATTAACTCTTTTATGTGTGTACATTCTTCATCGCTCCTATCCTCCATCGCAATGTAATTAATGCTACAAACAAGTGACATTAAATAAAATAACCAATGGCCCTAAACTCATCTCCTATATTTTCAAAACATTTCAATCTGAACGAAAAATTGAGATCTCTTGAGACTGCTGTCTCATGATATCTTAAAAATAACTTTCTTTTTGGTTCCTCACAAGGTTGGTGTTCAACCAAGAGTATGAACAAGAACAAAGTTCCTCGTTTTGCGGTTCTTCCAATTGACGGTACGTAAACCTGTCAGTGTTCAACAAGACAAAAGACGATCGGGTCCTCGTTTCGGTGGATATTCAATAATTTATATATTTCCATCCATGCAACTGGTGTAATTCATGGTATCATGACAGTGACATCATAGGTTTTCATCCTATATTTTGAAAGGTGCAAAATGGCCATAGCCTATATACCGACCCACCCAAAAATTATAAGTCACTCATTCATTCATAACCCTGTTTCAACACATACAACCCACGATTAGTCATCTGCTACTTGGTTCCATGAACTATGGAGCTACTTTCAATGAGCAACCACGAGAAGATTCATTCTATCCAGATCAATACGGCCTAACAACACCAAGAAATCGTGAATTTTTTTATCATACTTGGAGTACGAAATTGTGTGGATTTAACTGTCAAAGTAACGTTACACAGAGTTTTTACAGTAACATTCAGCAAACACGCGTACCTAGAAACAAGACCGAAGCAAATCACTTACGAAAACAACCTTCACCCTGAGAACACTGACTACACCCGAAGATAGGCCATTACGTTAATGTAGATTGGAAACTTCCAAAGATTAGATAATTACATTTAACGGCACGCTCGTTACACTTGTATTACAGTAGTTCGAAGATCCTCTCCCATCCTCCTGCCTTTGTTAACTACGATTATGTTCAAACAGCATTAGCTTCTCGAAATTTATCGGGAACCAAAGTCACTAACAACTTCAGTACTTAAAACTTTCCATCCACCCACAGGCTTCTGATAGCAGAGCGGAAAGAAAAATCCTAAAAGGAAAGCCAAACTTTGGAGAGTTTCCATCTATCCAAAACGCTGTGAACGGAGTGGGCGGGAAATGAGGGGAAAACAAACAAAAAGGGTTTTAAGTAAAGAGATTATATTTCAACCGAGAAAAGAACACAGAGATGACAGTCAACTTCGATCTTTGTAGCTTGCTTTTAAAAGGAAACGGAAACACGAAAATACCGAAATATAAATGGAGTTTCACATCCAAAACCAAGTAACCAGTTTCTAAATATCCTTCGAGGCACGCGTTTCCTTTAATCGATCAAAAACTGCGGTGCCCAAAATATGAAATGGTATGAAATACAGCACTTAAGTGGTACCACGTGATTTTAGAGTACTACTTCTTCACCAAACAGTGGTTAGCTGTCTATAACTACAACAGAAAGTTCGATTATGTTCTGTGTTCGGGAAAACATTCAAACCTGTTTTTCCTCTGTACGTTCAACACACGTCAGTCTTCACAGTACATGCATGGGCCAAAAAACAAACGTTTTACAGCATACAAGTAAATACAATCGCCACGCACTAAACTAACATCTCTTTTTGTAGAAGAGCTATATGAATTCTTGCCATAATACAATACAGGGGCATGAAAAGTAGTTCCACTCTTCCGTAGGAGCTACAATAATATGTATCTACAGTTATGTAGTTTTGGTTTACATAATACAGTAGTCCTTTAAATATACCACAGATTTTCACGAGTGATATTGTTTGAAATATTAGATTGTCAGAGAGCAGTAACAGATAACTATACTATGTTCCAGGAGTCTGTGGAGCAAAGCCGCGCATAACGGTAAAGAAGGAGAAAGCGAGTTGACGGAGCAAAGCAGCAGCTACAACCGCGTTGTCTCCCCTCTCGAGCGTTCATTGGTTGAGCTCTCTCGAGTCGCTACATGCGCAGAGAAATTGTTTCGATCGCTTACTCCACACACTTCTAGGACAGAGTATAGTTTATTAGTTTATTGTTGATGCACCAAAATAATGACCCCTAGTAATCAAAACACACCTCTACCAGAAGTATTATGTTTTCATCAGTAATTAAAAGAAACAGAACCGATGAGCATTGATTCCGTATGATCCGAAACAACATATGGATGTTGTCACAGTAGAAGCTATAGCCACATCAAATATATGCCAACGTTGTACAAGTAAAGCAAGGTTTATACATTGCATTGTGCCATAAACAACGATCATCGACTTGGTTGATAATGAATGAATAATAAAGGAGACCGAAATAAGATTCTTAATCACCTGCCTGAAAAAATCTTGCAAATCTAAACTGGGCTTTGTTAAGTAATGGCAGCATCTAATATCCTGTTATCGCATACGAGTACACGATAATTAAGTGTGAAGAACATAAATAATATTTTATCCACAGAACATTAAAGTTGCACGTTGGATACAGAGTAAGAATCCGAAGTTTAAAATGCGAGAATACTTTACACCAGTTCTGAGACCACTACCCGAGTGCACGTCAAAGCCATCTCCCAACACATATTGCACTTGACTGTCAGCAAAGCCCTTCTCAGCCACCTTGGATTTGGCCCAACTCAAGAGCACAATCGAATCAAATCAAACCTGATCAAAGCTGAGACGGGAAAAATGAACGCCAGAGCTTTTTCCGATGGGGTAAAATCTGATCACGTTGCCCCATGGATCACATCAAGCTGGCCGAATTGAAAACAGAAAAAGAGTGCAACAGCAACGAAACAAGACTCGCAAAAATATATTTGTTCTTCCCCTTTTCTCAGCCAGACAAGCTCTCGAAAATAAAGATTGGTGATGACAACCTGACAGTTTTACTTTAGGATTTCACAGTCTTGCACTTGAAGCATGTGAGGATGAAAGGGAACCACTTGTCCATTACTATCTCTTCATATATCAGTAAATGTCCCTTACATTACTTACCAGGGTTAGATGAATGGAAAACTTCGCAAACCAATATAAAATTTTAGCACAAAACATTTGCTTCACCCGGATTTGAAGATAAAATCCTTGAAACCATCTGCTATCATTAATAATAAGTTATAAATTGTATTTATATATTCCTGCAACCATTAGGATATGTTACTGTATGGACCAAACTTGTGATTGAGCAGTGCGTAGAAGTTTGTGTATTCTGAAAAAGATTTAAACGAATAAGATTAATCGCAATGGAAATTTGCAGTTATAAATAAGGACCGGATAATTAAGTAGCCAAAAGATGCGAAATATGTAGAAAAAATACTGAAATATGTACAAAATATGGAGGTATACTGAAATATGTATTACAATAATATCGTAGTTTTCGGTTATTTCCTTCATTCTTGTGTTAGTTTTTAGGTTCCTAACAGTATAAAAAATTAATTTTATTAGGTTTCAATTTTTCATATTATTACTTTGAAATAATGAAAGTGCAATTAGCTAAATCACATTGAAAAGCTCATGAGCGTGGTAAATTGATAACGTGAATGACAACAGTTTTTGTTATTGTTCAATAGGCTAAATAGTCTGGTGTGTATTCGCAAGAGATGCATTTAAACTCCGTAATATGCAAACATATTCTCATTGAACTAAGAAAATAGTCTGCCACAATCAAATAAAAATCAGCAAATATTTGGAATCTTAAATGTTAGTCCCACAAATATGCCTACACTATCCAATGAAAACTGGAGAAATGGCTCATATACCACAGTTTATGTAAAGATATGTATTCTAAGCGGAAAATATGTACGATTCTTCAAAAATATGTAAAAATATTTCAACATGAAATGCATATACATAGTTTCTATAACATTGTAATACACAGACAATTGCTGCATGCACAAGAAAAACGATTTGTGTTTGTTTGAATTTGAATTTGTGTTTTAAGTCCACTTTATGCACAGGCTAATCGAGGCTGAGCCTACAGTTTAAAGTGGGATCAGAACCACTGTGCAATGTGCCTCCATCGGGTATCGAACCCGGGACCCTTTGATTACAAGGCGAGGTAAAATTATGTAATTAATTACATAAAAAATCAGGCTCTAGTTATAAGAAGGGAAGACCCAAGTCTCGGCCTTGTCGAACACGTGTAAATTATTTTGCTATACTTTCATTCTCATTTAGCAGAAAATGAATACAAATGGATTCAAAGAAAGATCTAAATTGTGGTTGAAAGTACGCAAACGAGCGAAGCCATTCGTTTCAGCCCATTAGCCTTGTTGATGAAACGGGAAAATGAAGCATTGCAGTTACAAGACGTAAGGAGGCAGAGAATGCGCTATGAATCATTTCCGCACAAAACACCGCCATTTATTAATTTACTCATCGTAAGTTAATAGGAATACCAAAGTGTATTAAAAAAAATAAAACGGAGCCAGCAAGAAGGGTGGCTCTAGAAAGGGCGTTGTTCGTTCAAAATACATTAACGGAAGAAAATCCTCTGATCCCGACATGGAGCTGTTGTTTATCAGCTGGGAACCGCAAGTCGGTTGTCATTTATCACGGCTCT
The DNA here is from genome assembly GCF_977018435.1 of Lepisma saccharinum. NCBI lineage: Eukaryota > Metazoa > Arthropoda > Insecta > Zygentoma > Lepismatidae > Lepisma > Lepisma saccharinum. Next base: position 43,326,600 of record NC_139253.1, read on the forward strand.
GACCTCAAGATTAAAACATCTTCCAGCCAGCTGCAGATCCCTTACGCAGCCAGTATATGAGCACTTGAAATGGGGTGGAAATTCGATGTCCAGAGAGAGGAGGAGAGAAGCCGCTCCAGTGTTTGGAACTCGTCCAGCTTTTAAAAGGGAACGAACTGTAAAAACCTCTCCCGACGCACACTATCGATTTCCCGTAGCGTTTGTTTCATATTACGGTGAGCAGTGATTAAAGCTCTCAGCACATGAAAGGTATCCCCCTCTGTAACCCCAACAACCACCCGCGGCATCGAATGTGTCAAGTACGCTGATATTACTTGGCAAAAACACTCCCAAGTCAGTCAGCCATAACTAAATGGATCTAAACTGCATTTTGTAACTTTTCTGTCCACGTTACCCTTGTGTAGATCACAATTTTTCTTTTTTCAATTTTATCATAACTTGAATACATTCCACATATTCGTCTGAAATATCATAAAATGTACACTCGAATACTATAAAACTTGAATAATTCGTCTGAATTCATTAACTTTATAGTATTCAAGCAGTAAATTTAAAGATTTTATTAACTTGAATTTATAGAGCATCGACGTTCCTCCTGTGCTATATTTAATATGTTCTCGGGGTTCGATGCCTCAAACGTGCATCCATCAAAAATATATTTAATACCAAAGTAGGATCATTGTGTTTATATAAATATAAATAAATCCAAGTTCATAAAATGAAGGCTGTGTTGAAGGAGTTGAGTTTTTGTTTTTAAGTCCACTATATGTACAGATAGGCTAATAGGGACTCTATTTACATTTGAATTGTTGTTTTAAGTCCACTTTATGCACAGATAGGCTAATCGGAACTAGATCTACAGTTTAAAGTGGGATGCGAACCACTGCACCATGTGTCTCCACCGCCAATCGAACCCGAGACCCATTGATTACACGAAGACGACACGGGGTCTACAGTTTAAAGTGGAATCCGAACCACTGTGAGCCTCCATCGGGTATTGAACCCGGAACTCATGTGCGCTGTGGTAACACGTACAATTACTAGAGAACGGAACTTTAGGTAAATAAATGTTTTTTTCTGCGATAAGATAAACCCCTCGTTTTTGCCAAAATTCTGATCATAGCCTTATATGTCAACACAGCAAATTTTATTTTACATAAAAACACATATTTTCCAGTTTTCGGTATGTAAATACATATTTTGTGATTTTTTATTTTAAATACATAAAATCGCTTTGACTTCAGCTACCTCGAAATCCTCGAAGGAAAAATGTTTATTTTCCGCACCCCTTTCATATCGAGTGTGTTAGGTTTGTTTTGTCTTTGAACACGCTCGCTGGCAGACATCTGGCGCCTCGCCTACGATCCTATTGGGGGAAAATATGACCCCCCGCCACTGGATCTAAGGCACAAATGCTAATGTCTAAATTACAGCGCCTAGAATAACGTAGTGTGGAAAACGGCATGGTTCTGCGCTCTCTGGCTGGTTCCACTCGAAAATGATCCGCTAGAGGCGCTGGTGTTGACCCCGGTGCTTGGTGTTCGGCTGCTTATAATGGAAGTAAATGGAGTTTTCCCTGCAACGTCTGATTCTTTTACATGAAGCATTTCTATGAATGTGATAATTGCTATGATATTTGGTACAGTGGTCGCGAAGATATTAACGAACATTCTAGACAGTCGACCACGTCCTGTTATCGTCATACTTTCGTTAATAATACGGGAGAAAACATACGCGTGGAATGCTCTTGGCAACTAAATTTTTGTGTATGAATTAGGTTCATTATTATTATCATCATTTCTTTTAAAGATATACACATTCAAGCATTTGTATTTTTGATATTTACTGTCTCCTTTCTTCCGCTCTAAACTAATCGCGGCGATGATGATAATGATGATTGCATGAAACGACAAGGGGAACCCCACAAAACTTTCTTAGTGCCATCGATATGAGTGTAAGGTAACTTTCAAACCAATGGGACAAGCGACACGGGATGTTCACACTGTCACACTAGTGACACACACTTCCAGACTGTAAAATAGCATGCATTGCACATGAGGGTCCAAACAGCAAACGACACGTTCATATGGCGTATTCGCGTGCTACTTGTTAGTTCGGTCGGAAGGCTCTTTAAAGGAAGGGTGCCGAGACCGAAGCGACGCGCTACAGGGGGAGTTCCCAACTAAGTGACAAGCGACATGGTGCCATCAGTCTATTAGCAAGCGTTGCTTGCGAACAACAGATAGGCGACACGATAAACCGCACATTACAACAGATCTAGGCGACACGATAAGCCACACGTGTCGCTTTGTCGCTTCTGCGTCGCTCAAACTGGGCCATTTCCTCAATAGCTTGCAACATGTTGCCGTGGTTTGTTGTTCGCGCATACACGATGCAATGAGTGTCTTGCTTTAGTGAGATTGCGCACCAAAGCGACAAGCGGCACGCGACACTTATCGCTTGAGGATTTCACCAACCGAACGCTGGCCTGTGCTTCGCGTCATGCCGCTACGATGTGAAATGTTGCTCTTGATTGGCTCCTTTCCAAGCAACATGTGTCGCTTCGGTATGAAAGTTGCCTTGGACCGAATGACCAGTGTCGCTTTGGTGTGAAATCCTCGTATCGTTTGTCGCGTGTCGCTTTGGTCTAAAATCTCCTTGAGGAAACGGTGCAGTCAGAGCTTGTGTCCCTACGGTTCGAAAGGCTGCATTG